>NW_027518693.1:6874000-7497500 GCF_043159265.1 Tasmannia lanceolata
GATAATAGCACCCCCGCCTTTCTCCTCACAAGTCACATCACATGTGTCTCTATTTACAATGGCCTTGGAAAGATAAAAAGTAATAGCACCCCCACCTTTCTCCTCACAAGTCACATCACATGTGTCTCTATTTACCATGGCATTGGAAACATGTGAGAGCTCTCGTGTCATGGACGGCGTGTTAGTGTGTGACTTAACAAGGGCTGGTGAATACAACCCACTTTTTTTATTTTCATACAACCCCCACACGCTAAAGTTAAAGTGTTTAACTGTTAAAGTAAAAAAAATGTATAAAAGACTAGAGTTAAACGAAACCCACCCCCCCTCTTTTCCCCCATTAGTTCAACTGTTCTTCACTTCTTCTAGGATTTTCTTTTCGACTTAGAGATTTGAGAAACAGTTGCGCGGCTCCGCCTTGGCAAGTTGGCACCTTTCGTCTTCGAGACTCCGAGAGTCCGACTACTCACGAGATCTCCTCCTCCTCCAGTTCTCCCGTGGTATCTCCTAGGGTTTTCGACTTTGAGACTCCACCTCCCGTCTCCGAGACTCCGACTCTCCTCCTCCTCCAATTCTCCGGTGGGATCTCCTCCTCCTCCTCTAGTTCTCCGGTGGGATCTCCTCCTCGGCTCCTCCTTCTCCCGTTCTCCGACACTCTCTCTATGTCTTCCACAGCAATGGCCCGAATGGCTATAAAATATTGCAGAAATGCATTTCGGTTATAACCGAACTAACCGAAAAATCGAAACTATTATTCGGTTTCAGTTCAGTTCGGTTACCTTAACATCGGTTATCGGTTTCGGTTATGATTTTACAGAAACCAAAAATTTTCGGTTCGGTTATTTTTTGGTAATTCGGTTTAAACCGAATGAACAGCCCTAACAAAAAGAAATAGAGATTAAAGAGAAAAGCAAAACACATTATGGGGGAGGAAATCAAAGACTTCCAACTTTTAGGCTACATGAATAGTGCATGTAGCCTAAAAGTTGGAAGTCTTTGATTTCCTCCCCCATAATGTGTTGTGCTTTTCTCTTTATTCTCTGTTTCTTTCTGTTGCTTGTATTGTCTTGATTCAAAAGAGAAAAATTAACACTCCAAGTATCTATTATTTAAACTGCGAAATGACTCGGATGACAATCTTTATTGGAATAAGAGAAACAAATATTGAGGTCAACATTCTCCTTGCGCCGAGCTGTATTTTGGGCTTCACATTTGACAACCCAAAAATACATATGTTTTGGATCGACAACTTGACTCAACTCGAAGTTAGGTCTAGTCGAAGCAACTTCACTGATTAAGGGCTTGATAAAACTCAAAGGTATTTTCAGATTAATGTGTAGGAGATTAAAGGCATACGAGTGTCTACAATTACACGCAAAACCATTTAGTGGCCTCTCTTTTCCGAGAGAGAAGAGCCACCTCATATCTGACTTCTGAGCTACAAAATTATTTTTGCAAAATTGCCTACGCATTCCCAAGATATGTATACTTATACTTTGTAGTGTTTAATATGAATGCTAGCCTGAAGGGAGTGTTGTGCTTAAGTTTTTTCCTCCAAATTTAAATATGGCATACCTAATTTTTATTAAAAACAGAAAATAGATGATGTTTGGAAAACCTTTTCAATACGGCGAGATGAGGCACGGACCAGGCCTCTCCGCGAAAGAACTCTGATGTAGTAGATCCAATGCCCCTTGAAAGAACAAAGCCTTTCCCTCCCAAATCCTTCTTCTATTTATGCAAATGTTTTCTCCACTTTCCAATGTGGAACTATGTTTTTTATATAGCTGGCAATTTTACACGTGAAAACGGGGTCCACCCCGCCCCGCCGGGGAATCCTCGATTCCGATAGGGACGGGTGTTTAAGCAAATTCCCCGTGGCAGGGGCGGGGATGGAACTTGCCCCGCCCCGCTCCGCTCCCAATTACTCATGGTTATTGGTTTTACACATATAGTATACAAGTTTAGACTTTTTAGTGCTAAAATTAATTTGTTTTTACATGTTAATGACATTAGCAGGACCATGTTTTGAATTTTGATTAATCCACTAACTCATATTAACCTTTACCATCCAAACAGCTGTCAAAAGTCATAACTCAAAATTTATTATAGTTGAGTTTCCAAAATTTATTGTAGCCAATTTAAAAAGAAAGGAAAACTGGAGATTGCCCCCCCCCCACCCCCCAAACGGATAAAATCCCCCCGAAATGGATTCCGTGAGAATGGTGCACTGCTTGAGGATAAATTCACCCCCCTTAAACATTTTTTTTTGGCATCTTTGCCTTGAAAACTTAACCACTAACGTTAAAGGGGGTGAAAATATCAGTCCCCTAAATTAGTAAATTTATTTGGGTCTTTTACTTTACTTACGGCAGTTAAAATCGAGTTTCGACCTATCCTTTTTCTATTTTGTAACGAGAACAGAGAGAGGGTTTTAGAATTTGGGATCTTAGGGTTTGGGGAGAGACATAGAGGGGAAGAAGAAAGGGCCTCATCTGTGCCACCACCACCAACACCAACAACAGAGAGAGGGTTTTGACGATTTGGGATATCAGGTATGCTCTCTCAATCTATCTCCCTCTCTTTCCATCTCTCTATCTCATTCTCTCCTTCTCCATTTTAGGGTTTCACAAAATTTTTTGCTCCTCCATTTTAGTGTTAAGTGTTGCTTTCCAAAGTTTATGAGTTTTATATGGTTTTCTTTCTAGATAGATCTGAGAATCTTCATAGATCCCCACTGCTATGTGCAAAGAATAGAAAGAGTGAACTACAGCAAAAAATTGCCAAAGATTGAGAATAAGAGATTATTCTTGGGGTGGGGAATTTGGCCCCGTTTAGTGCGGGGCTGGGATGGGAATTGCAACCTTAGGAGGGGACGAGGAATGCAGCATCCGGCCCCGACCCGACCCGTTGCCAGCCCTAGGTTTTTAGGAGGTAAAAGAGCACACTTGAAAATTTGAATTTGCGTGGGAGAACTCAAATGAGGGAATCTTTTTTTGAAAAAACAAAAAAGGCTATTTCTAGGGAAGTGATATTTACGCCCTTTCGATTACTAGGGACACCCCAGCGCAGAATAATCCAGTGGATTTGATTGCCACGTACACGAGCGCTGGGTGTCCCTGGTGATCGAAAGGGGCGTAAATATCACTTCCCTATTTTTATATTAAAATACCAACAACTTTTATATTAAAATATTAACTGGGAGGCGATGCAAAAATGAGATGAAAGAGCTCCCCCATTGGCTGCGCGTCACTCCAGTGCATTAAACATTAGTTGTTGACATTTACACATTAGAGTGACGTGCCCCTAATGGGGGAGCCCTTCCATCTCTATTTTGCAAGGCTCTTTTTCAGTCTAGCATTCTTCTATTTCTTAATTATACTCTAATGCTGCAGTGATTAGTGTCATTTAACTTCTACACTAAATAGCAGGCTGCATGTTCGAATCATCAAGTGAGTTCATCTACTTTTCATGCCTGATGACACAATGGTGAATCATCTCGTTAGATTGGCACCTAGTCTTAGTACTATGGATGTTTTCATACATTCTCTCAAAAACGTATTAATTCTTCTTTTTCAATGGATGAAATTTTTTTATTAACGTTATAACAATCGAGAGTATAATAGTAACCTTACAAAGTGTAATTACATTTTTTATTTTTGAAAGTTCACGTGATTAGTCAAATGTGCACATCTATTTATTTATTTTTGCGCGTATACGATTATCACTTTTCTTGGATTTTGGAAGATACTTTGATAAATCAAACTTCTTCTTTCGGCTTCCAATAAGCATGTTTTCAATCATTTTAATTGGAGTGGTCTCTTACTTTTAAGTGAGATTAGTTGTACTTCCTTGATTATGGGTGTCATGTAGACCAGGCAAAAAGTGACCCAGACCCGTGGGTCCACCCAGCCCGCCTGTAATTTACGGGTCTGGGTCACTAAATCATGACCCGTTGATAATTTGACCCGGCCCGGCCTGGCCTGGCCCAACCCGCAAAAACTGGGCCGGGTCAGATGGACCCGCGGGTGCCCGTAAAAACCCAAATGTTCGAGATTTTATATGGTGTAAGCCCTTATTAGTAATATAATTTTCAGAGAGTACTGTATTGACCACATCATAGGATGATCAAAACTGTCCATGTGATGGAACACACCGTAAATAGGTCACCCACAAAAAATCATTTCCATAGACCCGTAAATTATCAACGGGTCATGATTTAGTAATTTTGGATACAGCCTATTTACATTATGGTGGATCACATCGACAGCTTGGATCATCCTATTATAGTGTGGGAATAAAAACAGGAAAAAAAAAGGTGACCCACGGGTGCGCCTGGCCTGTAAGGGTGGGGTCCAAGTTCACCAAATTGTGACCCGTAAAATTCCGGGTCATTTTTTACTCGACCCGGACCTGTACGGGTTGCGTGAAACATGGCCCGGCCCACCCGTTTGCCAGGTCTAGTGTCATGTATGTGCAATGGACGTCCAATACACCATTGTGATGTGTTCTTCTCTTTTGTGTGATGCAGATAATACATTTGTTAGAATATATCAGAACATATCTGGTAAGATTTCACCGAGGGAATAGGTGCTAGAGTGGGTAGTTAGGTTAGATTAGGATGAAAATTTTGAGTCTAAATTGTATGTGCCATTTTAAGGATGACTCGTGCAATTTTAGAATCCAAATTGTGATTTTGGGGATGATGGTATCATGTTCGACAATGTCTTAGTTGAATAATGTGACCTATGCTTAAAGAAACAATCAAGGACTAACGTGACCAAAAGGTAGAAACGAAGGAAATAAAAACAATCAGGCTGTGTTAGGATCTTTGGAGTCAGGAATCGGAATCATCATCCTTTCTCATTCCTATTCCAATACCTAGTAAGCAGAATAAAAAAATTAGTCAAAAAATATTCTAATAAAAAAATTCCGGCATTTCTTCTTTAATTTGCCCTCGTGTCATTTTAATTTCCTCAATGACTACATTCATTTTTTGAATTAAATGCCAGAATCGGACAAAATCAAAATAGGATGCCGATTCCAGTGCCTGATTCCGTCAATTGAAATCCACCCTCAAGAAAAAATAATGTGTAGGAGTTGAAACACTTATCTTCTTGAAAGGGGAAAGAAAATTGGGAGACCTACAATTGCACTGGCCCTTGATAGGAGTCATAGAAAGGCCTATCGTGGGATTCAATAAGAAAATTAAGTGGAACCGATCTACTCTATATCATGTGTTTAGAGTATCATAATCTAGTATTGTGGAGATAGGAAAAGTGATCTTCAATCATGCTTCTAAAAGTGAAACAGCACAAGCATGCATGCATTGATTGGGAGTTTCTTAGGAAACCCAAAAAGGCTTTTACTGGCTTCTTCTCCTCATCTATTGGATGAAATCCAACAAGAAAGCAAAGTACGAGAGAGGATACATAAAGGCAAAAGCAGTTGGAGTAAAGGAGAGATTTAAGAAGATATGGGTATGATTTGAAAATGAGTTTGTTTCATTGTTTGCCGATTCAACAAGCATTTGATGGAATTTTTCAAATGACTTCTTTAATGCTAAAAGTAACCTTAGAATGTGGAGTACAAATGCACCAAGTTTTGATGTGGATTAGGTTTGGATCATGTGATGTTTGAAAATTTAATTAAACTTCATGGTCTTGAGATTTTGAAGCTTCTCCCACCTTTTTCAAAGCAATTTGGTATGAGTTCTTTTGTTGACCAGGTATGAGTTATATTTCTCTTCATCGCACATGGCGGAAGCTCATGCATGCAGTCACATTATTGTATTCTTTGGGAGATCTCTGTATTTTAATCACATTTTCTCTGTTTTCATCTTGCCATCAAACCCTAGGAAGAATATGTTTTAGAGAAGATAATGACTCCCTAAGTATAGGTGGCCTAACATTAGTAACAAAAGTATACATGTGGCTAACATTAATTTCATATGCCTTTTGTTCCTTTCTATGTGATGCCCTCCCTTTGACGGATCAACTTAGTTTCAAGATTCAATAACTTAGTTTTAAGGTAATTAGGGTCATTTTTATATTATCATTGCGCCGCCCTCCATAGCCGGTCAAAACCTCAGGTCTAAATTTTACCTGCCTCACATTTAGCAACATATTTTAAAATGCCGGTAATCTACCAGTAGAGATTAACCCAACTGATTTTACGACTTTTACTGGCGGTTCTGACTGGGACATAAAACCCAAATTTATTGTAGTGCATTAACAATTATTTATCCGGCTAATGGTATAACAACCATTTCTTTCTATTTCTTTTTGGTCTTTTGAGTTTTTATATGGTGTAAGCCCTTATAGTCTCCTATTTTTTAAAAAGTACTGTATGGACACATCATAGGATGATCCAAACCGTTAACATAAATAGGTTGTTCCCCAATAATCATTTGCATAGGATGTCCTAGCCCTCCAATCTATAGAGGTTTCCATAATATGCAGTTCCTCTATAGATCAGAGGGTTGGGATCATCCTATAGAAATGATTTCTTGCGCACATCTTATTTACTTTGTGTCCCATCAAATGGACGGTTTGGATCATCCTATGATGTGGTTCGTACACTACATTTTGAAAAAAAGGGGACTATAAGGGCTTACACCATATACAAACTCTTGGTCTTTAATCATAAAACCAAAATTTTCCTTACATTCGTTCTAAATAAATACTGTTTTTGTTTCTTTGTTAGGGATTTAAGGGGTTTTTCTATGCCCTCCTCTTGTAACCTGTTCTTCCTTATTAATAAAATTTAAGGTACTGCCTTGGGTTCCTAGATAAATTCCAGGTTAAAAAAAATCATAAAACCATTAAGTGTGCAACCGAAGAACGCGCTATACGGATTGAAGCAGGCACTGAGAGCGTAGTATGGGAAGATCTGGGACTTTCTTCAACTCATCTATGTTTGTGAAGCCGGATCTTTAATCTCAAATAGAAATAAATAAAATGTTTTTTTATTGAGTTGGAAGAAGTTTATAGTCTCTTTTCCGAAGAGGGTCTAATCAAGTAATCATCCAAGTCCATTCTTACAAGGTCTTAGAGTAAAAAAAAATGACTCAGTGTATTACAAAAAAAATGGCATCTGGTTGTAGACGTAAATCTAAGATGATATGACAAAGGTGGTAAAAACCTAGTCGGCGATATTCACATTGATTCGGGAATAACCTATAATAACCAGACAATTAACCCTACAAAACATGGGGTATGTGCAACCAACCAGACACTTGGGATCCTGAATGTTGTACTACTTAGTCAGTTCGCTCCTCAAACCCAAGGCACGGAATTTTCACCCCAACAAAAGAGAGGAAGCTACGTTTGAAAATTGGGTAAAGTAAGATGAATACTCTTATTACACTTGTTCACCAAAGAAAAATGCTATCCTCATAAGCGAACCACGTTTAGCACGTCTATTTAATATCTGTTCATGAGATTATAAAGATCCCCGTCAACTCTTGAGTCTTGACTACAAAAAGATGTAATATTCTTTACTTATTCTATCTAGGGGAATGCTATCACGACCATCTTTTGATAATGGGGGCGAATTCACCTTGTTTTATACTGTTTGACCAGTTGTAGATTGCGATTATCACTCCTAATTAAAAAGCTCTCAACGGCCAATAAAAAAAGTGTAAAAAGGTGAAACGCCCTGTTATTAAAACATGCTCGTAAGGACTAAGGATATTAGTAGCCCTTACTTGCTATGTTTATAATAGAAGAAAAATAATCTTTCATCATTTCAAATTCCTTCATTCGCACGTTTTCTATTTGTCTTCTAAGAATATCTTTGACTTTTCTTCTATTTCTTGTTTGCCTTGATGAGCAATATTCGATAATTATTTGTATACTTACATAAGTGTCTTTCTCTTTACAAGTTACATGGAATTTCTTAAGAATTCTTGACTCTTTAGACCATGTTTGGCATCCATGAAACATGGACTTCCAGATAACTTAGAGTCTTAATTATCACTGGAGTTACATGCACTTGTCGCTAGACTACTAAGTTTTTTCATCATTCAAGCATCTTCTATGAAAGACAAATAGAAGAATACGAAAAGACACAGATTAATTAAAACCCATTTCTAGCTACACATGTTTTGAATTGCATTACATTTTAACATTTCAATGTAAAATTTCTTCTCCCAAATAAAGAAATTTGGCTCCCTTGGTTTAGGTTTCGAATGCAGAAATCATGGATAAAGACTATGTCATGTGCAATGATCGATCAGAGGTAACTGGATTCAAACTGAATAGCCTATTTGGGATTGGAGATGAGTTTTCTTGTTTCTTTCCTGTTTATGAGTAAGGGCTTATTATTTTTAATTTCTTTGTCAAGGAAGTTGGGTCTTTATTGGCAAAAAAAAAAAGTTAATGAAATTGGAAATCTCTTATTTTCTCCATCCTTATAGTTATTTCTTCCTTTTCTTTTCTCCCTCTCCCTTCTTCAATAAAGGTTGGATAAAAGAGTTGATGTGGACATCAGCCCAAGACTGCAGATAATTAAGGCACCCAAAAATGTGGAGCCTATGTAGCGGCTTAGCGTGGATCAATGGTGAAGATTTGATGCAGTTGTAGACCCAAAATATTGTGAATGTGCATCTGAGTATATTTGTACAAGTCTGTGTGTGATGATACATCACTTATGTGTAGGAATAAGTCTTTCCTTTATCTATACATCAATACCATGGGGCATAATTTAGCTTAGAAGACCGTCTACTACTGTGGCCTAGGTTTTCTCAAGCTAAAACCATCAAAGTTTCACTTAAAGAGTCTTCCCTTGTGGGACCCATGACTCAACTAATGTCTACCTTTGCTCACCACTAAAACAAACATCCTTCCATCCCCACCGTAGATCATCTGCTGAGACGAATCTGAAACTACCAAATTGTGAAGCGATGATTTAATTAATCAAAAGGCATTTAACGTATGGAAGAGTATTTTGATTATTCAAAAGACTGTTTTTTTGTGAAAGAGTGTTTTCATGACCTTTCATCATTAATAAAGGCATGCTTTGGATCTCATTTTCAAATAACACATTTTAGAATGGTCTCGGAGTATCAGAGTTGTATTCTTCTTATTAAGAATGGATGCTTTGGATCCCATTTTCCAATAACTCATTTTAGAATTGTCTCGGATTTTTAGAGCTGTATTCTCCTTTTTCTTACACTTCTATTCTAAGTGGATGCATAGGATCTCATTTTCAAATAACTCATTTTAGAATTGTCTCGGAGTATTAGAGTTGTATTCTTTCTTTTTCTTACTATTCTATCTGAGTGTGCTGGCAGATTGGTGGTTTGCTAATTAAAATTTGAGTGCAGTCTTTGATGAATAGTTGAAGGCATTATATCCCTTTTTTATGACGTAGGGTGTCCCCACCCCACTTTGTAGAGTGGGACTAACTCCCTCCGGATGCGCACAATCACCCGTAAACCACACGCATCGGGTAAGCCAGGGGGATTCGAACTCTCGTCTTTGGCGAGCGTACCCAAGACTTTAAGCCAAAGACCCACACCTGTGTGGGTTTGGCATTATATCCTTGAGAATTTATTTCCACGTACCCATATGTATAAGAGGGAAGATAAGTCTCTAAGAGGAATGCTAGAATGAAGGGAGCCTTTGCAAAAATGAGATAAAAGGGCTCTCTCATTCGCTACACATCACTAAAGTGCATTTAACACAACTCAAAAGGTTTTTTTTTTTTTTTGCAATCGGACTACGCTTCTTTGCCAAGGAGGCTACACGTTCTCATTAAACGGTTCGAAACAAAAGGTCAAAAAATATAGAATAATGATGTGGTAACCGATTTGGAGACCAACAAATAGCTTCTTAACAAATTAGAAATCTTTCCTTGCTTTTTTGCCTTTTTTTCCATTAAAATGGCAAAACTACCCCTCCCATGCCATGTGGCATGTGGGGGATTTGTTAGGTTATACTGTAGGTTCCACTCTCGGTCTCCATAGCAGTACTAAATAAACGCCCCTCTCTGGTTCTCTCAGTTGACCCTCATGAGTCATGGCCCTTGTGAGTTGTGAGTCTTGTGACTGCATTGCAGCTTTTGCTGAATTTTCCAAGCATACGAAATATTTCAACATGTCAGTTGGGCCCCACCTTCTTTAAAATAGTATGCTCGTTACTCCCTCCTCACACGGTAAAAGCTCCTATCCCAAAGCATTCCTTGGACGACAAGCTTTCACACCCCTCTCTCTCTCTCTCAAAACCCCTTTCATGGCTCGCCGTTTTCTTACTTAGAATCTGTGGATTCATTAAATGTGTATTGCATTTGCATGCACCCCACCAAATCTCATCTGGTCCATTTATAACACACGTAAATTTCTACCCCTCCTCTATTCTCTCATCAATACCCTACACATAATTTTAGCATAATTCTAGCATTTTTACCCCTCAAAATATTCTTTCTTATTTTAATCATTTCCCCCTTCCTATATAAACCCCACCCCGCTCTCCCCATTTCCTCCACATCTCTCTCTCTCTCTCTCTCTCTCTGTCTAGTATTGGTTTTAGTATTCTACCTAAAGACCTTGTCCCAATGGAGTTGGGTTTGGGTTCAAAAGACACAACATGGTGGATTTTTACACTTCCAGCCTTCTTAGGTGCAGAAACCATTTGTGATGCCTTTGTTTTGCTCTCTATCTTACTCACTTTTCTCTCTATTGCCCTTCTCTCATGGGCTTTTGCCGTTGGTGGCATTGCTTGGAAAAACGGTAGAAACCAAAAGGGTCATGTCCCAATACCTGGTCCTCGCGGGCTACCCATCTTCGGTAGTCTCTTCACACTCAGCCGCGGCTTGGCTCACCGCACCCTCTCCTCCATGGCTTCGAGCCAAGCCGCGACTAAGCTCATGGCTTTCAGCCTCGGCTCCACCCCAGTCGTCGTGGCCTCCGACCCACAAACAGCCAAAGAAATCCTCACCTCCCCTCACTTTGCAAATCGCCCCATTAAGGAATCGGCTAAGAAGCTGATGTTTAGCCGAGCCATCGGCTTCGCTCCCAACGGGACTTATTGGAGACTCCTTAGAAGAATAGCTTCATCACATCTCTTTGCACCCCGGCGCATTTTAGCCCATGAAGCCGGGCGTCAGCTAGATTGCACCATGATGCTCAAAGACATATTTAACGAGCAGTTGGAAAATGGGATGGTTGGGCTGAGGAAGCATTTACAAGGAGCAGCTCTGAATAATATCATGGGGAGTGTGTTTGGGAAACGTTACGCCCAAGCGCATTTTAGTGAGGAGACTAAGGAGCTAAGAGAGATGGTGAAGGAAGGGTTTGAGTTATTGGGTGCTTTTAACTGGTCTGATTATTTACCTTGGTTGAGCTACTTCTATGATCCTTACCGTATAAGCGAGCGATGTGATGCCCTCGTGCCACGTGTCAGGCGATTGGTTAAGGAGATTATTGAAGAGCACAAGGATAGAGAGAGTGGAAAGGTTGGAGATAATGGTGATTTTGTGGATGTGTTGCTGTCTCTTGAGGGTGAAGAGAAGCTTGAAGAGGACGACATGATAGCTGTCTTATGGGTTTGTCTTCATCTTACTGAACTCCTTTTTTGAAACATTACATACTTTTGTACTTGATTCATTTCTATTTGTTATTTGTTTTATTTCTCACACATCATTTGCATTTAGTTTTACGTGACTTTATGCTATGCTATCCTACCAAATCAATACTTTTTCGACTGACGTCTGCTTCTTGATTTCTTTCGTGGGTTTTTTTGCTATTGATTCAAATGCTTTTGTTCTTTTTTTTTTCTTTTATAGCTTGTACATCTCATATGCACGTTATCTTTTGTTCCATATGGGACTTTTCAAATCTTTTTACTCACTTTCTTGCCTTTACAACTTATGTAACCCCGATCTCCAGAGTAACAAAATTCAATAGTGGGTTTTTTTTATTTTCTTTTCGAAGCGTTTTTAATGGTGTTATCTCCTTTTTGAAATCCAACCCCATTTGTCATTTTGGTTTCTTTTATTGTTCATTTCATCAGCACCAGGCCTCTAATAGGTGTTTTTTTAATCTTGTACACGAGTTTTAGTCGACGAGTTCTTCACTTTTTGCAGGAAATGATATTCCGTGGAACTGATACAACAGCTCTCTTAACAGAGTGGGCCATGGCAGAGCTGGTAATCAACCAAGACGTCCAGGCCAAGCTTCAAGAAGAGCTCGATCTCGTCGTAGGATCCGAAAGGAGCGTTACGGACTCAGACGTTGCCAATCTTCCTTACCTTCAAGCTGTCATTAAGGAGACCCTCCGAGCCCACCCACCAGGCCCATTACTTTCCTGGGCCCGCCTCTCCACGTCAGACGTCCACCTAAGCAACGGGATGGTCGTCCCCGCACACACAACTGCCATGGTCAACATGTGGGCCATAACCCACGACCCCAACATCTGGTCCCACCCAAACGAGTTCAAACCCGAAAGATTCTTAGAGTGCGCTGGGGGTGCTGACGTGGACGTGAGGGGTAATGACCTTAGGTTGGCCCCATTTGGTGCAGGTCGTAGGGTTTGCCCTGGCAAGAACCTTGGTCTTGTAACAGTTAATCTCTGGGTGGCTAAGTTGGCCCATCACTTCAAGTGGGCCCCAGCTGAAGGGAAGGCCGTTGACCTAAGCGAAGTACTGAAGCTTTCTTGTGAAATGAAGAATCCTCTCTATGCTCTTGCTGTTCCAAGGAATGTTGGAGTACATTTCTAGGGTTTCTTAAGTTGTCTTGTCATCTTCAACAGGAAAAGTGTGTTTGAATTTCTGTGTTTTGGGTATATGATATATCATATATGTTGGTGTTCTTGTTTTTTTTTATTGTTATTAGGTGGTCTTGGTTGGTGTGTCTGGTGTGAAAGGGGAGGGCTTTGGACTTTGAATGGTCGTTTTGGGTCCTCTTTTACTACGTGTCTGCTTGAAGTTGTATAAGCTTTTTTATATGTAAATGACAGAGATTCAGGAAGAAATTGTCTTACAGCTGTTCCTTTCGTTCACAACTTCATATAATAGATAATATGATAATATGAAAATGGGGGTGTATCTATCAAAATGAACGGGTGGAAAAGAGACCGTCCTATATGCAGTGGGGATATAATGCACATGACTATCATAGATGAGTTGTGGTTTTCGACACTCAAACACTCAGCTTATGAGTTCTGTATTCGTAATGTTCTTTATTATTGCTCGTAAATGAAACGTTCAGAAGAGGATATTATATGCAAACTCTTAGAATTTGTAACTTTCCATTCCTAGTGTTCTAAATATTGCTGTCAAATTGAAAGTTTCGAAAAGAGAATCCTCGTGAACTTAGAAAATACAATGGGTTTTTGTAGCCAGCTGGGTAGAATTTACCCTTGGGGTGCCCAAATCATTATAAGCCCATCCACATTGTTTCCCATATCACTATAAGCCCATCTAGATTCTTTCACTAATCCGATGTTGGGTCTTTGCTTCCCCTCCCGTGGAAGCCTTTATATTAACCTTGCCCCTTCACAGGGAAGCAACGTGGGAACTATGGTATCTTCCCTGAATCCTGAGGTAGTTGCCATGCCTCTGGATACCACTTGTTGTGGCCTGGGTAGAACTCACCTTTAAAAGCTAGCCTCAAGGGGACGGTGACTAAGTCATTATAAGCTCATTGACATCCTTTGAGTTATTTGATGAGGGAAATTAACTTTGCAATCGTGTTTTGCTGTTAGTTTCTGTAACGTGATGAAACTTAGTAAGAGGAGATGGAATGTGAAATGTATATAGGGGTTGGGCCTGTAGATTAATTTGGGGCTTGGTTTCTTAACCTTGAGTTTGGAGGTTCGATCCCAGCTTACCAACCGAAAACATGTACAATCTAAAGCTCCCTTAATTAAGTTCAAAATAAGACTTGAAATGCATATAAAGCTCCCTAATCTCAGTTAAACCCAGGTCTTTTAAAATTTTGAAAGATAAATCCACATTACTCACATTCAAAAGATTGATATTTTTGGTGGATTTGTCTCATGTAAAGAAGGTATCACTTAAAACATTGAAAATCCATCATTAAATCGATAATATTCCTTAGGGAAGTTTCAACCGGCAAGCTAACTAGGAGGCCACGAACCCACTTTAATCCAATGAAGCATACGAATTATAGCATAGTGGGTCCCACTTTTGACTGATCCTAACCGACGAAGCACACGAATCTCAGCATACTGGGTCCTTACTTTGGATCTAGTGTGTCAAAAAAACCCTAACAAGTCACTAATCTTAACATCCAACCCTATATATTAGTTGATGGGTTTTCAAAATCCAAAAGAGGCCGACAATTAATTGAACGGTCTAGATCAATCACTAAAATGGATAATGGGTGCCTCACTGTATTACAATAAGGCCGCCCTCTAAGTAAAACGAGTGTGCATTGAAAATTTGAAATTGCACTTGGTGTAGAAACTTTTCAACTCTTAAAAATCAATAGAAAACGAAAGTTCATTAAGAAAATCACAACAGTGATACACCTCTGTCTCTCAGTGCTCAGTACTCAGTGCGTCTCCCAAATTACACCTCCAAAAATCCAAAAAATTCTTCAAAAACGATAGTCAAAGACTCAAAAGATTGCAATATCTTCCCTACTGCGTATTCCAGCCCTACGATGGAAATCAACCCACGCAATCATCATAGAGCCGTCAAATCCCTGTTCTACTGCCTCCCTCTATTATCTTCGTACAACGTATCTGTCCTTTCTCTTTCTCTAGTAGGTAGGTCATATTAGGGAGGAGTGTAGAAAGAACATAGTCTTCACTGTCTATTCAATACTGTGTTGAAAGTAAGATCTGATTTGGACTCAGTGAGGCTATCAAAACGACTAGGACTGTTTCAAGCGTTTTTTAACCAAAAAGTTAAAGCTTCTGATTGCGTACCACGTGAATTGAGCAATTATTTCTGCCTTCTCTGCAACTTTCTGATAAAAGTTGAGTCCCAATCAGAAATCGATATGTCGCAGAGAATACAAATCTTACTGCACGTTGACTCTCAATCACGCAAGAAACCTTCTTTTTATGTGGTGTCCAAATCCAAGCGAAAGTGCACATAGTTTCAAAAAATAAAAGAGTAACACCTTTTTCGAAGGCTACTAAGATTAGCCATATGATATGTAATTGCACTAACTCACCTTGTCTTTTATAATTTAAACGCTCCCAGAAAGCTATCACAAGTAAATTACAAAGAAAGAGGCAAGTTGAGTTAGTGAAATTATAGAAACATGGTAGTGCCAACGTCAGTTTCCTTTTCGAAGTTCCAAACCATTGAAGGAACTGATATCTGCACGGCCATATCTTGATAGGTGTAGGGAATAGGGACTACCTTGATTTACCCGCACTGATTTGCTGACAGAGTTCTTTTTCCGATTTGTCATAGCTTTGACAGCTGGTTTAAAGTGTAAAAAAATGGAATTCGTCCCATTATCAAATATTTGTCAATTCTTGTAGTGGGCCCACTCTTGTTCTCCAACGCCTCTCATTCCTCGTTCGTGGGCCGACTATGTTGATTCAATCTGTTTAATAGGACAGAAAGCCCATCAGTTATCAGTGCTTCTTGTACTGTGGCTCGTCATGTTCGCCAACTCTTCTTATTCTTCATGGGCCCACTGCCCACCATTGGTTTCAATCTGTTTTACAGGAAAGAAAGCCCACAAAAATGACTGGCTAGGATTATTTATTAGACTGATTTTATAGAATCATTAACCATTGATTTGCATCATTGATGTCATTTTTATAGAATCAATTACCCTTGATTTGTACATATGGTGCACTAGCATCAGTCGAACTTAACAATCTCACCACATCCACGGCACAAAAAGGCTCAGGGCCCATGATTATTTTATAGTTGATGATCATTGATAGGTCCCACATGGGATATCAGATGTCAAATGAGTGTGACGACGTTGATGATCATTGATAGGTCCCACATGGGATTTCATAAATCAGAGCCGTCTAAAGTGTAGACCATATATTATTATCCCATGCTGAACGAACATCCCACATGAACGATTAAGGCCTACAATGATCAATGCTTTGGCTTGTCTAGGCAGAACCCTAAATTGAGTCTAACAGATCAAGGGTCTAGGATCATCCAATCAAAGAGTACAAATGGAAATGGGCTAAACTTGTGTTTGACAATTGGATCATGCGGATCAGATCACGTCCACGTGGCAGGCATGATGAGCCCAAGTTGTGATCTTATTAACATATTTTGTCCATTTAATGTTCTTCGTCGACTAAATAAGAGCGGTTGATTAGTTTTGATTAAATGTATGGATGGTTAGGATCATCCAATTAGTATACTTTTGTATGTACTGACTACTGAGTACTGAGGCATATAAATAGCTGGGCCCATCATATCAATAGTTCTGGCCAAGGTAACTGTCCCTATGAGTAATGGGAAAAATGATATCGGCACTTCCTTTTCATTAAGTAGAATTGTCGGAGATGAAAATCTCGCTATATTGTTCCTATGTTTCCATTTTTACAGCAAGCAGAATGGGCAAAGTTTTAAGAGACAGCAGAACTCTTCTCTAGATGTCTTTGTTATAGAGTCACTGGTGGTTGACCGTCAGCCCAATGAAAACAACGATAGAGATGAAGAAGGGCCCACGTCCGTTGAGACTTATTGACGGACTAAAAATTCCTAACAGGCTCGGTGGGCCTTCTTTTTTTCTTTTTTTTTATACTTTTTTTGTCATTTTCCCTTTCTCTGTATATTAAAAAATTACATAGCGAGCATTATTTTGTACTGACTTTATCATGTATTAACTCATAAAATTAGGACATGCGCATGTAATAAATATTGTAATATATTGATAAATATAGGTATGCGAAGAGGGTCCAATATATTAGAAGGGGTCATAGGCAAGGTTTGAAATTTCGGTTTCGATCTCAGCCCGAAAACGAAATTTCAGTGACAATTTCAATTTTGGTGCTTATAATTTCGAAATTTTTAAATTTCGGTTTCGGTTTTAAATTTCTGTCCCGGCCGAAATCTGAAATTTTGGTTATTTCGGCTGAAATTTAAACCATAGTCACAGGTGATGGTGGGGCTCACAAATTGGGAAGAGTCTACTGAGAAAAGCCCTTCCCTAATAGCGTGTGTGCCCTAGAAAACTCCTACTCAAGAACTAACTGTGGTTGTTTTGAATTACATTGATCTTCTGTTACACTTTATGTTGCCATATTGATCGTCTAGGTGGGCGCACATCCCTTAAGACGATGGAACCATAGTTCACCTTCACACGATCATTTCACTACTATATAAGCCTACAACACAAACGAACAGTTTTACAAGATGGTTAATTAGCAGCTACTATGACCAAGATGTATTAATAGAAGAAGACAAGAATGAGAAGGGATCCTTGACATCAATACACAACTTTATCTTTTTAATCAATGGCTCATATACCGTAGTCATAATCTTGGTTTGAGTGGAGATATCATTATCAATTTTCGCTTTTAATATTTTTAAGAGTATCATTTCAATCATTTTTTATTTGTTCTATTTTATAGAAGAGGGAACATACCTCCAGTGAGTGAGAATTTCAGAGGTGGGATGGTGCTGATGTAAGTCAATAAATAACTAATGACTTGATTTACTAACTACCATTCCTCTGGGGATTGTTTTTAGCTAAACAACCACAAAGATACGCAATTTATAAGTAGGTCAGTGTATAATCCTTCCCAAAGATCGGTGCCTGAATTTTCTTGACTTGCATTTCTCTTTTCTGACTTCACATAGAAAATAGGTCCATTGGCACCGACCGATCTAATAGATGTTGCCCCCATCAAATTTCATGAAGATACTACCTGTTTTAAGAATCCACGTAGAAAAGGGTAAACATATAGTAATAAATATGTGTCCTACCTAAAAAATTTATATGGTTTTATGGGCACCGACTGATGTTACAGATGTGGGGTTTGCCTGAATTTCTTGGCCTATATTTTTCTTAGGAATCAACATGGAAAAGTGTAAGTGGGACTTACTTGAATCTCTATATATTTTAAGGGTTACTGATGGCACCGACGAATATAAAAGATTAGGGGACCAGCTGATTTTTTTTTACCGAGGAGTCCACGAGGAACAGTGATAGTTAATAATAGTAAATGTGAGAGATATCAAAAAGTTCATATTGTTTAATAGCAAATGTGAGAGCTATAAAAAATTTCATATTGTTTCATGGGCACCGACGATTCTGTGGCTTGTGCCCTTTTCACCAGAATTGAATTTTAAAATCAACTAGCTAGGTAGGCCAACGGTTCAATAAAAGAGAGACCTGTCTTCTGCTTTTCTCTCTTGCTTTTAATTTTGTTTTCTTTCTTACTATTGAAGTATAAAAGATTAAATATTGCAATCTCCATCAGCTTAAGCTTTAACACCATCTCCATCAGCTTAAGCTTTTGGAGTAATTGGTTGTTTCACATGGTATCAAAGCAAAGGTCCTGAGTTCAAACCACCCTGATGTCAAAAATCCACATGAAATGGTGAACCCAAAAGTGGGGCCACATTTGCCACGTGTAGGCCAACCCAAAGAGGGAGGGGCGACACGTGAGGCGGAGTATTAAAGTATAAAAGATTAAATAACGCCATCTCCATCAACTTAAACTTATGTGTTTAGGTTGTGTTTTATCTCACAGACCATTGTGGGTGTGTGTGTGTGTGTGTGTGAGAGAGAGAGAGAGAGAGAGAGAGAGAGAGTGAGTTTAGGTGCCGCCAATTTTTCATGCATTCATGAGGATGGGCTATCCCTTTCTTTGACTGGATTTGGATGAGTGGTCGGAGACTAGAGAAAAATGAGATGTCTCTTATTTTTCATAATGTGTATGTTGGAACTGATACATGCATCCCTTCTATTTTAAAATCTCTTTAATGGATGTTAGACTCCCTAACAAGCTGTCAACAGCCAGCTAAAGAAGGATTAACATCAAGATAGGAAACAAATTTCTGCTCCCTACAAATATAATACACCTGGATCACACCCTCTATTCAAAGGACAGAGATCTTTCCTTTGACTTAATTAGGTAGGTGACTTATAATTCTACTTGAAACAAAGAGAGTTACTTTTCTATTTTATAAGAGATAATGGGACCTTTGACACACGTGTTCCTGACCAGCCAAATATTTAATGTGCCTAGGTTGAATTTAAGGTGCAAAATAATATTCTAATAGTATGAACTCAATGTGCATAAAGATAACAAAAGTAATCCAACTGTAAAACCTTTCGTGGGTGAAATCTCAATGCAATAATCAGAAGTAGATGAGTTAGGTTACTTATCAAGTTGATGCATCTGTAGGTCAAAACTCGCTGGCTTTGAGGCATAATATCTCGATAATTAATGGTGTAAATAGGGTTACTAACACCTGTACGTGGGGGTTTACGCCATGGAAAAAGAGAGGGAAATTATTGTGGAATGTGTGTTTGCTAGCTACGTGGTGGGTGGTTTGGAAGGAAAGAAACTCTAGGGTGTTTGAGGGTTTGGCCAAATTACCTTATTATTTATACATGCGGATTATAGCATTGGTCATATCATGGGTTAGATGATGTCTTCCATTATTTCTTTTTGTATCGGCCTTTGATCTTTGGGAACATTGGAGGGAAGTGTGCTTTAGGACTGAGAGGAAAATTAACATATTCCAAAGATGGGAGCCTCCGATGCTAGGAATGTTGAAAATCAACTTTGATGGTGCTTGTTTTGGAAACCCGGGTCCAGCAGGGGTGGGCAGTCTTTGCCGTGATAAGTTTGGTGAGATTCTTTGGGCTTTTTCTGGTCCTATTGGTGTGTGTGATTCTTCTGAGGCGGAAGTTAAAGCTGCCTATTTAGAGATCAAGAAGTTGAGTAGAGAAGTATTAGACCATATCATTGTTGAAGGGGATTCATTGAATGTCATTCGGTGGTTGAAGGGTGGTGTAGCTCCTCTTGGAAATTTTTGGCGTTATTTGATGAAATTGAGGATTTTGTTGCAGGTTCGGCTATTGTCTTTAATCACGTTTGGAGGTCGGCAAACGAAAAGGCGGATGGGTTAGCCAAGCAGGGAGTTGGGAGGGAGAGTATTCTCTGGTTCGATCATCTTCCGCCGTAATATAATTTTGTTATTTTTATTGTATCTTTTCTTCTTCTTCTCTGTTTCTTCTTTCTTGTTTTTGTTCTCTGGGTTGCCCCTTCTCGGGTGCTCCCTTGTCACTTTTTCTTATTAACGCAAATCGCTATTTCAAAAAAAAAAAAAAAACACCTGTACAACAACTCTAGGGCCATGATCACTTAATAGAAGTGTGCACTCTCTCGAAACTGATAACCCTAGCAAGCACACCAATGGACCCTGATCACTTAATAGATGATAAAGAAAAAGGCACACGAAGAAGATAAGATGCTATCACATAAATAATTCTAGGGTTTTATTAATAGTATTAGTAGAAAATTCTCCATGAATGATCATATTTTTACGAGGAGTGGATTTGCATTGCTATAAGGGTCTGTTTGGATGCCGAAGAGATTTTGATTTGGATTTCTCACATTTTCAGCCCTTTTTGCATTGTAATTTGGATCGGATCAAATTCTTGAATTTCTAATTCAGCAGCTAACAGTGGAAAAAAAATCAGATTTCTAAATAAGCTGTGGTCTGTGGAAATAAGAAATTGAAAATCCACAGATCTGACAGTTTCCTTAACCCTCTTTGCTCCTTAACCTCTCCCCTCCACTAGGAAGTACCCATTTCCCTCTCTCTCTCCCTCTACATGAGCTGCCGGATCTATTCAATTTGTATTCAAAACTCAATTCGAAATCCAAATACAAAATGGGAGGTATCCAAACGGGCCCTAAGAGTTTATTAATAACAACGGCAGAGAATTCTCTATTAAAGCCCGTGGCCCTTTGAGATTGTAGTACAACACACATCTATTGGATTCCTTCTTTAGATTCCACATAGGATGAATCAAATTTCGTGGAATGGTTGTTGTATGAGAGAGCAGCCACATAGGATGAATCAAATGAATGAGAAAAAAGTGAGCCTGTGTGGCTGCTCTCTCATGCAACAGTCGGTCAGCGAAATCCCTTGGTCCTTAGCAAATCCCTTTAATTAAATTATTACTTTCTCGATGAATGAAAGGTTTGGACTTTGTAAAGGTCCAAAAGCCTATAGCTAATCTGCTTAAGAAAAGACTAGCGCGGAGGCTAGATGTTGAATCATCGAAGGAATTGGGATTGAAGCCCATAAATTAGTCAGTGTAGTAGACATCCAACCTTTGTGATTATAGATCTCATGAAGCAGGTTCAATAGGTAAAAACAATGTTGTAAGGTGATAGAGAGGAGCACTGATTATTTTGAGGGGTATTTCCTAGTCTCATTCCATTGATAACAATACTCCAATGATGACAATACTCATTACTATGACAGTGTGTAGGTTGATTTATCGCTTAATGAGCCCAAGGCAGGATCTCTCATACTGTAAGTCACGGAGTACCCAAGGAGGACTCACCTATGTGAGTGCAGTAGTGAGATTGCTGCTATGGGAAGCTAGGCCACTCTCTAATAGTACTGATAAAACAAGAAACTTGTGCGTGATCATAAATCATAAAACAGAATTAGAACTTAATTAATTGTCCAACCATTTTTGTGCTAGGATAATGTTTGAACTCAAAGACCTAATTTAAGTCTCAGTTCGCTACGACTCATTCACATACAAATTTACTAACACTAAGTGTAGGTTTAATTCTAGAAGACACCTACACCCATTGCGCAATAAAGTTACTTGCATGTTTGTTAATAAATTTTAAATCATGAGAGAGATTATTGGAGTTGATTTTAATTTTTTATTATGTTTTACCATACATTTTATAAGAAATGAATGTATATCTTCTAGGAAATGAAATAAAGGTATGTTTTTGTGGAAAAAGTAAAGGGGGACGAGTTTTAAGGAAAAGAAATGCCTATTTTTTGGAAAAGTTATTCTCTGTTTGGATGCTGGTAGATGTTGGGGGGATTTAGAGAAGAAGAAGTCAAAGGGAAATCAAAAGGAAATCAGTCAACGGAGAAATTGTGAGCAAATCTCCCCGACGTTGTTTGGTTGGGGATAGGAGATGTGCAGGAGTTTTTTTACCCTATTTTTAAAGATTTTTTTGGGCAATGTTATCAGCACTACTGTTTTTTGATGAGGGCACTCCTCACTTTATAAAAAGTACGGTATGGCCCGACCATAGGATTATCCAAACCGTCCATTAGATGGTCCATAGCCTAAATAGGTTATGCCCCAAAATTATTTCCATTGGTTGATTCTAACCCTCCGATATATAGAGGGTTAGGATCAATCCTCTAACATTCAGATTGGAGGGTTAGGATCATCCTATGAAAATGATTTTTGGAGCACAACCTATTTAGGCTATGGCCCATCTAATGGACGGTTTGGGTCATCCTATGGTGTGGGCCATACTTTACTTTTAATAAAGTGAGAGTGCCCCAAAAGCAAAAATAAGCAAAAAAATGAATCATTATAAAAAAAGAAGTAAAATAGCATAAGTTATAAAGTTTTAAATGAAAAATTACCTAGAAATGGTTATAAAGTTTAAAAATTACGAAAGAAATACCAACAAAATGTAATAAGATATGACAATTACGGAAAAAACTACAAGCAAAAGTAGAAAGTTATGACAATTACGGTGAAAAAGAATTTCCCTGATAAATTCTCCAATTTTTCCTTCGATTTGGAGAAATTCGTCGGACGAATTTCGAGGGTTCCACGTCACCCGACAAGCGCCCGACATAACCGGCGATCAAAATTCCAATTTATGCTAAATCCCTACCAAACACCCCTCGGGTAATTAGGAGAATTACATTCCCTGCTATTTTACTCAAAAAAATGTAACCAAACATAGCGTTATGGAAAATGTTAAAGTAGCATTTGGAACTTTGGAGGCGTCGGAGAGAAACCCTTTCTAGGGGAGTGTGGAAACCATTCAAAAAAGTCAGGACCTCCCTCTCTCTCTCTCTCTCTCTCTCCCTCTCTCTCTCCAGATAGCAATAGAAAGAAAAAGGAAAGCCGTCTCCTTCCTTTCATCCTATAGGTCTCTTTAAAGATAAACAACATTTTTTTAAGGGCAAAAAAAACACCATTTTAGAGAAGAAAAACACCATTTTTCTTCTCTAAACTCCATGCCTCCCCTTGTTTTATTTCTTTGGATTTTTACACATTTATGTTTTGGTGAAATGGGTGATACGAGTTTGTGGAGTTTTTTTGCTGCACATAAACTACCTAACTGATCATTGTATCATGGGGAGAATATATGGGAGCGTATTTTCTCTAAGCAAAGTATGATTTCTAAACATATCTCAATCCACATGTAGGCTATTCTAATTTTTTCTAATTCATTACTATATTAATTTTGATTTATGATTATTAGATTTGTGGTAGTAAATATCATCAGAAAATCCTATTAGATTTTTATCACATGACCAATAAGAGAGAGGGAGGGAGGGAATTGAGAGAGATTTTGCTTTTTCAAGTTAAATCTTTCTCTTTTTCAAAACAATTGATAGCCATCATAGGTTTATGGGATTTTTTTTATTAGTGTGTTTTTAGTATTTTTAGGTAAGGCATTAAGTCTACATATTATTTCATTATATAAAGTTTCGTATTTAGGATTTAAACATTAAGCAACAAACTAGGGTGAGACAAAATATGTAGGTATGTAACATGTTCGAGGATGAGAAATATCTAAGTTAGTGATTATTTTTAGAGCCGGCAAACGCGACCCGTGCCCGCGGGTCGACCCTACCCACCCGCAAATTTGCGGGCACGGGTCTGAGTTTTAGTGACCGGTCAAAACTAACCCGCGGGTGACCCAACCAGCAAAAACATGGGCACCCGCGGGTCACTTGGCTTTTTTAAGGATGGTGATTTTGTTATGCTAATCTAGTTAGATGGCTTTTTTTTCTAATGCAAACGATGATGATTTTGTCATGCTAATCTATTTTTTAAGGGTTTGATGCCTGAATAGGTTATGGCTAGCATCATAGGTTGATCCCAACCCTCCGATTTCAATGTTAGAGGGTTGATCACTTGATCCTAACCCTCTATAGATCGGAGGGTTAGGATCAACCTATTGAAATGATTTTTGCGGCAACACTTATTTAGCCTGTGGGCCATCTAATGGACGGTTTGGATCATCCCACGGTGCCGGCCATACCGCCCTCATCAAAATCCAGTGATAACATTTTCCAAAATAAACAACTGTTTGAATTTGCGGGTGACCCGCGGGTTGACCCGGCCCACCCGCGAGCTGCGCGGGTCACCTAAATTCTTACCCGCAAAAATGCGGGTCATTTCCTGACTCGACCCGTGTGACCCACACCCGCATCACCAGCGGGTTGACCCGGCCCGACCCACCCGTTTGCCGGGTCTAGTTATTTTCACTCAAATTCGGATATTTGGTTGCCCAAAAGATGGGATTCTTCACCCTTCAAGAGATTGTTGGGTAGGCCGGGAGAGGCAAACCTGAGAGAGACAGTGAGAAGAGACTAAAAACCAAGGAAAAGGGAAAACTCCACTCAAAATACAATTTAATTTTTCAGTGTTTTTCAGCCACTTCTCATCATCTCCTCACTCGTGCTCTCTCAAGTCTCTCCTCCCCATCCCCTCTCCCTAATCAAAACGTTTTTTTTTTTTTTTTTTTTAACTATCTTTTAGCTACTTCTCACCATCTCATCACTCAAGCCTCTCCCTCTCCTGCCCATCCTCAACATTGGAGTGAACTAATATTTTATGGGAAAAGAATTCATGGATGCCAAAAAGGCTACAAAATTATCCATTCTCCCCTCTACAAACAACTGTCATATCCCGTTTCTTCTTTTGCTTTTGTGGATTTTGATGCTGTTTTAAGCATTTGATGCCTTGCTCATTGCAGTTGCGAGTGTTCCAAGAGATTAATGCAAAGAAAATTACAAGATACAAGCAAGACACAATGCTAATGTGTTAATGTGTTATGTTCGTATAAGTGCCTAGGTACATACATAGATACAAGCATCCCTCAAAGCCTCCAAAAGGAATTTTCTTAGCTATTTATACATCTTTCCAGATGGAGAGCTCACTGTCCTTAAGGTGAACGAGGTGGGTCTCAAAGCTTCCAACTTGAGTTTCCTTAGCTATTTGTATATAATGCTTAGTCTTCCTTGCTCGGGAGAAGAGTAGATAAGCATTCCAGAAGAGATTCTTTGGCTAATTGTACATCATGTTCCCTCTCTTTACCACCAAGATGAGTAAGTGTTTTTTACAGTTCATCTGACCAATCACTGAGCTCATTTTCGTAGAACAAACCATCGATGAGATTGTCGATAAGGGAGTCGACAAACGTGTTGCAGCCCAAGGTGAAGATTCGACCCACTCGGGTTCGAGCACTCGAAAACCAGGCAAAAGCAGCGGCGCAGATTATAGCACCAAGGCACACTCCTCCTGCTTCAGCAATTCCTTGCAAATCCATCTTTCTGAACAAGGAATTTCCAGTCACCACCTCCACAGTCATGGCTCCGGCGAATACAACCTGTGCAGGAAGAAATTTTAATAAAAATTACTTTGCTACTTTTTTTGACAAAATTGGAATATAGTGTGAACATTATGGATTAAAGTTTTATGTTTAGATAATAATATTTCAAGTCCAATAATCGGTCGAGGCTCTCAATCGGTTGTCGTTGTCACAATCTCAAACGAACTGAGCCTAATAATAATGATGATCTTGTTAATACAATAGAAATAAGAGAACGGCTGTGTAATCAATGCTAATGATCAAATTTTTAGGATGTGGTGGTAAGTTCTATGGGTCCGCTCTCCACGATAGGGAACAAACTACGGTACATTAAACATTAGTTAAAAGAATGGAACATGGACAGACGAAGAGGGGGCAGAAAAGAAGGGAAGGTTGATGGCAAGAATCAAACCACTAGAAACGATGCAAGGGGTATAGTGAGCATGGAGGAGGTTGACGAGATGAGAGGGTTGGAAGTGGAACACAAATGGTGTTACATGAGGACATTGCTTGGAGGCAGAGGTCTAGAGTGAGATAGCTTAGGGAAGGTGACAAAAATACGACGTACTTTCATGTGATTGCAAGGGCGATGAGGTGTGGAAACCATATTACTGCAATACATGTGAATGGAAGGAGAGTAGAGGATAGAACCAGGATAGTGAAGGAGTTGGATTCATTTTATGAGGAATTGTATTCCACGAAAGGGGTGATGTGCCCTAAACCAGACAATGCCATCAATGTATTAGAAGCCACAATGCCATCAATGTATAAGAAGCCAGGGAGAAGGAGAACCTTGAAAAACCATTTAAGGAGGACATTAGCATGGCTATTTTTGCACTAGGGAGGGATAGAATGTCGAGACCGGACATATTTTGTCTAGCATTCTTCCAAAGTTGCTGGGACTTCATCAAGTCAAACATCCACAAATTCTTCAGGGAGTTCTTTCATCTTTGATAGGCTTGAGAGCAACTTATTTTGCATTGATATCAAAAGCAAAGGAAACAATAGATATTGGGGATTTCCGACTAATAAGTCTAGTGGGGTGCCTATATAAGATATTGGCTAAGGTGTTGGCGGAGAGGTTAAAGAAGGTACTACCATCTATAATCTCAACCAACCAGTGAACAATTGTTGGGGGCGACAAATCCTAGACTACGCAGTGATCACTAAAGAAGTGTTGGATTTTAACTTAAAGAGAGGGGGGGGGGGGGGGGGCATGTGATAGGGTGGATAAGATTGGTTGAATTATTTACTGCAAAGAATGGGCTTTGGAGGAAGATGGAGAGGGTGGATTCAGATATGTGTGTCATCGGCGTGGTTCTTAGTGTTGGTTAACGGCTCCCCAAATGGATTCTTCAAATCAACGAGAGGAAAAAGGAAGGGTGACCTGCTATCTCCTTTCCTATTTGTGATTGTGGCAGAGACATACAGTAGATTGATTGATAATGGTGAGGCTCTGGGGTTGATTGAAGGACTCGGGATTGGAATTCAAGGTGTCGACGTATCCCATCTTCAGTTTGCAGATGATACCTTGATCTTTAGCTCATTAGAAGTGAAAAAGGTGATCAAGCTCAAGGCCATCCTGAGATGTTATGAGGCAGTGACAGGAAAAAGGTCAAACTTTCATAAATCACAGATGCTTGGCTCTCATCTCTCCCTGGAGGAGCTAGAGGAATTGGCCGCGGTATTGGGGTGCACAGTAGACTACTTCCCTTCATCTTACCTTGGCCTTCCGCTAGGACGGGAAGACCACAAAAAAATCAGTGGAACCAAATCGTAAAAAGGGTGGAAAGAAGATGGGATACTTGGAAGCAAAATTTGGATTCTTTAGGAGGGAGAATAACAATAATCAAGGCAATCCTGGCGAATATCCCAGTTTACCAACTATCGGGGTTCAAATGCCCAATGAGTGTCGTATACAAGAAGAAGATGCATTTGTTGTGTTGGAAATAGGTATGCAAACCAAGCAAGGCAGGTGCGTTGATATCAGAGATAAAAGATTTTAATATTACACTCTTAGGCAAATGGCTATGGAGGTTTAGGGAAGAAAATCACCACCCATGGGTTAAAGTAATTGAACGGAAGCATGGAGCATTACCAAGGAAATGGGTATTAGATGATAAATTCCAACATGGAGGAGTATTATAAACCAAACGAATAAATTCAATGAAGGTGTTAGGTTTAGGGCATATTGTGGGGAATGAATTAAGTTTTGGTTCCTCACGTGATGTGGAGAGGCTCCATTGAAAGAGGTTTTCCAAGACAAAATTGATGTGGTAGAGGGCCAAGAGGCTCCATAGTGGCGCAATGATATGGGTTTTCTCAAGTCCCATTGGAATTGTGAACTCCAATGAGACGAAGATAAGAGCGGTTCATAAGGAATCGGGATATTAGATTAGAATATTCTTGATAAGGTCATAGTAGAGGGTGATTCCCTGAATGTGATAAAATCGTTAAAGGAAAGCTCTCCCCAGCCTTGGAAGTTTGCACATTGGATTGATGAGATCTTGGATAGAGTGGAAGGCACCTCCAACACATTTCATCATGTAAGAAGGTCAGCGAATAGTGAGGCAGATAGAGAAGTTAGGGAGGGTGGCTCGAGTGTAGAGTTGGAAACCTTTGATTTCCTCCCCCTGTGAGTGGATTTTGTGTTGTGTTTGTTCTTTCCCCCCCTTTTTCTGTTTTGTATTTGATCACCTCGATCATTGGGGCTATTAAAAAAATACACTATTTAGGGAAGTCATTGCCTATTATTTTCGGTTGCCAAAATCATGTCATTGAAATTTTATATTCTTTCCCCTATCATAGAAGACAGCTGTGAGACCAGCCCCATGCTATACGGCTCAAAATGTTGCGCCACCAAGAAGCGGCATATGCATAAGATGAGTGTAGCAGAGATGCGAATGCTTAGATGGAGGTGTGGTCACACAAGCTTAGATCAAATTAAAAATGAAGACATACATTAAAAGGGGGGTGGCACTAATTGAGGAGAAGATGAGAGAACACCGTTAAGATGGTTTGGGCATATCCAATGTAGGCCTTTGGATGCTCTAATGAGAAGAAGTGACTTGTGCCAAGTTGATAGAGTAAAAAGAGGTAGGGGCAAATCGAAAACAACTTTGATAGAGACAGTGAGGAAAGACTTGAGGGCTAGGAACATTACACAGAACATGATCTTGGATATGATAGAATGGAAGAAAATGATCTGTGTAGACGAACCCAACTAGTGTCAAGAGTAAATTTAGTCAATTTGAGCCGGGTAGATCCTTTCACCTTCTTCATGAAAATTTTCTGAAGGATTCATCAGCCACCCCAACTAGTTTGGTACAAAGGCTTAAATTGGGTTGAGTTTCCCCTACCATAGCATTGTAACTCATTGTAATCTTGCATTCTCTCCATTTTGGGACCCTTTTGTATCTATAAATCAATTCATTGTCAACAATAAAACATATAACAAAGGGGACTTCATCTCCCTTATTGTCAATGGCTCTCCCGTGTTCTTTTCTATATTAATACAATTCTTTGTCATTAAGGTTATATCTTACTAGAAATGAGAGTCTGGCTGGAGAAATATGGTCCACCGATTGTCCAAAAAACGATCTAATATCTAAGAAAGAACTTTGGTCGATTTCTTTGCAGTTGAAACGCCACTTTCTCCGACTCCCATGCATATTCTGGGGGAGAGCTTTCCCCGGGAATTTGACATTCTCAGCCATTAAGATCCATATAGAATTATTAAAAATTTAATCCCTTTGTAAGAATATTAACTTTATTTTTTGGGCGATGATTTTATCGCCCCCTGTAGGATTATGCGCCCACTGTTCACGTGATTTGACGTCAAAGAGCGTCAAAGTCTGCCCACAATTCAAGTGAAAAGTGGGGCGCATAATCCTGGGGGGGGGGGGAATCATTTCCCAATCTATTTGTACAAAATATACTGCTGTCTTTGTAATAGAAAGATGTTATGTAAGAATATTAACATTATTTTTTGGGCGACGATTTTATCGCCCCCTGTAGGATTATGCGCTCCTGTTCACGTGATTTGACGTCAAAGTCTGCACACAATTCACGTGAAAAGGGGGGGGCGCATAATCCTAGGGGGGATGGGGGGGGGGCGAAAAAATCATCTCCCTAATTTCTTGTCCAAAATATTGTTTTGTTCCCATCAATCTCTCTTAATTAGAATCACCAAATAATAAAAATAGAGAAATGATATCAGCACAACCATGTTTTGATATGTTCACTAACGTATCTTGTTTTTTAGTATTTAAAGAGCTGTGAAAAAGTTATTAATTTACAGTTCCCAAAAAGTTGTCAAAAGGCAATTAAAAAAACAAAAGAAGAAAAGCTGGTATGTACAATTATTAAAACATTGTTGTGCTGATATCCCTTCCCTAAAAATATCTTAAGTAAAAGAGAGGGTGGAAAGGACAAAAAACAACCATGACAGTGAGATCGTCACAGTCAATGGTCTGGTGCCAAACGGAGATACAATCTCAATCCAACGGGTTAAACACACATCTTGTTTTTATCATGCTTCATCAACCGTCTAGAATCATCTGATGAGGGTGGGACCGAAGTCAATATGGAGTGGCCCAAGGAAGTGGGGTCCATCTATAAAATAATTCGTCTTCACCTTTGGAAAAGTTTTCCTACCAACTCTCCAAATAAAAGAAAAAACTTAACACTCGCACACCCTAGTTTTGGTAACTTCCACCCCTCTCTTTCCCGAATTTCTTCTTTGGGTTAATTACGAATTATATAAGTTATAACAAAAAACCCCAAGAAAAAACTGGTTATACGTTATAACCGATGATGTGGTAGAAGCCTAAAATCCGACGGCTGAGATCAATTTGCCTCAGCAAAAAGGGCGCACGTTAGCAAAATCGGAAGCGAAGCAAAAAAAGAAAACGGCGTACCATAGCAAGACGGCCGGAGAAAATCTCAAAATCCTGGGTTTTCCTCGAGTTTTCGATGTAATCGGAGAGCGAAGCGAGGAAGGGAGACACGTCAGCATCTCTCCGGGTCCGGACCAGATCGTCGCGTCCTGAGCCGTACGATCTCAGAGTACAAAGGCGAGGCTGAAGTAAGATCTTCGCACTCTGAGTTTCAGAATCAGCCGATCTGAGCCTCGGAATCGCCGAATCTCTCTTCGAGCCCCCCTGCAACTCGCAGAAAATCGCCCGAGTTGTAGCTGCCATTGGAACAGAGAGAGCGAGAGAGAGAGATATGTTATTGTGTTATGGAGACTTCGTTGGCTTTTCCGCGGTAATTGGGAAACCACGTCACTGGAAGAAACTTGGACTTGTAACGTGTGAGGTGGGTCGTAACAAGCTACGTGTCGGTTTTTTGTTACGCTCGTGCACCTTTCTCCAATGAAGAAAGGGAAATGATATATTCACCCCCTTTTCTTCCTCATCCACCCCTTGTTGTGCATTTATCAATTATGATTTATAGGACTTCTCTTTTTGAGTGGCCCATAGAAGACGATGGGGTCCATATATCGTTTACCTTAGAACAAGGAGTTAGACTACCTAACCTTCTAGTCACCTCCATAGAAAGAGTGTTCTAGATGGGAAATGATATATTCGTAGTCATAAATACAAGATTTTATATGGTGTAAGCCCACTTAGTCCGGTATTTTTTTTTAAAAATATTGTACGGTGCTCCAAAAATCATTTGCATAGGACGATCTTAGTCCTCCGATCTATGGAGAAACTGCAAATTATGGGTACCTCTATAGATTGGAGGGTTACATTCATCCTATGGAAATGATTTTTGGGGCACGACCTATTTTTGTTGTTGCCAATCAAATCCTATTGTTGTAGGCCGTATAGTACTTTATGAAAAATACTGGCCTATACGGGCTTACACTCCGTGAAGCCTCGTATTCATGAATCTTGACTACTATTTCTGGGTGTCCCAAGGAAGAAAAGGGGGCGGATATATCATTTCCCTAAATAAATGTTCGATGGGCTATCGTAGGCACACACACTCTAGCAATTCATTCGCTCAGGAACTAGCACGTGGAGTTAGACTCATGGTTTAAATTTTTTGTTTCGGTAACGTTTTGGGCATTCGGAAAACCGAAATTTCGGTCGAACTCTAGTACTCCCGTTCGAAGAAATTTTGGACCGAAATTCCGAAATTTTGTAACGTTTTCTTTTTTTAAATAAAAATTGCATTTTCTCCCGAAATTTCAGCCGAAATTTGGTAAATGGCAAAATATTTAATTTCACCAAATACCGGTTTCGGTCCCCACCGAATTTAAAACCATTACCATCCTTCTAGTCACCTCTGCAGACAAATGTTCCAGATTGGAAATGATGTATTCACGCCCTTTCGTTCCTTGGTCCACCCACTTGTAGTGTAAAAGAGTAGTCATAAATACACCCATTTATCAAAATCCTTGGGCCAGCCTCTTCTGGTGCATTTATGACTATACGCTACAAATGGGAGACCCAAGGAAGAAAAAAGGGTGTCATTGCCCTTTTCAATCACTGAGAGATTTTTGTGACTATAGACTACACATGTAGGCCCCCATCTGTATTCCGATTCCAAATGCTTGGGCTCAGCTCTTCTTTCTCATGTAAGTAGTGAGTTCAATCTGCTAGTCTTTTAATTTTGAATAAGAGAATACGCTTAGGTTTCAGAAATTTTGTACCTTGTGGAGTGGTGATGAGTGGTTGGGAGATTGAGATTGAGACTGAGGAGTGCTTTAGCGTGGGAAACATAAGATGTTTAGAAGAAGACTACAGGGAAGGATTTTGAAAGATTGATATGGTTCTAGATTGATTGGTCTGAAATCATTGTAATCGTTATGTTTTTTCAACAATAATGTTATATTTAGAGAAGATTTCACTAAATTTGAAATGATTTACAATAGAGCTCAAGGTGTGCTTATATTGAGCACATACATGATAAACATAGAAAGAGATCAAGCAGATTATGGAAAGAGATAATGATGGAATATTCTAATCTAATCTACTTACTAATTAAATCTAGCTGCCTATTCTAGTGGGTTGCCTCATTAACCAACTTGCCTAATCTCCCACAAGAAGATCTAACGGTGAGATCTACATCTAATCCAACGGTGGATCTCACATATTCTAACAATAATTGAAACTGTTGTACACATAGTGGAATCCATATCTTATTCGCACCTATAAGCCCCTCTGACGAACCCCATTAGTTTCATGTGCATCTTATATGTGTTTCTTTACATATGTTTGTGGGGGGTGGATTGTGATTAGCTCATTTTGGATTAAATGAGCAAGATCATCCAATCAAGGCGCAGTCAACGGACCGGACCCCACCATGACAAGACCATCATGACACAACCCAGAGGGTCCAGATCCAATGCAGCAATGCTAAATTAATATCTCAAAGGGGGCAAGATCATCCAATCAACGCGCAGTCAAAGGACCGAACCCCACGCTTGGTTGTCTAATGAATCAACAGATGCTATAACTGTTGTTAGGCCCAAAATCGGTTAACAGATATGGCAGTGACGTAAGAGCCGAGCTGGAGGGAAGTAGAGTCCGGATGAGCTGTGTTCTGCACAGGAGCAAACGAGGTCAGAATGACCGACCCGGAGTGTACTCCGGACAGGCCCTTCGACACTCAAGTCAGTATGAGCCGGAGTGAAGAGGGTGTTTTTAAGAGTGGTGGGTGAGAATTCAATACCCTGATTTATGAGCTTTGAAGGCCCTTTTATAGGGAGAAATTGGGGTAGTTGGGGAGTTAATGCTCCAAGCCAGGTGTCGACCAGCTATAGGTTCAAGCTCACCTACTCTGTGTGATTACCAAACTACCGCTGCTGACGCGGGGTCTGCGGTGGGCCCCTCTCGAGACATGTGTCTGCAGCTAATAGGCTGGTCCGCGGTGGGCCCTCCTCTAGCCACGTGTCGGCAGCTAATAGGCAGCTGTGTTTTTACACCCCATCAGTTGCTCCCCAAGTTGTCTAATGAATCAACAGATGCTATAACTGTTGTTAGGCCCAAAATCGGTTAACAGATATGGCAGTGACGTAAGAGCCGAGCTGGAGGGAAGTAGAGTCCGGATGAGTTGTGTTCTGCACAGGAGCAAACGAGGTCAGAATGACCGACCCGGAGTGTACTCCGGACAGGCCCTTCGACACTCAAGTCAGTATGAGCCGGAGTGAAGAGGGTGTTTTTAAGAGTGGTGGGTGAGAATTCAATACCCTGATTTATGAGCTTTGAAGGCCCTTTTATAGGGAGAAATTGGGGTAGTTGGGGAGTTAATGCTCCAAGCCAGGTGTCGACCAGCTATAGGTTCAAGCTCACCTACTCTGTGTAATTACCAAACTACCCCTGCTGACGCGGGGTCTGCGGTGGGCCCCTCTCGAGACATGTGTCGGCAACTAATAGGCTGGTCCGCGGTGGGCCCTCCTCTAGCCACGTGTCGGCAGCTAATAGGCAGCTGTGTTTTTACACCCCATCAGTTGCTCCCCAAGTTCTCCAAGTTATTATGGTGACTTGGGGAAATGTGGTGAGTACATCTTCTGGTTGGTGGCGGCCGGGGTCCGGCCTGTGGGGCAGTCCGGAATTTGGAGCAGTCCGGAACTTGGAGCAGTCCGGATATTGAAGCAGTTCGGAACTTGGAGCAGTCCGGAAATTGGGGCAGTCCGGAGCTTATCAGTCCGGATTTTGTCAGCCCGGAGCTTGGAGCAGTCCGGATTTTGTCAATCCGGAGCTTGGAGCAGTCCGGATTTTGTCAATCCGGAGCTTAGAGCCGTCCGGATTTTGGAGCAGTCCGGAGCTTATCAGTCCGGATTTTTTCAATCCGGAGCTTGGAGCAGTCCGGATTTTGGAGCAGTCCGAAGCTTATCAGTCCGGATTTTGTCAGTCCGGAGCTTGGAGCAGTCCGGATTTTGGAGCAGTCCGGAGCTTAGGATTTTGTCAGTCCGGAGCTTGGAGCAGTCCAGATTTTGTCAATCCGGAGCTTGGAGCAGTCCGGATTTTGGAGCAGTCTGGAGCTTATCAGTCCGGATTTTGTCAGTCCGGAGCTTGGAGCAGTCCGGATTTTGTCATTCCGGAGCTTGGAGCAGTCCGGATTTTGTCACTCCGGAGCTTAGAGCAGTCCGGATTTTGGAGCAGTCCGGAGCTTATCAGTCCGGATTTTGTCAGTCCGGAGCTTGGAGCAGTCCGGATTTTGTCAATCCGGAGCTTGGAGCAGTCCGGATTTTGGAGCAGTCCGGAGCTTATCAGTCCGGATTTTGTCCTGCAGCGCTTTGCGCTATATCCAGTTCGGATTGAAATGAACTGAATATAGCGCAATCAGCTAAAAGATGAAATTGAATTTTGTCTTGTAGCGAATCTCACCGAGTCCTGATCGGCTTGAGATGAACTGGATTTTGTCCTGTAGCGCTTTGCGCCATATCCAGTTCGGCTTTAGATGAACTGGATTTTGTCCTGTAGCGCTTTGCGCCATACCCAGTTCGGCTTTTGATGAACTAGATTTTGTCCTGTAGCGCTTTGCGCCATACCCAGTTCGGCTTGAGATGAACTGGATTTTGTCCTGTAGCGCTTTGTGCCATACCCAGTTCGGCTTTTGATGAACTGGATTTTGTCCTGTAGCGCTTTGCGCCATACCCAGTTCGGCTTGAGATGAACTGGATTTTGTCCTGTAGCGCTTTGCGCCATACCCAGTTCGGCTTTTGGAGCAGTCCGGAGCTTATCAGTCCGGATTTTGTCAATCCGGAGCTTGGAGCAGTCCGGATTTTGGAGCAGTCCGGAGCTTATCAGTCCGGATTTTGTCAGTCCAGAGCTTGGAGCAGTCCGGATTTTGTCAATCCGGAGCTTGGAGCAGTCCGGATTTTGTCAATCCGGAGCTCAGAGCAGTCCGAATTTTGGAGCAGTCCGGAGCTTATCAGTCCGGATTTTGTCAGTCCGGAGCTTGGAGCAGTCCGGATTTTGTCAATCCGGAGCTTGGAGCAGTCCGGATTTTGTCAATCGGGAGCTTAGAGCAGTCCGGATTTTGGAGCAGTCCAGAGCTTATCAGTCCCGATTTTATCAGTCCGGAGCTTGGAGCAGTCCGGATTTTGTCAGTCCGGAGCTTGGAGCAGTCCGGATTTTGTCAATCCGGAGCTTAGAGCAGTCCGGATTTTGGAGCAGTCCGGAGCTTATCAGTCCGGATTTTGTCAGTCCGGAGCTTGGAGCAGTCCGGATTTTGTCAATCCGGAGCTTAGAGCAGTCCGGATTTTGGAGCAGTACGGAGCTTATCAGTCTGGATTTTGTCAGTCCGGAGCTTGGAGCAGTCCGGATTTTGTTAGTCCAGAGCTTGGAGCAGTCCGGATTTTGTCAATCCGGAGCTTAGAGCAGTCCGGATTTTGGAGCAGTCCGGAGCTTATCAGTCCGGATTTTGTCAGTCCGGAGCTTGGAGCAGTCCGGAGCTTATCAGTCCGGATTTTGTCCTGCAGCGCTTTGCGCTATATCCAGTTCGGATTGAGATGAACTGAATATAGCGCAATCAGCTAAAAGACGAAATTGAATTTTGTCTTGTAGCGAATCTCACCGAGTCCTGGTCGGCTTGAGATGAACTAGATTTTGTCCTGTAGCGCTTTGCGCCATATCCAGTTCGGCTTTAGATGAACTGGATTTTGTCCTGTAGCGCTTTGCGCCATACCCAGTTCGGCTTTTGATGAACTGGATTTTGTCCTGTAGCGCTTTGCGCCATACCCAGTTCGGCTTTTGATGAACTGGATTTTGTCCTGTAGCGCTTTGCGCCATACCCAGTTCGGCTTGAGATGAACTGGATTTTGTCCTGTAGCGCTTTGCGCCATACCCAGTTCGGCTTTTGGAGCAGTCCGGAGCTTATCAGTCCGGATTTTAGAGCAGTTCGGAGCTTATCAGTCTGGATTTTGGAGCAGTCCGGAGCTTATCAGTCCGGATTTTGTCAATCCGGAGCTTGGAGCAATCCGGATTTTGGAGCAGTCCGGATTTTGTCAGTCCGGAGCTTGGAGCAGTCCGGATTTTGTCAATCCGGAGCTTGGAGCAGTCCGGATTTTGGAGCAGTCCGGAGCTTATCAGTCCGGATTTTGTCAGTCCGGAGCTTGGAGCAGTCCGGATTTTGTCAATCTGGAGCTTGGAGCAGTCCGGATTTTGGAGCAGTCCGGATTGATTTTTTGTCGTGTAGCGAGACGCGTCATATCCAGTCCGGCTTGGGCCGGACTGATTTTTTTCGTCTAGCGAGACGCGTCGTATCCAGTCCGGCTTGGGCCGGACTGATTTTTGTCGTCTAGCGAGACGCGTCGTATCCAGTCCGGCTTGGGCCTGACTGATTTTTGTCGTGAGACGCGTCGTATCCAGTCCGGCTGGAGATGACCAAGTTTTATTGAACTTGGGTTTTTGCAAGGGTTTGGTTTTCTGCCAGGGCCCGTTTCTGACTAGAAGTGCGCTTCCGATCTTTGTGGAGACGAGCCGTGGCGAACCAAGCAGCGAGTACCCTAGTTTTAGTGAACTGGGTTTCCAAGGAGCTTTGGTTTTTGCATCCGGACTGGTCCCGGACCAGGAGTGGGCTCCCGGTCTTTGTGGAGACGAGTCGTGGCGAACCAAGTGTCGAGTACCCTAGTTTTAGTGGACTGGGTTTCAAAGGAGCTTTGGTTTTTGCATCCGGACTGGTCCCGGACCAGGAGTGGGCTCCCGGTCTTTGCGGAGACGAGTCGTGGCGAACCAAGCAGCGAGTACCCTAGTTTTAATGAACTGGGTTTCCAAGGAGCTTTGGTTTTTGCATCCGGACTGGTCCCGGACCAGGAGTGGGCTCCCGGTCTTTGCGGAGACGAGTCGTGGCGAACCAAGCAGCGAGTACCCTAGTTTTAATGAACTGGGTTTCCAAGGAGCTTTGGTTTTTGCTTCCGAACTGGTCCCGGACCAGGAGTGGGCTCCCGGTCTTTGCGGAGACGAGTCGTGGCGAACCAAGCAGCGAGTACCCTAGTTTTAATGAACTGGGTTTCCAAGGAGCTTTGGCTTTTGATCCGGACTGGTCCCGGACCAGGAGTGGGCTCCCGGTCTTTGCGGAGACGAGTCGTGGCGAACCAAGGAGTGAGTACCCTAGTTTTAATGAACTTGGCGGCAGACTTGTCTGGTGGAGCGGTGAGTTCGGTCCTCACCATGGCGCGATGACTGCCCGCGGTGGACATCTGACCTCTCTTGGGCAGGTCGTGGAGCTTCTGGAGGCGGTTGGGGAGGTGCCTGGAGTAGCTGCTGGTACTGCTCGACGAGAGTCGTCATTTGCTGGAAGAGAGCTTGAACTTGCTCTGGAGTGGGCAGGGGGTTCAGGTGCTCCGAGTGAGCAAGGCTCTGCTCGGTCGTAGCGGAGGCCGCCACTACTAGCGAGGCAATTCGCCCGCTCCAGGTCCTGCGGGGCAGCACGTCTTGGGTAGTCCGTGCAGTGGGGATGCGCGCGCTCTTGCGCCCTGCCATTTTTGTTTGTGAGGGATCTGAACAGCTTTTAGTTCTGGAGTCCCACGGATGGCGCCAATCTGTTAGGCCCAAAATCGGTTAACAGATATGGCAGTGACGTAAGAGCAGAGCTGGAGGGAAGTAGAGTCCGGATGAGCTGTGTTCTGCACAGGAGCAAACGAGGTCAGAATGACCGACCCGGAGTGTACTCCGGACAGGCCCTTCGACACTCAAGTCAGTATGAGCCGGAGTGAAGAGGGTTTTTAAGAGTGGTGGGTGAGAATTCAATACCCTGATTTATGAGCTTTGAAGGCCCTTTTATAGGGAGAAATTGGGGTAGTTGGGGAGTTAATGCTCAAAGACAGGTGTCGACCAGCTATAGGTTCAAGCTCACCTACTCTGTGTAATTACCAAACTACCCCTGCTGACGCGGGGTCTGCGGTGGGCCCTCTCGAGACATGTGTCGGCAGCTAATAGGCTGGTCCGCGGTGGGCCCTCCTCTAGCCACGTGTCGGCAGCTAATAGGCTGCTGTGTTTTTACACCCCATCAACTGTATCACATCCATGTGGGGCCCAAAAAGTTATTGAGAAGATAGATCCTAAAAATCAATCTTTCTTTGACATTCCATCTTGCAAAATGCTAAGAAAGAGGGTGGTTAGCCAACAAAAGCTGAGCTGTTGATTTTTGTAGTTCTCTCGATACATAAGGCCAGGAATATATATGTGGGTCACGTCATTGTCTTCTACGCACAAACATATACCCTAGAATTGATCGCCATCACTGATCCTGATGGTAAAGTTTGCCTCATCGTTTTATAGGCACAAATGGGCAGAAAAGAGGACTGGTGCCCCATATTGCAGGGGACTGAAATCTGCACGACAGTGTTTTGATAATGGCACATTGTTTTATACTTTTTTAGCCCGTTGTCAAAAGCTATTACAATTCCCAACGGAAATGATATCCCCCTGGACGGATAAAATCCCCATCAACGTTGTCAGTTAAGTTTTAAAGGCAAAGAAAACTGATACAGGGGTGAATTTATCCTCAAACAAACAGTGAACCATTCCCACAGAAACTGTTCCCGGGTAGGGGTGCAACTCGGGTCAGGTTGGGTTGGGTTGAGGCCAACCTGAATCCGACCCGAGCAACCGTTTGCTCAACCCGAACCCAACCTGACCCGAGTCCAACCCAACGAGGTTCAATCCAACCCGACCCGAGGAACCCTTTTTGCCAACCCGACCTGATCTGACCTGAGTTCAACCCAACACAACCCAACCCGAGATTTTAAAAAGTAAAAAAAAATTATTAAAAATGTCAGGTTCACTCGAGTCAGGTTGCCCAAGCCCTCAACCCGAACTCAACCCGGGTTGAGAAAACTCAACCTGAACCCGAACTCAACCCAACTCAACTTTTTTCGGGGTTGAACCCGTCGGGTCCGGGTTGAGCCTGCCCGAGTTGCACCTCTGTCCAGGGGGTGTTATTTTATCCGTTTAGGTGGAGGGAGAGGGTGGAAGATATCATTTCCCTTCCCAAAAACTCTTTGCAGCTAGTTAACTACAGGATTCGCCCCATTATCAAAATATGGTCGTATCGATATCGGTCCCTCACAACAGGTGGGCCGCACTACTATCTCCCTAATAGTGACAACACTATATTAATAATGCTTATGGTGGTCCTCAGTCCACCAATTCATTTCCGTTTAGAAGGGTCCCACATATCATGCCATTGCACGCGGAGACAGATCCATTAATTTGATTCCAGGTGGGCTCCAGCTGCATCATTTTGTTTTCTAGGTGACTTTTAGTAAAATGAAAAATGTGCCATTTTCATTACTTTGAACACCCAGATGCAGTGGACGTGGTAATCAGGTCGGTTGAATCCTTCCCATGTGAAGTACATCAGCCCCTCTGCAGTCATAGATACATTGCAGCTGGGTGTCGCAAGTAATGAATAGGAGCGCATTTATCACTACCCGACTTCTAACGTTTAGGGCATGTTTTGCAACGATGTAAAGTTACCAGAGCATGCGATGGGATTGGTAAGAGTTAAGAGAGGGTCAAAGATGTGTGTGTGAGAGAGAGAGAGAGAGAGAGAGAGAGATTTAAGGCTTGCTCTGGCTAATTTTGAACCTTGTTATTTGGGGGCCATATCTAGTGGTCAGAGTTTGCCTCGATTTGGCATAGGTCTTGTGACCTGCACTGCACCAAAACAGTGCTTTACTCCTATATGTGAGTCCAATAGTTTTGAGTCCAATAATTGGCATAGCTATGACTCATCATCGGTTTTTATAATCTTACACGAACAGGGCCTTAGGGAGCTGTAAGTGAGAAGAGCATACATATTCCGATTTTAAATAGAGAATTTTATTTTTTTGGTATACTAGCCCATCTCATGCTCTCCTTACTTACCGTCCTCTCAAATCTCTCTTACCACACTCATGTTGTTGAAGTATAAATGATTTAATAACACCAACTCTAACAGCATTAACTTTAGGTGTGTTTGGATCAAGGTTTTAAATTTCGGTTTCGGAGGTAATTTCAGGGTTAACCGATACCAAAATTTTAACCGAAAATCCCAAAATTTGGTAAAGACTCACGAAATGTCATATTTTTCGGCCGACATTTTGGTAATTTTGGATGAAATTTGTAAAAGAATAAAAGATTAATATTTTAGCAAAAATTTCGACTGAAATTTGGTAAATGTCGGAAATTTTGGTTTTGGTCCTTGGATTTCGGCCGAAATTTCAAACCTTGGTTTGGATTATAGGAATGAGGAATCAAATTCCAATTCCCTAGTAAAGGGAATATCATTTCCGATTCTAATGTTTGGTAAGCATTAGAATCGAAAATTGGTAAAAGGGAAAAAATTTCTCCAAAATTTTGAGAGAGATATTTTCTCATTGAGAGATAATTTCTCCCTTAATTGAGAAAGAGACATATCAGGGAGGGAGAGAATCAAAAGGGGAGAATTTTTTTTTTTTTTTTTTTATTGGTAAAAAGGGAGAGCTGACCCGAATTGAAAATACCACCTCCTCAGGCGGTTTCAAAATTCGCCTGATATTCCATAAAATATTCCGCCCAACATATCATTTTGCCCAAGCAATGTCAATCAAAACACCTGGGTTTTCAAAATAGGTGAGTTGGTTAGCCAATTTGAGTGGTGTTTTTCTCAAATAAGGAGGGTAAATATATAAGTATTATTTTAATAGTTTTTAATGATTCAAGTCCCAACAAACATTCGAAGCACGTCTACATCTGATGGGGCCAGTTAGTCAAGTAGCCCCTTAAATGATATTAGAGCTCTATGGAGTATTGGTAAGCGTAGGGCCCACACTATAGGGCAGTGGAGCCTACTTTTTAATGATCCGAACTGTTTTGCTTAGGGAGCTGATATTTACGCCCATCTTAATTCTGCGGACACCCGCTTTCACACTCTCAAACCGCCTAAAATTGGTTGCAAGTTACAATGAAAGAATTATTCCAAACATGACCAAAATGCCCTTTCAACTGAACCCCCTCCTATCTCTCTCGCGCTTCCAAATCCTGCAACCCTCAGCTTCTCCTCTGCATCACATCTCTCGCTGCAAAGCTTCAAGGTCTCTCTCTACAAAGAAATAAAATTTCAGAATCTCTCAATCCCCTATGTGATGTCTCCTGGAATCCTTCAAAGCACTTTCGATTATCCTCTCTCACACTCTCCTCGCTTTCAATCAACCCAAAGCTCCCTCTACCTTGATCAACGACTTCACAAAATTCTGTCACCCAAGGGTCCTCCCCATGGCCATCAACGCCATAAAATCCCTCCAAAACCACATAATTCATGCACACAGGCGTGATCACATTACTGGGAACTCATCAAATGTTGCATCCAAATAGTGCAATTGAACAAGGGAAACTCGTCCATCAACACCTTTTCTCACATGGGTTCAAACCAAAATCCTTTATAATCAACAATCTCATGAACATGTACATGAAGTTAGGTCTAAAAGAGGAAGGTCGCCAACTGTTTGAAAAAATGTCTGAATCGTAATGCCGTTTCTCGGAGCACAATGATTTCAACTTATACTAATCCTACTGTGGAGAAGGATGGATTGAGGACCATTCAATAGATCCGTTGCAGTATAATTGTGAGATGGAGAGATTTAATCGCTTAGAGTTTGATCACAGGAACATTTGCTAAGAACAGTAATGATGTTGGAGCTCTTGATCTCTTTAAGCATATGAGGGGGGTGGTTTTTGAGCAAATAAGGTACACTAACGAGTGTTTTAACTTTTAAGAGCTTGTACAGGTGTAGTGCTTTTGGAATTTGGCAGACAATTACATGCTCAAGTGATGAAATTTGGAAGAGAATTTATGCTTGACAATGCACTTTTGGATAGATATTGCAAATGTGAGGTTGTGGAGGCGAATTTGGCATTCGAGCAGATTCTGGAGAGAGGAGCAGCGGTTTACAGATTTAGTCATTCAGATGGTGCGAGAGAGAGGGCAACAGGGGTTTTATTGAAAGGGCATTCTTGTCATTTTAAAAGTACCCTTTTTTGTTGTAACTTGCAACCTATTAATGCCGGTCAGGGGGTTTAAATGCGGGTGTCCGCAGAATGAAAAGGGGTGTAAATATCAGCTCCCTTTGATTTATAGCCCCTTGCTAAAAAATTATCCCGATGACACAGTCATAACATCTAACATTATAATTATAATTACAAGGGAAATGATATATTCACCCTTTTTTTACTTGGGACAGCCCCCTCTAGTGTAAAAGAGTACTTATAACTCATAAGTCATAAACACACCTTGGGAGCTCTCCCAAGTAAAAAAAAGAAAAAAGGGTCGAATATATCATTTAGCTTATAAGAAATCCATTCATTGGCGATGAACAAAATGTCGGTAAAGGACCAAAATCCACCACTATATACATTTAGCGACCGAGAAATACATGTCACTTTATCTCACATCACTATATGTATTAGGTGACGTATTTTGAGACAGCTACATATCCGTCACCAATTATTGCATATAGCCACAAATAAACTCTGTGGCTAATTTAAATTTTTAAATTAAAATTAAATCTATTTTCTGTGACCAAATGTAAGTGTCATGGAATATATACGGTCGTGAAAAGTTATTTATAGCGACGGAGCCGTTTGGATACACGAATTTTAGAATCCAGGTTTTTAGTTTGAAAACGTACGGTGTAAAACAGGGTTCATGATCTGGCTGTTGTATGCTGCCCCGGTAGCGTTTCTTGGATTTTAAGTAAGAAAACTAGGTTTTAGAAATCTCATGATGGGGGAGAGGTTTCTAAAACCTGGTTTTCTTACTTAAAATCTAAGAAACACTGTCAGGACAGCATGCAGCAGCTTGATCATGAATCCTGTTTTACACTGTTTCCAAACTAACAACCTGGATTCAAGAATCTGGGTATCCAAACGGCCCCAAATTATTTTGAGTCCAAAACCAATTATTGAAATCAAAATTGCATTTAGGCCCTGCCTTTTTTGTTTTGGATTTTGAGAATTGATTTTATTTTTTGAATGGCTTTACAATTGATTTTGTGTCCTAAACTACATACAGAAACTCAACATTGTATTTATTTTTGAGTGAGGTGATCAGTTTTGGACTCAATATCGAATCTCAAAATCCCAAACGAACACATCCTCAATTTTGGACTCAAAATCCAAAACAAAGAATAATAGTTCTGGACTCAAGATCAATTCTCAAAATCCAAAACGAGCAGGGCTTTAACGTAAGCACCTGCTGACAACAGCCCTGGACAATTATAATCAAGATTATCTCATCAAAATGGGTTATGATTCAACTTAAATCACCTAACCCTGCGCACAAATTTTAATCATTAAGATTCGTTTTATAGACAATGAAAGCTACACACCTTATCCATGGTATATACAATGGGAAATTTGGACTGCTTGCCAAATTGTCCACCATATTTAAAACCATATAAAATTTAATAATTTCTATGTAGCTTTAAAATGGGAAATGATAGATTCGATCGCCACTTTTTTAACTTGGGACAACCTTCTCTAGTGTAAAGAGTAGTCATAAATACAGTAGAAGGGGGCTGTCCCAATTAAAAAAAGGCCAGGGGCGAATATCACTTCCCCTTGAATATTGCCTTTTGTATTTTTAAACCGCAAATATTAGTAAAAATATGCATTTTTTTTTTTTTTGCATTAGTCATGCTTTCTTGTTTTAATAATGGTGCTACATGCTCCTCTCTTCATTTTGTACTTTCCTCATAAGAAATAAAGGCGGTTGTAGTCTCATAAAAGCTATTAACCACCAATATTAAAAGAACTTTTTAATAAACTGATGAGCGTTATTATCAAAACAAGGAGGGTTTGTATATCATTTCACTATTTCAGTTAGTTTTAGGCCATGTTTAGCAGCCGTGAAAGTTTTTTCCATGGAATATTAGTATGGGAGAGGGCCAAGGAGGATGGGAGAAGGAGACAATTGAGAGGGGATGAGTGGGGAGAGGGTGAGAAAGGGCAGAGAAACGGGAAAAGAAAAACCTTACTCAATAGTTTTGGTGAGTTGTAAAGAGGTTTGGGTAGACCAATCAAAACTGGAGGGCTGGGAATTAGAATTACCCTTTTGTTGAAATTCTGGCTGGACCCGGAATCCTACAACTTGATTGAGTCTAATCCTGTAGTCTCGCATGTGTCTAATCCCCTATGGTATGTGCCTTTGGTTGCACGACGGCCTTAGATAAGATCCTCACTTTAGATTATCTCCGTAACCAGCATATGTAGATCATTGTGCCTATGTGTGGAGGGTTGGAGAAATAGTTGCCCACATGTTCCTTCACTGCAAATCCGCCAAGTAAATGTGGACTAACATCTTCTACGCAGGTTTGGCATATCGTGGGTTTTTCCATCTAGTTTATCAGAGATCATAACAGGATGTTCTTCAGTCCCATGGCGTAAAAGACGTACAATCCTTTGTAAGGTGATATTATTAGCTACGATATGGGTGCTCTATATGGAAAGGGAAGAACGATAGAGCAGTTTTTGAAGGCTTAGTGAAGGCCCCTCACTTCCTCTTCGTCAAGATTATCGCTCGAGCCATAACTTGGGTAAGAGCGCTGCCCAAAATTTCATTTAAATTGGGGCATGATCTTCTGCAAGGATTGGCAAGGGTCCGAAACAGTAGGAAAATGAGGCCGTCCATAAATAAGGATTGGAAGCCACGAGAAGAGGTTACCTAAAGTTGAATTTTGATGGCTCCAGTTTGGGAACCCGGGACTAGCCAGAGTAGGCGGTTTCTTAGAGATGAAAGCGGAAATATGACATGGGCCTATTCGGACCCCATTGGGATCTCTGAATCCAACGAGGCGTAGATTAGAGTGGTATACCAGGGATCAAGTTGATTGATCAAGAGCTTCTAGGCACGGTCATAGTAGAGGGTGACTCTTTGAACATGATAAGATGGTTGAAGGGAAGTGAAGCCCATTCCTGGCGGTTTGATTGGTGTATTAATGAGATCTCAAAATGGGTGGTGGGATCCTCTATTTCATGCCATCGTGTAAGAAGATTGGCACATAGTGAGGCCGATAGTCTAGCTTTAGAAGGGGTTTCAAGGGCGGAGTTGGAAGTTTTTTATTTTCACTCTTTTCGTTCTATTTTTGCTTTTTTGGTTTTTGCTTCTCCTTTTCTCCATATTGCTTTGATCATCTTGATCACCAGGGTTCTCCTCGTGTTTCTTTTCGCTATTAATTCAATTCTTAGCCATTCAAAAAAAAAATAACCATGAAACCATGGAAGTAGAATATCATCTCTTCATTTCTAGATTGTCCATACAAGGCCTAGACTTACAAAGGCCTAGATTACAGATCAAAGAACTTACAAAATAGAAGAAGAAGAAGAAGAAGAAGAAGAAATAAAAATTATGATCATCCCTTTAGTTGTGTTGAGGAGGAGAGCCTTTTGGTTTGCCCGGCACCGTAGGACCCCTTGCGACGCAAACCACTGTATCAGAACATTTGAACTTGGCTTCATCCATGTTTCCTGAACAAGATTCACAAGAAAAATGATTTAAAATACTTTTTCATTTGCAGAGGAAGACAAAGGTCTAGTTTTCTGTGTTTATTTTCTTACCTTTGTTTTGATATTTGCCATATCTGTAACTTGTGATACCCTCAATGATGCTGAGAGATCCTCTCTTCACCTTTTGCACGAAGTTCTCCATGAATCTCTTATCTTTTTTTTTTTTTATGGGTGATGAATCTCTGTACTTGGAAGAAGCTGAGTGCTCTGTTTCTATGTTTTGGACGCCCTTTTAAAGGCGAGTGGTCTGTGGTCAGCAGCTGACATGCTCTGTAGAATATTGTATTAAACTATTACGAAGTACACGCGGTGTTTGAACATGTACCTTTGAGTTTGAATTGAAGTGTACGAATTTCAGAAGTCATAGAAAGAAGTGGTCTAACTACAATAAAATCTACTATTGACCTGTTAAGAATGACTAAAATTAATGTTAGAAAAATACATGGTTGAAGTCACCCACAAGCTTAACTACGTTTTAATGGGAAATTAATGTTGAAAAGAAGGGATTTTCTAGGGACCATCGCAGAAAGGTATTTTGCGACTGGCTGTTGCATGTGAGAGAAGCCACCTCATATGAATTAAATGAATAGGACAAAATCAGCTTAAAAGTGAGCCTCTGTGGCTGCTCTCACATGCAACATGCAGCCAGTCACGAAATGACTTTCTGCTATGGTCCCTAGCAAATCCCTAAAAAAAAAGTCACTTTTAAGCTCCATGCTGAACTATATTATTAATTGGGCCATCATCTTAGATCCAAATGTGTGCCAATGTACAAAAATACGTTCAAATTTTCTTTCATTGAAGAATGACTTGAAATTGATCCAGAGTGGATCCATTGGGTCCCTTATGATCTTCAACAAGATCGACGACCTTGATTTCAAGTACATACCCCATTTCCCTATATATGACCCAGAATTTCCCTTTTACCATTGATCATGGAAGTGACTTTCTCCCATGCATTGTCATGTATGCCATATCACCTCCTTACAGATTATATTTCTCCTTCCAATATAAAACGGAGCAACTCTTTTTTGGGATTTTATGGCATTTTATGTGGCCTTGCAAGACCATTTCATTGCTAGTAATCTCATTCCCTCCAATTGTACTCAAATACATCATGTGATGGATGGGATCTTGGAAAATCCCCTTAGCCGGTTTGGACCTATATTTCAACGACAAGCCGTATCAGGAATGTGAACTAACCTAATTAGTACCTTGACAACACCATGGAATACATCACAGTGATAATAAGACCATGGGACCAACGAATGGAATATTTTTAAGCCCGAAAATGTGGTGCTTGGACTGTTCCGCTAGAGTATATGGCTTCCCTTATGAGAAATATATTAATTGGCGACGTACAAAATCTATCGGTAAGATACCAAAATCCGCCACTACAGACATTTAGCGATATGGAAAAATATCTGTCGCTTTATCAAGCGTCACCATTGAATGAATTAGGTGACGGATTTTGCAACGGTTACGCATCCATCACCAATTAGTTCAAATAGCGACAAATAAAGTATGTCGCTAATTTAAAATTTTTAAATAAACATAAAAATAATTTCTGCGACAGAAAATAAGTGTCATGAAATATATACTATCATGAAAAGTTATTTATAGCGGAGGGTTTTTCCACCGCTATAATTATTTAGGCCCTCTTTATTATGGATTTTGACAATTGATTTTGAGTTCAAAACTAATTCTTGAAATCAAAATTGCATTTAGGCCCTGTTTGTTTTCGATTTTGAGTTTAATAATCAGGCCTATTCTTTTGGATTTTGAGAATTGATTTTGTGTCCAAAACTAATTACTGGACTCAAATTTGTATTTTATTTGGGTCAAGTAATCAGTTTGAAACTCAATATCGATTCTCTGAATCCCAAACGAACTGGTCCTCAATTTTGGACTCAAAATCCAAAACGAAGAAGGGCTTAATTAATTTTGTCCAATAAATAGTTTTGGACTCAAAATCAATTCTCAAAATCCAACACGGGCCGGGCCTTTACTTGAACACCTGCTTATATTTAGTTTTGACCGTTCATGTTCAACAAGGAAAAAATTACATATTACTGGATGTTAGAAAGAATAGGATTATTGGGTCAGATTTTTTTGACATAAGAGATCCAAAGACGACCAACCAAATAGATGGTTCGGATCAATCAAATGTGGACCCACCCTGCCATAATGGGGTCTCTAAATTTTATTATGTACGATGAAGTCGTGCCCTGTGTCCTTACCTAGGCTGACAACGGCCCTGGCAATTGACAATTATGATCAAGATTAGCTCACCAAAATGGCTTATCACCCTTTAACTTTACTCACCTAACTCCGCGCACAAATTTTAATCAATGGGATTAGTTTTATGGACAATGAAGCCCACACGCCTTACACATGGTACGTATAATGGGAATACTTAGACTGACATGCAACTAGTCCAAGATATCTTAAACCATCTGGACAGTGAAGTCCACACGCCTTACACATGGTATATATAATGGGAATACTTAGACTGACATGCAACTAGTCCAAGATATTTTTAAACCATATAAAAGTTAATTTCTTGATCTGTAGCTTATAAATGGGAAATGATATGTTCGCCCCTTTTTTTAACTTGGGACAGCCCTCTCTAGTGCAAAAGAGTAGTCATAAACAAGGTTTTAAATTTCGATTTCAAACACCAAAATTTCGGTTGAAATTGGGTACTGGCACACAAAATACCGTTTTTTCCAACCAAAATTTTGGTAATTTCGGTCGAAATTTGGTAAAGTAATAAAATAATAAAAATTAAGCTTTTATTTTGCCGAAATTTCGAAATTTCGTAATTTCGGAAATTTCGGTTTCGTACCCCTTTCGTGTCGGTCCTTACCGAAATCTGAAATTTAAAACCATGGTCATAAATATTGTAGAAGGGGCTGTCCCAAGTAAAAAAGTGGGGAGAATATCACTTTCCCTTGAATATTGCCTTTTGTATTTGTAAACAAACAATTTTTAGACTGCCTTTTGTATTTTTAAACTGCAATTATTAGTTAAAAAATATTGCCTTTTGTATTTTTAAAACGCAATTATTAGTAAAAAAATGCATTTATTTTTGCATGAGTCATGGCGCTTCTTGTTTCGATAATGGTGATTATGGTGCAACCTGCTTCTCTATTCATTTTGTACTTTCCTAATACAAAATTAAGGCAGTCGTAATCGTCATCTAGTAAAAACAATCAACCACCAATAAAATAACCTTTTTTAATAAACTGAGGTATGTTATTATCAAAATAAGGAGGGTTTCTATATCATTTCCGTTAATTTTAGGCCATGTTTGGCAGCCATGAAAGTTTTTTCCGTGGAATAATAGTCTAAGAAGAGATGGGAGAGTGGCAAGGAGGGTGGGAGAAGGAGATAATTGAGAGAGCATGCGTGAGGAGAGCGTGAGAAAGGGCATAAAAAATGGGGAAAAGAAAAATCTTGTTCAGAGGTTTGTAAACCGAACAAAGCAGGAGGGGTGAAGGATGTAAATAGGAAAATAAGGAGCATTACCAGAGAGATGGATATCAGATGACAGATGTTGAGTCGGGGAAGTTTCATTAGATGGACATCCTGAGCCAAAAAGGCAAATTTGAAGAGGGTGTTAGATTCGGAGTATACTCTTGTGAGAAAATACAGTTTTGGAGTTTTGGTTTCATACGTGGAGTAGAGAGGTTCCTTTGAGAGAAGTATTTCCGGATTTGTTTGGGGTGATGAAAAACCGAGAGGGGTGGGTTAAAGATTGCTTCGAGCGAAGGGATTAGGGGTAGTGTGGAGGCTGTTCTTCAGAGGGAACCTCCTTGATAGGGAGATGGGGAGGGTAGCGAGACTATTGCTCATGTTGGCATCCTGCTACGTAGAAAGATCTGGTGACGACAAAAGGGTTTGGATCCGGTGCTCCTCTGGTAATTTCAACGTCAAATCATTTTACAACTTGATTAAATCTAATTCTGGAGTATCATCAGTGGCTAAGGTATGGACAATTCTGGCTCCCACCAAAGTATGTGCCTTTACTTGGATGGCAACCTTAGATAGATCCTCACTGTAGATCATCTCCTTAACCGGCATATGTGGATCATAGATTATTGGGTCTATGCATGGTGGAGGGAGAAATAGTCGACCACATGTTCCTTCACTGTAAAATCGCCAAGTACGTGTGGAGTACCTATTCAGGTTCAATATATCGTGGATTTTTCCATCCGGGTTATCTGAGGTCATAGAAGGATGGTCTTCTATCCCATGGTGCAAAAGAGTTAAAATCCTTTGGAAGGTGATATTATTAACTATGATCTAGATGCTATGGAAGGGTAGGAATGCCAAAGAAGTTTTTGAAGGCTTAGCAAAGTCCCCTCACTTCCTCTTCGTCAAAATTATCACTCTAACTATTGCTTGGGTAAGAGGGTTGCCCACACCTTTCAGTTTGTATTAACGCACGGTCTTTGGCAAGGATAGTAAGAGGGAATGCAACAATAGGAAAATAAGGCTGGTCATAAATCAGGATTGGGAGCCGCTGAGCAGAGGTTACCCAAATTTGAATTTTGATGGCTCTGGTTTGGGAATTCCGAGGCCAGTAAGAGTAGGTGGCCTTCTTAGAGATGAAAGCGCAAGTATGATATGGGCCTTTTCGGACCCCATTGGGATCACCGACTCCAATGAGGCAGAAATTAGAGCGGTTTACCGAGGTATCAAGTAGCTAGAGGTGCAACTCGGGTAGATTTTTGGGAATTTGGGTTGAACTTTTACCTTAAAATCGGATTCGTTCGGGTTGATTCCTATTCAATTTTTACCAAAAGCTCAACCCGACCTGACCCAAGTTGCACCCCTTGTATCAAGTTGATTGATCAAGAGCTTCTAGACCAGGTCATAGTAGAGAGTGTCTCTTTGAAGTTTGAACATGATAAGATGGTTGAAGGGCTGTGAAGTCCATTCCTAGCAATTTCCTAGCAATTTGATCAGTGGATTAATGAGATCACTGATCGAGTGGCGGGACCCTCTCAATTCTCTCCCCCCTTCCACTCTCCTAACACTTGGTAAACTAGTATTCAATGGAAAAAAAAAATTCGTGGTTGCTAGACATAGCCTGTGATGAAATTTTTTCATGATAAATCGGTGTCTCCAAATGGTGAGAAAGGGGTGGGGCAGTGGGCTAAGAAGATATATTTGAGAGGTCACAATTGAGATGATCCTGAAAAGTAGCTAAAAGTCAGGAAAAAGTCAATCGGATTTTGAGTAGAGTTTTTTGTTTCCTGATTTTTTGCAATTCCTCATCCCCGGAGACACTAGTTTCCTGTTTTTTGTTTCCTGATGTTTTAGCCACTTCAACTATCTCCACTTGGAGACACCAGTTTATCATGAAAAAAAGTCATGGTGGCCAAAACATTTATGTAACCACTAAGGTCCTGTTTTGATTGCAAGAATCTTACGGAAAGGTTGGGAAAAGAATTATTTTCCAAGAAAATCACCCTTTTCCATTGTCTAATTACACATGAAAAAAGTTGCACTACAGTTCTAGTTTTATTTATGCAGACCTTTAATTTATAAATCCCTAAAATTTATCATTTCCTTCTAAATTGTGGCAACAAAAAAAATTCCTAGGAAATTTTTTTTTCTTGCAATCCAATTAAGGCCTAAATACTATTTGCAAAAAAATTATATGGTGCCCCAGCGGGCATGCTTGTGTAAGCAGACGACTGAAGTACCGTCCTTGATATTTGATCCAACAGCAGCCTCTTGAAAACTGTGCTGCTGCTGGATCAAATATCAAGGGTGGTCCTCTCTCTGGGCAGAGAGACGGCGGGGTGGGGCGGGGGTGATGGCCGTGTTACCCAGCAGTGCAAGGCAGTGTATTAGAAAATGAAACCACGGAAGTAGGGTATCTGATCAGAAGAGAGAATGACATTTCTAGATTGTTCATACAACTATACAAGGCATAGACCAATGATGACAGATCAAAGACTATTAGCAAAATAAAAATTATGATTATGCCTTCAGTTATGCTGAGGAGGAGTGCCATGTGGTTTGCCCGGCACCTTCGAACCCCTTCCGACCCAAAATATTTTTTCAAAACGTTTGAGCTGGGTTTTTTCTCCATCCATGTTTCCTGAAAAAGATTCACAAGAAAACTTATTTAAAATACTATTTCATTTGCATAGAGGGAAAGGTCTATTTTTCTGTGTTTATTTTCTTACCTTTGTTTTCATATTTGCCATTTCTATTACTTTTTATACTCTCAATGATGTTGAGAGATCCTTTCTTCACCATCTGCACCAAGTTCTCCATGAATCTCTTATCTTTTTTTAGATGGGTGATGAATCTCTCTATCTTTGGAAGAAGCTGTGCTCAGTTTCTATGTCATGGACGCTTTTATAATGGCTAGTGGTCCGTAGCCTCACATGCTTTGCCCAATATTATATTACGTACACGGTGTGGACATGTACGTTTGAAGTTTAAATTGAAGTATATAAATTTCAGAAGTCAAAGAAAGAGTGGTCTAACCTTTGTTGCTGCTATTGACATTTTAAGAAGGATCAATTACCAATGGGGGACAAAAATTAGGTGGAATTATCAACAGGACCCATGCTTTTCAGAAATTATCAACGAGTGACAAAAGAGGTCTTGTCATTAAAAGCTGGACAAAAATGCCATTTTCTTAAGTAACAAGTTTTGCTTTTCCACTTTTCCCTGCTCTCTTCTTTCCCTCTTTTTTTTAACTTTTTTATTTTCAACTTTGTTTTTTTACCTTACCAGTCATCTTCTTCATCATTTAGCCACCATTGGAGGAGGGAAAACTCGAAAATTTGAAACGTAAGTTCATTCCCATCTCTCTCTCAATATCTAGGTTTTGTTTTTCATTTGATTTAGGGTTTTGCATTTCTCTTTCTCCCGTTCAATGGAGGATGAGGAAGATGAATCGTACGATAGAAAGTAAAAAACATGAAAATGAACGAATGAAAAAAAAAAACATGAAGTAAAAATGTGTTCATAAGGAACTTGATAAGCCCATTCGGAATTTGGTAACCCCATTTTGATACTGGATAATCCCAACCCCAGAGACTTGAAAACCCCCTTCCAAAACTCCAGTACCCTTGGGCAATTTTAAGGGTCTTGATAAGCCCATTCGTAAATTTGTAACCCCATTTTGATACTAGATAACCCCAATCCCAAATACTTGAAAATCCCCTTCCAAAACTCTAGTACCCTCGGCCAATTTTTAGGGACTTGATAAGCCCATTCGGAAATTGGTAACCCCATTTTGATACTTGATAACCCCAATCCTAGAGACTTGAAAACCCCCTTCCAAAACTCTAGTACCCTCGGCCAATTTTCAAGGACTTGATAAGCCCATTCAGAAATTGGTAACCCCATTTTTATACTAGATAACCCCAATCCTAGAGACTTGAAAACCCCCTTCCAAAACTCTAGTACCCTTGGCCAATTTTTAAGGACTTGATCACCCCATTCGGAAATTGGTGACCCCATTTTTATACTAGATAGCCCCAATCCTAGAGACTTGAAAACCCTCTTCCAAAACTCCAGTACCCTAGGCCAATTTTCAAGCACTTGATAAGCCCATTTGAAAATTAGTAACCCTACTTTTGAGAGTTACTAACCCCCTTCCAGAGAGTTGATAAACCCCTTCTGCTACAAAACCCCCTGCCTATAGCAACTCTTCTAATGGCATTATAATTCTGCTCATGATAGAAATAACAAAAAAAATGGATATTGTTTTCATTAAATGTGCTTCATGTATTACATCCCAATTTGTGTATTACAAAAAAAAAAATTTAAGTAAATCAAAAAATGTGTAGCCATCCATTCATGTATTACATCAACTTTTTCTTATACAACCACTTGTCTTCCAAAACAGTGAGTGAAGCCATCCATGCATTATCTCCAGAACTCACCGTAAAAAACAAATCGCTTAAACCCTAAACAAGATAAATCAGAAACAAAAGAATGAAAAATAGTGCAAAATCCTAAAAAAAAAGAAAAACAAAACCTAAATACAAAGAGATATTTGGTAAGAACTCAACATTCAAGTTTTCAAGATTTGCCAGTAACAATGGTGGCTGAACAAGGAGGAAGATGACTAGTAGGGTAAAAAATAAAAAAGGTGATAATAGAAAAGTAAAAGAAGAGGAAAGAAGGAGAAAACAAGGTCAAAACGTGTTGTAAATGCCAAGGGGTATTTTCGTCCAGCTTTTACTGACATGACCTCTTTTGTTCCCCGTTGATAATTTCATGTGCCCTGTTGATAATTTTGCCTAATGTTTGTCCCCCATTGGTAATTGGTCCTTTTAAGAATTACTGAAAGGGAAGTGATAAATCGACTCCCAAATATGATAAATCGACTCCCCATGTGACTTTCTCTCTCCTCTGGGTTAGAGAGAGAAAGAGGAGAGAGATAGACACATGGGGAGTCGATTTATCATTTTGGGGGGTCGATTTATCACTGCCCTTACTGAAATTCCCATAACAAAGTTACTTTTAAGCTCCTTGCTTAACTATATTAATTGGGCCATCATTGATCTTTGATCCAAATGTAATGTACAAAAATACCTTCATTGATGAAGGATTTGAAATGATCGTGACCCAGATGCAAAGGGTGGATCCACAAAACATTGTAAAATGGACCTGACCAATAAGGTGTTAGAGTTGTCGCCCACTCATATTTGTACATGGTGCTAGCCTTCGACATAGAAGAATCGTAGTTAAACTAGGACTTTAGTTGGTGGTTACTTCTAGGGGTTGTTTCAGATTAGGAATTTGTTAGAGATTTGATCTAATTTTGGTTGTTTTGTGTGTTTAGAAGTCCAACTAGAATACGAGAGTGGTCTTGTGGTTGAAGTCGTGTTAGTTTGTTTTGAGGTGTTAAATGTGTTAGGAAGAGATAGTGTTTTCGTCGTGTTTACTTCATCAATTCTTGTTTTGATTTATTCTTCAATATCAGGAATCTGAATGGGTCATGACCAAGCCATTGGTGGGTCCGATCCCAAGTGGATACTTTGGGTCGCTAATGATGTTCAAACAGATCAATGGCCTTGATTTCAAATACATTTCCCCTTTTCCCTATGTATGAGCGAGAATTTCCCTTTTACCATTGATCATAAAAGTGATTTTTTTCTTCACCTCACAAAATTTATTTATCCTTCCAAAATAAAATGGAGGAATTGCCCACATTGCTTATCAATCTGGACCCTCCACCTTGTGGGTCCTACCATTGGGCTATAACCAATACCCAAAGGAGCCGGCCAAATCAGCGGTCTCAATCATCCTAACTCGACCCACACTTTTTAATCATTAAGATTAGTTTTATGGATAATGATATCCACACGCCTTATCCATGATATATAATGGGAAAACTTGGATTGGAATGCCAACTCTTGCAAGCTATTTAAAACCATATAAAAGTTAATTTCTCTATACCTTATAAGTTCAATCTTTTGAATATTGCCTTTTGCATTTTTAAAGCCGCAAATATTAGTAAAAACGCATTTGATTTTTTTTTTTTTTTTTTTGCATGAATCCTGCTTTCTTGTTTTACTAGTGGGATTTGAAAATTGAAAGTTGATTAAACAACAAAACAGGTCGATGGAGTAACACTATGAGTATTACACCCAGGTAGGATCATGTATGATTATAAAGACCAATTTAAAACCCTGGGGTTGGGTTGGAAGTTATTTCAGAATGCCAAAAAAATGAGAGAGAGAGAGAGAGAGAGAGAGAGAGAGAGAGAGAGAGAGAGGGAGAGAGAGAGAGAGAGGTGCAAGTGTTTAAATTTCGTGGTGGCAATAGCAGCAACATAGAAATTATGCTACCACCGCACAGGTTGAACTCAAAAAAGTGTAATATAAAAAGGTTCGAAGAGAATTAGAAGAATGAGAGCATAAAATCACTAAAAAGAGCGGAAGGCAAATAGATTTAGAGGAAAAAATGAATAGAAAATAAAGGAAGAGTAGACACTGTTTAAATAATAAATCATGTATCCAATTAGGTAATAAGAATCATTGGGAAGTCTGCCATATACATGTGTTCGATTTGAGAATTTAGCAATTGTCAGCTCTATTCATCTAAAAGGAGGTCATGACACAATTCAATAGAAAGATTTCCTCTATTTTGGGGAAAATTGCATTCAATCCTATATGGATAGTTTTAAATTGATAAAATTTGAACCTAGGCTATGAAAACTATCCATCTAATCTAAGCTATATGGTCATGGCACAATGCCATGAAATTCTGAACTAGAAAATTTAATGAGATTTCATATGAATAATCAAAAAGCATGTATTTGGGATTTGAAATTGTAACTTCGCAATGGTTCTATTGTACATTCTATGTAAAACTGAGATATGAATAAAAACGAAAATGTATATGTGCATTCTATAGAATAATCAGCATGTAAGCTTTATACTGAAGAAAAGATTTGTAGGTACCAACAAATGCTTAGAATTTCTACTTGCTAAAAATCAATGGCATATGGAACTACTCCAAGCCGCAAACTTTTAAACTGGTACACCAAGAAACTTTCACATCTAAAACCAACACATTTTCCCATAAGAATATACTTCTAGATCAAACATCGAGTACAACAGGGCGAAGGAAATGGAAATATAGATGAGAGATAGAGAGATAGTTTACTATTAAGCCCATGAAAGAAAGAATGAAAAGAAGAGAAAAGGCCGGTGCAGGTGCCCCCTAAATTGCAAAATCCAAATACGAGAGAGTCAATCAGTAGAAAAGGGCACCTGCTCCTATCGGTACAATATTTTTCATATATGCAATTAAGGAGATAGAACCCATATGCTTTCAATGATATGGCTACCCATGCTAGAACAGCTGAACATCTAAGCACTTTGCCATCAACTATTCTGCATAATTGCATCAAATAAAAAAACTGGCCAATTCTCCCTGTAATGTTTTGAAGAGCATATCTAAATTCATTGAAATATTGTATATCCTTGAAAACATGAACATCTTTTAATCGGGAAAAAACATGATGTACTTGAAGCACCTTTTTCTGCACCTGTGTTTTAGCTTGTGATACGGGCTGAGACGGCTGAAGAAGGTAAAAGATGAAAGAGTGAAAAGGGTTGCATGGCTGCTGTGGTAAAAGTAAAAGATGAAATATATATATATATATATATATATATATATATCAAGGTTGCATCCGTTTGGAAAACGAAAAGAGAGGCCAGAATGTGAAAAGACATACCAATTCTAAAAGGAACTGTGCTTTAGAAACCATTTATATGGACTAAAATATCCGAATGGTGAATGAAATAAATTGGGAAACTAAGGGACTCTGCATTAGAAAGGAGCGTATGGATGGGTTGGGTTTAGAAATAAATCCAACAATAACCATTTATATGGAATGGCGTTTCGATTTTGAGAGAGAGAGTAAGTAAATACTAAATAGCGATTTAAATGGAAATACCAAATGGCGATTTCAAGGTATGGCGAAAGCGTAACATTTCAATAGGAAATTTGGAGGAAAAACTTATAGAATTGCATTGCCACGTCATAATTTATATGGCGAGAATATAGGATCCTAATTTTTTTTTCCCGTCTTGCAAGAGATAATATAGGAAACAAACGAAAGCCTTTTTTTCCGTCTTGGGGAATTAGGGTGCCATGCTGGACAGAATGCAGGATGGGGAGCTGTCCACGTGGGCGTGAACAGTGAAACCCCCATCCAGCTATATTATAATAGATTTATTTATGGTGCAACCTGCCCCGGCCCTCTCCTATTTTTGTACTGTCCTAATAAAAAATAAAGGCTCGTAATCTCAAGAGACCTACCTATCAACATATAATAAAAGAAGGTTTTAATAAACTAAGGAGTGTTATTATCAAAGAGAGATTATATTATATGGTGCCCAACCGTCAAGTCCCTTGTTGGTGGTAAGTGGTTTGTTGTTGGATCAAACATCAAGGTTGGTACCGCCACAAGGGACTTGACGGCCGGGCACCATGTAAAAACTCATTATCAAAATCAGGAGAGAGTGTATATCATTTCAGTTGGTTTTAATGATTTATGTGTACATGTTTGGCAACAGGGAAAAATTATTCCGTGGAATAATTTTGGGCCCAACTGTTAGAGATATAGACTTTAGAAGGTCGGAGCGGATGGAGCATGAAAATCCCTATAGGAAATGGTGAAAATAAATACCCTGCTAAAAATTTGGTTTTATTTTTCCAGCTTTTTAGAGGCCTTTAATGCTCCCATCACACCACACCCATACATAGCCGAACCTGATTTGGCATGGGTGGAAAAAATTATAGATTAATACGGTGCTCATGTTGACTCAATTCAACTAAGCCTTTGTCCCAAACTAGTTGGGGTTGGCTAATGAATCCTTTAGAAAATGTTCGTGAAGAAGGTGAAAGGATCTTCCCGGCTCAAATTGACTGGATTAGGTATTGGTTAAAAAAATGTTGTAAAAAATGGAAACACAAAAGATTGCATTTAAAAATGGGAGAATGGTTTCTGTGAGAATGGTTCACTGCTCCATGATAAATTCACCCCCTTTAAAAAATTTCTTTGCATTTAAAACTTAACGAATAGCGTTAAGGGGGGAAGGGATTTTATCCGTAAGAGGGGGGGAAATATAATTTCCCTTAAAATTTTGCCATTTACAAAGTATAGCAGAGTAAAGTTGGAAAGTTGGCCAAAAAATTAGGGGTGTAACTCGGGTCGGGTTTGAGGAATCCTTTTATCCAACCCGAATCCGACCCGACCCAATTTCCAACCCGACGAGGTTCAACCTGACCCGACCCGAGTAACCCTTTTTTCCAAACCGAACCTGACCTGACCCGAGTTCAACCCAACCCAACCCGAATTTTCAAGCTTTTAAAAAATTCATAAAAAATGTCGAGTTTCACTCGAGTCAGGTTGCCAAACCTGAACCCGACCCGAATTCAACCCGGGTTGGGAAAACTCAACACGAACCTGACCCAAACCGAACTGTTTTTTATTTTTATTTTTTTCGGGGAGTTGCACCCCAACCAAAAAAGCGTTTAAGAAGTTTTCCTCTACGAGGGTTGCTAAGAAAACGGAATCCCATGCTGGAAAAAGCAGGGTGACACGTGCACAAGAAGCAAAGAAAGAGCGCAAGTATCGCAGAAAAAAATCGTGGAAAGAGCCTAATCAATCGGCAAAATTGGAATGATGCAGAGAAGATCAGTGTGGCATGTGAAGACGCACAAATCGAGAAATGGAGTATTACTCCAAAAGCGTAACGTAATTTAATCTTTTTTATACTTGAACACTCCCCCTCACATGAGTCCCTTCTCTTTTTTTTGGGTTGGCCTGCACATGGCACAGGTGGCCATGCATGTGCTCTTGTACCTCGTGAAACGACCAATTACTCCAAGCCAGAGAATGCTCGTTGGTCGGGGAAAGGGGAGTATGAGTATAACAGGCATAGAATTAAGAAATAAGAGTGGAAGAAGAAGAAAGGAAATGGAGGGAAAAAATTCTCCTTATTTAATCTTTGATGAGATATCCATAATCGTTTCAACATTCACACGTTTTAAACAAGTAGCGTAACAAGATAAACATTATCATATCCTAATATAATTTCTCAACTAATAAACTCAAATCTACCTGACTAATGCATGTGCCGCTATTTACTAAAAGACAGCCATATCCTTATAAAGATAGAGATAAACTCAAATCTACCAAACTAATGCTTCATTATGACCTGGTGGTCACGGGTTCAAGTCACGAAAACAGCTTCTCTGCAAATTAGGGATAAGGCTGCTTACATCTAGCCCTCCCCAGACCCCACAATGGCAGAGCCTCGTGCAGTACTGAGCGGCCCTTTATCCCACTAGCAAATTAATAGATATTCATAAACCAATGACATAAGCTATATATGAATTTAACAGGTAGAACTCACCCTTGATAGCTAGCCATTAAGGGAGGGTGCCCATGTCCTTATAAAGCCCACCCACATCTATTACTTTTTCGGTGTGGGAACTTTGGTTTCATGTGGAACCCCAACAGGGAGGAGAGAGAGAGAGAGAGAGAGAGAGAGAGAGAGAGAGAGAGAGAGAGAGAGAGATGAGCGTGTATTCCTAGCTAGTCAGGCAATACATTCTAAAATGAAACCATGGAACTGTATAAGAAAAAAAAATTCATCTATTCATTTCTAGATTATCCATACAAGGCTTAGACCACTGATGACAGGAAAAAAATTCATCTATTCATTTCTAGATTGTCCATACAAGGCTTACACCACTGTTGACATATCAAAGCCTTACAAAATAAAAGAAGAAGAAGAAGAAGAATAAATAAAAAATGATGATAACTCCTAGATTTGTCCCTTCAGTTATGCTGAGGAGGAGAGCCTTTTGGTTTGCCAGGCAGGGTCGGACCCCTTGCTACACAACTCATTTTCTCAACACATTTGAACTTTGTTTCTTCTCCATCCATATTTCCTGAAAAAGATTCACAAGAAAAATGATTTAAAATACTTTTCATTTGCATAGCGGAAGAGAAGGTCCATTCAATTTTTTTGTGCCTCACTTCTTACCTTTGTTATGATTATTGTCACTTGTGTAACTTCTGATACCTTCAATGATGTTGAGAGATCTTCTCTTCACCTTCTGCACGAGGTTCTCCATGAATTTCAATTCTCTATCTTTGGTAGAAGCTGAAGTGCTTATTTTCTGTGTCACGGGCGTTTATAAGGGCGATGGGTCAGCAGTCTGACATAGTTTTGAGTAATATTAAATTACGTAGTACACGGCCTTTGAACAAGTTTGAAGTTTGAATTGAAGTGTACGAATTTCATAAGTCAAAGTACCCGGTCTAACCTATGTTTCAATAAAATCAGTCATTGATGTGGTTGATGTCATCTACAAAGTACAAACTATCTATGGTTCTATGGGCAGAGTTACAAATGGTAACTATATTGGAAGTCAAAACATTAGCAAAAGAAACATAGACAGATGGTTCAATAATAGAAGACTCAGGGTCGGGCCGGTACCCAAGCCATTAACCCAAAACCCTCCTGACCTAAGTCGGGGTAAAAAAAAAATGAACCCTAACCCGCCATCAAGGTTAGAAAATCCAGCCCTGACCCTGTTCGGGCTCAGGGCGAGTCAGGGCTGACCGGACCAAACTTGCACCCCTAATTGGAACTATTCGTTTAAGACTATGACATGCGATTGTGAGTGCCAAACCGAATATTAGACTTTAAATTTGAGTCTAATATTCGGTTATGCACTCACAATCGCTTGCCATAAACTTAAATGAACATGGCCTAAGTAGTATCTGACTTGGACAAGCCCTTCCAGATTAATTTAACATTAAGGCCCTGTTCAATTGAGATTATGCCTACCGATTGTGAGTCCAAAACCAATTATTGGACTCAAAATTAAACGTAATTTTGAGTCCAATAATTGGTTTTGGACTCACAATTGGTTGGCATAATCTTAAACGAACAGGGCCAAATGAAGGATACTAATTGGTAATTTACCAGCTAATTAGAAAAAACTAATACAAAGATAAGAGTGTCATTATTAAAAACAAGGGGAATGTGAACGCTGATCTAGTGCATTACCACCAACCCGTACCATTTACCCGTTCCTATGACCAATAATGCTCCAATCCAGTAAATCAAGACTTCAAATATCAACGGTCAAAATGTAACAGAAGACTTCCTAAGCCTTCATTTTTCATTCTCCTCCCTCAAGGCATTTCCATTTCACTAATCTTTGCTGAGGAAATCGAGCACTGAACATTCTAAAAAATCCTGAGTCACTTCTCCACTAATCCTCTTGAAATCAAAAAATACAGGACGCTGATTCGATCTCTTCTTCAACCTACTTTGATCTCTTTGCAGTTTTTAACTGAGTTTAGCTGATTCGACCAAGATTTAGAGCACAAACCCAGCAAATTAAATAGGTTTTTGATTTGTTTCTTCTTTTGATTTCTTAGTGATGTCAAATTAAAAAAGGGAGAAACCTTGGGAAAAGAGAATGGTCTGGTTGTTGGATTATGACTTTATTAGAGGAATAATTATTTCTTGGTGGGGAAGTAGGCATGGCTATAAGAGATTCTTTCATTTATTTGGGAGATTAATGTCAATATAATAAGCTTGCTTGGGATGCATCAGTGAAGACAGCAGAGTATTTATTCGTACTTATTTGAAGGAATCTTCATTTTGCAGGAGATCCATCTCCTTTTGTCAAACGATCAATTACTCCACAAGCTTAAGCTGTTGAAGATGACGTTTTTTAATCTTTTATTCTTCAACACTCCCTTCGCGTGTGGCCCTCTGTTTAGGGTTGGCTTACACTTGGCACATGTGGCTCCTCTTTTTGGGTTGGCCATTACATGTGGATTTTTAAAACCAAGAAGTTTTGAACCCAAAACCTTTGCTCTAATACCATGTCAAATAACCAATGACTCCAAAAGATTAAATAATGCCATCTAGAACACCTTAAGCTTTTTGAGTAATTGGTTGTTTCACACGAAGAGTTATCTTGTATTCAAATGATATTTTCTACTATCAATGAACTGTAGTGTATTAGAAACTGGAGTTTATAAAGTTGGTGCACATGTTCTTTCTTCAAAAAGTTCTGAATTTAAATTTATAGGCGGGCCAACCTATTTTATGGAGACTTTTGTTAGAATATGTAAGATCCAACCACTGAATTTGGTGTAGATCTCACATATTCTAACAACTTTCTAATGAAATAGGGAGATCTTCAAACCCTCTAAGACTATCCTCACCCTGTGCTCATGGCACAAGCTATCTGGGGTATGTTTTTTTGTTTTTGTAAAAGGGGAGATCAAAATGTGGGAGTGAGTGTCGCGCTTTTGAAATCTAATTCAGGAGAAAAGTTTATCCCTCCCCTTTTTCGTCCTGAATACTTCATCAATTCTTGTTTTGATTTATTCTTCAATATCAGGAATCTGAATGGGTCGTGACCAAGCCATTGGTGGGTCTGATCCCAAGTGGATACTTTGGGTCGCTTATGATGTTCAAACAGATCAATGGCCTTGATTTCAATTACATTTCCCCTTTTCCCTATGTATGACCAGAAATTCCCTTTTAAGATTGATCATAAAAGTGACTTTCTCCCATTGTCATGGATGCTAGATCACCTCATAAAAGTGACTTTCTCATGGAGGAATTGCCCACATTGCTTATCAATCTGGAGCCTCCACGTTGTGGGTCCTACCATTGGCTATAACCAATACCCAAAGGCAGCCGGCCAAATCAACGGTCTCAATCATCCTAACTCGACCCACACTTTTTAATCATTATGATTAGTTTTTTGGAAAATGATATCCACACTCCTAATCCATGATATATAATGGGAAAACTTGGATTTGCATGCCAACTCTTGCAAGCTATTTAAAACCATATAAAAGTTAATTTCTCTATAGCTTATAAGTTCAATCTTTTCAATATTGCATTTGGCATTTTTAAAGCCGTAAATATTAGTAAAAAACTCATATGTTTTTTTTCCCCCTCATGAATCCTGCTTTCTTGTTTCTTGTTTTACTAGTAAAAATGCACGTGCTATCCATTTAAAATTGCACAAACCACATCATCATAGGTTGAACTAAACCGTCCATGTGATGGAAAACAACATCAATAGGTTGTGCCCGTAAAATTATTTCTATAAGGTGATCCTAGCCCTCCAATCTATAGAGGTTTCCATGATTGTTGTTCCTCTTAAGGTGCCCATAATTCGTCAATATTTTTACACGTGTCATGCATTCGTAATATCAACATTTCTGTAATTTAACCCGCACATAGTGAATAAAGAAAAGTAGTTGTTTCATCATCGTTAGGGGTTCAACTTGGGTGTCAACCCGACCCAATTCGGGTTGGGTTGGGTCGGGATGACCCGATTTGATATGGTACCAATTGTTGACCACCTCAACTCAAGCCGGGTGGTTTTGGATTTTGAGAACCAATAGTGAGTCACCAATAATCAGTTTTTAACTCACAATCGGTTCTCAAAATCCAAACCAAACAGGGACTAATAATTAACAAAGGAAAATATTATCCGTACTACTATATTTTGATGATCACACTCCTCACTTTATTCAAGTACGGTATGGCCCGCACCATAAGATTATCCAAACCGTCCATTGTGGACTGTGGAGACTATTTCAATGTTGAAAAAGAAAAACACAAATATACAAAACTTCTTCAAATGGAACCCAAATTCGGATTTTGGGTCGGGTTGGGTTGCCGGATAGCCAACCCAAACCCAACCCGATTTCCAATTGGGGTTGATTTTTCGCAACCAAACCCAACCCGATTTGCGAAAAACCTTAACCCGACCCAACCCAAATTCGGGTTGAACCCAACCTGCGTGGGAACATCCAGGTAACAACGACGGTTTGAAATTATATATACTGCTAATGTCCTCACTACCATATTTTATAATGGCACTACTCACCGTATTTTGATGATCGCACTCCTCACTCTATTAAAATGTACGGTATGGCCCGTACCCTGTGTCGGTACTTTACGTACGTAGATTACGATTTTACCCTGAAATAATTTCTCATAGAGATAGATGTTAGATATCAGCAAAGGGGTTAATGGTAAAAGAGTAATGCTGACGTGTAAATCCCAGATAAGAAGAAAAGAAATTTCTTTTGGATGGGCCACTTCCTACATAGGTTGTGCCCCAAAAATAATTTTCATAGGTTGATCCGAACCCTCTGATCTATAGAGGGTTATAGGTTAATCTAAACCGTCCATGTGATGGAACTAGGGGTGTAAACGAGCTGAGCCGAGCCGAGCTTGGCCAGGCTCGGCTCGGCTCGTTAAGCTCAAAAGATCGGCTCGGGCTCGAACCAGGCTCGGTCAGGCTCGCGAGCGGCTCGTGAGCCTTACCGAGCTCGGGTTATATTATGTTCACACCCCTCATCTTCCCTGGACAGCCCTATTAGTGTAATTTGACTACTTTTTTTACACTATGGGGGGTGGTGCTAGTAACAAATGGGGTTCCAAAAATGAAGTGACATATTTTGCCCCCCACTTTCACTCCATGGACAACCCTTTTAATGCAAAAATTAATATATAATATATATATATATTTAAATATATTAAATTCTTAACGAGCCTTAACGAGCCGAGCCGAGCCGAGCCTGGCCTAAATTGGGCTCGGCTCGTTAAGCTTAACAAGCCTGGAGAGCCGGCTCGGCTCGGCTCGTTAAGGATTCGAGCCGAGCTCGAGCGAGCCTCCGAGCCTCCGAGCCCGAGCCAAAATTGACACCCTTAGATGGAACACAACATCAATCGGTTGTGCCCGTAAAGCCATTTCCATAGGTTGATCCTAGCCCTCCAATCAATATAGGCTAATCGTAGCCCTCCAATCGATAGGGGTTTCCATAATTGTTGTTCCTCTTAGGTGCCCGGAATCTATCAATATTTTACAAATGTCCTTCATGAGTAATATAAATTAGTTCTTCCGTCATTGTCATATGTCTTTGCCTATTCTTGGTAGTTTTTCCCGTAATTGTCATATGCAGGTACTCGTGTCGGTACTTCTCGTATGTAGATTACAATTTTACCCTCAAATAATTTCTCATAGAGGCAGATGTTAGATATCAGCAAAGGAAAAATAACGGCAAATGACATAAATGCCTTTACACGTGGGATACAATTGGAATTATGGCAGTGGGAAACAAGCAGAAATAACGGCAAAGGGTGGAACACATTAACCCATCATTTTGCCTTTATATATAGTAGTTAGATTAGATTAGATTTATTGTGCAAGCTGCCCCTCTACTCATTTTGTACTTTCCTAATAAAAAATAAAGGCTATCGTAATCTCAAAAGAGCTATCAACAAATAATAAAAGAAGGTTTTAATAAACTGAGTGTTATTATAAAAGAGAAATTATATTATATGGTGCCCGACCGTCTCAAAATGTTTGATCAAACATCAATGGTGGTACCGCCCACAAGCGACTTAAGGGTCGGGCACCATGTAAAAACTCATTATCAAAATCAGGAGAGGGTGTATATCATTTCAGTTGGTTTTAATGATTTATGTACATGTTTGGCAACAGTGAAAAATTATTCCATGGAATAATTTTGGGCCCAACTGTTAGAGGTAGAGACTTTAGAAGGTCGGAGCGGATGGAGCATGAAAAATCCCTATACGAAATGGTGAAAATAAATACCCTGCTAAAATTTTGGTTTTATTTTTCCTGCTTTTTAGACGCCTTTTATGCTCCCATCACACCACACCCATACATAGCCGAACCTTATTTGGCAACAAAATTGGGCAGGAAAAATTAGAGATTAATACGGTCCTCAACTCAACTCAACTCAACTAAGCCTTCCTCTCAAACTAGTTGGGGTCGGCTAATGAATCCTTTAGAAAATTTTCATGAAGAAGGTGAAAGGATCTACCCGGCTCAAGTTGACTAGAGATTAATACGATATTGGTTAAAAATTTAGGGCTGCAACTCGGGTCGGGTTGGAGGAATCCTTTTATCCAATCCTAATCCGACCCGATTTCCAACGCGACAAGGTTCGACCCGACCTGACCCGACACAAGGAACCCTTTTTTCCAACCCGAACCCCACCTGACCCGAGTTCAACCCGAGTTTTCAAGCTTAAAAAGAATCATAAAAAATGTCGGGTTTCACTCGGGTCGGGTTGCCAAACCCTGAACCCGAACCCGACCTGAATTCAACCCTGGTTGGGAAAACTCAACACGAACCAGACACAAACCAACCTGCTTTTTTTTTTCCGGGTTGATCCTGACCCAAGTTGCACCCCAATAAAAAACCCAAGTTGCACCCCAATAAAAAAAAAAGCGTTTAAGAAATTTTATTCTGTGAGGGTTGCTAAGAAAACGGAATCCCATGCTGGAAAAAAGCACGGTGACACGTGCACAAGAATCAAAGAAAGAGCGCAAGTGTCCCCACAGAAAAAAAATCTTGAAAATAGCCTAATCAGTCGGCTATTAAAGGGAGTATCGCTTCAAAGTCTCTTGGGAGATCCGGTAAAATTTGGAATGATACAGAGAAGATTAGCACGGCCTGTGAATTGACACTCAAATCGAGAAATGGAGTATTACTCCAAAAGTGTAACGTAAAGTTATTTAATCTTTTATACTTGAACACTCCCCCCTCACATGAGTCCCCTCTAGTTTTTTTGGGTTGGCTTACACATGGCACAGGTGGCCCTGCATATGCTCTTGTACCACGTGAAACGACCAATTACTCCAAAAGCTTAACACGCAAAACCTGAGAATGCTAGTTGGTGGGGCAAAGGGGGATTATAAGTATAACAGGTATAGATAATAAGAGTGGAAGAAGAAGAAAGGCAATGGAGGAAAAGATTCTCCTTATTTAATCATTGATGAGATATCGACAACATTCACACATTTTAAACAAGTAGCGTAACAAGATAAACATGATCGTATCTACTATAATTTCTCAACTAATAGGATAGAGATAAACTCAAATCTACCAATTTAATGCATGTGCCGCTATTTACAAAAAGACATCTAAGCCCTCCCCAGACCCCACAATGGCAGGAGCCTCGTGCATTGTGCGGCCCTTTATTCTACTAGCAAATTAATAGATATTCATAAACCAATGAAATAAGCTATATATGAATTTAACAGGTAGAACTCACCCTTGATAGCTAGCCATTAAGGGGGGGTGCCCATGTCCTTTATAAAGGCCACCCACATCTATTACTTTTCCGGTGTAGGAACTTTGCTTTCACGTGGAACCCCCAACAGAGAGAGAGAGAGAGAGAGAGAGAGAGAGAGAGAGAGAGAGAGAGAGAGAGAGAGAGAGAGAGAGAGAGAGAGAGAGAGAGAGAGAGAGAGAGAGAGAGAGAGAGAGAGAGAGAGAGAGAGAGAGAGAGAGAGAGAGAGAGAGAGAGAGATGAGAGATGAGCGTGTGTTAGCTAGTCAGGCAATACATTCTAAAATGAAACCATGGAACTGTATAAGAAAAAAAAAATTCATCTATTCATTTCTAGATTGTCCATACTAGGCTTAGACCACTGATGACAGGAAAAAATTTCATCTATTCATTTCTAGATTGTCCATACAAGGCTTACACCACTGTTGACATATCAAAGCCTTACAAAATAAAAGAAGAAGAAGAAGAAGAAGAAGAAATAAAAAATGATGATAACTCCTAGATTTGTCCCTTCAGTTATGCTGAGGAGGAGAGCCTTTTGGTTTGTCCGGCAGGGTCGGACCCCTTGCTACACAACTCACTTTATCACAACATTTGAACTTTGTTTCTTCTCCAATCATATTTCCTGAAAAAGATTCACAAGAAAAATGATTTAAAATACTTTTCATTTGCATAGCGGAAGAGAAGGTCCATTCAATATTTTTGTGCCTCTCTTCTTACCTTCGTTATGATTATTGTCACTTGTGTAACTTCTGATACCCTCAATGATGTTGAGAGATCTTCTCTTCACCTTCTGCACGAGGTACTCCATGAATTTCAATTCTCTATCTTTGGAAGAAGCTGAAGTGCTTATTTTCTGTGCATGGGCGTTTATAAGGGCGATGGGTCAGCAGTCTGACATAGTTTTGAGTAATATTAAATTACGTAGTACACGGTCTTTGAACAAGTTTGAAGTTTGAATTGTAGTGTACGAATTTCATAAGTCAAAGTACCCGGTCTAAGCTATGTTTCAATAAATTCAGTCATTGATATGGTCGATGTCATCTACAAACTAACTATGGTTCTATGGGCAGAGTTACAAATGTTAACTATATTGGAACTGTTCGTTTAAGATTATGACATGCGATTGTGAGTGCTGAACTGAATATTAGACTTTAAATTTGAGTCTAACATTCGGTTAGGCACTCCCGATCGCTTGTCATAGTTTTAAATGAACATGGCCTAAGTAGATTAATTAAACATTAAGGCCTTGTTCGATTGAGATTATGCCTATCGATTGTGAGTCCAAAACCAATTATTGGACTCAAAACTGTTTTGAGTCCAATAATTGGTTTTGGACTCACAATCGATGTGTTTTGAGTCCAATAATTGGTTTTGGACTCACAATCGATAGGCATAATCTTAAACAAACAGGGCCAAATGAAGGATACTAATTGGTCATTTACCAGCTAATTTGAAAAGACTAATATAAAGATAAGAGTGTCATTATTAAAAAGAAGGGGAATGTGAACGCTGATCTAGTGCATCACCACCAACCCGTACCATTTACCCGTTCCTATGACCAACAATGCTCCAATCCAGTCAATCAAGACTTCAAATATCAACGGTCAAAATGTAAGGGCACTCGTTAAGGAGCATTAAAAGCTCTATTTTTTACTCGTGTTTTAGATGGCAGCCCCTCTTTTGCCATGTTTCGTTAAAAGCCCGCTACTTTTGTCAACATCAAGAAAAGATTGAAGCTTTAGAGGGGTGTATGTATCAAAAACAGCTTTTTATTATTAGCATAGTTAAATAGTAAGAAATGTTGCTTTGATATCGACACTCCTCAAAAGCCTCTCTTTTCTTACCCCTACCTATTAAAGAGAGGAGTACCCATATCAAAACAAAAGTGGGTCTCCCACTTTGATCTCTTCTTCAACCCACTTTGATCTGTTTGCAGTTTTTAACTGAGTTTAGCTGGTTCGGCGAAGATTTAGAGGACAAACCCAGCAAATTAAGTAGGGCTTTCATGTGTTTCTTCTTTTGATTGCTTACTGATGTCAAATTAAAAAAGGGAGAAACCTTGGGAAAAGAGAATGGTCTGGTTATTGGATTATGACTGTATTAGAGGAATAATTATTTTTTGGTGGGGAAGTAGGCATGGCTATAAGTAGGGCTGCAACTTGAAACCCAACCCGAAAATAGCTTGGGTTGCGTTCATGTTTCTCGGGTTTCGGGTCGAGCCGGGTTTGAAGGGGCCTGTCCCGACCCAGCCCGCGTTACTTAAGTTATAGTATGTATTTATAAAAAAAAAACTTTGTTACTTCAAAAGTGAAAACTTAAAAGTAAAACTCACGCATGCATGCATGCAATCACAGGGGCTCTTTCCATCTTCTGTTCGTTTCCTCCCTTTAGCTCTAGGGGTTCAAGTTTCAACTAAATAGTTAATGCACTAAATAGTTTGTTGTTTATCTCATATGAGTATAATCATTTTCATTTGATAATGCATCAATTTATTCTCTTTGGACTAGTTATTAGTTAATGCACTAAAGAGTTTGCCATGTTTGAGTTTTTCTACTTCTATGAGTTGAGTTGCCTTGCCAAACAAGAGTTTTCCTAAAAAAATTGCGTCAACGGAAAAAAAACCCGACCCGAATCGTGGGTTTTCCGGAAAAAAACCCGACCCACCCGACCCGAGATATTTCTCAGGTAGGGTTGGGTTCTTCAAAACCCGACCCGCCCGACCCGAGTTGCAGCCCTAGCTATAAGAGATTCTTTCATCTATTTGGGAGATTAATGTCAATATAATAACCTTGCTTGGGATGCATCAGTGAAGACAGCAGAGTATTTATTCGTACTTATTTGAAGGAATCTTCATTTTGAGGGATATCTATCTCCTTTTGTCAAACGATCAGTTACTCCACAAGCTTAAGCTCTTGAAGATGACGTTATTTAATCTTTTATTCTTCAATACTCTCCCTCACGTGTGGCCCTCTGTTTAGGGTTGGCTTACATGTGGCACATGCGGCTCCTCTTTATGGGTTCGACATTACATGTGAATTTTAAATATCAAGGAATTTTGAACCCAAAACCTTTGCTCTAATACCATGTCAAACAACCAATAACTCCAAAAGATTAAATAATGCCATCTCGAACACCTTAAGCTTTTTGAGTAATTGGTTGTTTCACACGAAAAGTTATCTTGTATTCAAATGATATTTTCTACTATCAATGAACTGTAGTGTATTAGAGGCCTTTTATGCTCCCATCACACCACACCCATACATAGCCAAACCTTATTTGGCAAAAAAAAAATAGGGCGGGAAAAATTAGAGATTAATACAGTCCTCAACTCAACTCAACTAAGCCTTCCTCCCAAACTAGTTGGGGTCGGCTAATGAATCATTTAGAAAATTTTCATGAAGAAGGTGAAAGGATCTACCCGGCTCAAGTTGACTAGAGATTGTAGACACCCCATTTTGACCGTGCCCTAAACCTTCCAATTTTGTGCAAAACCCCATCAGATCAATGATCTAGGGTCCCAAACTTAACCCTAGGCTAGCTTTGGGTCCCAGCTAGGTCCCCGCAAAATTTCGTCAAAATCCGAGTACATTTGCCTAGCGAACGAGCAGAGAAAGGACCGTAGTGTAAACCAGAAAAGGGGGGTGAATTATCCTGGAACGGTGCAGAGCAGATTTCGAATAAGACACGATTGGATGGTGCGCCCATCAATTTTTCCGCCAATAGTGCGCCCATCAATATTGGTAGTGTCAATATCACCACCCTGTTTTTATAAAATAAAAAAAAATAAATATATATATATATATATATATATAATGTGGGACCCGCTTGTGTGGGGCCCACTTGTGTGGGACCCGCTTGTGTGGGGCCCGCTTGTGTGGGGCCCGCTGGTGTGGGACCCGTTTGTGTGGGACCCGTTGATGTGGGATCCGATTATATTCAAAGAAAGAAGAAAGGGGACATCATCATTTTCTTTTGATTTTTAAAATTTGTAAGCAATGATTATGTTTTTTGTTTTCTTTTGGTATCCTATGCATGTAATGATTTTTTATTTTATTTTTTTAAAAAAAAATTAAGAAAATGGGGGACATGAGGGGGACAACCACTCTCACTTTCTCTCCCCCTCATGATGACTCATGATGGTTTTCTTCTCTCTCGCGAGGAGAAACCAGAGGGGAAGAGAGAAAAAAAAAAGGAGAAAAAAGGAAAAACCAGAGGAAGAAAAGAAAGGAAAAACCAGAGGAAAAAAGAGAAAGGGAGAGGGAGAGAGAGAGAGAGATCTGCAGAGGGGAGAGAGAGAGAGAGAGGAGAGATCTGTAGAGAAAGAAAAGGGAGAGAAGAAAAAAAACCAGAGGGAAGAGAAAAAAAAAAAAAGAAGAAAAAACCAGAGGGGAGAGGGAGAGAGAGGGAGATCTGCAGAGGGGAGAGAGAGAGGAGAGATCTGTAGAGAGAGAGAGAGAGAGAGAGAGTCTTCTCCTCCGGCAACCCAGCCGGAATCCGGCGAGGCCAAACCCATTTCCGACCGGCCATCCACCGATCACCACCACCTTCTCCGACATCCTCCCAACCAACCACCGGAGCTCCACCGGCATCCACATCTCCTCCACCCCACCTCCAGCGGGCCCCACCTCCAGCGGGTCCCACATCAGCGGGTCCCACATCAGCGGGCCCCACACAAGCACGACTCTGTCAACACCTTCCTGGATCTCTTGTGGCGTAAGTTCATTTTTTTTATTTTTTATTTTTTAATTATTCATTCTTTGCACTACATGGGTCCCACAGTGGGTCCCACAACGGGTCCTACAGCGGGTCCCACATCAGTAGGTCCCACAGCGGGTCCCAGCGGGTCCCACAACAGCGGGTCCCACAACGGGTCCCACAACAGTGGGTCCCACAGCAGTGGGTCCCACATTAGCGGGTCCCACATCAGCGGGTCCCACATCAGCGGGTCCCACATCAACGGGTCCCACAACAGCGGGTCCCGCAGAGGGTCCCACATCAACGGGTCCCACAGAGGGTCCCACATCCGTGGGTCCCACAGCGGGTCCCACATCAGCGGGTCCCACATCAGCGGGTCCCACAACGGGTCCCAAAGCGGGTCCCACAGAGGGTCCCACATCCGCGGGTCCCACAACGGGTCCCGCAGCGGGTCCCACAACAGCGGGTCCCACATCAACGAGTCCTACTATGAATAGTAGTTTTGAATAGTACTTATAAATAGTAATTATGAATAGTAGTTTTGAATAGTACTTATAAATAGTAATTATGAATAGTAGTTTTGAATAGTACCTATAAATAGTAATTATGAATAGTATTTTTGAATAGTAATCTTGTATAGTAATTATAAATAGTAATTATAACAGTCTTCAGCACAGGAGTCAGTCCTTCAGTCAGTCCAGGAGTTTTTCCTATCATCATAGGGGTTAGGATTCTGTCCATCCTCTCATCAAGTCGTAATCTTTACCCGCTCCTGCAAGGTATAGGATGCTGTCCAACCCTTGCCGAGTTATTTTCCTGTTCGTTCCCCCGCAAAGCATAGGATGCTATCCAACCTTTGCGGGATTCCAGAAGTCTCCCTACCCGTATGATGATAGGATTTTATTCTCTGGTGTCAAAAAACAATAAAAACATTTCAAAAATACTTGAAAACAACAAAAACATTCCAAAAAACACTTGAAAATTCAAAAACATCTCAAAAACAATTCAAAATCCAAAAACATTTTAAAAATCAAAATTTCAAAAAAAATCTTGAGTCATGTGCAGAGTAGTTAGGAATTCTGGTCCGAACTACGGATGGCTTGATCCCTAGCTGAGGGGTACGTAGGCAGCTCAGGCGTGCTGCTGGCACCCTGAGTTCAGTCACCATTTTTAGACACCATTTTTACACCCTTTCACCATTTTCAGTCACCATTTTTTGTAAATATTTCTCACAACTTTCACCATTTTTCATAACTTCAAAACCTCCAAAAAATACAAAAAACTTCAAAACCTTTTCAAAAAGATCTTCCCCTAGAGTTAGGAGTCTGTCCTAGATATTTAGGGTGTTTTAGAGTTAGGAGTCGGTCTTGATTTGTATTGATGTGGTGTGTCCTGTCGTGTGAGTGTCCCTAGAGTTAGGAGGCCTCGAGTCGATCGGTCAGACACTTAGTCGAACCGATGGCTAGACTAGGAAGCATATAGTCAGCCCATGGTTTTCTTTATGTTGCACAGCCTAGATACACATAGGATATAGGGCCCACCTGCATTAGCTTAAGGCTAATCAACTTGCATTAGTTAGGGCATATAGAGTCCTAAAAATTACAATCCACTTGAATTTAAGCAATCGCACAAAAAGCTTTAAACTAGTCGAGTCTAGTTGATCGAGTCTAGGATAGCGGTCCTAGAGGTTTAGGCATTGTGGTTTAGCATAGGACACCGAACTACGTTGGCTCTGATTCTTCCCGAGGCCGGGATACGTAGTGCAGCTAGGATGAATGGCCATCCTGGTCCGAGTCAAGTATTGCATTAGAGTCTAGGGTTTGTCGTGTCGGGTCGTGTGTCGAGTCGTGTTGTGTTGTGTGTTATGCTGTGTTTTCTTATTTTTATGTACAGATCTTATACCTTTAGCTGTAACATGCATGTGCTTGTCCACCAGGACTTAGACACCAATTAGGCATGGCACTCATAACCTAGCTATTCTTAGGCGACATATCTTTCATTTCTTTTGTGTGTGCTTCTTATTCATCTCCGAGACATGCATGATTAGCTAGACGTTATCTCGGAGATATTCGTTCCCATTTCGCATGATTTTCGCCCAAAACTCTTCAAAATTAATAATAAATGGCATAAGAGACCAGGTGCTAGCACTTGGGCGAATTGGGGGCGCCTAATCCCTTCCCCATTCGTCATCAGGCACGAACCCTATTTTATATCTCTGGTTATCCGTTGCAACAGAGCACAGCATGGGATCCAGGGCCCACTTCCTTGGATGGCGACTCTTCTTTGTTTAAGGTACGCCTCGAATCTGGGCTAGTCCCCGAATCGAGAGGTATCTCACTTTACATCGCCGTTCATGCTGTGAGGGGCACTCTTTCGAGAGTTCCTTGGCGGAGCTCTCCTTCACGTGGACGATCTAGAGAGACTCGCGCGGGGGCCCGTCCTCCACGCCCGTCCCGGATCTGGTTCCACAGAGATTAATACGATATTGGTTAAAAAAATGTCGCAAAAAATGGAAACACAAAAAAATTGCATTTAAAATTGGGAAATGACCACCCCCCCCCCCCCCCCCCTTAACAGATAAAATCCCCCCTTTAACGGTTTCTGTGAGACTGGTTCACTGCTCCATTCACCCCCCTTAACGTTTTTCTTTGGATTTAAAACTTAACGAATAACGTTAAAGGGGGGATTTTATCCGGGGGAATATCTACAAAGTATAGCAGAGTAAAGTTGGAAAGTTGACCAAAAAATTAGGGGTGCAACTCGGGTCAGGTTGGAGGAATCCTTTTATCCAACCCGAATCCAACCCGGTTTCCAACGCGACGAGGTTCAACCCGACCCCACCCGACATGAGGAACCCTTTTTTACAACCCGAACCCCACCTGACCCAAGTTCAACCCAAGTTTTCAAGCTTTAAAAAAAATCATAAAAAATGCCGGGTTTCACTCGGGTGGGGTTGCCAAAACCTCAACCCGAACCCGACCCAAATTCAACCCTGGTTGGGAAAACTCAACACGAACCTGACCCAAACCGACTTGTTTTTTTTTTTCGGGTTGATCCCGACCCAAGTTGCACCCTAACGAAAAAAGGGTTTAAGAAGTTCTCCTCTACGAGGGTTGCTAAGAAAACGGAATCCCATGCTGGGAAAAAGCATGGTGACAAGTGCACAAGAAGTAAAGAAAGAGCGCAAGTGTCCCCACAGAAAAAAAAAAATCGTGAAAATAGCTAATCAGTAGGCTATTAAAGGGAGTATCACTTCAAAGTCTCTTGGGAGATCCAGTAAAATTGGAGTGATACAGAGAAGATTAGCATGGCCTGTGAATTGACACACAAATCGAGAAATGGAGTATTACTCCAAAAGCGTAACGTAATTTAATCTTTTATGCTTGAACACTCCCCCTCACATGAGTCTCTTCTCAACTAATAAGATAGTGATAAACTCAAATCTACCTAATTAATTACCTAATTAATGCATGTGCCGCTATTTACTAAAAGATAGCCATATCCTACTAATGCTCCATTGTGACCTGGTGGTCACGGGTTCGAGTCACAAAAACAGCTTCTCTGCAAATCAGGGGTAAGGCTGCGTAGATCTAAGCCCTCCCCAGACCCCACAATGGCGGGAGCCTCGTGCATTGTGCGACCCTTTTTTCTACTAGCAAATTAATAGATATTCATAAACCAATGAAATAAGCTATATATGAATTTAACAGGTAGAACTCACCATTGATAGCTAGCCATTAAGGGGAGGGTGCCCATGTCCTTACAAAGCCTACCCACATCTATTACTTTTCCGGTGTGGAAACTTTGCTTTCACGTGGAACCCCCAACACCCCCAACAGAGAGAGAGAGAGAGAGAGAGAGAGAGGGAGAGAGAGAGAGAGAGAGAGAGAGAGAGAGAGAGTGTTCCTAGCTAGTCAGGCAATACATTCTAAAATGAAACCATGGAAATGGAGTATAAGAAAAAAATTTCATCGATTCATTTCTAGATCGTCCATACAAGGCTTAGACCACTGATGACAGGAAAAAATTTCATCTATTCATTTCTAGATTGTCCATACAAGGCTTACACCACTGATGACATATCAAAGCCTTACAAAATAAAAGAAGAAGAAGAATAAATAAAAAATGATGATAACTCCTAGATTTGTCCCTTCAGTTATGTTGAGGAGGAGAGCCTTTTGGTTTGCCCGGCAGGGTCGGACCCCTTGCTACACAACTCATTTTATCAACACATTTGAACCCTGTTTCTTCTCCATCCATATTTCCTGAAAAAGATTCACATGAAAAATGATTTAAAATACTTTTCATTTGCATAGCGGAAGATAAGGTCCATTCAATTTTTTTGTGCCTCTCTTCTTACCTTTGTTATGATTATTGTCACTTGTGTAACTTCTGATACCCTCAATGATGTTGAGAGATCTTCTCTTCACCTTCTGCACGAGGTACTCCATGAATTTCAATTCTCTTTCTTTGGTAGAAGCTGAAGTGCTTATTTTCTGTGTCATGGGCGTTTATAAGGGCGATGGGTCAGCAGTCTGACATAGTTTTGAGTAATATTAAATTACGTAGTACACGGTCTTTGAACAAGTTTGAAGTTTGAATTGAACTGTACGAATTTCATAAGTCAAAGTACCCGGTCTAAGCTATGTTTCAATAAAATCAGTCATTGATATAGTTTATGTCATGTACAAACTAACTATGGTTCTGTGGGCAGAGTTACAAATGTTAACTATATTGGAACTGTTCGTTTAAGATTATGACATGCGATTGTGAGTGCCAAAATGAATATTAGACTTTAAATTTGAGTCTAATATTCGGTTAGGCACTCACAATCGCTTGTCATAATTTTAAACGAACATGGCCTAAGTAGTATTTGACTTGGACAAGCCCTTCCAGATTAATTAAACATTAAGGCCCTGTTCGATTGAGATTTTGCCTACCGATTGTGATTTTGAGTCCAATAATTGGTTTTGGAATCACAATTGGTTGCCATAATCTTAAAGGAACATGGCCAAATGAAGGATACTAATTGGTCATTTACCAGCTAATTAGAAAAGATTAATACAAAGATAAGAGTGTCATTATTAAAAACAAGGGGAATGTGAACGTTGATCTAGTGCATTACCACCAACCCGTACCATTTACCCGTTCCTATAACCAACAATGCTCCAATCCAGTCAATCAAGACTTCAAATATCAACGGTCAAAATGTAATAATAGAGAACTTCCTAAGAAGAAATCAGCAGTCAAAATGTAACAGAAGACTTCCTAAGCCTTCATTTTTCATTCTCCTCCATTTTCACTAATCTTCACTGAGGAAATCGCGCACTGAACAATCTAAAAAATCCTGAATCACTTCTACACTAATCCTCTTGAAATCAAAAAATACAGAACATTGATCTCTTTGCAGTTTTTAACTGAGTTTAGCTGATTCGACCAAGATTTAGAGCACAAACCCAGAAAATTAAATAGGGTTTTGATTTGTTTCTTCTTTTGATTTCTTAGTGATGTCAAATTAAAAAAGGGAGAGACCTTGGGAAAAGAGAATGGTCTGGTTGTTGGATTATGACTTTATTAGAGGAATAATTATTTTTTGGTGGGGAAGTAGGCATGGCTATAAGAGATTCTTTCATTTATTTGGGAGATTAATGTCAATATAATAAGCTTGCTTGGGATGCATCAGTGAAGACAGCAGAGTATTTATTCGTACTTATTTGAAGGAATCTTCATTTTGTGGGAGATCCATCTCCTTTTGTCAAACGATCGATTACTCCACAAGCTTAAGCTGTTGAAGATGATGTTATTTAATCTTTTATTCTTCAGCACTCCTCCTCGCGTGTGGCCCTCTGTTTAGGGTTGGCTTACACATGGCACATGTGGCTCCTCTTTTTGGGTTAGCCATTACATGTGGATTTATAAAATCAAGAAGTTTTGAGCCCAAACCTTTGCTCTGATACCATGTCAAACGACCAATAACTCCAAAAGATTATATTATGCCATCTCGAACACCTTAAGCTTTTTGAGCAATTGGTTGTTTCACACGAAAAGTTATCTTGTATTCAGATGATATTTTCTACTATCAATGAACTGTAGTGTATTAGAAAATGGAGTTTATAGAGTTCGTGCACATGTTCTTTCTTCAAAAAGTTCTGAATTTAATTTATAAGGCGGGCCCACCTATTTATGGAGACTTTTGTTAGAATATGTAAGATCCAACCATTAAATTTGGTGTAAATCTCACCGTTGGATCATCTTTGTAGTAGATTAGGCAAGTAGGTTGAATGGGGTAACCTAGCAATACTAGATTAAATTAGCAATTAGGCAAGTGGGTTAGAATATGTAAGATCCAACCATTGCTTATCAATCTGGACCCTCCACGTTGTGGGTCCTTCCATTCGGCTATAACCAATACCCAAAGGCAGCCGGCCAAATCAACGGTCTCAATCATCCTAACTCGACCCACACTTTTTAATCATTATGATTAGTGTTTTGGAAAATGATATCCACACTCCTAATCCATGATATATAATGGGAAAACTTGGCTTGGCATGCCAACTCTTGCAAGCTATTTAAAACCATATAAAAGTTAATTTCTCTATAGCTTATAAGTTCAATCTTTTCAATATTGCCTTTTGCATTTTTAAAGCCGTAAATATTAGTAAAAAACGCATATGTTTTTTTTTCCCCTCATGAATCTTGCTTTCTTGTTTCTTGTTTTACTAGTAAAAATGCACGTGCTATCCATTTAAAATTGTACAAACCACATCATCATAGGTTGATCTAAACCGTCCATGTGATGGAACACAACATCAATAGGTTGTGCCCGTAAAATTATTTCTATAAGCTGATCCTAGCCCTCCAATCTATAGAGGTTTCCATGATTGTTGTTCCTCTTAAGGTGCCCATAATTCGTCAATATTTTTACACGTGTCATGCATTCGTAATGTCAAATTTCTGTAATTTAACCCGCACATAGTGAATAAGAAAAAGTAGTTGTTTCATCATCGTTAGGGGTGCAACTTGGGTGTCAACCCGACCCAATTCGGGTTGGGTTGGGTCGGGCTGACCCGATTTGATATGGTACCAATTGTTGACCACCTCAACTCAAGCCGGGTGGTTTTGGATTTTGAGAACCAATAGTGAGTCACCAATGATCAGTTTTTAACTCACAATCGATTCTCAAAATCCAAACCAAACAGGGACTAATAATTAACAAAGGGAAATATTATCCGTACTACTATATTTTGATGATCACACTCCTCACTTTATTCAAGTAAGGTATGGCCCGCACCATAGGATTATCCAAACCGCCCATTGTGGACTGTGGAGACTATTTCAATGTTGAAAAATAAAAACACAAATATACAGAACTTCTTCAAATGGAACCCAAATTCAGATTTTGGGTCGGGTTGGGTTGCCGGATAGCCAACCCAGACCCCACCCGATTTCCAATTGGGGTTTATTTTTCGCAACCCAACCCAACCCAACCCGATTTGCGAAAAAGCTTAACTCGACCCAACCCAAATTCGGGTTGAACCCAACCTGCGTGGGAACATCCAGGTAACAACGACGGTTTGAAATTATATATACTGCTAATGTCCTCACTACCATATTTTATAATGGCACTACTCACCGTATTTTGATGATCGCACTCCTCACTCTATTAAAATGTACGGTATGGCCCGTACCCTGTGTCGGTACTTTACGTACGTAGATTACGATTTTACCCTGAAATAATTTCTCATAGAGATAGATGTTAGATATTAGCAAAGGGGTTAATGGTAAAAGAGTAATGCTGACGTGTAAATCCCAGATAAGAAGAAAAGAAATTTCTTTTGGATGGGCCACTTCCTACATAGGTTGTGCCCCAAAAATAATTTTCATAGGTTGATCCGAACCCTCTGATCTATAGAGGGCTATAGGTTGATCTAAACCGTCCATGTGATGGAACACAACATCAATCGGTTGTGCTCGTAAAGCCATTTCCATAGGTTGATCCTAGCCCTGTAATCGATATAGGCTGATCGTAGCCCTCCAATCGATAGGGGTTTCCATAATTGTTGTTCCTCTCAGGTGCCCGAAATCCATCAATATTTTGCAAATGTCCTCCATGAGTAATATAAATTAGTTCTTCCGTCATTGTCATATGTCTTTGCTTATTCTTGGTAGTTTTTTCCCGTAATTGTCATAGACAGGTACCTGTGTCGGTACTTCTCGTATGTAGATTACGATTTTACCCTCAAATAATTTCTCATAGAGGCGGATGTTAGATATCAGCAAAGGGCTTAATGGTAAAATAGTAATGCTGACTTCTGTATCAAAAGGTGGGACACAAGCGGAAATAATGGGAAATGACATAAATGCCTTCACACGTGGGATACAATTGGAATTATGGCAGTGGGATACAAGCAGAAATAACGGCAAAGGGTGGAACACATTAACCCATCATTTTGCCTTTATATATAGTAGTTAGATTAGATTAGATTTATGGTGCAAGCTGCCCCTCTACTCATTTTGTACTTTCCTAATAAAAAATAAAGGCTATCGTAATCTCAAAAGAGCTATCAACAAATAATAAAAGAAGGTTTTAATAAACTGAGGAGTGTTATTATAAAAGAGAAATTATATTATATGGTGCCCGACCGTCTCAAAATGTTTGATCAAACATCAATGGTGGTACCGCCCACAAGCGACTTAAGGGTCGGGCACCATGTAAAAACTCATTATCAAAATCAGGAGAGAGTGTATATCATTTCAGTTGGCTTTAATGATTTATGTACATGTTTGGCAACAGTGAAAAATTATTCCATGGAATAATTTTGGGCCCAACTGTTAGAGGTAGAGACTTTAGAAGGTCGGAGCGGATGGAGCATGAAAAATCCCTATACGAAATGGTGAAAATAAATACCCTGCTAAAATTTTGGTTTTATTTTTCCTGCTTTTTAGACGCCTTTTATGCTCCCATCACACCACACCCATACATAGCCGAACCTTATTTGGCAACAAAATGGGACGGGAAAACTTAGAGATTAATACGGTCCTCAACTCAACTCAACTCAACTAAGCTTTCCTCTCAAACTAGTTGGGGTCGGCTAATGAATCCTTTAGAAAATTTTCATGAAGAAGGTGAAAGGATCTACCCGGCTCAAGTTGACTAGAGATTAATACGATATTGGTTAAAACAATGTCGTAAAAAATGGAAACACAAAAAATTGCATTTAAAATTGGGAAATGACCCCCCCCCCCTTTTTTAACGGTTTCTGTGAGAATGTTTCACTGCTCCATTCACCCCCTTTAACGTTTTTCTTTGCATTTAAAACTTAACGAATAACGTTAAAGGGGGGATTTTATCCAGGGGAATATCTACAAAGTATAGCAGAGTAAAGTTGGAAAGTTTGCCAAAATTTTAGGGCTGCAACTCGGGTCGGGTTGGAGGAATCCTTTTATCCGACCCGACACGCGGAACCCTTTTTTCCAACCCGAACCCCACCTGACCCGAGTTCAACCCTAGTTTTCATGCTTAAAAAAAATCATAAAAAATGTCGGGTTGCCAAAACCTCAACCCGAACCCGACCCAAATTCAACCCTGGTTGGGAAAACTCAACACGAACCTGACCCAAACCGACTTGTTTTTTTTTTCGGGTTGATCCCGACCCAAGTTGCACCCTAACGAAAAAAGGGTTTAAGAAGTTCTCCTCTACGAGGGTTGCTAAGAAAACGGAATCCCATGCTGGGAAAAAGCATGGTGACAAGTGCACAAGAAGTAAAGAAAGAGCGCAAGTGTCCCCACAGAAAAAAAAAATCGTGAAAATAGCTAATCAGTAGGCTATTAAAGGGAGTATCACTTCAAAGTCTCTTGGGAGATCCAGTAAAATTGGAGTGATACAGAGAAGATTAGCATGGCCTGTGAATTGACACACAAATCGAGAAATGGAGTATTACTCCAAAAGCGTAACGTAATTTAATCTTTTATGCTTGAACACTCCCCCTCACATGAGTCTCTTCTCAACTAATAAGATAGTGATAAACTCAAATCTACCTAATTAATTACCTAATTAATGCATGTGCCGCTATTTACTAAAAGATAGCCATATCCTACTAATGCTCCATTGTGACCTGGTGGTCACGGGTTCGAGTCACAAAAACAGCTTCTCTGCAAATCAGGGGTAAGGCTGCGTAGATCTAAGCCCTCCCCAGACCCCACAATGGCGGGAGCCTCGTGCATTGTGCGACCCTTTTTTCTACTAGCAAATTAATAGATATTCATAAACCAATGAAATAAGCTATATATGAATTTAACAGGTAGAACTCACCATTGATAGCTAGCCATTAAGGGGAGGGTGCCCATGTCCTTACAAAGCCTACCCACATCTATTACTTTTCCGGTGTGGAAACTTTGCTTTCACGTGGAACCCCCAACACCCCCAACAGAGAGAGAGAGAGAGAGAGAGAGAGAGAGAGAGAGAGAGAGAGAGAGAGAGAGAGAGAGAGAGAGAGAGAGAGAGAGTGTTCCTAGCTAGTCAGGCAATACATTCTAAAATGAAACCATGGAAATGGAGTATAAGAAAAAAATTTCATCGATTCATTTCTAGATCGTCCATACAAGGCTTAGACCACTGATGACAGGAAAAAATTTCATCTATTCATTTCTAGATTGTCCATACAAGGCTTACACCACTGATGACATATCAAAGCCTTACAAAATAAAAGAAGAAGAAGAATAAATAAAAAATGATGATAACTCCTAGATTTGTCCCTTCAGTTATGTTGAGGAGGAGAGCCTTTTGGTTTGCCCGGCAGGGTCGGACCCCTTGCTACACAACTCATTTTATCAACACATTTGAACCCTGTTTCTTCTCCATCCATATTTCCTGAAAAAGATTCACATGAAAAATGATTTAAAATACTTTTCATTTGCATAGCGGAAGATAAGGTCCATTCAATTTTTTTGTGCCTCTCTTCTTACCTTTGTTATGATTATTGTCACTTGTGTAACTTCTGATACCCTCAATGATGTTGAGAGATCTTCTCTTCACCTTCTGCACGAGGTACTCCATGAATTTCAATTCTCTTTCTTTGGTAGAAGCTGAAGTGCTTATTTTCTGTGTCATGGGCGTTTATAAGGGCGATGGGTCAGCAGTCTGACATAGTTTTGAGTAATATTAAATTACGTAGTACACGGTCTTTGAACAAGTTTGAAGTTTGAATTGAACTGTACGAATTTCATAAGTCAAAGTACCCGGTCTAAGCTATGTTTCAATAAAATCAGTCATTGATATAGTTTATGTCATGTACAAACTAACTATGGTTCTGTGGGCAGAGTTACAAATGTTAACTATATTGGAACTGTTCGTTTAAGATTATGACATGCGATTGTGAGTGCCAAAATGAATATTAGACTTTAAATTTGAGTCTAATATTCGGTTAGGCACTCACAATCGCTTGTCATAATTTTAAACGAACATGGCCTAAGTAGTATTTGACTTGGACAAGCCCTTCCAGATTAATTAAACATTAAGGCCCTGTTCGATTGAGATTTTGCCTACCGATTGTGATTTTGAGTCCAATAATTGGTTTTGGAATCACAATTGGTTGCCATAATCTTAAAGGAACATGGCCAAATGAAGGATACTAATTGGTCATTTACCAGCTAATTAGAAAAGATTAATACAAAGATAAGAGTGTCATTATTAAAAACAAGGGGAATGTGAACGTTGATCTAGTGCATTACCACCAACCCGTACCATTTACCCGTTCCTATAACCAACAATGCTCCAATCCAGTCAATCAAGACTTCAAATATCAACGGTCAAAATGTAATAATAGAGAACTTCCTAAGAAGAAATCAGCAGTCAAAATGTAACAGAAGACTTCCTAAGCCTTCATTTTTCATTCTCCTCCATTTTCACTAATCTTCACTGAGGAAATCGCGCACTGAACAATCTAAAAAATCCTGAATCACTTCTACACTAATCCTCTTGAAATCAAAAAATACAGAACATTGATCTCTTTGCAGTTTTTAACTGAGTTTAGCTGATTCGACCAAGATTTAGAGCACAAACCCAGAAAATTAAATAGGGTTTTGATTTGTTTCTTCTTTTGATTTCTTAGTGATGTCAAATTAAAAAAGGGAGAGACCTTGGGAAAAGAGAATGGTCTGGTTGTTGGATTATGACTTTATTAGAGGAATAATTATTTTTTGGTGGGGAAGTAGGCATGGCTATAAGAGATTCTTTCATTTATTTGGGAGATTAATGTCAATATAATAAGCTTGCTTGGGATGCATCAGTGAAGACAGCAGAGTATTTATTCGTACTTATTTGAAGGAATCTTCATTTTGTGGGAGATCCATCTCCTTTTGTCAAACGATCGATTACTCCACAAGCTTAAGCTGTTGAAGATGATGTTATTTAATCTTTTATTCTTCAGCACTCCTCCTCGCGTGTGGCCCTCTGTTTAGGGTTGGCTTACACATGGCACATGTGGCTCCTCTTTTTGGGTTAGCCATTACATGTGGATTTATAAAATCAAGAAGTTTTGAGCCCAAACCTTTGCTCTGATACCATGTCAAACGACCAATAACTCCAAAAGATTATATTATGCCATCTCGAACACCTTAAGCTTTTTGAGCAATTGGTTGTTTCACACGAAAAGTTATCTTGTATTCAGATGATATTTTCTACTATCAATGAACTGTAGTGTATTAGAAAATGGAGTTTATAGAGTTCGTGCACATGTTCTTTCTTCAAAAAGTTCTGAATTTAATTTATAAGGCGGGCCCACCTATTTATGGAGACTTTTGTTAGAATATGTAAGATCCAACCATTAAATTTGGTGTAAATCTCACCGTTGGATCATCTTTGTAGTAGATTAGGCAAGTAGGTTGAATGGGGTAACCTAGCAATACTAGATTAAATTAGCAATTAGGCAAGTGGGTTAGAATATGTAAGATCCAACCATTGCTTATCAATCTGGACCCTCCACGTTGTGGGTCCTTCCATTCGGCTATAACCAATACCCAAAGGCAGCCGGCCAAATCAACGGTCTCAATCATCCTAACTCGACCCACACTTTTTAATCATTATGATTAGTGTTTTGGAAAATGATATCCACACTCCTAATCCATGATATATAATGGGAAAACTTGGCTTGGCATGCCAACTCTTGCAAGCTATTTAAAACCATATAAAAGTTAATTTCTCTATAGCTTATAAGTTCAATCTTTTCAATATTGCCTTTTGCATTTTTAAAGCCGTAAATATTAGTAAAAAACGCATATGTTTTTTTTTCCCCTCATGAATCTTGCTTTCTTGTTTCTTGTTTTACTAGTAAAAATGCACGTGCTATCCATTTAAAATTGTACAAACCACATCATCATAGGTTGATCTAAACCGTCCATGTGATGGAACACAACATCAATAGGTTGTGCCCGTAAAATTATTTCTATAAGCTGATCCTAGCCCTCCAATCTATAGAGGTTTCCATGATTGTTGTTCCTCTTAAGGTGCCCATAATTCGTCAATATTTTTACACGTGTCATGCATTCGTAATGTCAAATTTCTGTAATTTAACCCGCACATAGTGAATAAGAAAAAGTAGTTGTTTCATCATCGTTAGGGGTGCAACTTGGGTGTCAACCCGACCCAATTCGGGTTGGGTTGGGTCGGGCTGACCCGATTTGATATGGTACCAATTGTTGACCACCTCAACTCAAGCCGGGTGGTTTTGGATTTTGAGAACCAATAGTGAGTCACCAATGATCAGTTTTTAACTCACAATCGATTCTCAAAATCCAAACCAAACAGGGACTAATAATTAACAAAGGGAAATATTATCCGTACTACTATATTTTGATGATCACACTCCTCACTTTATTCAAGTAAGGTATGGCCCGCACCATAGGATTATCCAAACCGCCCATTGTGGACTGTGGAGACTATTTCAATGTTGAAAAATAAAAACACAAATATACAGAACTTCTTCAAATGGAACCCAAATTCAGATTTTGGGTCGGGTTGGGTTGCCGGATAGCCAACCCAGACCCCACCCGATTTCCAATTGGGGTTTATTTTTCGCAACCCAACCCAACCCAACCCGATTTGCGAAAAAGCTTAACTCGACCCAACCCAAATTCGGGTTGAACCCAACCTGCGTGGGAACATCCAGGTAACAACGACGGTTTGAAATTATATATACTGCTAATGTCCTCACTACCATATTTTATAATGGCACTACTCACCGTATTTTGATGATCGCACTCCTCACTCTATTAAAATGTACGGTATGGCCCGTACCCTGTGTCGGTACTTTACGTACGTAGATTACGATTTTACCCTGAAATAATTTCTCATAGAGATAGATGTTAGATATTAGCAAAGGGGTTAATGGTAAAAGAGTAATGCTGACGTGTAAATCCCAGATAAGAAGAAAAGAAATTTCTTTTGGATGGGCCACTTCCTACATAGGTTGTGCCCCAAAAATAATTTTCATAGGTTGATCCGAACCCTCTGATCTATAGAGGGCTATAGGTTGATCTAAACCGTCCATGTGATGGAACACAACATCAATCGGTTGTGCTCGTAAAGCCATTTCCATAGGTTGATCCTAGCCCTGTAATCGATATAGGCTGATCGTAGCCCTCCAATCGATAGGGGTTTCCATAATTGTTGTTCCTCTCAGGTGCCCGAAATCCATCAATATTTTGCAAATGTCCTCCATGAGTAATATAAATTAGTTCTTCCGTCATTGTCATATGTCTTTGCTTATTCTTGGTAGTTTTTTCCCGTAATTGTCATAGACAGGTACCTGTGTCGGTACTTCTCGTATGTAGATTACGATTTTACCCTCAAATAATTTCTCATAGAGGCGGATGTTAGATATCAGCAAAGGGCTTAATGGTAAAATAGTAATGCTGACTTCTGTATCAAAAGGTGGGACACAAGCGGAAATAATGGGAAATGACATAAATGCCTTCACACGTGGGATACAATTGGAATTATGGCAGTGGGATACAAGCAGAAATAACGGCAAAGGGTGGAACACATTAACCCATCATTTTGCCTTTATATATAGTAGTTAGATTAGATTAGATTTATGGTGCAAGCTGCCCCTCTACTCATTTTGTACTTTCCTAATAAAAAATAAAGGCTATCGTAATCTCAAAAGAGCTATCAACAAATAATAAAAGAAGGTTTTAATAAACTGAGGAGTGTTATTATAAAAGAGAAATTATATTATATGGTGCCCGACCGTCTCAAAATGTTTGATCAAACATCAATGGTGGTACCGCCCACAAGCGACTTAAGGGTCGGGCACCATGTAAAAACTCATTATCAAAATCAGGAGAGAGTGTATATCATTTCAGTTGGCTTTAATGATTTATGTACATGTTTGGCAACAGTGAAAAATTATTCCATGGAATAATTTTGGGCCCAACTGTTAGAGGTAGAGACTTTAGAAGGTCGGAGCGGATGGAGCATGAAAAATCCCTATACGAAATGGTGAAAATAAATACCCTGCTAAAATTTTGGTTTTATTTTTCCTGCTTTTTAGACGCCTTTTATGCTCCCATCACACCACACCCATACATAGCCGAACCTTATTTGGCAACAAAATGGGACGGGAAAACTTAGAGATTAATACGGTCCTCAACTCAACTCAACTCAACTAAGCTTTCCTCTCAAACTAGTTGGGGTCGGCTAATGAATCCTTTAGAAAATTTTCATGAAGAAGGTGAAAGGATCTACCCGGCTCAAGTTGACTAGAGATTAATACGATATTGGTTAAAACAATGTCGTAAAAAATGGAAACACAAAAAATTGCATTTAAAATTGGGAAATGACCCCCCCCCCCTTTTTTAACGGTTTCTGTGAGAATGTTTCACTGCTCCATTCACCCCCTTTAACGTTTTTCTTTGCATTTAAAACTTAACGAATAACGTTAAAGGGGGGATTTTATCCAGGGGAATATCTACAAAGTATAGCAGAGTAAAGTTGGAAAGTTTGCCAAAATTTTAGGGCTGCAACTCGGGTCGGGTTGGAGGAATCCTTTTATCCGACCCGACACGCGGAACCCTTTTTTCCAACCCGAACCCCACCTGACCCGAGTTCAACCCTAGTTTTCATGCTTAAAAAAAATCATAAAAAATGTCGGGTTGCCAAAACCTCAACCCGAACCCGACCCAAATTCAACCCTGGTTGGGAAAACTCAACACGAACCTGACCCAAACCGACTTGTTTTTTTTTTCGGGTTGATCCCGACCCAAGTTGCACCCTAACGAAAAAAGGGTTTAAGAAGTTCTCCTCTACGAGGGTTGCTAAGAAAACGGAATCCCATGCTGGGAAAAAGCATGGTGACAAGTGCACAAGAAGTAAAGAAAGAGCGCAAGTGTCCCCACAGAAAAAAAAAATCGTGAAAATAGCTAATCAGTAGGCTATTAAAGGGAGTATCACTTCAAAGTCTCTTGGGAGATCCAGTAAAATTGGAGTGATACAGAGAAGATTAGCATGGCCTGTGAATTGACACACAAATCGAGAAATGGAGTATTACTCCAAAAGCGTAACGTAATTTAATCTTTTATGCTTGAACACTCCCCCTCACATGAGTCTCTTCTCAACTAATAAGATAGTGATAAACTCAAATCTACCTAATTAATTACCTAATTAATGCATGTGCCGCTATTTACTAAAAGATAGCCATATCCTACTAATGCTCCATTGTGACCTGGTGGTCACGGGTTCGAGTCACAAAAACAGCTTCTCTGCAAATCAGGGGTAAGGCTGCGTAGATCTAAGCCCTCCCCAGACCCCACAATGGCGGGAGCCTCGTGCATTGTGCGACCCTTTTTTCTACTAGCAAATTAATAGATATTCATAAACCAATGAAATAAGCTATATATGAATTTAACAGGTAGAACTCACCATTGATAGCTAGCCATTAAGGGGAGGGTGCCCATGTCCTTACAAAGCCTACCCACATCTATTACTTTTCCGGTGTGGAAACTTTGCTTTCACGTGGAACCCCCAACACCCCCAACAGAGAGAGAGAGAGAGAGAGAGAGAGAGAGAGAGAGAGAGAGAGAGAGAGAGAGAGAGAGAGAGAGAGAGAGAGAGAGAGAGAGAGAGAGTGTTCCTAGCTAGTCAGGCAATACATTCTAAAATGAAACCATGGAAATGGAGTATAAGAAAAAAATTTCATCGATTCATTTCTAGATCGTCCATACAAGGCTTAGACCACTGATGACAGGAAAAAATTTCATCTATTCATTTCTAGATTGTCCATACAAGGCTTACACCACTGATGACATATCAAAGCCTTACAAAATAAAAGAAGAAGAAGAATAAATAAAAAATGATGATAACTCCTAGATTTGTCCCTTCAGTTATGTTGAGGAGGAGAGCCTTTTGGTTTGCCCGGCAGGGTCGGACCCCTTGCTACACAACTCATTTTATCAACACATTTGAACCCTGTTTCTTCTCCATCCATATTTCCTGAAAAAGATTCACATGAAAAATGATTTAAAATACTTTTCATTTGCATAGCGGAAGATAAGGTCCATTCAATTTTTTTGTGCCTCTCTTCTTACCTTTGTTATGATTATTGTCACTTGTGTAACTTCTGATACCCTCAATGATGTTGAGAGATCTTCTCTTCACCTTCTGCACGAGGTACTCCATGAATTTCAATTCTCTTTCTTTGGTAGAAGCTGAAGTGCTTATTTTCTGTGTCATGGGCGTTTATAAGGGCGATGGGTCAGCAGTCTGACATAGTTTTGAGTAATATTAAATTACGTAGTACACGGTCTTTGAACAAGTTTGAAGTTTGAATTGAACTGTACGAATTTCATAAGTCAAAGTACCCGGTCTAAGCTATGTTTCAATAAAATCAGTCATTGATATAGTTTATGTCATGTACAAACTAACTATGGTTCTGTGGGCAGAGTTACAAATGTTAACTATATTGGAACTGTTCGTTTAAGATTATGACATGCGATTGTGAGTGCCAAAATGAATATTAGACTTTAAATTTGAGTCTAATATTCGGTTAGGCACTCACAATCGCTTGTCATAATTTTAAACGAACATGGCCTAAGTAGTATTTGACTTGGACAAGCCCTTCCAGATTAATTAAACATTAAGGCCCTGTTCGATTGAGATTTTGCCTACCGATTGTGATTTTGAGTCCAATAATTGGTTTTGGAATCACAATTGGTTGCCATAATCTTAAAGGAACATGGCCAAATGAAGGATACTAATTGGTCATTTACCAGCTAATTAGAAAAGATTAATACAAAGATAAGAGTGTCATTATTAAAAACAAGGGGAATGTGAACGTTGATCTAGTGCATTACCACCAACCCGTACCATTTACCCGTTCCTATAACCAACAATGCTCCAATCCAGTCAATCAAGACTTCAAATATCAACGGTCAAAATGTAATAATAGAGAACTTCCTAAGAAGAAATCAGCAGTCAAAATGTAACAGAAGACTTCCTAAGCCTTCATTTTTCATTCTCCTCCATTTTCACTAATCTTCACTGAGGAAATCGCGCACTGAACAATCTAAAAAATCCTGAATCACTTCTACACTAATCCTCTTGAAATCAAAAAATACAGAACATTGATCTCTTTGCAGTTTTTAACTGAGTTTAGCTGATTCGACCAAGATTTAGAGCACAAACCCAGAAAATTAAATAGGGTTTTGATTTGTTTCTTCTTTTGATTTCTTAGTGATGTCAAATTAAAAAAGGGAGAGACCTTGGGAAAAGAGAATGGTCTGGTTGTTGGATTATGACTTTATTAGAGGAATAATTATTTTTTGGTGGGGAAGTAGGCATGGCTATAAGAGATTCTTTCATTTATTTGGGAGATTAATGTCAATATAATAAGCTTGCTTGGGATGCATCAGTGAAGACAGCAGAGTATTTATTCGTACTTATTTGAAGGAATCTTCATTTTGTGGGAGATCCATCTCCTTTTGTCAAACGATCGATTACTCCACAAGCTTAAGCTGTTGAAGATGATGTTATTTAATCTTTTATTCTTCAGCACTCCTCCTCGCGTGTGGCCCTCTGTTTAGGGTTGGCTTACACATGGCACATGTGGCTCCTCTTTTTGGGTTAGCCATTACATGTGGATTTATAAAATCAAGAAGTTTTGAGCCCAAACCTTTGCTCTGATACCATGTCAAACGACCAATAACTCCAAAAGATTATATTATGCCATCTCGAACACCTTAAGCTTTTTGAGCAATTGGTTGTTTCACACGAAAAGTTATCTTGTATTCAGATGATATTTTCTACTATCAATGAACTGTAGTGTATTAGAAAATGGAGTTTATAGAGTTCGTGCACATGTTCTTTCTTCAAAAAGTTCTGAATTTAATTTATAAGGCGGGCCCACCTATTTATGGAGACTTTTGTTAGAATATGTAAGATCCAACCATTAAATTTGGTGTAAATCTCACCGTTGGATCATCTTTGTAGTAGATTAGGCAAGTAGGTTGAATGGGGTAACCTAGCAATACTAGATTAAATTAGCAATTAGGCAAGTGGGTTAGAATATGTAAGATCCAACCATTGCTTATCAATCTGGACCCTCCACGTTGTGGGTCCTACCATTCGGCTATAACCAATACCCAAAGGCAGCCGGCCAAATCAACGGTCTCAATCATCCTAACTCGACCCACACTTTTTAATCATTATGATTAGTGTTTTGGAAAATGATATCCACACTCCTAATCCATGATATATAATGGGAAAACTTGGCTTGGCATGCCAACTCTTGCAAGCTATTTAAAACCATATAAAAGTTAATTTCTCTATAGCTTATAAGTTCAATCTTTTCAATATTGCCTTTTGCATTTTTAAAGCCGTAAATATTAGTAAAAAACGCATATGTTTTTTTTTCCCCTCATGAATCTTGCTTTCTTGTTTCTTGTTTTACTAGTAAAAATGCACGTGCTATCCATTTAAAATTGTACAAACCACATCATCATAGGTTGATCTAAACCGTCCATGTGATGGAACACAACATCAATAGGTTGTGCCCGTAAAATTATTTCTATAAGCTGATCCTAGCCCTCCAATCTATAGAGGTTTCCATGATTGTTGTTCCTCTTAAGGTGCCCATAATTCGTCAATATTTTTACACGTGTCATGCATTCGTAATGTCAAATTTCTGTAATTTAACCCGCACATAGTGAATAAGAAAAAGTAGTTGTTTCATCATCGTTAGGGGTGCAACTTGGGTGTCAACCCGACCCAATTCGGGTTGGGTTGGGTCGGGCTGACCCGATTTGATATGGTACCAATTGTTGACCACCTCAACTCAAGCCGGGTGGTTTTGGATTTTGAGAACCAATAGTGAGTCACCAATGATCAGTTTTTAACTCACAATCGATTCTCAAAATCCAAACCAAACAGGGACTAATAATTAACAAAGGGAAATATTATCCGTACTACTATATTTTGATGATCACACTCCTCACTTTATTCAAGTAAGGTATGGCCCGCACCATAGGATTATCCAAACCGCCCATTGTGGACTGTGGAGACTATTTCAATGTTGAAAAATAAAAACACAAATATACAGAACTTCTTCAAATGGAACCCAAATTCAGATTTTGGGTCGGGTTGGGTTGCCGGATAGCCAACCCAGACCCCACCCGATTTCCAATTGGGGTTTATTTTTCGCAACCCAACCCAACCCAACCCGATTTGCGAAAAAGCTTAACTCGACCCAACCCAAATTCGGGTTGAACCCAACCTGCGTGGGAACATCCAGGTAACAACGACGGTTTGAAATTATATATACTGCTAATGTCCTCACTACCATATTTTATAATGGCACTACTCACCGTATTTTGATGATCGCACTCCTCACTCTATTAAAATGTACGGTATGGCCCGTACCCTGTGTCGGTACTTTACGTACGTAGATTACGATTTTACCCTGAAATAATTTCTCATAGAGATAGATGTTAGATATTAGCAAAGGGGTTAATGGTAAAAGAGTAATGCTGACGTGTAAATCCCAGATAAGAAGAAAAGAAATTTCTTTTGGATGGGCCACTTCCTACATAGGTTGTGCCCCAAAAATAATTTTCATAGGTTGATCCGAACCCTCTGATCTATAGAGGGCTATAGGTTGATCTAAACCGTCCATGTGATGGAACACAACATCAATCGGTTGTGCTCGTAAAGCCATTTCCATAGGTTGATCCTAGCCCTGTAATCGATATAGGCTGATCGTAGCCCTCCAATCGATAGGGGTTTCCATAATTGTTGTTCCTCTCAGGTGCCCGAAATCCATCAATATTTTGCAAATGTCCTCCATGAGTAATATAAATTAGTTCTTCCGTCATTGTCATATGTCTTTGCTTATTCTTGGTAGTTTTTTCCCGTAATTGTCATAGACAGGTACCTGTGTCGGTACTTCTCGTATGTAGATTACGATTTTACCCTCAAATAATTTCTCATAGAGGCGGATGTTAGATATCAGCAAAGGGCTTAATGGTAAAATAGTAATGCTGACTTCTGTATCAAAAGGTGGGACACAAGCGGAAATAACGGGAAATGACATAAATGCCTTCACACGTGGGATACAATTGGAATTATGGCAGTGGGATACAAGCAGAAATAACGGCAAAGGGTGGAACACATTAACCCATCATTTTGCCTTTATATATAGTAGTTAGATTAGATTAGATTTATGGTGCAAGCTGCCCCTCTACTCATTTTGTACTTTCCTAATAAAAAATAAAGGCTATCGTAATCTCAAAAGAGCTATCAACAAATAATAAAAGAAGGTTTTAATAAACTGAGGAGTGTTATTATAAAAGAGAAATTATATTATATGGTGCCCGACCGTCTCAAAATGTTTGATCAAACATCAATGGTGGTACCGCCCACAAGCGACTTAAGGGTCGGGCACCATGTAAAAACTCATTATCAAAATCAGGAGAGAGTGTATATCATTTCAGTTGGCTTTAATGATTTATGTACATGTTTGGCAACAGTGAAAAATTATTCCATGGAATAATTTTGGGCCCAACTGTTAGAGGTAGAGACTTTAGAAGGTCGGAGCGGATGGAGCATGAAAAATCCCTATACGAAATGGTGAAAATAAATACCCTGCTAAAATTTTGGTTTTATTTTTCCTGCTTTTTAGACGCCTTTTATGCTCCCATCACACCACACCCATACATAGCCGAACCTTATTTGGCAACAAAATGGGACGGGAAAACTTAGAGATTAATACGGTCCTCAACTCAACTCAACTCAACTAAGCTTTCCTCTCAAACTAGTTGGGGTCGGCTAATGAATCCTTTAGAAAATTTTCATGAAGAAGGTGAAAGGATCTACCCGGCTCAAGTTGACTAGAGATTAATACGATATTGGTTAAAACAATGTCGTAAAAAATGGAAACACAAAAAATTGCATTTAAAATTGGGAAATGACCCCCCCCCCCCTTTTTTAACGGTTTCTGTGAGAATGTTTCACTGCTCCATTCACCCCCTTTAACGTTTTTCTTTGCATTTAAAACTTAACGAATAACGTTAAAGGGGGGATTTTATCCAGGGGAATATCTACAAAGTATAGCAGAGTAAAGTTGGAAAGTTTGCCAAAATTTTAGGGCTGCAACTCGGGTCGGGTTGGAGGAATCCTTTTATCCGACCCGACACGCGGAACCCTTTTTTCCAACCCGAACCCCACCTGACCCGAGTTCAACCCTAGTTTTCATGCTTAAAAAAAATCATAAAAAATGTCGGGTTGCCAAAACCTCAACCCGAACCCGACCCAAATTCAACCCTGGTTGGGAAAACTCAACACGAACCTGACCCAAACCGACTTGTTTTTTTTTTCGGGTTGATCCCGACCCAAGTTGCACCCTAACGAAAAAAGGGTTTAAGAAGTTCTCCTCTACGAGGGTTGCTAAGAAAACGGAATCCCATGCTGGGAAAAAGCATGGTGACAAGTGCACAAGAAGTAAAGAAAGAGCGCAAGTGTCCCCACAGAAAAAAAAAATCGTGAAAATAGCTAATCAGTAGGCTATTAAAGGGAGTATCACTTCAAAGTCTCTTGGGAGATCCAGTAAAATTGGAGTGATACAGAGAAGATTAGCATGGCCTGTGAATTGACACACAAATCGAGAAATGGAGTATTACTCCAAAAGCGTAACGTAATTTAATCTTTTATGCTTGAACACTCCCCCTCACATGAGTCTCTTCTCAACTAATAAGATAGTGATAAACTCAAATCTACCTAATTAATTACCTAATTAATGCATGTGCCGCTATTTACTAAAAGATAGCCATATCCTACTAATGCTCCATTGTGACCTGGTGGTCACGGGTTCGAGTCACAAAAACAGCTTCTCTGCAAATCAGGGGTAAGGCTGCGTAGATCTAAGCCCTCCCCAGACCCCACAATGGCGGGAGCCTCGTGCATTGTGCGACCCTTTTTTCTACTAGCAAATTAATAGATATTCATAAACCAATGAAATAAGCTATATATGAATTTAACAGGTAGAACTCACCATTGATAGCTAGCCATTAAGGGGAGGGTGCCCATGTCCTTACAAAGCCTACCCACATCTATTACTTTTCCGGTGTGGAAACTTTGCTTTCACGTGGAACCCCCAACACCCCCAACAGAGAGAGAGAGAGAGAGAGAGAGAGAGAGAGAGAGAGAGAGAGAGAGAGAGAGAGAGAGAGAGAGAGTGTTCCTAGCTAGTCAGGCAATACATTCTAAAATGAAACCATGGAAATGGAGTATAAGAAAAAAATTTCATCGATTCATTTCTAGATCGTCCATACAAGGCTTAGACCACTGATGACAGGAAAAAATTTCATCTATTCATTTCTAGATTGTCCATACAAGGCTTACACCACTGATGACATATCAAAGCCTTACAAAATAAAAGAAGAAGAAGAATAAATAAAAAATGATGATAACTCCTAGATTTGTCCCTTCAGTTATGTTGAGGAGGAGAGCCTTTTGGTTTGCCCGGCAGGGTCGGACCCCTTGCTACACAACTCATTTTATCAACACATTTGAACCCTGTTTCTTCTCCATCCATATTTCCTGAAAAAGATTCACATGAAAAATGATTTAAAATACTTTTCATTTGCATAGCGGAAGATAAGGTCCATTCAATTTTTTTGTGCCTCTCTTCTTACCTTTGTTATGATTATTGTCACTTGTGTAACTTCTGATACCCTCAATGATGTTGAGAGATCTTCTCTTCACCTTCTGCACGAGGTACTCCATGAATTTCAATTCTCTTTCTTTGGTAGAAGCTGAAGTGCTTATTTTCTGTGTCATGGGCGTTTATAAGGGCGATGGGTCAGCAGTCTGACATAGTTTTGAGTAATATTAAATTACGTAGTACACGGTCTTTGAACAAGTTTGAAGTTTGAATTGAACTGTACGAATTTCATAAGTCAAAGTACCCGGTCTAAGCTATGTTTCAATAAAATCAGTCATTGATATAGTTTATGTCATGTACAAACTAACTATGGTTCTGTGGGCAGAGTTACAAATGTTAACTATATTGGAACTGTTCGTTTAAGATTATGACATGCGATTGTGAGTGCCAAAATGAATATTAGACTTTAAATTTGAGTCTAATATTCGGTTAGGCACTCACAATCGCTTGTCATAATTTTAAACGAACATGGCCTAAGTAGTATTTGACTTGGACAAGCCCTTCCAGATTAATTAAACATTAAGGCCCTGTTCGATTGAGATTTTGCCTACCGATTGTGATTTTGAGTCCAATAATTGGTTTTGGAATCACAATTGGTTGCCATAATCTTAAAGGAACATGGCCAAATGAAGGATACTAATTGGTCATTTACCAGCTAATTAGAAAACATTAATACAAAGATAAGAGTGTCATTATTAAAAACAAGGGGAATGTGAACGTTGATCTAGTGCATTACCACCAACCCGTACCATTTACCCGTTCCTATGACCAACAATGCTCCAATCCAGTCAATCAAGACTTCAAATATCAACGGTCAAAATTTAATAAGAGAGAACTTCCTAAGAAGATATCAGCAGTCAAAATGTAACAGAAGACTTCCTAAGCCTTCATTTTTCATTCTCCTCCCTTAAGGCATTTCCATTTCACTAATCTTCGATGAGGAAATCACGCACTGAACAATCTAAAAAATCCTGAATCACTTCTACACTAATCCTCTTGAAATCAAAAAATACAGAACATTGATCTCTTTGCAGTTTTTAACTGAGTTTAGCTGATTCGACCAAGATTTAGAGCACAAACCCAGCAAATTAAATAGGGTTTTGATTTGTTTCTTCTTTTGATTTCTTAGTGATGTCAAATTAAAAAAGGGAGAAACCTTGGGAAAAGAGAATGGTCTGGTTGTTGGATTATGACTTTATTAGAGGAATAATTATTTTTTGGTGGGGAAGTAGGCATAGCTATAAGAGATTCTTTCATTTATTTGGGAGATTAATGTCAATATAATAAGCTTGCTTGGGATGCATCAGTGAAGACAGCAGAGTATTTATTCGTACTTATTGTAGACATCCCATTTTGACCAGACCCAAGTCCGCTGTATTTGTGCAAGAACCTATCCAATCAAAGAGTTAGGACCCCAATTTCTACCCTAAGCTAGGTTAGGATCCCCCATAGGTCTCCATAAAATTTCGTCGAGATTTGAGCGCGTTTACTCAGTGAACGAGCCGAGAGAAGGCGCGTAGTACAGACCAGAAGGAGGGTGATTCATCTGAAAAGGGGGCTGTCCAGGGAGGAAAAGGAGGTAATTATATCATTTCTTATGAAAAGGGGGGCGATTTATCCTGTGATGGGCGCGCCTGGATCTAATAGGACAAATCCAGCGGGCACGCCTCATCAAAATCCGCGCGCCTCATCCAGTGAGGGTGCGGATATCAGCTTTCATTTTTTTTTATAAAAAAGAAAATCAAAAGAAGAGGGGTACTGTTCATGGGTTGAGATTTTCGTTGAAAGGCAAAGACAGAGAGAGCGAGACGAGAGAGAAATTTGAGATTTCTTCCTTTGATCTTCGTCCACAGATCATTCTTCCGATCGATAGTCGGAGATCTGATCTCCGATCCGCAGCAAAGAAAGGGAGAGTTGAAGAGAGATTTGTCGGAAATTCGATTTCTCTCAGATCTCCTCCAAGCTTCAGATCTAAGATCCAAATCTCAGATCCGAAGTCCAAATCCTTTGATCTAAGGCTTAAAACCAGAAGGGAGTGTCAAGGAGGAGGAGATCTTCATTTTCGCTGAGAATCTGAGAGAAGGGAAAGAGGGAGCTCGCCGGCCTTCGCTTTCTCCGGCAATCTATGCCGGAATCCGGCAATTAGGTTTCTCTTTGATCGATCTCTTTGTTCTTCTTTTTCTCTATTCTTACTTTTAAAAGCTTTTTAAATCATAAAGCCCTAATCCTCTAGATCTCTTTTCCCCGATCAAGGTCCGATCAATTTTCCGAAGGGATTTCGTTTTCATTCTTTCAGTTTTTCCTCTTTGATTTTATCCTTAGCCTTGAATCCTAGCTCTTTCTCAAACCCTAGATCCATGACCTTATTGCTTGAATCTATGGCTTATAGTTGAGATTTGGGAGAGAGAGAGAGAGTAGATCTAAACTAGAAACCCTTGTCTGGAACTCTAAATCTCAGTTCTTCTTATTCTCCGATCAGATCTGCCGAATTCTGATCGATTTTCGATTTGGTTAGGATCTAATCATTCTCTGGCCGATCCAAGCAAATTCCGACCAATCTTCCGGTCTCTACATCAGATCTGGTGAATCCTTAATTTACATCAAATTGCAGCTTCATTTGAAGAAGGTACTCTTCATCATAATTCCATATTTCTTTATTGTTTTGATTTTTATATTTATTATCAGTGGTTAGGAATATGTTCTTGTTTTTATTATTATTTCTTTGTGTATGGACTCCCTGTGCAAGTTTTGAGGTTCATAAGATTGACATTTGAATGAAATTTGTTCATTAGTCCATAGAGCTTTGATTAAGAGAAGATAATTAGATTGTCTGAAGCTTTGATTATTATATCTCATGATTAAGAAGCAAAATCCTATCCTCAGTTCTAATTTCATTGGTATCTTTTATATTAAACATTTGGATGAGCATCAGGATAAAGTTTATCTTATATGATTTGAACCTTATGTGGCATGCCCAGGGAAGTAATGAATTATGATAATATTTTGACGCCTGTATCCTTTAGAAATTGTCTGTGTCATGAATTATGACTACCCTATGATCATGCTCATTCTTTGGCATTTCAGCCAATGTAGATTATGTAGTCCTTGGGAAATCAGTTATGTGCCTGTGGACGAAAGTCCATTTTTCTTCCTGTATCGGGATTGGGCATTGGGACTCATCTTCCTCAAGATCTGTACCAGACTGGCTATGTTGAATCATATGGCGTCCTTGGTGGATGAAAGTTGGAAAACAAATTTTCAAAGAGTGAGAGGCGATTATCTTCTCACGACTACGGGGGCTGTGGGCTTTGCGTGAGATTGTCATCCCCATCATGGTAAAGCTGCTGACATTCTTGTGTGTACCCTACATGTTGGCAAGGGGCTTGTTCCCTGCACTGGGCTACCCACTATTAGTTAATTTTGCCGTCTACCGGTTTTCCTGGCTGGGTTGCCTTTTCTTCAGCATTGGCTACTTCTGTGCCAAGAGATTCCATGTCTGGTTCACCAACCTTCACAACTCCATGCGGGATGATCACTATTTGATCGACTGTAGATTACATGACTTTGGAGAGGACACGGTGGAGAAGAGGAACAATGCTAAGATTGTTCTAGAGATGCGAGAAACTAGGGGGATGGATACTGGCCCGAGCCCACTCTTGCACAAGCAAGAGGCTGATGTTGGGCTGAGATTGATACATGCCGATGGCCAAAATCACCTACAAGGAGGTGCTGCTTAGCTGGGTTTTGCCATCCTGTGGCCACCGCCCCTTGTGACATCTTGTGGGTCCTGTCCAAAATTTAGAGGTTTCTCATTGTTTTGGGTGTGCATATGATACATATAGATGGTCTATAAAAAGAGAGTTTAACACCTACATTCCCACCTGAGATTCCAAGTCATAACCCCATCATTATGTGGCTTGTTCCAGTGAGCTTTGTGGTGTAAACCATAGGATAGAAAAATAATAATCTGTAGTCTATTATATCATGCTCCGACCGCTTTTCATTGTAACTTTATTGGATGTATTACTTGTTGCTGTATCATTTTTCTACCTGTAATGTCATTCTTAGTTTGAAATCATCATTCTATTTCTATAAGCCTTTAGTACAACTGCGACAAAATTGATGATATGAGAACAATAGTACTCCTTTCTAATTGTTGTTGATGTTGAATATTCCTCGTCATATACTTGCTCACATAAGACAATTTTTTTTTATAGAATGCAATGAGTACATTTCATTGAATTTGCATTGAATTTGTTTGGTTTCATGAAGGCAACTGATAATGAAATGTGTTTCTTTTACCCGACTTTGGTATTATATTACTGAAATCAAGTGAGATAGCTAAGTTTGTTAATATTCACATATATCATAGCACTGTCTACTTGCATTGTTTTCAGGTTACTCCTTAAATCTGCTGATAATTTTTGCCAACTAATACATCTATGTTGTGATGGTGGCATAGTAATAATGAGCCTGTTTACATTTTTTCATTCTCCCTGTTTATCAAGAAATGTGTACTTTGGTGATGTTAGCATTCTTTTGAGGTTAGTATATTATGTATTTGGAGGTTAGCTTAGAAGTCGAAGGACAGAGATAAGTTGGTGGGCTATGATGGCGATAGTCGGAGCCTCCCCTTTAGAAAGACAATTTAGGTCTCTATAGAGCTAACCCAGCTTCTTAGGACTTGCTCAGTCCAAGTAGCGTTCCTCTCATTTGTATAATAGAGTTGCTTAGTCTTTTAGATGCCTCTTAGATATTAGTAGCCCCATTCAGTGATAGGGCGATGAAGGCGCTAGCCCAAGCCCATCTTTAGGGGACTCGCTCAATCTAAGTAGCGCTCCCCTCTCTTGTTTAGTAGGCCTACTCAACCTTTCAGATATGCCCCTGTTACGCACTACAATTTGTATAAATTAGAATTATCATAATCTTTTGATTTCTTTTTTATATATATTCTCTTCTTATACTAAGCTTTGAGTTAGATTTTGAAGATGGTGATGAATGGATTATTCAGGTGAGATTATCTTGAAACTTTATCATACTTTCTTTTATTTCATTAGGCTACCCAGCGGCTGGTCTGGGCTAATTAATTTTATTTCAATAAATTGTTTAATTGAAGGAGGAAATCAGATGACTACTCTATTCGATCTTATCGACATGAGTACTGTCTGATTTCAAGGCGGTTTGTAGGAATATTATATGTGTATTGAAATCAGATGATTACTTTGGCATCATCTGATCTCGCTGAGTCCCCGTATTGGGGTTTGTGGTTGGCTTTGAAGTGTTTGATATTGTTTTTACTTTATTAGGCTATCCAGCGGCTGGTCTGGACTAATTCAATGTTGTTTATCATCTTATGATTGCTGTTCTTACAGATTGTGCACTCTTTAGTTGTAAATCATACTTTGCTAATACTTGATTTGTTTTTATAATAATTGAATGGAAATTTGAGGTTACCTGGTAGTTTTTTTCTTCTCTATTTTGATTAGACTAATGCAGTCTTCTATATTTCTTTTAGACTTTTTTTTTAGATACTAGAACCTGTACTAGGAGACATACTTTGTCTCGTTAGGCGATCCTCCTTTGGAGGCACGCCTCATTTGTAGCTTAATCTCGGGGGGATCACCTTGATCTTGATGGATAGTGTACCCATAGGAGGCATGCCTTGCCTCATTTATAGAGTTCTTCTCTAAGTTGTATCTCAGCTTATACCCTCGCTAGTTGGAGACCAACTAGGTCTGTTAGTTGCCTTTGTCTTTAATCATTGCCAGGACAATGATGGATGTACTGGGAGTCTTTCTTAGGAGACTTACTTAGTCTCGTAAGCACTCTCCTTTCAGGTGCTTTGATTAGAGAGTCTTTGACTCATTCATCCTTTAGATGGTGTTATTAGAGTGCGCCGTTTGGTTTTGGAAGAGCACCCTACTCGGCTTGGCTTCATACCCCTATCCTATATGGGTATCTGGTTGCACATTTGTTGCACCCTGATGGCTAGGTAGCTGTCCGGCCCGGTTGGGTGTTCTACCTTTGCCAAATGTGCACAAGGTCTCTTATTCCTTTTGCTTGTAAGTTTCTCCTTAGTCGATAGTCCATTCGCATAGGAGTCGGCTTTGATTAGAGAGTCTTTGACTCATTCATCCTCTAGATGGTGTTATTAGAGTGTGCCGTTTGGTTTTGGAAGAGCACCCTACTCGGCTTGGCTTCATACCCCTATCCTATATGGGTATCTGGTTGCACATTTGTTGCACCCTGATGGCTAGGTAGCTGTCCGGCCTGGCTGGGTGTTTTACCTTTGCCAAATGTGCACAAGGTCTCCTTTTCCTTTTGCTTGTAAGTTTCTCCTTAGTCGATAGTCCATTCGCATAGGAGTCGGCTTTGATTAGAGAGTCTTTGACTCATTCATCCTCTAGATGGTGTTATTAGAGTGTGCCGTTTGGTTTTGGAAGAGCACCCTACTCGGCTTGGCTTCATACCCCTATCCTATATGGGTATCTGGTTGCACATTTGTTGCACCCTGATGGCTAGGTAGCTGTCCGGCCTGGCTGGGTGTTTTACCTTTGCCAAATGTGCACAAGGTCTCCTTTTCCTTTTGCTTGTAAGCCTCTCCTTATTCGATAGTCCATTCGCATAGGAGTCAGCCTTGATTAGAGAGTCTTTGACTCATTCGCCTTTTAGGTGATGTTTTAGAGAGCCTTTGACTCATTCACCTTTTAGGTGGTCTTTTAGGAGAGTCTTTGACTCATTTGCCTTTTCGGTGGTTTTCTAGAGTCTTTGACTCATTTATCTTTTAGTTGGTGTTATTGGAGTCTTTGACTCGTATTCCTTTTCTTTTAGAGAGTCTTTGACTCATATATCCTTTAATTGGTGTTAGTGGAGTCTTTGACTCGTATTTTCATCTCTTTTAGAGAGTCTTTGATTCATTTATCCTTTAGTTGGTGTTAGTGGAGCCTTTGACTCGTGTTTCTTTTCCCTTAGAGAGTCTTTGACTCATTTATCTTTTAGCTGGTGTCATTGGAGTCTTTGACTCGTGTTTCCGTTTTTAGAGAGTCTTTGACTCATCTGTTTCATTTGCAAGTATTATTAGAGAGTCTTTGACTTTGTTATCTCATTTCAGTGTTATCAGTTGCTCCTATTTGAGAGTCTTTGACTCGTTTATCCTTTAGTCGCTTTTATTAGAGAGTCTTTGACTCACTTATTCTTCAGTTACTGTCATTAGAGAGTCTTTGACTCATTTGCTCTTATAATAGTATTATTAGAGCATAGTTTCCCCTCAACACCCTAGGGTTTGTCCCTAGGATGTTGTTTTGTATATTCCCTCCGGTCTTTGGCCAAAAGGGTGAAAACATAAAAAATAATTGATTTGCTGTAAGTGTTTGATAGTTAGAGAGTTCGTTTCGAACTACGTTGGCTTGATCCTCTTCCGAGGTACGTAGTGCAGCTTGGGATTTACATCCCAAGTCCAGCCAAACTTTTTTTTGTAAATAAACATTTTAAACCTTCTTAAAAAACCTTTAAAATCTTGTTTTCAAAAGATCTTCCTCTAGAGTTAGGAGTTTCTCCTAGATAGAGAGTTTTAGAGTTAGGGTTTTTCTTTTGATAGGTTGTTTGGTTGTTTGTTTGCTGTGTGCTTGTTTTAGAGTTAGGGGTCTGTCCTAGAGTTATAGGAGCGCCTCCGTCCGGTCAGTCGGCGATACACATCGCCGAGTGATGACTAGAGTAGGATACGCTAGTCCACCTTTGGTTTTTCTTAGAAAATACAGCCTAGTTATACATAGGTTGTAGGAACCACCTGCATTAGCTTAGGGCTAATCTGCATTTAGTTAGGGCATATAGGGTGTCCTAAAATCCACAATTCACTGGAATTTAAATAATCGTACAATAAACTTTAATAATTGGTCCGGTCTTTTAGATCGAGTCTAGGATAGAGGTCTAGGTGTCTTAGGCATCCTAGCTTAGAATAGGCGCGAAGAACTACGTTGCCTTGATTCTCGTGGAGGCGGGGATACATAGGCTTCTTTGGATGAATACCAGACCATCCGAGGACTCGGGCTAATAATTTAGAGTCTTAGGATTTATTATGTTGTTATTACATGTTTTGATGTGTTTTCTTACTTTCTCGTACTGATCCTATACCTTTTGCTGTGGTTTGCATGTGTTTGCACATCAGAACTTAGACACCCTTTAGGTTTGTCACTCATAACCTAGCTGTGCTTAGGTGGCACATTTTTCATTTTATTTTATGTGTTTATTATCTTTATCCTCAGGAAATGCATGCTTAGGTAGACGATTCTTGAGGATTGTTCCCATTTCAGATGATTTTTGTCCAAACTTCTTTGGAGTTAATAATAAATGGCATAAGAGACCAAGTGCTTGCACTCGGACGAATCGGGGGTGCTCTCAGACCTTCCCCATTCGTAACCAGGCACGAACCCATATATATTTCTGGTTATCCATTGCACAGAGGATTTGATTTTAGGGTTCCATGGCATATCCATGGATGGCGACTCTGAGTTTATTTCAGGTATGTCTCGGTTTCGAACCTCGGTTCCGGATCGAGACATATTTCTTTCTTTTATATCGCCACTCGTGCTATGCTATGAGGGTGGCATCCGTTTTGAGAGTTCCTTGGTAGAGCTCTCCTTCACACGTGGATGATCCGGATGGTGTGGGGACCAGTTCCCTCGCCGCCTATCTCGGATCGGGGTCCACAGGCTGGCGACTCTGCTGGGGAGTTCTTGAAACATTGCCTAACTCTATAAAAATGCCATTTTTACTAACTTTGGAGAAATTTGGATTAAAATCATTTTAAATGGGAATTTTTTCGCTTAGAATCCAGGGGCACCAGACAGGTGCGTAATTAAAACGAGGGATTCACACACTACACATCATGCATTATCATATTTGTCATTTCTTTCATTGTTTTTCCTTCTTGGCTCCACGGGATAGATTCAATGCATACCCGACTGGGATGTCTTCACCCTGATGGTACTGTTGAATCTATTTCCAAGCTATGCGCTAGAGCTGCAGTCGTAGACATTGGGCGTACTTTTGTCTACAGTAGCCGATGAGCAATGAAGCATACTATGTATAACACGGGGCGTACTTGTGTTATACATGTTAAGTATGTTTCATACGCATAGTACCCTTTTAGATTGAGTCCGGAGCCTTACTTTGTTTTTATATATTATGTATATACTTACTGACCTAGTGAAATCCAACTAGGAAGTACCCTTGTTTATATGAGTATATTACATTCATATAGGGTCGAACATGTGTTGCTCACACATGTAGAGCCTAGAATTAGGAGCTTTGCCCCATTTATAGACTAGGGTAGCTCATTTTATATGGCTACAACACGGTCCTAGCACACTCACTAGCCTGTCTTGAGTCGAGATTTTCTCGACTCCGCTAGATTAGAATTAGGGCTGGTGCCCCTGGTTAGGATTTGTGTGTATGTGTATATACCTATATATACTAATTGTGTATATTAAGGTTCTCCTCTTAGTTAGAGTTCCTTTTTTTTTTCGTAATCAGTTATATCCCTTCGATATTCAGATCTAGATCTAGTCAGTGGGATTTTTACCGCCATTTCCTTGGCCAGGTTTGGTCCTTGATCTCTTGATTATAGGATTTGACCTGTTGTTGTATATTCTCACCTTTGGTCAGTCTTTTAGTTGATCACCTTTCTCTGGTAATCATTATTCATATATCTTTGATTGAGTTACGAGGATCCCTTGTCTAGCGTCGTTATGCTGCCGAATTTTTCGCAGAATATTTTGAGCATAACCGCTATTTCTTAGTGTTAGGAAAACCGTGAGTTTGCCTTTTCTTGACTTCCTTGTCTAGCGTCGTTATGCTGCCGAATTTTTCGTAGAATATTTTGAGCATAACCGCTATTTCTTAGTGTTAGGAAAATCGTGAGTTTGCCTTTTCTTGACTTCCTTGTCTAGCGTCGTTATGTTGCCGAATTTTTTCGCAGAATATGTTGAGCATAATCGCTATTTCTTAGAGTTAGGAAAACCGTGAGTTTGCCTTCTCTTGACTTTCTTGTTTAGCCGTTATGCTGTTGATTTTTTCGCAGAACATTTTGAGCATGACTGCTACTCTTTAGAGTCAGTTTACTTAGTTTGGACCTTGACCTCCTTGTATAGCCGTTATGCTGCTGGATTTTATCCAAAAACATGTTAAGCATGATTGCTATCCTTTGGAGTCGGTCTACCTTATCTGGATTCCCATGTATACATCATTCAGTAGGATTAGATCCTTATTTGTCAACCTGTTATGTCTTAGATCTGGTTGATGGCTTGTCCGTTGTCCCTATGACCATGATCTATCATTCTGATCCTTTTGATCGCATAGTTGATGATATTCATCGCCAGATTTAGATCCGGTTTGCGACCTACTTTTGTCATTTTATGGCCGTGGTCTATTGTCTGATCTCTTGATGATCTCTCATCTTTGATGAAAAATTCCATGTCCCAGATTGTATCCTTCCCATATATTTGATTGTCAAATTCATTCTTATTGTTTACTTAAAGGTTATCTTCTCTCCCTTATAATCTTGTTCTATCTGAGTGTCAGGTCTGATCATGGCGAATAATCTGTTAGACAAGTGGATAGCCGAGACCATTAAATCTTTTCCGCTGAGGTGTGAAGAATGGAGTGTGGCTGAGCGTTTCATCGGTTCATTTGCTCATCTGAATAGTCGCGGTATAAATTGGAAGTTTCTTCAAGCAGCTGCTAGATGTTGGGATCCTGTTTTCCATGTCTTCCGATTCGGGTCCTTTCAACTCTGTCCTATATTTGAAGACTGGTGTGCCTTGTTAGAGCTTCCTCCCGAGGGACTCTGGATCCGACCTTCAAGCACAGACTCCCCTCATGATCTTTTTTGCAAACTTTTTGAAAATAAGATCGTGAAAACTTTGCCATGCTTAACTGAGAAAAATGTGCAATTTCAAGCCCTCATCGAACTGTTTTCTAAAAACGTTGATCCTACTGACTCCCGTTTTCAGCAGTGTCGACGTAGCGCCTTAGTATTTGCTGTCTTTGCACGTCATGTCCTTCGCAGAGACTCTAGTGCCGCTCCTTTCACTTTGTTGACAATAATAGATCAGATAAATGAGGGGAGAAATCCTGTCCCTACTATGCTGGCTGAAACCTTTTATGGGTTAGACTTTATCGCTAGTAGAAAGGTGCAGGATAACTTTTTTGGATGTGCCAAGCTGTTATACGTGTGGTTATGTGAAAAACTCACTATCCTTCAACCACCAAACCGCATTGAGTACACCCTTAAGAGTTTCCATTCCTGGAAGGTAAAGATTAAGCAACCTCAGCTTAATGAATGGCACCATTGGTTGCAGACCATAGGAGAAAATCAAATTCGTTGGGTGAGTCAATCATGTCCACAAATTATTACCAGTACTTGCCCGTACTCATTTGTCCATCTTATGGGTTTAGAAAAATCATCTTTCTATGCACCTTTGTGTTTTCCTTCCCAGATTATTGGAATTTTGTGTCCTCCTAAGGTCATTACACTACCTTGTTGTGAAGACCTTACTCCTGACCTCATTGCATCCATAGTAGCTGCTTGGAGAAACAAAATCGCGGAGAGGAGATCCGCTTTCATGTTTAAGCTCCGAAAGGGAGGAGTATTTGGAGAGCCTGCATTCCGAAGAGCTCGAATTGGTGAACCATAAGGATCTTTGGATCGAGATTGTCATTTCTTTTATTGTTTTCATTTGTTTTACTTGAATATAATCAGAGTCAAAAATTGTAAATCTGATTTCATTATAGATGAAAATTTAAAGAAAGAATTTTACTTGATACATGTTATAGACAGCTGGCAATTCAGGGTTTCATCATTTTTTTCATGTAACCAATCGCTGGTGTTGTAACCTGTCAATATAATCAATACAAAGGATGTTTGTTTTTCTTTTCTCTCTATTGGTGCAAACTATCTTATTTCATTTGTCAATCATTTAATCTAGTTTGTTAACTTCCAATCAGGATTCTGAAAGATAGCAACCATCGCTCCCAAAAAGGACTCCCAAGCTAAACCTGCCTGGTCTAGACCTACTTCAGTGTCTAGACTTGTTCGTCACTTTGATTCTCCTGTGTCATCCGCAGTACATTTACCTCCTTCACCAGAGTCTTCCGGTTCCTTTGAAGTGAACCAGATGACTGACTCGACTGACCTTCTGCTCAGTATGCAAGAGATGATGAAGAATCTCACCCGAGACATGGCGGGGATGAAAGAGGAGATGGCATGTATGAAGACCCAGATAAGTGATAAGACTTCCACCTCTAGACCGGTACTTCAGAATACTCGCGCTGCATCTCCGGAAGCGCGTAGGCCTGATATCTCGCCCTTTGAGGCTGATATAGATGACGCCCAATATGCTGCAGAGTATTGTGCTCCGGGGGCTGATAAGGAAAAAGAGAAATTTGAAAAATTTGAGAAAGAAATGTCCGAAAAGTTTAGCAGGATGGCTCATGATATGGAGCAGATGAAGGTCCAGGGGCCTAAGAAGTTTGATGTCTCTGAACTGATACTGTCTTCGACAGTATCCCTGCCACCCAACTTCAAAGCTCCTGATTATGACAAATATGACGGAACCGGGTGTCCGCGTAACCACATGAGGTGGTTTATCATTTTGTCCCAACAGTACGGTCTGAGCCGTGAACAGATGGCGCAGTTGTTTCCGATCTCTTTAACTGGGATTGCGAAGAAATGGTTCCTAAGGCTGAAACCGGAAGAGGTGAGAACCCTGGAGGACATTTCTGAGAAATTGATAGAGCAGTTCTCGATGGAGGAAGGTATTGAGGTCACGAAGAGAGACCTGAAACAGTTGAAGCAAGGTCCTCAAGAGACCTTTACTTTCTTTATCAGGCGCTGGAGACGCAAATCTGCCCAGCTAAGCCAGAGAATGACCGAATCAGAGCAGATAAAGCTGGTTCTGAAAAGTTTGTCTCCCCAATACTTTCATTTTCTCGCTCCTCAGCATTACCCGAGTTTTGATCACTTAATCAAGACGGGTACTCAGACGGAAGATGCCATAGCAAAGGGTCTGAGAGCAAAAGTTTCTACAGAGATCCGAGAAGGGAAAAGACCTATGGTCCCGCCCAAAGAAGTTCACGCTGTCAGTTACACCAGGCCTGTGGCCAGAGTTGCTGCAGAAGCTGCCAGAGCACCCAGGAGAGGTACATTTGACAGAAAGTTTGATCCTCTTCCATATCCTATAATAATGATATTCAAAAGGCTTATGAAAGACAGGAAGATCCGGCTCCCGGATATCAAACCTCCACCCAATCCCTTACCCACATTCTGGAAGATGGACCAATATTGTGAATATCATAGAGGTCCAGGGCATTTGACTGAGAATTGTTTGGCCTTGAAGCATGCCATTCAAAATATGATTGACAAAAATGAATTGGCAGTGGAGAGACCAAACGTCACTCAGAACCCACTTCCCAACCATCATGCCATGCCTCCTTCTACTACCAATGCCATCTTTACTGATGAGCCTTCGCTTGATCCTTCAACTCTCATTTGTACCATTACCCCAGAAAAAGCCTATGTCATGACGTTTGATGATGGGGAGCTGGAAACATTAGAAAGGAGGAAGCCTTATGTAATTTCATTTGACGATGATGAATTGGCTGAATCGTCTTCATCTCAGATGGGTACATTTCAGATTGACGGTGTTAGAAATGCAAGGGCAGCCCCTTATGTCTTAAGGGCTGAAGATTTTGAAGAAGATGAGTTATTGTTGTTGGATAACCATTGTGACGAGATGCGTCACATGACCCGTGGCGGGCGTGTATTCAAGCCCCAAGAATTATGTGTAGAAAATCCTGCAGAAGTTGCGCGAAATGCGGAGAATCCGAGGCAGAACAAGGTCAGTGTAGATGAGGAAGAAGAGAGCTTGTTGAAACAGCTGAAAAAGACTCAGGCCAATATTTCCGTATGGGGTTTACTCATGGCCTCGTCCAAGCACAGAAAATTAGTCCTTCAAGAGCTTAATTCAGCACAGATTTCAGTTGACACTACTCCTGATGAATTGGTGAGCTTGGTTGCCATGACAAAAGTGTCTAAGACTTTGTCTTTCACTGATGATGATCTGCCTTCTGAGGGCCGAGATCACACCAAATCTTTGAAAATCACAGTTGTCTGTAACAAGAAGAGAGTACCAGAGGTGTTGGTTGACAATGGCTCTGCTCTGAATGTCTGCCCGCTGAGTACAGCTACAACTCTTGGGTTTGGTCCCGCAGACTTCATCCCATCTGAACAGGGTATTCTGGCGTACGATGGTACTCGCCGAGATGTTATCGGAACCCTGGTAACTGAAATTCAAATCGGAGGAGAAGACTTCGAAATAGAATTCCAGGTCTTGGACATCAAAGCCTCATTTTTGCTGTTACTTGGGCGCCCTTGGTTGCACAAGTTCGGGGTTGTTCCATCCTCTCTTCACCAAAAACTGAAATTTCTTCGTAAAAACGGAGTGGTGACTGTAAAGGGAGACCCAGACCTTGAAGTAGGGTTGATTACTCAGGACCTGACAATGGAGAAGTCTGAGGATGTTAGTTTAACTGGATTTTCACTAGAGGTGGCTACCATCACCTTTAAAGAAGCTATGAATGAGGAAATTTGTTTCCTGACCAGTACAAACTCGAATGTCGTTCGAATGGTTCGTCGACAGGGATACATGCCAGGTGCAGGGCTGGGGAAATACCATCAGGGTTTGACCGAATTTCCTGAGTTCGAATCCTTCAACGGTCTATTTGGGCTGGGATACAAGCCCTCCAAGAAGGAAGTTAAAGAAATGAAATTGCTGATGAGGAAATGGGCTGAATGTCGCCGAAGAGGGTTAGAATTACCAATGGCGCCAATTAATTTGACAATGAACGGCCGGTTTAGAAAAGAGGGTGCTGATGTCCCTTTCTGTGGCTTTGCCGAGACTTGGCTAGATAAGAGTTCAGGACAACGGTTGCCAGGCTTTGAAATTTTCTTCGATTTGCAGTTAGAAGACAAGCAGACTAGTCTACAGATTTCAGAAGTTGAGTCAGAAGCTGATTGGGCAGAATATGTAGAGCCGAGCCTTCTGAGTTCACTGTTTCTCGAAGATTCACAAACTATTGCCGTAATTGATCGAAGAGCTGTAATTCTGAATCCTACTCATTTAATCACCCCGGCAGAGGAACCGTTGACTAACTGGACCTTTCAGGTCATACCTCAGGTTACTTACTTAAACAGTCGTGTCCCTTCAAAAAAGTCGGTTGTCCGTAAGTCCATGTCAGTCTTTAAGTCTGATTCAGAGTCTGTTTATTCTAACGATTCTTTTGATGCAGGTACTATAAAGGTCGAGTCTTCCGAGGTCGATGTTGATTCTCCTTCTTCTAATGAGGTTGAATCAGATGCTGAGTCAGATATTCTTTTAATGCATAGTTCAGAGTTAATTGACACAAATGTCAATCTATACGTTGAGTCTGTAAATTTGTTTCAAGAGTCCATTGTAAAGCCCGATGTGGGTAATTCTTCATTCGATGTACTTGATTCAACATTTAATGAAATACAGCATTCTTCTTCTGTGTACATTCCTGCCTCTACTTTTACTTCTAATGTTTCTGCTTCAGAATCTGATAAACTTAATAATAATAATCAAGACTCCCCCTCTGATGAGGATGCCGACGACACTCCCCTTGAAATCAAATACATGATTCAACAGGATGAGAGTCGCCGAGCAAAACCACTCGAAGAGGAAATTGAAACTGTGAATATAGGTGATGAAACCTTGATTCGGGAGATTCGAATTGGCAAAATTTTATCTCCTGAAGAACGTGAGGAATTAATCACCTTGCTCAAAGAGTTCAAGGAAGTTTTTGCTTGGTCATATGATGACATGCCAGGATTAAGTGAAGAAATTGTTCAGCATCGCTTACCCTTAATCCCTGGTATTAAGCCAAAGAAGCAAAAACTCCGAAAACTCAAAACTGAATGGGAGTTAAAGGTTTATGAAGAAGTAAAGAAACTGTTAGAAGTAAAATTCATTCAAGTGGTTGAATACCCAGAATGGCTTGCAAACATCGTACCGGTGCCCAAAAAGGACGGGAAAGTTCGAATGTGTGTCGATTTTCGAGACTTGAACAAGGCAAGTCCTAAAGATGACTTCCCTCTTCCAAACATTGATCTCCTGGTTGATAATACAGCTGGTCATGCTCTTCTATCTTTTATGGATGGATTCTCAGGCTACAATCAGATTAAGATGGCGCCCGAAGACATGATGAAGACAGCGTTTATCACTCAGTGGGGTACCTACTGCTACAGGGTGATGCCGTTTGGTCTGAAAAATGCTGGTGCTACATATCAGAGGGCTGCTACAACTCTTTTACATGATATGATCCATAAAGAGGTCGAGGTATATGTCGATGACATGATTGTAAAAGGCAAGACTCGACCTGAGCACACTGTTGCCCTGAGAAAGTTCTTTGAGCGAATCAGGAAGTATCAGCTTCGCCTAAATCCGAATAAGTGCGTCTTTGGTGTTACATCAGGAAAGCTCTTAGGGTTTATGGTCAGTGAAAGAGGAATCGAAGTAGACCCGCAAAAGATTAAAGCGATTCAAGAAATGCAGCCGCCAAAGACAGAGAGGCAGATCCGAGGTTTCCTTGGCAAAGTTCAATATCTGAGACGGTTCATATCACATCTGACGATGACATGTGAACCTATTTTCAAGCTTCTGAAGAAGAATTCCTCGAAGAAATGGAATGAAGAGTGTCAGGAGGCTTTTGAAAAGGTTAAGCAGTGTCTATCCTTGCCACCTGTTCTATCACCTGTCATTCCGGGTCAGCCGTTATTGTTGTACTTGTCTATCACAGATACAGCCATGGGTTGCATGCTTGCTCAGCAAGATTCAGAGTCTAAAAGGGAGAAGCCCATTTACTATATCAGTAAGAAGATGCTGGAGTACGAGTTAAAGTACACGGTGTTGGAAAAGACATGTCTAGCATTAGTTTGGGCTACCCAGAGGCTTAGACATTATTTGCTTTCGAGCAAGATCTTTTTGCTTTCGCGGATGGATCCGTTAAAATATTTGTTTGAAAAGCCGGCCCTTACAGGAAGAACCGCAAGATGGTTGTTGTTACTGTCTGAGTTTGACATCACCTATGTCACTCAGAAATCAATTAAAGGACGTGTCGTTGCTGAACAATTGGCCGATGCACCCGTTGAAGAGAATGCTTTTCTGAAGGCAGAATTTCCGGACGAAGAGATCATGGATATTGAAGAAGAAGCTTCGGGTACTAAGTGGCTTATGTATTTTGATGGAGCTGTAAACAGTCGAGGACAAGGAGTAGGAGCTGTGCTTATATCCCCTCGGAAAGAGTATATTCCTGTTTCTATCAAGCTGCAATTTGAGTGCACGAACAATATGGCCGAGTATGAAGCTTGCATCGCCGGGTTAGAGGCAGCCTTAGCTTTGGAGATTCAGGATATTGATGTGTTTGGGGATTCTATCTTGATCATTTGCCAGATTAATGGGCAATGGAAAACTCGAGAAGATAAATTGATCCCTTATAACACTTATTTGGAATCTTTGGTCAGAAAGTTCAAGAACATTACGTTCACTCACTTGTCAAGGACCAGAAATCACTTTGCTGACGCTTTGGCTACTTTGGCCTCGATGTTAGACATTTCTATATCAATGGAGGTTCAGCCGCTAGTTGTCAGACTTCAGTGGGCCCCTTCGCATGTGAATGCAATAGAGATTTTAGCCAGGTGTCCAGATGGGAAGCCATGGTATATAGATATCAAGAATTTTATTGCTGGTAAAGGGCATCCTTCAGAAGCTTCAAGTAAAGAGAGGAAGACTCTTCAGAAGTTGGCTGCCAACTTCGTTATTTGTGGTGAAGAGCTGTACAGAAGGTCATTTGATGGCATACAGCTTCTCTGTGTTGATGAAGACAAAGCCGCAGAGCTTATTGAGCAGACCCATGAGGGAGTTTGTGGACCTCATATGAATGGCAAGATGTTGTCTAGAAAGATTTTGAGGCTTGGATTCTATTGGCCCACAATGGAAGCAGATTGCTTCGCATTTGTGAAGAAATGCCATAAGTGTCAAGTCTATGCAAATCTTATTCATGTTCCTCCTTCGGAGTTGCACTCTATGACTTCTCCATGGCCATTTTCAGTCTGGGGAATTGATATAATTGGGAAGGTTTATCCGAAATCTTCGAGCGGGCATGAGTATATTCTGGTCGCCATTGATTATTTTACGAAATGGATTGAAGCCGCTTCGTATGCTTCCATAACGTCGAATACAGTTGCGAAGTTCATCCGTGCCAACATTTTTTGCAGATATGGAGTGCCTCACGAGCTGATTTCAGATAATGGGTCGCATTTCAAGAAAGAGGTGTTACACCTGTGTGAAGAATTTAAAATAAGACATCACAAGTCATCTCCTTACAGACCTCAAACAAACGGAGCTGTAGAGGCAGCAAATAAGAATGTTAAAGTCATTATTAGCAAGATGACTGAGACTTATAAGGACTGGTCGAATAAGCTTCCATATGCCTTATGGGCTTATCGGACATCGATCAGATCTTCAACAGGTGTAACTCCATATTCTTTGGTGTACGGAATGGAAGCAGTCCTCCCCGTTGAGGTAAGGATTCCCTCTTTGAGAGTGATGATGGAAGCTGACTTGCCAGAGTCTGATTGGGCTAGAGCCAGGCATGATGAGCTGCATATGATAGACGAGAAGAGGTTAAGAGCCTTGTACCATATTCAGGGATATCAGAGGCGAATCGAGAGAGCTTTTAATAAGAAAGTTCGTGTTCGAGATTTGAAGCCCGGAGATCTAGTTTTGAAGTCCTACAGGGCACCGGTATTTGATCCTCGAGGTAAATTCAGGCCAAACTGGTCTGGTCCTTACATCGTTGATGAAGTCTTGCCTGGAAAAGCCGTAAGACTCCTCAATGAAAATGGAGAAAAATTAAATGAACCTACAAACCTGGATCAGTTAAAAAAGTATTATGCTTAAGTACACCAGGAGGCCGTCTTTGATCGACCTGAGCTTTAAGTCAACAGCCTAAATGTTTTAAACCATTTTGCAAACCCTTTGGGCCTATAAAACAATTTGTTTCTTTGATGAACCCAAACTAGGGGCATTTTTTTTTATATATATAAAAAAAGAAAAGAAAAGAAAAGAAAGTGGTTTGAACTACGTTATGACCTGATCCCTTTTTAAGGGTACGTAGGTAGCCTGATTAATTCGGGTTCGGTCACGTTTTTTGCAAAGCCAAATGGGGCGAACTACGCGGATCTGATTCCCATTTCTTCAGGGATACGTAGGAAGTCTGGAGGGTCCAGATTCGGTCCAGTAACATGCAGATACATTAGGGTTTAGCCTTTTCGAACCTAAGCCTACCTGAAAGTCCTTCTGGTGTATTTAGGCCCAGGTTTGTAGAGAAACAGAAAAAATAAAAATAAAAAAATGATGGAGTCTTAAGACCCGCTAAGCTGAAAACCCAAAAGGGCAGTTTAGGCAAAAATCAGGGCATTGGGCCTGCTGGATGGAAAATCTGCAAGGGCAGACAGTCGAGGCAAAAATTAAGGCACGCGGTCCGCTAAATCGAAAACCCAAAAGGGCGATTTAGTCATGGCAAGACTTCATGAAGGACAGAGCTTTCTGAAAGCCGGTTGAACTTCTATTTTTCTCTTTGACTCTTCTTTAATGTCTGAGTAAGTGCCATCAGAGCTTCTTTTGCTACTCTTTGAGTCAGGAAATTGAAACTAAACAATCTGAAGGGATAATAACCATGATGGAGATCTTGAAAAGAGTTTGAAACATCTTAAAACATGGTATTTAAAAGACTCTAAGAGTGGTAGACCTTTAACCATTTTAAAATGTTTATCAGTTTAAGAAGCAGATTCAGTCCCTTTTGGAGTCTTGTTTAAAACTCGCCTAAATCTTTGGTCATTGTCTATCAAAGTCAGTCTGTTGTCAAGTCAAAGTCACTTTCCAGAGTCCTGTTTAGTCAGTATTCCTCCCAAAGCCGGGGTGATAAAGACTCAGAGGCTCAGAAAGGCAGAGAATTTGTGGTTCCTGTGGATAATGTAAAGCAGAGCAGTGTTCAGATGTCGGCAAGCTTTCAGCTCAGTTCCGGTATCAGCAGATGGCAGAGATGAGGAAAATTTGAATAGAACAAGTTTCTTGTACCGGTGGAAGGCCTTGTAAACCCAAGTGTTTATCAGAAAATTTGTTGTAATCTCAAATATTCAGTAATAAAAGCCTTTGGCCCATTCCCTTTTTGTTGCTCTCTAATGAATTTTGTCATGGAAGTAATCATACTAGGGGCATCTTTTATGACTTATGTCATAAAAGATATCGATTAATCATTGATACTTGAGATAAATATCTTTATAAAATAGAGACTAGAGAAGTTCGAACACTCTTTGTATTGAGCTTTTTAGTCAGGTTATTCTCCTTTGGAGTTAAAATTCCTGGAAAAATCTTTGTCTCGGAGGAGTTTAGAATTTACTCCAGCGATTTTTAAACTTCAATAGAATGCTTTGCGTCTTTGAAAAAGGTTTGACCTCCAAAAATTGTGTCAAGTTACTTGAGTCCGGTCTTTGATAAAAATCATGTATCTTAGTTACTCTTTGCGAAGAGATGACTGGTTTATCAATGAAATCATTAAGAGTTGATCTTTTCTTTCAGTCATTATGAGTTTCTCAACTTCCTGCTGTCTTGAAGTTTTTTTTTCTTAATAAAGATAGAAATGACCAGAATATGTGTTACACGATCTGGTCTTTTCTTCAAGTGTTTTGAAGAGTGTTTTAATAGAATAAGAAATTATCGGATTTAGTGTTGCACTATCTGATTGTTCCTTCAATCTGTTTTTGAAAAAAATTTACAAAAAAAAAAAATTACCGAACTTGCGTTACACGGTTTTGTCATTTTTGAGAGGTTTTAGATAATGGAGGTTACTGAACCTGTGTTACACGGTTTGGTCTTTTTGAAAGAGATTTTTAACAGAAATGGAAAATACCGAACTTGCGTTACGCGGTTTGGTCTTTTTGAAAGATTTTAACAGAGTTTGAAATCACTGAACCTGTGTTACACGGTTTGGTCGTTTTGAAAGAATTTAATAGAATTGGAAATTACCGAACCTGTGTCACACGGTTTGGTCTTTTTGAAAAATTTTAACAAAGAAATATTTCCGATCCTGTGTTGCACGGATTGGTCTTTTCTTCTTTCTCCCGGGTATTTAGTACCCCGATGATTAGTATTGTAATGTCACGTAGTGACTTGCCTGATCATCGTTCCGCAATGTGCAGCTTCCTAACGTGTTAGGAGTCATGTGTATCTGCGAAGAGGTTTGTATGGGACTGTTTAGCAGGACATACGAATTTGGATTTATGTGGAACTGTTTAACAGAACCGCGTGATCCGGAGTGATTTGCTACCTTGAAAGAGAGGAGTCAGAGTTACTCGGGTAGTTAAACAGATTTATTTTCAGCAATGGTCTGTATATCTATCGCCTGGCTTGAGACTTAGTCTCGCCTCGGTATTAGAAATTTGAGTTTAGCTCAAATATTCGAGTACCTTATTAATTGGTCAAGTCTTAGACTGATCCGCATGATAAAAAAAAAAACTCTTTGAGTGTTTAGTTTTGAATTTGTTTTGGACGAATTTCAATACAGTGGTTTTTAGCTTATTTTGCATGTTTCTAAAAAAAAAAAAAAACTCTTTGAGTGTTTAGTTTTGAATTTGTTTTGGACGAATTTCAATACAGTGGTTTTTAGCTTATTTTGCATGTTTCTAAAAAGGAAAAAACTCTTTGAGTGATTGGATTTATGCTTGTCTTAGACGAGTTGCATTGTGGTTTCTAAAAAAAATGAAAACTCTTTGAGTGATTGAAATGATTTGTTTGTTTGTTTGGTTGGTGCTCTTTGAGCAACTGTTATGTTTACTTTGGCTTAGCTTGATAAAAAAAAAAAAGTGTTTGTGTTTTGCAATCGTTCGTTGATTTTTTGTTAACTAGTTTAGATAGTTGAGTCATGAGTATTAGGGAGAGACTATCTCTTTGAGATGTCTTAGTTGCCGAGTTAAGAGTCGAGGAGAGGCTATCTCCCTATTATTGGTAGAGTTTTATTTTTTTTGAATATCGTTTTAAAACTGAAAACCCAAAAATTTGCTTTGCTTCCGGGTCAGTCAAAATGTGTCGTCTGTTCAGCTTTGCCATTCGCGTGTTACACGCGCTCTGCCAAAGAGGGGCATCTGTAGACATCCCATTTTGACCAGACCCAAGTCCGCTGTATTTGTGCAAGAACCTATCCAATCAAAGAGTTAGGACCCCAATTTCTACCCTAAGCTAGGTTAGGATCCCCCATAGGTCTCCATAAAATTTCGTCGAGATTTGAGCGCGTTTACTCAGTGAACGAGCCGAGAGAAGGCGCGTAGTACAGACCAGAAGGAGGGTGATTCATCTGAAAAGGGGGCTGTCCAGGGAGGAAAAGGAGGTAATTATATCATTTCTTATGAAAAGGGGGGCGATTTATCCTGTGATGGGCGCGCCTGGATCTAATAGGACAAATCCAGCGGGCACGCCTCATCAAAATCCGCGCGCCTCATCCAGTGAGGGTGCGGATATCAGCTTTCATTTTTTTTTATAAAAAAGAAAATCAAAAGAAGAGGGGTACTGTTCATGGGTTGAGATTTTCGTTGAAAGGCAAAGACAGAGAGAGCGAGACGAGAGAGAAATTTGAGATTTCTTCCTTTGATCTTCGTCCACAGATCATTCTTCCGATCGATAGTCGGAGATCTGATCTCCGATCCGCAGCAAAGAAAGGGAGAGTTGAAGAGAGATTTGTCGGAAATTCGATTTCTCTCAGATCTCCTCCAAGCTTCAGATCTAAGATCCAAATCTCAGATCCGAAGTCCAAATCCTTTGATCTAAGGCTTAAAACCAGAAGGGAGTGTCAAGGAGGAGGAGATCTTCATTTTCGCTGAGAATCTGAGAGAAGGGAAAGAGGGAGCTCGCCGGCCTTCGCTTTCTCCGGCAATCTATGCCGGAATCCGGCAATTAGGTTTCTCTTTGATCGATCTCTTTGTTCTTCTTTTTCTCTGTTCTTACTTTTAAAAGCTTTTTAAATCATAAAGCCCTAATCCTCTAGATCTCTTTTCCCCGATCAAGGTCCGATCAATTTTCCGAAGGGATTTCGTTTTCATTCTTTCAGTTTTTCCTCTTTGATTTTATCCTTAGCCTTGAATCCTAGCTCTTTCTCAAACCCTAGATCCATGACCTTATTGCTTGAATCTATGGCTTATAGTTGAGATTTGGGAGAGAGAGAGAGAGTAGATCTAAACTAGAAACCCTTGTCTGGAACTCTAAATCTCAGTTCTTCTTATTCTCCGATCAGATCTGCCGAATTCTGATCGATTTTCGATTTGGTTAGGATCTAATCATTCTCTGGCCGATCCAAGCAAATTCCGACCAATCTTCCGGTCTCTACATCAGATCTGGTGAATCCTTAATTTACATCAAATTGCAGCTTCATTTGAAGAAGGTACTCTTCATCATAATTCCATATTTCTTTATTGTTTTGATTTTTATATTTATTATCAGTGGTTAGGAATATGTTCTTGTTTTTATTATTATTTCTTTGTGTATGGACTCCCTGTGCAAGTTTTGAGGTTCATAAGATTGACATTTGAATGAAATTTGTTCATTAGTCCATAGAGCTTTGATTAAGAGAAGATAATTAGATTGTCTGAAGCTTTGATTATTATATCTCATGATTAAGAAGCAAAATCCTATCCTCAGTTCTAATTTCATTGGTATCTTTTATATTAAACATTTGGATGAGCATCAGGATAAAGTTTATCTTATATGATTTGAACCTTATGTGGCATGCCCAGGGAAGTAATGAATTATGATAATATTTTGACGCCTGTATCCTTTAGAAATTGTCTGTGTCATGAATTATGACTACCCTATGATCATGCTCATTCTTTGGCATTTCAGCCAATGTAGATTATGTAGTCCTTGGGAAATCAGTTATGTGCCTGTGGACGAAAGTCCATTTTTCTTCCTGTATCGGGATTGGGCATTGGGACTCATCTTCCTCAAGATCTGTACCAGACTGGCTATGTTGAATCATATGGCGTCCTTGGTGGATGAAAGTTGGAAAACAAATTTTCAAAGAGTGAGAGGCGATTATCTTCTCACGACTACGGGGGCTGTGGGCTTTGCGTGAGATTGTCATCCCCATCATGGTAAAGCTGCTGACATTCTTGTGTGTACCCTACATGTTGGCAAGGGGCTTGTTCCCTGCACTGGGCTACCCACTATTAGTTAATTTTGCCGTCTACCGGTTTTCCTGGCTGGGTTGCCTTTTCTTCAGCATTGGCTACTTCTGTGCCAAGAGATTCCATGTCTGGTTCACCAACCTTCACAACTCCATGCGGGATGATCACTATTTGATCGACTGTAGATTACATGACTTTGGAGAGGACACGGTGGAGAAGAGGAACAATGCTAAGATTGTTCTAGAGATGCGAGAAACTAGGGGGATGGATACTGGCCCGAGCCCACTCTTGCACAAGCAAGAGGCTGATGTTGGGCTGAGATTGATACATGCCGATGGCCAAAATCACCTACAAGGAGGTGCTGCTTAGCTGGGTTTTGCCATCCTGTGGCCACCGCCCCTTGTGACATCTTGTGGGTCCTGTCCAAAATTTAGAGGTTTCTCATTGTTTTGGGTGTGCATATGATACATATAGATGGTCTATAAAAAGAGAGTTTAACACCTACATTCCCACCTGAGATTCCAAGTCATAACCCCATCATTATGTGGCTTGTTCCAGTGAGCTTTGTGGTGTAAACCATAGGATAGAAAAATAATAATCTGTAGTCTATTATATCATGCTCCGACCGCTTTTCATTGTAACTTTATTGGATGTATTACTTGTTGCTGTATCATTTTTCTACCTGTAATGTCATTCTTAGTTTGAAATCATCATTCTATTTCTATAAGCCTTTAGTACAACTGCGACAAAATTGATGATATGAGAACAATAGTACTCCTTTCTAATTGTTGTTGATGTTGAATATTCCTCGTCATATACTTGCTCACATAAGACAATTTTTTTTTATAGAATGCAATGAGTACATTTCATTGAATTTGCATTGAATTTGTTTGGTTTCATGAAGGCAACTGATAATGAAATGTGTTTCTTTTACCCGACTTTGGTATTATATTACTGAAATCAAGTGAGATAGCTAAGTTTGTTAATATTCACATATATCATAGCACTGTCTACTTGCATTGTTTTCAGGTTACTCCTTAAATCTGCTGATAATTTTTGCCAACTAATACATCTATGTTGTGATGGTGGCATAGTAATAATGAGCCTGTTTACATTTTTTCATTCTCCCTGTTTATCAAGAAATGTGTACTTTGGTGATGTTAGCATTCTTTTGAGGTTAGTATATTATGTATTTGGAGGTTAGCTTAGAAGTCGAAGGACAGAGATAAGTTGGTGGGCTATGATGGCGATAGTCGGAGCCTCCCCTTTAGAAAGACAATTTAGGTCTCTATAGAGCTAACCCAGCTTCTTAGGACTTGCTCAGTCCAAGTAGCGTTCCTCTCATTTGTATAATAGAGTTGCTTAGTCTTTTAGATGCCTCTTAGATATTAGTAGCCCCATTCAGTGATAGGGCGATGAAGGCGCTAGCCCAAGCCCATCTTTAGGGGACTCGCTCAATCTAAGTAGCGCTCCCCTCTCTTGTTTAGTAGGCCTACTCAACCTTTCAGATATGCCCCTGTTACGCACTACAATTTGTATAAATTAGAATTATCATAATCTTTTGATTTCTTTTTTATATATATTCTCTTCTTATACTAAGCTTTGAGTTAGATTTTGAAGATGGTGATGAATGGATTATTCAGGTGAGATTATCTTGAAACTTTATCATACTTTCTTTTATTTCATTAGGCTACCCAGCGGCTGGTCTGGGCTAATTAATTTTATTTCAATAAATTGTTTAATTGAAGGAGGAAATCAGATGACTACTCTATTCGATCTTATCGACATGAGTACTGTCTGATTTCAAGGCGGTTTGTAGGAATATTATATGTGTATTGAAATCAGATGATTACTTTGGCATCATCTGATCTCGCTGAGTCCCCGTATTGGGGTTTGTGGTTGGCTTTGAAGTGTTTGATATTGTTTTTACTTTATTAGGCTATCCAGCGGCTGGTCTGGACTAATTCAATGTTGTTTATCATCTTATGATTGCTGTTCTTACAGATTGTGCACTCTTTAGTTGTAAATCATACTTTGCTAATACTTGATTTGTTTTTATAATAATTGAATGGAAATTTGAGGTTACCTGGTAGTTTTTTTCTTCTCTATTTTGATTAGACTAATGCAGTCTTCTATATTTCTTTTAGACTTTTTTTTTAGATACTAGAACCTGTACTAGGAGACATACTTTGTCTCGTTAGGCGATCCTCCTTTGGAGGCACGCCTCATTTGTAGCTTAATCTCGGGGGGATCACCTTGATCTTGATGGATAGTGTACCCATAGGAGGCATGCCTTGCCTCATTTATAGAGTTCTTCTCTAAGTTGTATCTCAGCTTATACCCTCGCTAGTTGGAGACCAACTAGGTCTGTTAGTTGCCTTTGTCTTTAATCATTGCCAGGACAATGATGGATGTACTGGGAGTCTTTCTTAGGAGACTTACTTAGTCTCGTAAGCACTCTCCTTTCAGGTGCTTTGATTAGAGAGTCTTTGACTCATTCATCCTTTAGATGGTGTTATTAGAGTGCGCCGTTTGGTTTTGGAAGAGCACCCTACTCGGCTTGGCTTCATACCCCTATCCTATATGGGTATCTGGTTGCACATTTGTTGCACCCTGATGGCTAGGTAGCTGTCCGGCCCGGTTGGGTGTTCTACCTTTGCCAAATGTGCACAAGGTCTCTTATTCCTTTTGCTTGTAAGTTTCTCCTTAGTCGATAGTCCATTCGCATAGGAGTCGGCTTTGATTAGAGAGTCTTTGACTCATTCATCCTCTAGATGGTGTTATTAGAGTGTGCCGTTTGGTTTTGGAAGAGCACCCTACTCGGCTTGGCTTCATACCCCTATCCTATATGGGTATCTGGTTGCACATTTGTTGCACCCTGATGGCTAGGTAGCTGTCCGGCCTGGCTGGGTGTTTTACCTTTGCCAAATGTGCACAAGGTCTCCTTTTCCTTTTGCTTGTAAGTTTCTCCTTAGTCGATAGTCCATTCGCATAGGAGTCGGCTTTGATTAGAGAGTCTTTGACTCATTCATCCTCTAGATGGTGTTATTAGAGTGTGCCGTTTGGTTTTGGAAGAGCACCCTACTCGGCTTGGCTTCATACCCCTATCCTATATGGGTATCTGGTTGCACATTTGTTGCACCCTGATGGCTAGGTAGCTGTCCGGCCTGGCTGGGTGTTTTACCTTTGCCAAATGTGCACAAGGTCTCCTTTTCCTTTTGCTTGTAAGCCTCTCCTTATTCGATAGTCCATTCGCATAGGAGTCAGCCTTGATTAGAGAGTCTTTGACTCATTCGCCTTTTAGGTGATGTTTTAGAGAGCCTTTGACTCATTCACCTTTTAGGTGGTCTTTTAGGAGAGTCTTTGACTCATTTGCCTTTTCGGTGGTTTTCTAGAGTCTTTGACTCATTTATCTTTTAGTTGGTGTTATTGGAGTCTTTGACTCGTATTCCTTTTCTTTTAGAGAGTCTTTGACTCATATATCCTTTAATTGGTGTTAGTGGAGTCTTTGACTCGTATTTTCATCTCTTTTAGAGAGTCTTTGATTCATTTATCCTTTAGTTGGTGTTAGTGGAGCCTTTGACTCGTGTTTCTTTTCCCTTAGAGAGTCTTTGACTCATTTATCTTTTAGCTGGTGTCATTGGAGTCTTTGACTCGTGTTTCCGTTTTTAGAGAGTCTTTGACTCATCTGTTTCATTTGCAAGTATTATTAGAGAGTCTTTGACTTTGTTATCTCATTTCAGTGTTATCAGTTGCTCCTATTTGAGAGTCTTTGACTCGTTTATCCTTTAGTCGCTTTTATTAGAGAGTCTTTGACTCACTTATTCTTCAGTTACTGTCATTAGAGAGTCTTTGACTCATTTGCTCTTATAATAGTATTATTAGAGCATAGTTTCCCCTCAACACCCTAGGGTTTGTCCCTAGGATGTTGTTTTGTATATTCCCTCCGGTCTTTGGCCAAAAGGGTGAAAACATAAAAAATAATTGATTTGCTGTAAGTGTTTGATAGTTAGAGAGTTCGTTTCGAACTACGTTGGCTTGATCCTCTTCCGAGGTACGTAGTGCAGCTTGGGATTTACATCCCAAGTCCAGCCAAACTTTTTTTTGTAAATAAACATTTTAAACCTTCTTAAAAAACCTTTAAAATCTTGTTTTCAAAAGATCTTCCTCTAGAGTTAGGAGTTTCTCCTAGATAGAGAGTTTTAGAGTTAGGGTTTTTCTTTTGATAGGTTGTTTGGTTGTTTGTTTGCTGTGTGCTTGTTTTAGAGTTAGGGGTCTGTCCTAGAGTTATAGGAGCGCCTCCGTCCGGTCAGTCGGCGATACACATCGCCGAGTGATGACTAGAGTAGGATACGCTAGTCCACCTTTGGTTTTTCTTAGAAAATACAGCCTAGTTATACATAGGTTGTAGGAACCACCTGCATTAGCTTAGGGCTAATCTGCATTTAGTTAGGGCATATAGGGTGTCCTAAAATCCACAATTCACTGGAATTTAAATAATCGTACAATAAACTTTAATAATTGGTCCGGTCTTTTAGATCGAGTCTAGGATAGAGGTCTAGGTGTCTTAGGCATCCTAGCTTAGAATAGGCGCGAAGAACTACGTTGCCTTGATTCTCGTGGAGGCGGGGATACGTAGGCTTCTTTGGATGAATACCAGACCATCCGAGGACTCGGGCTAATAATTTAGAGTCTTAGGATTTATTATGTTGTTATTACATGTTTTGATGTGTTTTCTTACTTTCTCGTACTGATCCTATACCTTTTGCTGTGGTTTGCATGTGTTTGCACATCAGAACTTAGACACCCTTTAGGTTTGTCACTCATAACCTAGCTGTGCTTAGGTGGCACATTTTTCATTTTATTTTATGTGTTTATTATCTTTATCCTCAGGAAATGCATGCTTAGGTAGACGATTCTTGAGGATTGTTCCCATTTCAGATGATTTTTGTCCAAACTTCTTTGGAGTTAATAATAAATGGCATAAGAGACCAAGTGCTTGCACTCGGACGAATCGGGGGTGCTCTCAGACCTTCCCCATTCGTAACCAGGCACGAACCCATATATATTTCTGGTTATCCATTGCACAGAGGATTTGATTTTAGGGTTCCATGGCATATCCATGGATGGCGACTCTGAGTTTATTTCAGGTATGTCTCGGTTTCGAACCTCGGTTCCGGATCGAGACATATTTCTTTCTTTTATATCGCCACTCGTGCTATGCTATGAGGGTGGCATCCGTTTTGAGAGTTCCTTGGTAGAGCTCTCCTTCACACGTGGATGATCCGGATGGTGTGGGGACCAGTTCCCTCGCCGCCTATCTCGGATCGGGGTCCACACTTATTTGAAGGAATCTTCATTTTGTGGGAGATCCATCTCCTTTTGTGAAACGATCGAGCCACAAGCTTAAGCTGTTGAAAATGATGTTATTTAATCTTTTATTCTTCAGCACTCCCCCTCTCGTGTGGCCCTCTGTTTAGGGTTGGCTTACACGTGGCACATGTGGCTCCTCTTTTTGGGTTAGCCATTACATGTGGATTTATAAAATCAAGAAGTTTTGAGCCCAAACCTTTGCTCCGATACCATGTCAAACGACCATTAACTCCAAAAGATTATATTATGCCATCTCGAACACCTTAAGCCTTTTGAGCAATTGGTTGTTTCACACGAAAAGTTATCTTGTATTCAAATGATATTTTCTACTATCAATGAACTGTAGTGTATTAGAAAATGGAGTTTATAGAGTTCGTGCACATGTTCTTTCTTCAAAAAGTTCTGAATTTAATTTATAGGCGGGCGCACCTATTTATGGAGACTTTTGTTAGAATATGTAAGATCCAACCATTAAATTTGGTGTAAATCTCACCATTGGATCATCTTTGTAGTAGATTAGGCAAGTAGGTTGAATGGGGTAACCTAGCAATACTAGATTAAAATGAGGCTTGATGGATTATGGGCCGTGGATTATCCAATCAGGGTTCTCGCCGACATTTGCCTGGACTAATGGTTGCCTTTCGGATCAACGGATCCAATCACGTAAACGAGGCAGAAGTGGGACCCAATATGTACATGTGGCTCCTCTTTTTGGGTTAGCCATTACATGTGGATTTATAAAATCAAGAAGTTTTGAGCCCAAACCTTTGCTCTGATACCATGTCAAACGACCATTAATTCCAAAAGATTATATTATGCCATCTCGAACACCTTAAGCTTTTTGAGCAATTGGTTGTTTCACACGAAAAGTTATCTTGTATTCAAATGATATTTTCTACTATCAATGAACTGTAGTGTATTAGAAAATGGAGTTTATAGAGTTCGTGCACATGTTCTTTCTTCAAAAAGTTCTGAATTTAATTTATAGGCGGGCGCACCTATTTATGGAGACTTTTGTTAGAATATGTAAGATCCAACCATTAAATTTGGTGTAAATCTCACCATTGGATCATCTTTGTAGTAGATTAGGCAAGTAGGTTGAATGGGGTAACCTAGCAATACTAGATTAAATTAGCAATTAGGCAAGTGGGTTAGAATATGTAAGATCCAACCATTGAATTTGGTGTAGATCTCACATATTCTAACAACTTTCTAATGAAATAGGGAGATCTGCCTTTCTTTTTCAAACCCTCTAAGACTATCCTCACCCTGTGCTCATGGTACAAGCTATCTGGGTATGAACCACTAAATGAATGGTTTAGATCATGTAAACAGATGAACCTACTTTTTAAGTTAAGTTAGTGCCCTATTATGAGAATGAACTTCATCAATTAGGGGTGCAAGTTTGGCCCTGTCAGCCCTGACCCACCCTGAGCCTAAACAGGGTCAGAGCTAGATTTTTCAACCCTGAGGGCGGGTCAGGGTTCATTTTTTTATACCCTAACTCAGGTCGGGTCGGGTTCTGGGTTAATGCCTAGGGTAACCTAACTCGGCCCGACCCTAAGTTTTCTATTATAGAATTGAACAATCTCTACATGTTTCTTTTGCTAATGTTTTCTATTATCTTGGGTTGGTGTTTCTTTAGATTATTATTATTAATTGTCTCTGTTGCCTGTCATGTTGTTGAATTCATATTGTCTTATTTTGTTCACTTTCTCTTTTTATTGATCATTTTGTTCTATATGATAAGTGGTTGCTTTTTTTTTTGGCACTCTTACCAGGTATTTGCACTAGGGTCAATTAGGGCCGGCCCTACCCAATCAGGGCGGGCCAAGGCCAGCATTGAGCCCTGTAGGGCGGGCCATGATTGAGGTTTTTCGGCCCTGACTCAGGGTCAGGGCCGAGATAATGGGATCCAGGGTTGGGCTAGGGTTTTGAAAAACCCGACCCAACCGGACCTTGTTGCAGCCCTAGCATGAATCATATGAAAAAAGGGAAGCAATTTATTCGCCCCCTTCCCGCCCCCACATCTAGTGTATTCATGAATCATGATTCATGATTACCCTTTTACCCTACAAGAGGGTGGCTCATGGAAGAAAAAAAGGGTGAGTATATCATTTCCCAAAATTCATGCTGAATAGATCAGATGAAACAAGTGGGCCCACTCGCATTTTTGCAGGGCAATGTATTTCCTGTGATTATAGCCAGAAAATCACTTCTACAATCAATGATCTAGAAGGTAATTTTGCCTCAATGTTCAAGTATAAATGATTAAATAACACCAGCTCTAACATCTTAAGCTTAAGTGACCCACAAGGCCATGGCCCTCATCTCGAACAGACATCTCATGTGTAAGATAAAGGACTAAAATATCAACGGTTTAGCTTAGCTTTTCATGGTGAAACCCAAAATGAGGCTTGATGGATTATGGACCGTGGATTATCCAATCAGGGTTCACTAACGGTTGCCTTTCGGATCAACGGATCCAATCACGTAAACGAGGCAGGAGTGGGACCCAATACCTACCTTTTGGAAGAGCGTGAAATTAAGTTATTTTCTTTTTATCATTATAGTTAGAAAGGTGACTTAATTAATGGCTTTTAAAGTGGCCTTAATATCTAATTTGTAAATAAGATTAGCTTAAACAAATTTAATTGCTATTAATTAAAGATTAAACATAGTGGCCTAAGAGGCCCATACAATAATACATGTGCACTTACCGTATGCGAGTTCTAGGAAATGAAACAAATGGGAATTAGGAAATCTGAGATTTTGCAAATATCCACACATACTTTCATTTCTTATCATCCAAAACCAGATACAAATGAACAATACAAATCAAATTAAGTATCAAACAGCAAGACATAATTCATAGACCTACAAGTCTAATGACACTCCTCTGTTTATTACACTTTTTATGATGGGATGTTGGAGCTCATTGGGAACTATAACAGCCTTCAACAGGTAATTAGAAAATTATAAACTAAAGAGAGGAGTGTATTAATATATCAAATGGAGGAGTGCCAGTATCAATTCTCTGAAAGGCCAATTTAGTCACCTTCAATGGTGTTGAGGAGGAGTGCCTCGGGGTCTGCCTGCTCCCTTTAGTGCCCTAGATGCCGTGACATAAATCTCTCTATCCTGAAATCCCATAAGAAGGAGGATAACTGATCTTGGATTTGGCTCATTTATGTTACAGTAAGTCGGATCTGACGGTTGGATAGTTAGATGAGAGTGGATAAGATTAAGTAGTTAGGATTATTTTCACTAATCTGAGTTGATCACATTAACCATAGCATGTGCTTATATAAAGCACTTAAAGAGATAACAATGATAAGATAGAGATAAAATCAATGAAGAATAATCTTAACTGCTTAATCTTACCCAACTCTCATCTAATGATCCAACGGCCAGATCTGATTTACTCTAACAATTTATATCACCTGAACTAATCCCATTTACATCCATGAAAAAGAAAGAAAGAAGGAAAATTATCACCTGAACTACTGATTTCGACTTGGTTTCTCTACCATCCTTGTTACCTAAATTATAGTGTAGATGAAAATTAACAGACATAATCAAAGTATTTTTATAGTATGATCTGTGGGAACATCATGAGAGGAAGAGAAGGTTAGTTCTCTACTTACCTTTGTCTTTTGAATTGCCATTTTTGCAAGCTTTGATACCTTGGATGAAGTTGTAAAACCTTTTCTTCATCACTTTGGAGAGTGTCTCCATGGATCTGTCTGCAAAAAAGTAGAATGCTTTTTTCTTTTCTTTTAGGCATTAATATAATGGGGAGGATTGAATCAAGAGCACATGCTTACACTGTCATCATTATCTGGCCCAAAATTCCACATCTCGTTTGGATTTTGGGAATTGGTTTTGAGTCCAAAACTGATTATAGGACTCTAATTTATATTGAACACAAAATCAATTCTCAAAGAGCCCAAGAGCCCAAATAAATTTGTCCCTTAGAAGTCCCATGTTCGCCCACCTTATGCCAAATTACAGGTAGCTCTCGAAGCCTACAACCCGTACACAACCATTACCCTAGGTTGGGGCCTACAATCGAATGTTTTGAATCTTAAGGTAGGTGTCACTGTTTTTTTTTTTTTTTTTTTTTTTTAAATGTGCACCACATCAGACACCTTATAAGTGTATAACGCGCATTTTTTAAATAATCACTTGATCTTCCAACGTAAATAGGCCGTTCTACAATATTCAAAACATCTACGAATCGGAGGTTTAGGATCGTCCTATGGAGATGATTTTTGAAGAAAGCTCTATTTACGTTTGGGCCATCAAATGATCCGTTGGATCTTCGTGCAAGGTAAGCCCCAATGAATTTTCTAATAAATATGCATTATATGATGTATGTATCATGTATGTAAGTGTCTTTATTAGAAAATTTATTTGGGCCTTCCTTGTTCGGAGATCCAGACCACCAATTTGTTGAGCCCCATTATTTTTGGCCAGACTAACAGTGGAAGGAGATTCCCTCAACGTTACAAGGTGGATGGAAGATGCTTGAGCTCAGCCTAGGAGGTTGTGTTGCTAATTGATTTAAGTTTGGGATCATAGGGAGGGTTTTTGGGTTCGCCTTCAACACATGAAGTACGATGAGCCTCTCTCCCTCACATCTTTGTTCTTATTTTTCCTTTTCTTTTTGGGATTTCCTCTATATTGCGCCGGCCAACTCGGTGCATGTTCATTCCCATGCTTCAAAAGCAACCTTCTTATGTTAATTTTTGGAGAAATTTTCTATTATTTCCCGACCGATTTCATTGACTATAACAAGTGCTTAAATAAAGCAATTACAGATAAACATTGAAAGATAAAAGATAAAGGTAAGATTTGATACGATCATCCTAATCTAACCTAACTACCTAATCTTCCACCATGCAATCCAACGGTCAGATCCACTTCATATCTTAACATCTTAGCTATGCTGAAACTCATTTCTTTCGTCAAACTTCATCTATCGTTTCTTGCAAGAACAAGAAATGTCTTGAAACAATCTTTTTTCACTTTCATTAAATTCCTAATCTCGGTTACTTCGTGCCCCTTGCAAAGAACGTGTCTCTGACCAATCCAGAGAGTGCTTTCACACGGGCCCAAAATGAAAGGACTATCTACCAGCCATTGATCAAATGGACCAGGTCATCGGTCCTACCAAATGAAGAGTCTGGATCTTACTAATGTCATAGTCGCCACATATTAGACTCCTTATTTTGAGAAATTATTATACGATGAAAGGACCTATGAACACGTAAAGGTGGTACCACCCTTGATATTTGATCCAACAACACCTCCTCAAAATGTTAGCTGCCGTTGGATCAAATATGAAGGATGGAATGATGGGTACTTACATTATTTTACGGGCGATGATAAATTCGCACCCACTTTAGGATAATTCGTACCCTTTTAAACGAGGGTATGTGCCATGTGGCAGACATTAACGCTTTTAACGTCGATTCAATTCCTGTTAAAGTGGCGTGAATTATCCTACAAGGGGTGTGAATTTATCATTGTCTTATTTTATTCCCCGAGAAATAAATCCGCAATGCTCTTATTTTGATAATGGAACTCTCCTCCCTCGTTTAACTTTCCGACCCCCGCCCTCCCTGCAACGGAAGAAAAATTCCACATCTTTCACCTCCAAGATCTCCCTCTCATCTAATTACAATCTCTGTAAAAAGAACCCCCCTTTTTTCAATTCCCACCCCTTTGAAACTCTGTTTTATTCTTCATCAGATCGTGGAACGCCATAATGATGCAAGATCTTGGCATCGAAGCTAAAGAAGCCGCAGTTCGGGAAGTGGCGAAGCTTCTTCCTCTTCCTGAGCTTCTCTCATCGATCTCTTCAATAAAATCCGATTACGTTCAACGCCAACAGGTTTTGATTTAAATCTCTGCAACTTTCGTTTTAATTACATTGAACACAATGATATCTGTGATTTCTTTTTAATTCTATTCTTTTTTGAGATTTTTTTGTTGTTGTTTATGGTTTGCATTAGGGTTGTAAACTTATTCAAATTTTGTTCTAATTGTAGTAAAAAATTGTGTTCGAGAGTTTTTTTAGGTTTTTTCTTTACTCTTCCTTTAAGATTATATAGTCAGGATAGAAATCTCGTATAATTCGTTCAAATTATAGTGGGAAGAAATTGTATCAGATTTTTTTAGGGTTTATTGTAAGAGACTCTTGTACATATGGAAATACGTGCGATTTTCGTTATAATTAGAGTGAAATAAGTTGTAAATTTTCGTTCTAATTATAGGGATTTTTGTTCTTTATTTTTTTTTTTGAATTTAGTAGAGATAATGGTTGAATAGTGTTATGGATTCTAAATTTGAAACAATTTTTCATGTTATTGTTCTATGATGTCAGGCGAATGATGCACAACTCAGTACCATGGTTGCAGAGCAGGTAAGACTATCCTTATTTTTCATATAATTGCTAGTGGCTGCTTGTTTGATTAGACTCAGTCAATTTGAGGCGGGTAGACTCTTTCACCTTATTCATGAAAATTTTCTAAAGGATTCATTAGCCGACCCCAACTAGTTTGAGGGAGCAACTAGATGAAAAAGTTACAGATTAGAAAAGAATGCGATCGTAATAGCATAAATCCAATGGATCCCATTCAAACTCCAAAGTTAAACATGTTTGAGCAAGAGTAGTATTAGGATGGGTGACCTCCTGGGAAGTTCTCGTGTTGCACCCCTGCCTTCTGGGAAGTCTCTGTACTTCTCATGAATACAAATTGAAAAGAAGAGAGAATTATCCCCAAGGCCATGCTTGTTAGACTTGCCATTGTTTTGAATGGTACTGGTTAGACTTGCCATTCGAATAATAGAATAGTCCAATCCCAATTTAAGACCAGTGCAGTCTTAAGTGCAATGGAATTGTAGCAGAGTTGTGTAGGATTGAGTGAGTTACACGATTTTACAAATCCAATCACAGGAGCGAGCATAATTATAAGATTTGCTGAAAGGTACATTCGGTGGTTTTAAATTTCGACCGAAATGTTTCGGCTGAAATTTTGGATTTCCACCAAGACCGAAACAAAATTCGCATGGAATTGCTTTTTACGGGATTTTGCTGAATTTTCCTTTTTAGAAGATTTTCACTGAAATTTTGGAAAGGGAGATGATATTTTCACTCCCCCCTACATTACGCATGCGCTCCCCTTATAACGTGATTTGACGTGAAAAGTGGGCAACTTTAACATTTTTTGGCGTCCAATCACGTTATCAGGGGGGTGCATGCGTAATGCTGAGGGGGTGAAAATATCATCGCCCTTTTGGAAATTTCCACTCAAATTTTAGAGAAACCAAAATCTTCCACGAAATTTACAAGATTTTGGCCAAAATTTCCACCGAAACCGAAATATTTCGATTTCCATTGTGGCTGAACCCGAAACTGAAATTTAAAACCTTGATTCTGTGGTGTTTCTCATCTTTTATCCTATTTATTTTTTCAAATTTTTTATTCAAAGCTTATATGAGGGCATGTGAACCATAATGTTGACACATAATTCCTTTTAATTTTGTTTATGTGAGAGAGTGGTGTTTTTTATTTATTTGTAACCATTAATGGATTCCAAATTCATCTGTTTGGAGAGAGAGAGAGAGAGAGAGAGAGAGAGAGAGAGAGAGAGAGAGAGAGAGAGAGAGAGAGAGAGTTATGGGCACATCATGATTTTAATTTCTATACAAAAGTTAGTGTGTTCCCAATCCATTTGTTCAAGAAGGTGATTCTACCACTTTGTCTTGGTCTACTCATGCATTTTCTTTTTGCACAGTATGAATGCTTGTTGAAGGGACGATTGATAGATACAATGAGACACTATAATTGTAAAATTATAATAGTTGATAACTTTTATTGGGCCTGATTTCTGTATGACTGATTGAGACACTAAAATGATAACATTACTTTTGTTGGGTCTGATTTCTGTATGACTGTTGCAGACTTTTGAATTGATAAGCATGCAACTTCCTTTTGAATTTTATTCAAATATTTATAATTATTATTAATTAAATAATTGAAAAATAATTATCATTGATTTACCTTTTTAAAGCATTTCATAATTTTATCTTTTTAGTTTTATTGCATTTTTAAATTAGTCCAGCTGAATCAATAATTTCTGAGCTGATTCTATGATTCAGTTCGATTGTGGTTCTTTTTGTGACGACTGTCGCCATGATCTCATAAATCCTTTTGGAGTAAAACCCTAACCAATATATTATATACGCTTCTTGTCAGGCTAATCAGTTTGGTGTCCGGCAAGTCCTCAATCCCTTCCTTTGCCACCAAAGTAATAAGAGTAGAGTTCATACCCTTGAAAAACCTTCCTATTTTTTACAACTTTGAGACCACTTTGACCGCATACCAAAGCTCTAGATGAAAGGAAATTTGAAGCCATTGGAGCCAGGGGTTTTATCCTTTACAAGCTTGGCACCTCCCTACTTGATTTGCTTCTTCCCAAATCTACTTTCTATCCAAGAAACTTCATCTCTCGGATTTCGATGTTTAGGAAATTCCTTCATTCCTACCAAAACAAATAAAATTTTTTGAAAAAAAAACTAGTTACAATGCTTTTCTTGTTTTTCCATTTTGTCCCTAAAATATGAGTTTTTTAAATTCTTTTGAGGGGCTTTTGATGTCATTTACACTTCTTAATCAAATGGGAGGGTAAAACACATCAAAACGTCATTTACCCTTCTCAATCAAATGGAAGGGTAAAACACATCAAAACCCCCTATTTTGCACACATTTGGGTTTTCTCAACTACCTCCAATGGAACATAAATTCTATGCCACAGCTATCTTCTATGTCCATTTCTCATACCTTGGTATCATAGTGGGGGCAGTTTAGGCTATGCGTAGGCATGAAAACCCAAACAACTAGATCTGTACAAGAGACTCCAAAATTAGCTGAAATATAGCCTTGAGAGTTTCCTTCACAATGTATATGAGTGTCTTCAATAGACATCAAGATTTCTTTAATTTCCAAAAGTATCTTCTCAATCTCCAAGGTTGACAAGAGCCTTTTTTAGCCATCTAACAGTGAGGGAATAACCTCCAATCCAAACTCCAATTCTCCCCAAAGTCTCCAACTGTCTGCTATCACACCAGACAACCCTAACCTAAAATTCAATAGCATGACTAATCTCACCAGGAATTGCTAAAGTGAACACAATTTTATCATCAGGGTATGGGATAATCCATGCCAGCTTTATGGATCTAAGTATCTGACATAGTCAAGAATAGGGACTTTGCTGCTCCCAGTAAAATTGAGTTCAAGCCTATCTGAGGGAGCTATCCAAAGTCAGGAGATATCAAAATTGGTTACTTTGATTTTACTTGTTAACTTACCAACTTCTCCAAAAGCTTAAGCTGTTGGACAAAGACGTTATTTATATCTTTTATACTTTAACACTCCCCTCACGTGTGGCCCTCTTGGCAAACACATGGCACATGTGGTCCCACTTTGGGCCGACCATCGCATGTGGATTTTTGCTATCTGGGAGGTTTGAACTCGTGAGCTTTGGCTCTGACACCATGTTAACTTTCCAACTTCTCCAAAAGCTCCAAAAGCTTAAGCTGTTGGAGAAAGGCGTTATTTATCTTTTATACTTTACAATTACATAATGATTAAATCTGTATTTAGCAATTTATTACACCCATGCAGGTTGAACAGGCACAAACTGGGTTAGAAGCGCTGGCCTTATGTCAAAAGACAATAAACCATCTCCGCGAGAACTTTTTGTCCATTGAGAAGTAAGTACTAGTGCATTATGGATTGAGATTTTGTAACAAATTATAAGTAGAAAGATATATCATAACAAATCAGTTTAGATTTCTACAGTTGTCTCTGATATATAAAATGCGGAAGTGATATGATTTTCACTTAGTTTTCTTGTGATTTTAAAGTAATAATTTTTTTCGCATCCTCTTTAGACAATATCTGTTTCTTTGATTTGTTTGTACTGATTACGTTTTCTTGCATGACAACTTGATGCATCAGGTTGTGTCAGGAATGTCAAACACTGATAGAGAACCATGATCAGATAAAACTCCTTAGCAATGCAAGGAACAACTTGAACACAACTCTAAAGGTTGGTTTGGACTTCCTCTTTCGAACTTAAATATCTATCTATAAGTATTTGCTAGCGTTCATCGCAGAAGGCATTTCGCCGATGGTCTGTTGCATGTGAGCGCAGCCACCTCATGAATGAAGACAAGATCTGCTGAAAAATGAGCCTGTGTGGCTGCTCTCACATGCAACAGACCATCCGTGAAATGCCTTCTGCGATGGACGCTAGCAAATCCCCCATCTATCTATGTATAATATATTCTAAGCATGTTTCATTCTATTTTCATTCGCTTTCTTTCCAAGAAATCTTTTTTATTGGAAAACCTTTTATTCATACCGCATGTTTTGTTTTGTAGGGTGGGGCCTAACACTTTGGACCCAAGCATAGCATGGGCATGGGTGGGGGGCCACTATTTTACACTTGCTCTGGTGGGCCCACTATTGTACACCTCATGCTATGATGGCGTCGGGCCCAACATTTTATAACCATGCCATTCTACACCTCATGTTTTGATCTGGTGGGCCCACCTTCTCCACCCAAACCCATGCATAGCGTGGGGTCTACCATCTTACATCTCATGTTATTAATGGGATGGGACGAACGGTATACACCTCATGTCTTTTTTGGGATGGGGCCTACCATTCTACACCTCAAGTTTTGGTGTGTGGGGCCCACCATCAGCCCGCCATCTTTACCCTAACCTATGCATAGGGTGGAGCCCACCATGTTGCCCCTAATGTTATTCGTGATGTGGGGTCCACCATCTCTATCCAAACATATGCATTAGGGTGGGCCCCACCATTTTACACATCGTATTTTGATAGTGTGGGCCCCATCATTTTACACCATGCATAGCATGGGGCCATAATACTAGTTGTCTAATATTCAGGTTTACTCTCTGTAGAATAATGTGCTGTTTCATAGCTGTAATAACTTTTATCTAAATATTTGTTCCCGCACATGCTTTTGACAATTGTGGTTGTAGAGATCTCAAGTGTGTGCCAGTATTTTGGCTTTGCTAGGAGAGGAACCCTAGAGTTATATATCTCAATACGGATAGTGTCTTTGATACAGTAAGGATCATGTATGAGGATCACCCGAACCCCAAAATCTTAGGATATGGGTACGACAATGATTCAAAATTCTTTTATATCATATGTAGAAGGATCCCGAAAGCCTAAGGTAATGGGCATACATTTCTAATAGTAAATTAGCAAAAAAAATTTCATTGCCACTTTCAAACTTAATCTATCAAATTATAGCAAGCACTAATAAAGCCAATGAGGAATATTTAATTAATCTGACCAGGCATGAGTACTAGTATTGTAACTACGTATAATAAAAACAGTACTATAACATTCTATGACCTAAATACAAAGAACAGTAGTGTCTGCCTTAATCACAAGTGAGGTTGCAGGCTACTGCAGCCAACCAATAGGGTCGACTTAGTTATTCACTCATTAGTTTAGGGCCTTTGGGCCACTGATTTGTTTAGGTAGGAACATAGTATTCTCAAAACCATGTTGAGACTAAAAACACAATTCCTTGAGTTCCTTTTCTTTTCTTTTCTTGTTTTTTTTTTTTTTTGGAAAGAGGCAGAAGGATCTGGTGTGTCACATATACTGTCAGAATAGAAGAATCTGAAATGAGTACCCATCGGGTGACGACTTATCTAAGAATACATTTGTTCCTACAGACTTCACCCAAGCAATAAAAGTTGTCAAACTGTGAATTGAACCATATCTGAATCATCTGAAAAAGCAAAAATAAAATAGGATACAGATTAGGAGTATCCAAGTCGTATCTCATACCCTTATCCAAGTATCCTTATCTGATACTTGGATACTTAAATGTTTTTTATGGATCCAAGTATTAGCCTATGTTTTTTTTATTAAGGTAACTAGTGCATTTTATGCAGGATGTAGAGGGTATGATGTCCATTTCAGTTGAAGCAGCTGAAGCACGCGATTCTCTGAGTGACGATAAAGAACTGATCCACACATTCGAGGTATCTATTTGCTGTATAATTTTGTGTTTTAACTCTAGAAACTTATTTTTATATTTTTTCACTTTAACGGAACACACTCCTAAGTTGTATGTAGTTGCTAATTCTTTATCTTTTGATGTTTGAGATAGAGGTTAACTGCACTTGATGGGAAGAGGAGGTTTGCACTAGCGGCTGCGGCATCTCACAAGGAAGAGGTTGGCAGGCTAAGGTTAGTATATGATTTCTTGCTCACTTGTTTTTATGTCCCTCTTTGTTATGCATTCATTGTCAAACTTTTTTCAAAATGGCATTTGCAAATTTCTTAAAGTTATTTTGAAGTTGGGGCTTTTCCTTTTGCTTTTTATTATATGGTTTCTTGGTGTGTTTTGAACACCAGAATGGACATGTTATACCCAGTGGGACTAGGAACAGACTCTTCAACTGTGGGATGGTCCAGTCCCTAAACAAAACATCTACTGTTAACCTGAAAATCTAGCCAACTTGCTGAGAATTCACTCAAAACAGGATCATACACATGGTCAAAATCTTGATGCATTAAATGGACATTATACTATACTACCCCCATGACTTAAGGATTAGACCAGGTTTTAAATTGAAACAATTTTTTTAAAACTCTGTTCCTCCGTGCTTGCTTTATCACATTCAAGCCCGTGAGCGTATACTACCAAATTGAACTGTACACTTCACTATGCCTCAATACACCTTACTGTGTAAGCCTCAATTGTGCCTCATATGCCTCCAAAAATAGTGCATAATGTTTAGCCAAGAGCGCAACTTGTAAATACGTGGTCTTTTGAACACAAATTCTTCCCAAGCATATGTCAAGCAATTAATTAGAAAAACAGACAAAGTCCTGATTAACGTGAATGGTCATAATTGATGTAAATCAAGTGGGCCCGCAAATTCTGGCAGCTCCAAAAGGTCTTGGCAAAAAGAGAACAACAAAAAGAGGTGAAAACAGGGCATAGGCCCAACTAGTGAGGTCATCACGACATATATGCTAGCGTTTGGCAAGAATCTTAGGATAGAACTCTTGAACATCTCTACAAACTAGAAGTCCTAGTCAAACCCAATAGATAGGGGACCCATGGACACATATGAGCTAATTTTAATAAGGACTGATTATATTTAGTAAGTGCGAACTTACTATTTTTAGTAATCCCGAACTTACTATTTTTAATAACGAACTTCCTTTTTTTAGAAAATATGAATTTGCTAGATTTAATAAATACAAACATACTATATTTAGTAAGTTTGATAAGGACACCCGAAGAGTACTTTAATGCTCCCCCTTAATTGGTATTGACACCCCTTCTATAACTTACACTTAAAATTAAACTATAGGCCCTAGGGTGATCCCCATAAAAAATACTAATATATAAATGGAAAATCTTGAAATCCTTAACTTGACAGTTCATTTTTGGTCCAGTCCCTTTCCCTTTAGGTCTTAATCTAATGAATTCTTAATTGAGAGGAGAGGTTTCCATGGATTAGATTCTTAATTGAGATTGCTAAGAAGTCACCCTTTAATATCTTAGTGCTCCTGTCAGGGTTGAACACATGCAATATTCTCTTCAATTATTTGTAGTTAATTTTCTCTTCAATTATTGCCAGATGACTTCAAATTTTGCATTCTTCCATGGGAAATTGCTTACGAATGTTACCTCGGCACTTTCACGGATGCCAAGTTTTAGACTGAAGCCTCCTCTAGTATTGGCATGGTTAGCTCAAAAATCTAAGCACAAGTCACTTCCATACAAAGATAAATATGTTTTAATAAGTAAAATAAAAATAAGAGAAAATAAAACAGAAATACCAAGTTACACACACACACACACATAGAGAGAGAGAGAGAGAGAGAGAGAGAGAGAGAGAGAGAGAGAGAGAGAGATACATATATATAATTCCAGTCATTCTAATTCAAACCAATATCACTAAACAAATTACTATGTATAATCAACTGCAAGAAATATTAACATCTCGCTTTAAGTATGTTAAAAAAAAATACCCATCATAAAGTCATGCGATGGATATCGATTACTTCTTAGAAAATTATATGAAACTCCTAAAAAACAGAAACAAATAAGAGCAATGAGAATTGCGGTTCTTTCAAGCGCATCCTTTGGTCCCTTTAACAACAGAACAAGAAAGCAAATTAAACCAAAATTCATTTCAGAATAGTTTCTTTAGAACTAAGAGAGTGGAGATTTTTTTAACTTTGTTGTATTTGCTTTGCAGATTCAATTTTGCCTTCCTTTTTCATTCTCATAGTATGTAACTATGAGAAATTACATATAGTTCAACTCTGGGAAGGTGTGAGCTGACATTGTTTACAATCGTATCCCGCACTTACCCTTTGATTTTCTTCTGATTCTTGAACTAAGTTTGCATCTCATTACTTGTTTTTTGAGCATGCAGAAATGCAAGTACTTTTTCTTATAAAATTATTGAGTGACTTCTTGGAGGATTTTCCCCTCAATCCATTAGACCTTTAAGGAAGTATGAATTACATTTTGTATTCTTTTTCCTGGAATATGCATAATCTTCAAGATTTTTTTTAGAAAATTTCTTTTATAGGTGTTTAGTTTTCCATGGAAATTTCATCTAATCTACCAAGTCGTGCTTCTATTACTAGTGAATGAACGATTTGCTTGAGTGCTTTCTTTTCAATACCTGTTTCACCATTTGATGTTTGGTGAGAATAGTCAAACTGATATTGTCAGGATTAGATGGAGGACTTGTTAATTTTCTCGAGTATATGTCATCCATCCTTTTTGGATGCCTTTTTTTAATGGGTAATCCTTGTAGCAGCTATTATTTTGGTTTTTCAATGTGGGGAGCTTTAATATTTATTACTGTTTCATTTCATGTTGAAATCTATTGTGCACAATGCTTGCAATATCATGTTCCTTAACATAAATCTTCTATTGATAGTCCTCTATTGTGGAACCTTTTCCTAGAGAATACTTTGAAGATGTAGACCGCACGTGGGAGACATTTGAAAAGACACTGTGGGGCCATATTTCCAACTTCTTTAAACTTGCCATAGAAAGGTATTAACTGTTTACATTGAGAGTACCATTGTTGCAATTTAAGTCTTGTCATCCTGGCATGCAACTTCTTAACTTGTTTTCATGGTTCCTTTTCTGACATTATTTTGAGACACCCCTCTATTTAATCATATTAGTCGGGGAAGGACTTGAAATCAAATGAAATACTAGCATTATTCAAGTGTTCTTGTGGTGTGAAAAGGTTGCAAGCTTGGGAGGATTCATTGGAGGCGCTTATCATCTCTCTTCTGTGTCATCACCTGATTATAATTGTTTTGCACCTTCAATTATTCAAATGCTACTAAACACCTTGCACACAAGGGTTAGTGGGTCATACCTTATGTACAGTTGTACACAACCCAAAAGCTGAGTCAGGATCTTGGCTTGATGTTATGAGCCCGTTGATACCGCCGTCAATCCGGTAACGATCTTGAATTGATGCTTGCTTCCATTTACGCCCTTTGTCTCATTGTATGTCGCATGAGTGGCTAGTATAGTCGCTCTCTTTACCTTTAAAAAAAAAGTATAGTCGCTCCCTTGTTCTTCACGATCACAAATCCAAGAGCCTACGGATGATGGCTCTAGAGAGAGTCTAAAGAGAGAGGGAAGCTTGAGAGATTGAACGTCTCATTATTCTCTCTTCTAGAGAATTTGACTACATTTATAGTAATAGTAGTCTAGGAGTCTAGGATGCTAAGGCTCCCACTCGACATAGGAATCTAGGAATCCCACTCAATGGGACATATCAAATATACTTTCGTGCATGTATCTCCATACAAGCAAGATGTGTATTTTCTTACATAACATAATGGCAGCTAATCATTCCCCATAGACTTCTCTTTTGTGTAGATTATGGTGTCCATGCTGCATTTGTACACATTAATTGTTGGTTTGTTTTGCATGTACACATAAATATAGGGATTTACAACCTTTTGGTTTGTTTTCATTTCTACTGTTTATATGGTGCTTCTGATATTTGGTATTGTTGTTTGATCTGTTTTGTAGCCCACAGACATTGGTCCGTGCTATAAGGTATGTCCCCCCATCCCATAAGTGTTCAAACTATTTTCTTCTCTTGTTTGTGTCTTATATTTCTTGATTGTCTTAATTGAATTCAAGCTTTTGCTGTTTCATTTTGGCTCTGCGGGACTGTTTTTGAACCATTCGGTGTAACTTATAAGTGTCTACTGAACCTAAATTAAATCCTAACATTTATAGTTAATTGATGATCAGTCATGATAAACAACACCAATGTGGGCTAGACATTGATCCACGTTAATAGGATTCACACATCCTCCAACCCCACCAACAAAGTTCTTTTAGCAACCTTTTGAAGATTTTGGGTAGAGTTACAGTGAGTTTTTGTTCACTGTTTAATTGCAATTAGTATTTAATTTTTAAACAGCTGAACCCGAAAAAAGGTGAATAAAGCAAAAATTGAAAAAGGTTCAAAATAATTTATGTCGCTACTTTACTGTAAAATAAACTGTTCCCATTGTGATGAGAAAGTATTGCGGTGGATATTTAGTTTTTTATTAATTTGCTCAAGGGTGGTATGCAAATGTTCAAGTGCTATGCAAATATGACTATGCTTCTTTGAGGTTTAGTGGGTCTGTGGGTGTCTCAAGTAATGTGGTTTGTGTGTGGTTCTTGCTTCTCTTAGTGAGGAGGGCAAAATACTTGAGAAAATTGCTCCCTTGGCAATTTTATGGGGTATCTTGAAAGATCAGAATAATCAAATTTTCAAAGTGAAATCCTCTTCTCCTAGTATGGTCACATTGAGAATTAAGTCATGCATCATCACATGGATGTTATCTCGTATGGGTAAAGGTGGTTTATGTTTACGTGATTATTAGAGGAAGTGCTATGAGGTTGCTCCTTGCAAAACTGCAAAACTAATAAGAAGAGATGTGTGTCCAACTGGCCCAACCTCTGCCTATTTCATTAAATTAAACTCTGATGGCAGCTCTAGAAGCAGTCCGAGTCCTGTGGGCATTGATGGTATGATTATAGATGACCATCACTCCACAATCAAGGGTTTCTACTTTCCAGTACATATTGTTGTGGCAGATTCTAATGGAGTGGAGGTTTGAGCATTGCTGGAAAGATGAAGGATATTCAGTGTTAATCCAAATATTTCACTGTAGGTGGGAGGGAATGGGTTAAACTATAGGTTTGGCCTTTGATAAATGTTTAGGCCCATGGTGCCCTGATGAATGCTTTATCGCAGATTAGATATATTTATAGATTTAGCAACATATCCATTTCGCATGCCCCCTTTTCAAAAAAAAAAAATCAATTTTGCATACCAACAGTCTGTCAACGAACTTGTTGATGGCTTGGCTAGTGAGAGGGTGAATCGGGAGGTTTTATGGTGTAACCGCCCGGATTTGGGGCAAAAATTTTTTATACGATTTTTTTTTTCAAATTCCAAAATCCCAAAAATCCGAATTGTTACCCCAAAAGGGAAACAAGCGGACTAAAAAAAAACCAACACAACTCACAAAGTAAAGGTACTTTGCCTGACAAGGCCATATGGGCAAACACACTTTCCTCGATCCCTTTAAACTCCCATATTTTGTGTTCATGTCATCATGTCAACCTACAAGAACTGTAGTAACTGAGTCAGGAGCCGAGGGCGGCAGCAGACCCTTCCCAACTCCACAGGCAGTTTACAGATTATCACCCGCTGGAGTTTACTGGGATAGGAGACCCTTTGTTAGCAGATCATTGGATCGTGGAAGTAGAGCGCATCTTTGCGGTAATAGGGTGTACCAACGCGCAGAAAACTCATCTTGCTACCTTTCTGTTAAAGGAGCAAGCTGGTGCTTGGTGGAGGACAGTAGAGCGGAATTATCTAGGAGCCAGAAATGAGACTTGGGAGCAATTCAAGACACGGTTCAGCAATCACTATTTCCCTAGACATGTTAAAAACGAATTGGCATCTCAGTTTTCTTCGCTGAAGCATGGGAGATGAAGGTACTGACCAAGGGAGATAGGGGGTGTGTACATGCAAGAGTTTTTGGGCATCTTGGCATAGGTTTGATGGTGAAGATTGGAGATGAAAGAGGGTTGGTGCTGCTGTGTTATGGGCTGTTGGGGTTTAAAATGGCAGGGAGTGGAATTATCAATTGTAAAACAAGGGTTACCATTATCAATTTAATTAAAGTAAGAATTTAGGGAAAGAAAAATTAGTGGTCGTTACATATGGGCTTGGGAAACAGTATACCTGCTATGTAATATGTGCATTGGTCATCTTTTTTCCTTTGTTTTTCCTGTTTGAGGGATCAGCTCGATGCCCATAATGCTCTTTTTATTTACGGATTTGCTAGCATCCATCGCAGAAGGCATTTCACGGATGGCCTGTTGCATGTGAGAGAACTAGGGGTGTAAACGAGCCGAGCCGAGCCGAGCCGAGCTTGGCCAAGCTCGGCTCGGGTCGTTAAGCTCGGCTTGGGCTCGAACCAGGCTCAGGCTTGCAAGCCTTATTGAGCTTGGGTTATATTAAGTTTACACCCCTTATCTTCCCTCGACAGCCCTATCTAGTGTAATTTGACTACTCTTTTTACACTACGGGGGGTGGTCCAAGTAACAAATGTGGTCCAAAAAAGAAGTGACATATTTTGCCTCCCCCTTTCACTCCCTAGACAACCCTTTTAGTGTATATATTAATATATAATATATATTTTTAAATATATTAAACTCTTAACGAGCCAAGTCGAGCCGAGCCTGGCCTAGCTCGGGCTCAGCTCGTTAAGCTTAACGAGCCTGGCCAGCCGGCTCGGCTCGGCTCGTTAAGGATTCGAGCCGAGCATTTTCCGAGCTGAGCTCGAGCGAGCTTCCGAGCCCGAGCCAAAATTGACACCCTTAGAGAGAACCCACACCGGATCACTTTTCAGCAGATTTTGTCTTCATTCATGATGTGGCTGCTCACACACTCAACAGGCCATTCGCGAAATGGCTTCTGCGATGGACCCTAGCAAATCCCTTTTATTTAAGAATAAAAATATAATATTAACCTAATTTGTTGTTTAGGCATGACCTTGTCAAACTAAGTTGAAAGTATTGATTTCATGGTCGGTTTTTCTTCGACACGATTTTGATATTTACACATTCTTGCCAATGCTTCATGTTAACATCCTACATATAGTAATATTTGCATTCCTGGAATTAGATCCAATTGTTAAGGCAGGTTCAGTCATTCTGGTTTAATTGTTAAGCTGTTGATCTAATATTTGAGACTTCTTTCTGGCAGGGTAATTGAAATGCAAGAGATCCTTGATCAACAACTGGCTGAGGAAGCAGCCGAGGCGGAGGGAGGTGGTGCCATGGCATCGATCGCAAATCCTCGTAGATCTGCCAAGTAATTCTCTATAAGCGATTTTCATTATACATACATATGTATTCATGTATGTGCATATGCCGAGATTTGATGCTCGTCTTCTTCTTCTTCTTTTGCCACTCTGGATACATCTGATAACAGAGCATCATATCAGATGAATCATTATCTTTAATTATCATCAATTCACATGAACTTGCAACTGTCCTGGAAACAAGGTTTGAAATTTCGGTGGCAATTTCGGTTTCAGTGGAAATTTCAGTAAAAATCTTATAATTTCGGTCCTGGCAGAAAGCCGAAATTTTGGTCAAAATTTTGGTATTTTGGCCGAAATTTAAACCATGCCTGGAAATTAGAGTTAGAGGACACAATAGAAAGCTTTCAATCGTTATGTATGATCTGCACTATTCATCCGATGAAATTCTATAGGACCTCTCGGCCTCCAGTGAAAATATTTGCAACATACTTTGAATGTGACTCTTACATTAACTAAATTTACTTGTCATTCTATGTGTTTCTCAGTAGTGCCTGTAAAATAGCTAATAATGACCCTGAATGATTACTAAATGAGAGAAACCTTTGATGCATGGAGGGATCATAGAGGGCTAATATATACTGCCTTGAACAGTTTTTGCCGTTGTATCAGAATATATCTTCCATTATTCATGGACCAAGTCCTCATTTGTTAGTTCTTATGTAATTTGACATATCATGATTTTTTGGAATTTAATCATCCTCATAGAGTCTCATATCTTTTACTCATTTGGAATTCTTCCTAATAATGGTAGGGAAATTGATCCCTGATCATACTTGAACCACTACATGTCTGTACCATGAACGGGAGGGTATAGTTTACCAATGAATGAGCCCTCTAGGCTATGCAAAGAAGTCTTGCGTATTTTAGATTCTCTGGATATGTAGCTACTTTTTACATCTTTATGTTTTACATGTCATAAGTTTTTGACTCTTTACTCCCTGACTGGTGATTTCAAAAATTGTGATCCATCTGTTCATGGGATAAATCTAGTATTATTTGTTTCTCTGTTTGTACCTTTTCCCTATGACGTCTTAACCTTTTTATGATCGCTGAGTTTGGGCTTCTTGTTATTTAAGTCTCTGAAGTGTTGCATCATATGTTGGTGAATGGTCTGCTACAATCTGCAGAAAATCTCCAGTTTCAACGGCTTCTCCTACATACTTAAGAGAAGAAAAATCGAAGGGTCACGGGAAAGGTTATAAAGACAAATGCTATGAGCAAATTAGGAAAACAGTTGAAGGGAAGTTCGATAAGCTGTTGTCAGAGGTAATTTCTTTTTGTCAATAGGATGGATCGTTGTCTTTTGTGCTGTTATAGAGTCGAGAGTAGTCAATATGATTGAATTTTTTATTACATGTCATTTTCAAACAGTAATCTGTTTATGCAGCTTGTTTTAGAAGATCTAAAAGCTGCTTTAGAGGAAGCCCGAACGGTATGCATAGTTGTTATCTACAAGCAATTAGATTTCCTTTGTTGGATGTTGGCATGCACAGTTCTCTACAAGCAATCCACTTTCCTTTGTTGGACGTTCTTTACTTGGATTATGGATAGGAAATTCTGTTGATTTCGTTTAATGTTTATTTTCAAGGTTTAGAACCCACGACTCAGATTTGACTCAATATGGTTTCAGGTCCAAATAGACTCGATACTTGACCAAATTTTAATTTGTTTTCCAGGAAGCTCTATAAATAATCCCCAAAAGGATAATCATAGATAAATGATATGGTAATTTATGTTTAAAACAATATATACACATTTCCGATAATGACTTGAAAGGTAACTGTGTTACTTGGATGTGACCATGTGCGTTGATGGACACGGGCCTTAGGTGTTTGATGGTAACACCAGGAAATTTGGTTCAACTTCATTCAATCAACTGCCTTGAATGCAATGTATCCCCGATTTTGAAAACGAATGAAAGAAAGTCAAAAAGATGTCCTCAGCTACAAACACTATCTAATTTCAGAAAAAAGATAGTGTTTGTAGCATCTACTTTACTGCATAACCTGATCTCCGAAAACATAGACCAACTAGCATGTGATAAAAATGACGCTAACCTTCCTTAACAGCAAGGCTACATTATTTCTGTTTTACTTTTCTATAAAATTAATGCAAGATACATCGTGACACATTAATATAATTTAAGTAAATAGGATTTTAAACAATGTCCAATGAATGTAAACCAACGTCCAATAACTCTGTCCACATGCTTTTCTGGATAGCTAGTAGTTCCTGACAGGCTTCCCTGTGTTATGGTGAATCAGAAATTCTTTGGTATACTGAGAATTCGGAGTTTCACCATCCTAAGAACGTAAAACTTATAATGGGATTCCCATTTTGTTGATTTGATGTTTCACTTGGATGGAACGATTGTTAGCACATTATTATTCCCATCAATTACAAACAGCTGCTGTTTTCTTGTTTCAACTTGACACAGCTAGACATTCAGATTAAACACAATGCTCATATTTGCTCTGTAAAAAAAAAAGAAATCATATTATGTCAGAGACTGTATGGGTAAAGAAATATTGCAAAGAACTAATAAAGGCCTTCCTTGTCCTTTGATACTTCCAATTTGGTTATCAGGATTTAGTTTGCTACTTTTTTTTTTGAATGGTAATCATTTCTCTACTTTGCTAATAATGTTAATTTGGATGATTATATCTTTGTTTCTCCAAATATTTGATTTGAAATTTGTTACGTAGCTCTATTGTGAACTAATATTAATAGAATTCTTCATGGGAAATAATTTATAGTCCCCTTTAATGTCCTGATCTTGGATTTTTTTTTTAGATTGGTGAAGAGCTTGGGGATATTTATGACTATGTGGCTCCTTGTTTTCCACCAAGGTTAGTCCTTTAGATCATGACTAGTGGATACTTTTGATGCTAAAATTAAGTTGGTTTCTTCACTCTTTAAGCGATTCTTTCTACTTAAGTTGGTTTCATAACTGTAGTAGCTACTCTTTCTATTCTATTTAAAATCTCTAACTGTCTCTCTGATTTGAATTTGAAAGCTGAAATGTTTCACATGGTTTCAATTATCATCTATTTATGAAATTTGTATGCATTTGTGCTCTCTTCCATGTATGTTATATTGGGCCCAAATCTTTCATCTCATCACTCGTGTCTTCCCTAGTTTGCTTTTGGATATTTTCTTGTACCCATTCCAGATATCAAAACTCAAAAGGCATGAAAATTTTTTATAGCGTTGTTGGGTGAACCAAGGCAGCTTCTTTAGCTTTTATTAGTGATATTTTTTATGGCTCTAGATGTTGTGCCCTTAAAATATGTTCTGTGTTATCTTTTGTTCTCTCCACAAGTTTATAAATATCATTTGTTTAATTTTGTTTAGTGACACCATTTATTGAATTCTAAAACAATGTAAAACCAAATTAGGACCCGAGGAATAAGGTTTTAGGTTACTGTTTCGATATGTGTTTCGGTCATTATGGAAATGGAAATATGTTGGTTTCGGATGGAAATCTTGTCAATTTACAGAAACGTAACATATGAAAATGATGAAAATTTAAGATTAAACTTCAAAAAAGCATCTCAAGGAGGATATCTGAAATGGAAAATAAAAACCTGTTGAAGCTGGTAACAGAAGAAATTGAAAATGCATTGTTCGGTATGTCTGTTGATATCGCTCCTGGGCCTGATGGATTTTATGGGATATTTTTCACTCACTGTTGAGTTGGGATATAATCAAAAGAGATGTGGTTAACATTATCAAAGAATTCTTTTGGTTCTCTTCCCAAATCCTTCTCCTCCACCTTCATCACCATTTTTTCCTAAGGAGAATCCTCGAGGAATGTGGGACTATCACCCTATAAAAATAAGTTATAAAATCATGTCCAAGTTGACAACTAATCACATGACTGAAATTATCCAAAAAGTTTATTTCCATGGAACAAAGTGCTTTTGTTCAGGGCAGGAATATTATAGAAGATGTCAACATTGTGCAAGAGATGGTTCAAAACATGGATAGAAAGGCTAAAGGGGTAATATCATGTTGAAGCTATATATGTCCAAAGCATATGACTAAGTCAGATGGGATTTTCTCTTTGAAGCTCTTGGTAAGTTCAGTTTTTGTAGCTCGACTGAGTCAGATGGGATTTTCACTTTGAAGTTCTTGGTAAGTTCAGTTTTTGTAGCACTTTTAGACACTTGATTAAAAATAATATTTCAAACAATTGGTTCCCTATATGTATTCATGGAGAACCGAAAAACTTTTTCAAATCTACGAGGCGTCTTTTCCAAGGAGTAGCCTCTATCCCCATATCTCTTAATAATTGCTGAAGAGGTGTTGAGCAGGGGCCTTACAATGTTGTTCCAGGATAAGGTGACTCGTTCCAAATTGATGGTGTAAAAAGAGGTAGGGGCAGACCGAAAACAACTTGGGTAGAAACAGTGAGGAAAGACTTGATAGCTAGGAACATAACAGAGAACATGACCTTGGATAGGATAGAATTGAAGAAAATGATCCACGTAGAAGAACCCAACTAGAGCCATGATTAGAACCGGGTAGATTCCTTTCACCACCTTCATGAAATTTTTCTAAAGGATTCATTTAGCCGACCCCAACTAGTTTGGGACAAAGGCTTTGTTGAGTTGAGTTGAGTTGAGGTTGTATTCCCATTTCACATTCTTTTTGAAGATGATGCAATTATTTTTTCTAATGTCAGAAAGAGATCGGTTGACAATATTATGAGTTTTTTGGTGTCTTATGAATTAGCTTTTGGCCAATTGATTAATAAGGACAAAAATAGCTTCTTTTGCTTTGATAATACTTTGTTTGCTAGAAGGTCTAATAAAGACAACAACGACTTTTCAATTTAAAAGATTTCCTATGGAGTTCCTGGATGCACCCATGTGTAAAGGAGACCTTAACACGAAGTTTTTGAAGGATTTCTGTAGTACTTTCAGAGTCTTCCCTAGTTTGCTTTTGGATCTTTTCTTGTACCCATTTTATGTGTGATTTTTCCTTCTATTTTCTTGATTTCATTTCTAAACTTTTGACGAATTTCACATAATTTCTCAACTCATTCAACTGAATTATGAATTGACTAATTAACTTTGCGCCCCCCCCCCCCCCCCCCCCGCTCTCTTTCCTTGTTAGGCATGGATCTTAACACAACTTAATGTGCAGATCCTTTCTACCTAAAATGTGTTCAACGATATCGGTCTAAATTTTTGGTTGCAGTTCGCATCTCAAGAATTGGGACTAGATGCCTGCAGAGTCACTAGAGCTTATTGAGAGATACATATCCCTAGCAAATAAGCCCTTTGCGCACAAAATCTATTAGTGAAACAGTCAGTGTGATTTATCATCTCCATTCATGATACACTAGACAGAAAATATATTATCTTATAATCAAAATGGCTGGAGATTACTTAGTTCTTGGATAATATTTGAATGTTTTTTCCATCTTCTCAGTTGAGCTTCTCTGACTCGATGTTGCTATCTGTGCTACAGTTTAAACCTGGTAGTTATGTCGAACTGTAAATGTTTCTTCTTGGTTTATTATGTTTCTATGCCTTAACCATCCATTTCTCTTGTGCACAGATACGAAATTTTCCAGCTCATGGTTAATCTCTATACTGAGAGGTTTATTCAGATGCTTAGATTGCTCAGTGACAGGGCAAATGCGCTGTCTAATATCGAAATTCTAAAGGTATAGTTGTCTAGGTTATTTTCCAATCATTCTCATCGTAAGAAATTCTGTTAAATATATTCTCTTGAGCATGTGGTCATGATTGAATGTAGATTATTGGTTGAGTATTTGAATACCTAGCTAGTGTTGATTTGTTCTCTTTATTATTCTTATTTTTTTAATGTAGGTTACTGGTTGGGTAGTTGAATACCAAGAAAATTTGATTGGGCTTGGTGTTGATGAGTCTTTAGCTCAAGTTTGTTCAGAGAGTGGCGCAATGGATCCTCTTATGAATGCATATGTTGAACGGATGCAAGCAACAACACAGGTAACTTTGACATTGTTATGACTTATCATATGCTCCTACTTGATGACAAGCAAAGTTTAAAATTTCGGTTTGAGTTTCAGACATAGCCGAAACTGAAATGTTGGCCGAAATTCGGTAAAAAAAAAGAAGCGAATTCCCGAAATTTCGGAAAAAAATTTAAAAAATTACATTTTCCCGAAATTTCGGCCAAAATTTTGGTGGTTTCAGTGTCGGTCCCAACCGAAATCCTTCGGTATTTCAGCCGGAAATTAAAACCATGATGACAAGAAACTAGTATTTAAATTAGTTGTTCCCCCCTTGATGTTTTCTTTTTTCTAGAAATGGTACACAAATATTCTGGAGGCTGATAAGGTACAACCGCCAAAGAAAACAGATGATGGAAAGCTATATACACCGGCTGCTGTTGATTTATTTAGGATTTTGGGGGAGCAAGTACAAATTGTCAGGGATAATAGCACTGATGTCATGCTATACCGAATAGCTCTAGCTATTATTCAGGCAGGTGCTATTTTATTATGGTTGATGGATATTGTTAAATGACGATGCTCCGACTTTATGCCATCTCTTTTGCTGTTGAAGTGTTTTTACCTTCCTTCAAATATTCATACTTGATTGTAAATATATCAATACAATCTATTTTTATTTTCTTAATTGGTTGCATCCCATACTGTATATGGTTGTTTTTTTGTTCTGTAACGAGTTCATTCCTTCAAGTGAATTAGAAATTGATGCATGGAATGTGGGACGAGCCTTCTATTTTTTGTGATGAGTCCTATGAATCTTTGGATGATGAAATTTTGTATATTTATATCCCTCAGGATTTCTTGTGACAAAGAAAGTTGATGGTCGTATATATTCGTTACTAAGTTTCAACAGATGTGTGGAGGATGAAGTTTACCGGTGGCTAGCTATTGTGTTTTCGTACCGTAATGAAATTGATGCATTCACTCACCCATATCGAACAATTTTGGATAATTCGCCAATAATCAGTGATTACCTAGTGAGACAGCTCTTTTTTTTGTTGTTGTTGTTGAAATGGGCCTAGTGTGACAGTTTAGGAAAGATTTCTTCACTTTTGTAGATTTGAAGCAACCATTTTTTGTTGTTTTATTACTAAAAATGTGATCCAAATCGATAGGATGTTTTGTTAAGAATATCTTTTCTTTATGAAAACAACTTGATTGGTAATGCAAATAAACCTAGTTTTGCATTTTTTTTTGTCACGGAGCTGTTCCTTCTCCATGGGTGAGTTGGATTGAATGTGCCTCCTGACAATAAGGATGCTTGGCTGATAATCTGTCAAGTGTCGACAATATGCTTTGACATTGGGTTGTCCGTCGTGGCTTAGTTTTTAGTCGAAACAAAGTGCTAGACAGCAGACAATTCCTTCAAAAATATAATTTATTTATTTACTTGATAAATCAGAGATACTTATAATTAACTTTTTAACATTTTTAACCTTTTTGTCAGGCTTAAAAATTTGAGTGCCATTGGTCTATTTTACCATCTCTTAATATTGTAATCTCTTTTTTTTAAGCTGTTCACTGACTGGTATATATGTTTTTCTAGTTTAAATGTCTTTCTTATCATTTTAGGTTTACCATGTAATTTTATATCTCTCATTCCTTATATTTCTCCAGGTAATGGTCGATTTTCAAGCAGCTGAAAGACAGAGACTCGAGGAGCCAGCTTCTGACATTGGCTTGGAACCTTTGTGTGCAATGGTTTGTGGCTCTTCGGAACTATAGGAAAGATGCAAAAGATTTTTTGCAATCATATTTATTTATATCACTATTTTTTTTAATGATATTTATTTATATTGCTATTGTTTGTTCACATTCTTTCATATTAGGTCAACAACAATCTGCGCTGCTATGAGCTTGCAATGGAACTTAGTAACAGCACCATTGAAGCTCTTCCACCAAACTATGCTGAGCAGGTTGTGCTATATAAGTTCCCTTTTCTAAAATTTCTTGTAGTTCGATGGTGGAATTCATATATCTTAAAGGCTTACTTTTTTTTGTCCATTCTCTTGTTTGGGGATACGTAGATACTCCTTGAAGTGTAAACCATTTGCATCCCTTGTTGTTTTAAATCGATTTTTATTTATTTTTCAGGTTAATTTTGAGGATACTTGCAAAGGTTTCCTTGAGGTTGCAAAGGTTTGTAAGATTTCTATATTTTTTTCTGTTTTGCTGGGTAACCAAGTAGCTGTCTTGAGAAAGGCGACCAATTATTAATAAGGAAAGAAATTGCAACACGTGCACACGTTCCATTTGCATCATGTACCAAGGCTTTAAATTTTGGTTTCAGTTTTGGTTTTGACCCCACGAAAACGGAAACATTTTAGTTTCGGTTGGAAATTTCTATGGAAATCCTGTAAAATTACGGAATTGTATAGAAACATATGCCTAATGATAGAGTTTTAAGATACCATTAAAAAATGCTAGAAATTTAAGATGAAACTTAAGTAATACTAGAATAAGCACAATCACACACTTATAAACCATCACACAAGCAAAACAACCATCCATAATGGTTTGATAACATCGGACACCTAGTGACATGCATTGTAGCACATGTCTAATAATTTAGCACATACCACATTTTACATGCATTCATATAAATATTTATACATAATGCATACCCCACCTTTCATATTCAATTTATATAGATATAATTTAGTAAAATCGACTGATATAGTATACCACTAATCCATTTACAATTTTGGTTTCAATCGTAAAAGAAAAATCCTATCGTTGATCATTGTGCACTTTGCTTTGAGGCAGGGGAATTTGTGGGTCATCTTCTCATTCATTGTAAAATGTCAAGGGATATATGGACTAAAGTGCTGAGTAGGTTTGGCTTCGGTTGGGCCTTTCCCGCTAATCTCTTGGACCTCCTTCAAGGCTGGTCAGCAGCGCCGTGGAAGAGAAGATGAAAAGTTTTATGGAATGTTTGTTTCCTAGCTATTATTTGGGTGATATGGAAGGAAAGAAATGTGAGAGTATTTAAAGGGAACCCTAAAAACTCAGCTTTCCTCTTTACCAAAGTTATTGCATTAATGATTTCATGGGTCAAATCTCTTCCTTGCTTCAGGTTTGTTTCTACCGGTGCGAAAGGTGGAAGGACGTTTGTGATAGTATAGAGGTCAAGCAGAAAATTGTTCTAGTATGGACCCCACCCGTGGCTGGTTTTGTAGAACTCAACTTTGATGGATCTAGCTTGGGGAATCTGGGCCCGAGATTGGCGGAGTTCTGAAAAATGAAAGTGGGGAAGTTGTATGGGCTTTTGCGGGTCTTATTGGAGTAGCGAATACCTATGAAGCAGAGGTGCATGATGTACATCGAGGTTTGAGGCTCTTACCAAGTGATGGCATTTATAACGCCGTGGTAGAAGGGGTGTCATTGAATATGATTCGTTGGCTCAATGGTCTCCAAAAGTCTCCATGGTGATTTGATAGTTTGTTCGCTGAAATGTTTGATTTGATGAGATCTTCCACAGTAGCATTTCAGCTTGTGCGCCGCTCCACTAATAAAGTGGCGGATAGTCTTACTCATGGTTACCAGGGTGGGAAACGAAACGTGAAACGGAAACAGGAAATGCATGAAAAAAAATATAGGGGAAACGAGAAACAAGAAAACGATAGAAAATCATAGAAAAACACACATGAATCACAAGGAAAACACGAAATATGTGGTTTTGTAGATTTAGATTTTGTTAATTTCCAATTTCAATTTCAATTTTTCTTATTTTTATTTTTATGAATATAAATGCTATTGCTTTCTTTTTTAATATCTATTCCACAATTTTTTATGTGTTTTTTCCAAAATGATTTTCGTAAGTTCCACACATGTTTCCTACATATTTCACATGCATTTTCTACAAGTGTTGCATACGTTCGTCATGCGTTTCACACATGATTTACATAAGTTTCTCATATATTTCCCATGCATTTTGGAAACATTTGTCCATTTTTTTATCATGTTTCGGAAACATTTCCGAAACACGTGAAATGTGTTTTAGGGGAAACAAGCTTTCCACCCGCGAGAAACGCTTTTTAGGGGAAACGGGTTTCCCACCCGCCCAAGGAGTTTCCGGCAACTATGGTCTTGCTGGAGCGGGTGTCTCCATGCCTTCCATGGAGTCTCTGGCTCTTTATGACTTCCTCCATGATTATCCCCACTTTGTATTTCCTTATTATTTTTGTTTTGTCTATCCTTGTACAGACCATCTCGGTCTTCTTCACTTTTCTTAATAAAATTGGCTACCTCTTTAAAAAAAAAAACACATTTCTGTGGAGATATAAATAGAAACATTTTGGTTGTTTCATGTGGGTTTCGGTGAAATTTTGAAACCGTGTCCTGGAGTACATGATAGAAGGAAACATCAATAGTGGTGCAAAGATTGAAAATCTCTTTCATGCACTTATCTCAATGCTACCATTGCTCCTGCTACGAGCTCACTCTTTCATGTTCACAGAATCACCTTCCACCCACAGTTCCCACAACTCAGCTTTGAACACGTGCACGCAACTCAAAAGCACACTTGCCTCCACCCCAGTCGAATCACAAAATCCCAGTAGACCTAGAAAAATTAAAAAGTCCCATCCCCCGCCCCTGCCCCCAACCCCCACCCCTCAGCTCCAGAAAACAGTAAAGCTAAGCATTAATATGGGACTTTGAGAATTAATATAATCTTGTGTCTTTTATTATTTGGAGCATAAATTTGGATGAGAAATAGAAGATTAGTATGTGACAGTTTGTTAGCAAACAATTCGTATTATGATATTGAATAGCTAATCATGTTAGTTTCTATTTAAATTAATGACTTTTGATGAAAAATGAATAATTTTCGATTTTATTATTCTCTAATTTGTTTATGATTTGTTTATATTATTTATATTTCTATCGCTATACATAAATCCGAATGAATCTTACGATTTACGATCTGATACGATTTGACCCCTATTAAGATTTATAATTTAATCTGGGTCTCCCTTTGGGGCTGAGGAGACCAAATAAATCTTTGTGGGAACCTGTGGTAGAGAGAATTGAAAGGAGGTTGGAGTCGTGGAAAAGGAATCTTGTTTCTAGACGTGGTACACTTGTGTTGGTTAAGGTGGTTTTGGCCAATATTCTCATATATTTTTTGTCGTTGTTCAAATGCCCGGAAAGTGTAGTATTGCGTATTGAACAAATTCAACGTAGGTTCTTATGGGGAGGCAATGATAAGAAGAAGAGCATTCCTTTGGTGAGCTGGCAGAAAGTGTGCCTTCCTATAAAGAAAGGTGGTTTGGGTATTAGGAGAGTGAAAGAATTTAACCATGCCTTGTTGGGAAAATGGCTATGGAGGTTTGGGGAGGATCAATCTCATATGTGGGTTAGGGTGATTGGGAGTAAATGTGGGTACAAACCGGGGAAGTGGGAATCTGATAACCATTTCAAGTTTAAAGGTATGACCGTTTGGCGTGACATATTGAAAATGTCACATGCATTTGACATGAGTGTTAGGTTTAGAGTTTATTTGGGGGATTAGATTAAATTTTGATGTGTGGTGTGCAGATGAGCCTCTTATGTATTTATTCCCGGACTTATATAATGTAGCTGTTGAGAAAGAGAGTTTTGTTTGTGATTGTTTTGACCGAAATGGGGGTAGTTTAGCTTGGTACCCTAAGTTTAAAAGGATTTCCTTTAATCAGGAGTTAGAGTCGGTTTTTCAATTTCTTAAGCTTTTAGAGGGATGTTATATTAAGAGGAACAGTATGGATAAAGATTACGGACTGCGGAATCTTCTGGTATTTTCTCAAACAAATCTTTCTATTTCAGCTTGTTGCCTTGTGGTGTATCCTCTATCTCAGCCAAGGTATGGAAATTTTATTGCCCGCCTAGAGTTGGTATCTTCGGGTGGGCGGTTTGTCGCAATCGGATTCAAACGATTAACTTCCTTTGAAAGCGTGGTATGATGCTTATTGACTATTGCCCTTTATGCTTGGATGATGGTGAATCTGTGGGTCATCTTTTCATGCATGGATCCTTCTTGCATCAGATATGGAGTTTTATATTTCTAAGATTTGGTATTAGTTGGATTTTTTCATTTTCTATTCCGGAGTTGATGCATCATTGGGACTTTGTGCCGTGGAAGAAGAAAGGCAAAGTCTTGTGGAATATTTGTCTACTTGCAATATGGTGGGTGATTTGGAAAGAGAGAAACTCTCGAGTCTTTGAGGGGGTTGCAAAATCTCCGCATTGGCTATATATGAAAATTATTGCTCTATCTATTTTATGGGAGAGAAGTCTTCCGGCTTTCCGTTTTGTCTCGGCCTTTGACTTATGGGAGGGTTGGAAGGAAGTTTGCTTTAGTAGGGAGATTCGGCCTTGGATCGCCCAGAGATGGGAGGCCCCGCCTAATGTTTAAAATTAACTTTGATGGGTCAAGTTTTGGGAACCCGGGCCCGGCCGGGGTTGGTGGATTGTGTCGAGATGCTTGTAGCGATGTTGTTTGGGCTTATTCCGGCCCTCTTAGAGTATGTGATGCCTTGGAGGCCGAGGTGAAGGCGGTATATCATGGCATAAAAAGGCTTAATAAAGATAGCTTAATAGCATCATGGCATAAAAAGGCTTAATAAAGATAGCTTAATAGCACTATAGTGGAGGGTGATTGAATGAATGTGATTCGATGGTCGAGGGCGTTGGTGTTGCCTCCTTGGAGATTTTCTTCTATTTTTGATGAAATAGGTGATTTAATCGCGAGCTCTTCTATAGTTTTCAACCATGTGAGGAGATCTCCAAATGGGGAGGCTGACTCTTTGGCTAAGGTTGGGGTTTGTCGGTTTGAGTTGGAGTGGTTCGATTTTCTTCCTCCTTGAGAGTTGTCTTGTTTATATTGTTGTACTTGGTTGTTTTGTTTCTTTTAATTTTGGAAGTGGTCCATCTCAGACCGCTCCTTTCTTAATGAAATTATCCTGCCATTTCAAAAAAAAAAGATTTATAATTTAATTTGGATTTCCCAAACATTCCCCAATTATGATTTATAATTTAACTCGAATTTTCCAAACATTGCCCATGGTACGTGGAAACTAGCCAATGGGGTTTTCAAATAATTGAGCTTAATAGAGATTAAAAATGTAGGTCAGAGTCTTCAGACATATTCCTAGAGGTGCAATAGGGTTAGCAATAAAGAGTCAGGTTTCCTCTTTTATAGAACAACTATTATAGAACAACTATTATAGAATAATGTAATTTGTAGTATTTGACTTGTTTATGATTGTTTGTGAGTGTGGCTGGGTCTATATCGATTGCCATGTGATCACTTTGAACCAGACATTGTTATTGTATGAATAAAGTCTGGCTAAAAAAGATTGCTTTCATAACTGGGTGGTTTGTTACATTTCATGTGCAAAGATGTTATTGATGGACATTTTTATCATTTAGCATCTCCTTGTCACCTTTGAGGTTGTGAGTCTTGTTTTCATTTGTTCGATTTGTTTCTCCATGGCAGGAAGCTGTTTTCCTAACTGTTAATCTTATCTTTGAAGATCCCGGAGTGCAAGAGTTACTTGCCAAACTTTACCTTAAAGGTAGTTTTTTACTTTTATCACCTCGTATGTGTTGAGATGCTTTGTTTTTATTATCTCTTATTCTAGGGAGAAAACTTCTCTTGCACAAGTATCTCATGGCACCTTAGATGATGGATAATATACGGGAAGGTACCTAATGCATTAGAAATTTTGTACATAAGGGCATGCGTGGTTTGGCAAGAAAATGGCGGACAGGAAAAAAAAATTTAATGGCAGTGGAAAGGAAAATATTTTCCAAATTTTTACTATTTTCTGTTGTTTGGTTTACGAAGAAAAGGATTTTTGAGTAGATAGATTTTCCAAGCTGGAAAGAAGCCGCCATATTTTCATCAATTGAATTCCATACTAAGAAATTTAAACGCTTTCCATTTTTCGTCATATACCATTGGTAGGAAAAAAGTTGAAATATTTAATCAGAGAAATAGCAACAATTTATTCATAAATAAAAATAAAATAAAATCTATACATTTCTAGTCTTTGTGGACTATTTATTGTGGGTGAAAGGGGATTCTACAATACCGTTGCTTAGGAAGCTAACAAATGCCTGGGACCGTGGTGCCTTTCCAGTATGCTGTCACGAAATAGAGACCTCCCTAGGAACTTATTACCCTTCTCACACATCCCACATAATGCTAATGGGATTGCATATGAGTTGGCTAGAAAGGGTATTGATGGCGAGGTGGTGATTGTAGGGTTAAAACCTCCCTTTATTGTAATTTTGTATAGTTTGTTGGTGTTTTATTTTTATTTTTAAAATTGTGTTTGTTGACATTTTGATCCGTGCATGCAACATTTGGTCATTCTATTTTGTGATTTTCCTTTTCTTTTTTGAAATTCATTGCACCTGGTTATAGGTTTACCCGCCATCCCCCATATCATAGTAGTTGGTTGCGAATTTGTATTAGCTATTGTCAAATTGATTCTAAGTTCATAATTTTGTTACCAGCTCAATTTTATTGGCTTCTGAGTGGGGCTTTCTCTTTTATAAATTTCAGAATGGTATGAAGGATTGGTTACTGAGTATCTAGTTGCTACATTTGGTGATTATTTCGGCGATGTGAAGATGTAAGTTTTTATGTCCTTCATAATCAATGAGGACAAGACATTGGATTGTCAATTCTTTTGACTCTTGTGCAATATCAAGTTAATGCATGTCATTTCTTGGTAAGCTACTGAATATGTTTTCAGTCATTATTTTGAGTTCATATCCCACCCTGAATGTTCTAAATAAGTTCTTCTATTTTTATTTATTATTGCTTGGTGAGTTCTCTCTATTTGATCTCTTATAATCCAGGATGTTTCTACCCTTTGACTTCATTAGGAGTTAATTGTAGTCTTTATAGAAGCATTTTATGAGTTGAAACTACGCTTGGTCTACAAGATTAGTAATGGAAATGTCTTATTATCTCGTTATTGCAACCAGTTTTAAATTTCTACCAAAACCGACATGAAACAAAGGGAATGTTTCTGTTTCCATCCCCACTGAAACCAAAACGACCGAAATGCATAAACCCAAACGGTAAGTTTAATAGTGTTATACTATATTAGTATGTATTACATAATTATATTTATATGAATTGCATGCAGAATGTGGTGCATGTATTATGTATAAATATTTATATGAATTACATGTGAAATTTCGTGTCCACTAAATTATTAGACTTGTGCGACAGTGCATTTCACTAGGTGTTCAATGCTTTTTAACCAGTATGCATGGTTGTCTTGCTTATGTTTATGGTTTCTAAGTGTGTATTTGTGCTTATTCTAGCATTTCCTGAAGTTCCATCTTTCGATTCTATGACTTGCATATGTTTTCTTGATTTTACAGTTTTTTCACTGAAATTTCCAACCGAAACCAAAACTTTTTTGTTTCTGTGGCAATCGAAACCAAAACTGAAACCAAAATTTAGAATACTGATCGCAACCACATTCAAATAGCCTGAAACTTCCTAATTGTCCCAATGCTATTCTTTGTTCTGTTTATAATCTTTTATAATCATTTTACATTTCTCAATTTGTGTGTGTCAGGGGGCCATGCTCATATTTCTCATTTTTACATGATTTCTAATATTTCATTCATGTACTAAGTCAATATTGTCGCCTATAAATTGGTGAATACATTCTTCTGCAAATTTATGAGTAGATACTATGTCCTATCTCATTAGTGAAGCATGGCATTTTCGTAGGTAAGCTAGGACCGAACCTCTGACTTCAAGGTGGAAGGCCAAAGCCTTTACCATTGAGCTAGAGGCTCAGTCACATTATCAATATTTCCTTGTCCTAAATGTTAAAGCCTTTCATTTCACCCGCTTTCGTTTTCCAGCCTCCACTAAAAAACTATTAACATTTTTGCCTCCAGTCAAAAGCTTTCAACATTTCTCACCAAGGTTTTGGTTTCAGTTTCGTTCGCCATGGAAATGGAAACATTTCAGTTTCGGTTAGAAATTTTGGTGGAAATCCTATAAAATATCGAAAACATATGGAAACATATGTAAATGATAGAATTCAAAGATGAAATTTTATGAAATGTTAGAATAAGCACAAATACAAGCATAGAAACCATCACATAAGCTGTTTTCCAAAAAAAAAACATCACATAAGCAAGAAAACCATCCATAATGGTTTAAAAACATCCAACACCTAGTTACATGTACTGTCGCGCATTTCTGATAATGATAATTCATATAAATATTCATGCATAATACATGGTTTAAAAACATCGAACGCCTAGTGACATGTACTGTTGCGCATGTCCGATAATTTAGTGCATACGAAATTTCACATGTTATTCATATAAATATTCATACATAATACATGCACCATATTTCTCTTGCAATTCATATAAATATATTTATGTCGCACATACTACTATAGTATACCATTATTACACTTATGATTTTGGTTTATGCATTTCAGTCGTTTTGGAATGGAAGCGGAAACATTTCAGTCGTTTTGTGTCAATTTCAGTGGAAATTTAAAACCATGTTTCCCACCAATATCAATACTTTGCCAAGCATCTCATCTTTCTTTGCGTGAGGTTTCTGCCTACGAGCTCCATATAAATCATAAGATATTTCACATTTCAGTTGCACCTAAAATATCCTTCCTCATATTTAACTTAATATTTAAGTTAAAAACTGTTGATGTTCCAAATCATATCCATTGGTGTAGGCTGACAAAATAAAATGTTTATCGAGTTGAAATGAATCAATCAATCGATAATAACCCAACGAAAGGCTCCAACATGATGCATTCTCCAATTGGTTTCATTTCATGGAACGCAATGTCCTTTCCTACATGTCCTATGAGTTTCGTTATTACAAATTGAAATTAACAGATATCAGTTAACTTGTGTTAAACTTCTTAATGGTGTACTGTATAATCATTGCATATTTACTATGGAGCCATAAGTGCTACTTAGATATTGCATGCAGTTTAGCCTTATTTTATGTTAAACTTATCGCAACTACATATTTGTTTATTGATGCTTGCCTACTGATATTTCCTCAAGGTACATTGAAGAAAGATCATTCAGAAGGTTTGTTGAAGCTTGCCTAGAGGAAACAGTTGTTCTTTATGTTGACCATCTCCTTTCTCAGGTTTATTTTTTAATGATTCCCTACAGTTCTTTTCTGGTAAAATATTCCTTCTGAGCATCTTTTATAACTGTGTATTTCTTTTATGACACATTCATGTCTTTAACTCCTATTGTTAGAGGAACTACATCAAAGAAGAAACCATTGAACGGATGAGGCTTGACGAAGAGGTTGTCATGGATTTTTTTAGGGAGTATATCAATGTATCAGTAAGTGACACTCCTTGCTTTAGAGAACTGTCTTCAAGAGCGTGTTGTTGCGTTCAAATGTTTGTAATGTTGTAAATATTGATCAATATTGCTAAAAAATTGCTAGTTTACATGAACCAATATGTTTTAATGTGTATTGGTTCAGAGGCAATATGTTTTAATTGATATTGGTTCAGAGCAAATATGTTCTATTGCATCTAAGTATTTATCAGCCCATATGGAAACTTGTGTTTCAGCCTCCTGATCTCATTTAATGTGGGTTATGTTTATTTATTCCTTGTGCATGTAATTTGGCATCATCATAAATTGATGAAAGGAACCAAATATGATTTCCTTTTCTCATAACTCATAACCTATTGATTAATACTTCTATTGGTTTATTTTAGAAGCAGGCTACTGAGCACTGGGCCACTTGTTGTAGAGTCCAACATGAGTTGCTTAAGGAGGCCTAAAATGAAGTCCTAATGGTTCTGAACTAACATTGCTTGGACCTAACCAATTTATCTCGGTCTTTCAAATGAAATAAGTTATGGTGGCTTCTAGTATTGTAAATTTTGCAACAAAAAGTTGTTTCATCACCAAATATTTCTCTTTTTTTATAATGAATTGGCACAATCAGTGTACATATATCAATTAATCTTCAAACTATGAGGTCATGTGCATTGGGAGTTGTTGTGTGTGTGTGTGTCTATATATATATATATATATATATATATATATATATATATATATATATATATATATATATATATATATATATATATATATATATATACGGCTAAAATGTAGCCCATGTGTTGTACTTTGTCACTATGTCATTCAAGTCCAAACATGTCATCGAGTTAGCAGCGGACAAGATGAAAGAACAAATCTTATCTAAACACGCAAGCATTGCCAAAACAACACGAATGGAAAATAAATACAATAGATTGAGAATGTTGTGGGGGAGATCATTAGAAGATTACTGTAGTATGAACGAAAATACTACTGCTTGGTAGTAAGTCACAAAAGAACCACAAAATATTTCTGTGCACAACGAGTATTTTGGTAGTTATTTACTTTTTTTTACTAAAGGTAGCCTATATTTTCTTAGGCTCTTGAATAATTTTACTCGAGTGCTATCACTATGTTTTAGGTGCACATTATTCCATGTGGTTTAAGTGTATTTTGTCAGTTAAGTTGTAGGGAATTTTTATTGATTTTATGGGGGCTTTAGGGTCACGGTAAAAAAAAAAATTTACATTTTTTCCTTTTTTTTTTTTTTTTTTTTTATGAACTGGCAAGAATTGTTATTAACAAAATCAAACAATGATAAGGGCTAGGATCAAGATGGTTCGATGAAAGAAACAAAAAGATTTGTTTTACTGATACATATATGTCTGTCTATTTGTTTTACATTTGTAGTAGAGAATGTGTCAAAAGGAAGAGTGTTGATCTATATGTTGTTGTAGGAAATAAAAAAAGGTGGCCTCATAAATAAATAAAAATTGAGCATTAAAAATCTGCAGAAAACTAATAAAAATGGAGCTAAAATTGTCCTTGATCCTCGTGAACAAACATATAATGTGTCAAATGCTTTATATGAATTTTTTTTCAAGATTATATAACTCTTTGCCTATACTGAACATGACTAACATCTTTCCCTTTTCATCTTTTTTATTGTGATCATTCTTGTTTAGACCTCAGTGTAAATTTTACTGCAGAAATTTGAACAGCGTAGCTTGTTTCCTTTTTCGTCCATTTTGTTTGTCATGGTTTTTATTTAGAACCTAACTTTGTCAGAATTTTTACTTCAGAAAGTTGAAAACAGAGTGAGGGTTCTGAGTGATTTAAGGGAGCTCGCCTCGGCCGAGAGCCTGGACACCTTCACACTCATCTACACAAATATTCTAGAGCATCATCCCGACTGCCCGGTGAGTAGAGCATCAGCTAATACAATTGTTCATTAATGTTCCTTGTGGCCTTGAGCTGAAATAGTGACTGTTTACCATAGTTTAGAATATCAATCAATATGAATCACATTAGGATTTCGTTAGTTTTTTACAACTTTGTCTTGTATGGTCATGGCATAGCTCATCATTAAGTTGATTGTACCATACTGTGGACTAATCATTTTAAGTTCTGACTTATACCTTGATATACAGCCTGAGGTTGTCGAGAAACTTGTGGGATTGCGAGAAGGCATTCCGCGAAAAGATGCCAAGGAGGTAATTACATCTTTCATTTTCTATTTAAAATTATGATAAGAACTCCATTTATTCAAAATTTACTGAAGCAACCCAACAGAATGACAGATACACTCCTGAAATTCTCCGGTTTTTTGTCATTTTTAAGGGGCACATACCACCCTGAATTTTATAATAACAGCCATCGGCCATTACAATGGTTTCGGTTTTTGCTGTTCGATGGTTAAATTGCTTTCGTTGTCTTTTAAGTTGTTCCTAGAAAATGACCATTAAAGGTTACATTACCTTTAAAGAGGGGCTACTGTTCAATGGTGAAATTGCTGGTATAATGACAGTCAACATAATACATTAAGAAGTCATCCAATGGCTGCAATTTTGGGCATTGGCTCATCAACATGGTCACTCACCAGATCAACGGTCTCTGTCACCTTATTCATCAGTCATTCTTGTCATGGGGATGGTGTCTCAGTGCACTATGACTCACTCAAGTCATAGTAACATTTTCCTTTGAAAATCTTTTAAAAGAAAGAAAAAATAGAACATAGTGGTTGACACATTGTTTTGAAACAGGGAGATATGGGTAAATTCACCCTTCTCTCACCTTCTCAATTTAATTCATTTTTTCCCTGATACAAATGGCGTCTCTTTCTGTTTTGGGGTGATCATCAGACATTGGCCTGTTGAATTTGGATTGTTGTTATTTTTGAGTGATTGTACCGGCTTTCCTTTAAATTTTTAAAACTAGAAAAAATTTAAAATAATATTTCAACATTTCCAATGGTTCACTATGACTGAGGAGATTACATCTGCCTTCTCTTATTTTAATACCGGCAATCCTCCCTCCATGTTGAACTTCCCTGATTGGCTGTTGTTTATTTTTTTTTATTTTTTGAATTGCAACAACTAATGAGAACAGTGTTAAGATAAAGAGAAGAATGTCAATATAAAAAAAACAAGGGAGTGTCGATATCATCTATCCTATGACATATTTTCCATTCTAAAGGTCATGTTTCCAAACTTTCCCATCTGTGTTTATTTCACTTCCCTATTATTATTCTTATTAGTTACAAATTGGAACTGTTTTGTCATGTTTTTTTCGTTTTGTTTTTTGAATGGCAGAAATTGGGACTGTTTGGAGAAGGTTTTCAATGTTAAATTTGTTTTCTTGTTGTTTCGCAACAGGTTGTGCTGGAGTGCAAGGAAATATACGAGAATTCTCTTGTAGGTGGGAACCCCACCAAGGGAGGTTTTGTCTTTGGAAAACTGAAATGTATCTCACAATCCAAAGCCTCTTTATGGAGGAAGCTGACTTAACTTCACCTGAGAATTTTTACTGCAAGAAAAAAAGAACTGAAGGACTGTACCATCTTTTAATATTTTCTTAAGTGATCTTTTTGCCTTGTATTTGCATAAATATATATTTCATTTTAGGCAATTTATTGTAATTTTTCTACGTATTATCTAAGGGTCTCTTTGGTACCTCTAAAGATTATCTACATATAATTTTAAAGAAAAGTGTTCCTGCGCAGCTGCGCAGGGAATTACCTGCACATTAGTAGCTTTTCGATTGGTTCGTATGGCGGGTGCACCTTTGCGGGGTCCACAAAAAGCGACCAATCGGTGACTTTTTAAGCCACTAATGAGCAGGTAAGTCCCTCTGCGCAGGAACACTTATCTCATAATTTTATTTGAAAATGATTTTGAACTTAAAATGTGATTGGAGTTGATAATCTGCAAACCCTTTTTCCAATAAAGGTACTCTTGATTTTATGCTTTTGTTGTTAGCTTTGAAAGGTTGTTTAAATTCCCAAGATCTAATTAGTGCAGTGGTTTGGATCATCACATCAGAGAATTTTTTGGCTGCCTTTGATTTGAAAGATCCATCTATAATGGAACTGACTTTGGATTGACAACTTGAGTATTGATGATTGAATGATCTTAATCACAAGATGAATGGAGATTTTGTTTATTTTGCTGAAGACCATCCAAGTAATGGAGATTTTGTTTATTTTGGTCATTGTCACTTCGTCTCCTACCTGCCCATCTTTTTCCAAGGCAAATTATGTTCATGCATAGTATAATGATTGTTGTTCAATGATCCAAACCATTTATCTGCTGGCCCTTTCTTATGAATGGTCATGCCCTTAAAATCTCCTCCATCAAATTACTACAACATTTCACCCCATTTAGATTAATCAATAAAATATGATTGATGGTCCCTAATAAATCCCTTGTAAAGTAATCCTTCTGAAATCTGCGAACCCTAGATTGCTTTTTAACCCTCTCATTAACCATGAATTACAAATGATCGATATTTCTTATTCTCGTTATTCTTTCTCCACCAATTGATGATTATGATCACCTTGGCCCATGCATGGCCGATCACAATCTCTAACATAAATTCGTCTGTCAAAGGTGACCAATATTCATGTCGAAAAAGTGAAGAAAAATAAATCTAAAACAAACTTATGCAGAACATGATCTATCTCCGGCCATGACCACAGGATTCAATATTCTCAATAATAAACTCAATCTCCCTGTTGAAACGCTCTCGTCATGCAATCACCATCCATAGATGGAAGGATCATCTAATCTAAGCGAAAGGTATGCACATATTAATGGAATCACAAGCTCACTCTTGTTAGATCTGAGCCTCCAGTTAAACTAATTAAACTAGAATTTCTTAATGGGATTAATAAAATTGATTATTTAAACACCAGTTAACTAAAACCCTAAATATGACCCTTAAGAGACTAAAGTGACAATGTGAGCCATGCCCAGTCGAGAGAGAGAGGCGAGAACAATGCAGAATGAAATGGGAGCAGACACTTGTTTTGCTAGGCTGTGTTAAGAACTGTTATATGATGGATGCGTGCAGAAGTACCAGTGAGAGCAACTTGTTTAATGATCCAAACCATTTTTTGCTAGGCCTTGCTAAGGATCGGCCATGCAGCTAACTTCTTTTCCACCCATAGCAAGGCATAGAAGATCAACTATTTGGAACATTGAATATATAACCCTCACTTGATACTTCTGCCAATGTATATTTTTCCCATGGGAAAGCATATCCATTGTGTAATAGCCCTAAATCTAAAAGTCTAAGATGTAATGAAATGGGTAAGCATTCAATACTTAAATCCCACCTCTCATTGCCGAAGTATAGGTTGTTAACACCTTCATCATTGATTAAATGGATCGAAACATCAATAGAAGAAGAAACCATACATGTTTAGGGGTGGAGGTTTTATTACAAACGGTTCGAGAGGGTTCCCCTCTTCCCTTTCTCATAAAGGAACTCAATCCCCATGAGAAATTAGGGGTCGAGAGGGATCTTGTCATTCATGAATGTCAAATAACTTTCAGTTGAAATGAAACATGAAATTGTGATGCTACCCATGTCCCTATTTCTACTAGATCACAAAAGAGAATTCATCTGTACATTTTAGAGGAAAATGCTGCATTCAAAGGACTAAAGCACCATATTGTTATGTCTAGAGTACACTTAACTGGATTCCTTGAGGCAAGGCATCACTCTCTCCTCCCACAAAATTACCCCACTTTGGATATCCCATCTCCATGAGGCAAGATGCAAGATATCATAAATTCCATGAACTTGTTTGCAGGACGCAGATGATCGCCATTTGTCAAGCATTTTACACAAATTATAACCTTACAAAAAAGATGCTGAGCTCAGGTCCATTGTTCCCATCCGGGCTAAGCATGTAGAGAGTCTCGGAGTCTCTCGAACCTATGACGCGTTCGAAATGCGCCCTCATGTATGCCAATTCGCCATCTGCTCCCTCGGCATCGGAATTCCCTGGGAGAACACCGGCACCCATAGAGACCGCCTTGAGAAGCTCCATGACACCGAGATCCTCCTCTGTTGCATCCCTTTTAACTCCGTACCTGTTGAAGTATAAATAATTAAATAACACCATATCTAACATCTTAATCTTTTGGAGTAATGGTTGTTTCACATAGTATTAGAACTATTGCCTCACGGCAGGTCCTGGGTTCAAAACCCAACGACTCCTTGGTATTAAATAATTAAATAACATCAACTTTAACAGTTTAAGCTTTTGGAGTAATTGGTTGTTTTACAGTACCCGCTCTTCTTCCCATTGCAATACATTGTCCATAGGGGCTCGTCTAAGAGCTTCATCCTCTCTTTCTCTGATCTCTTCTCGCACTCTAGTGCAATTCTAACCATGCCACTCCCCATCTCCTTTTGCAAAACATTGGTTTGCATTGCTAGCTCCACCACCACTGTTGGTTGGCACCGCGGGTTCTCTTGGATTGACAAGCTCACCCTCCCCTTTCTGTAGCCGAATAAAGTTCCGGTCACCTTAGACCCCGTCAAGTTCCGTCGGCTTTCAGGCACGCCACTTGGCAGCGTCGGGAGCTTACATGGGGGCGTCAAAATGGGGAAAGATCGGAAAACAGATCGAAATAGCCGAAAAACCTTGGTAGATTTCCCTTTCTTCCTTTGGGAAGGCTGAATGAGGGACACTGGTGGGCGGGGGAGCGGTGGTGGTGAGGGAGATTGTGTCGGTTCTTCTGATGTGGCCACGGGCCCGCTTGCTGTTGGCTCTCCCATGTTAGGATTCTCACAACCTACCATGGGAAGAAGCCATGAGAGAGAGGGACGAAGAGGGAGAATTGGTTCAAAAGTCGTTAAGTTAGTTCGGCATATTTTTAGAGTATTTGGGAATTTGGAGTTTTGTTAAATTGGTGCATGACCTTAGTTTTCGGGCCCTATTTTTGTGGGTTACCTATGGTCTATGTTTTATGAGGAATGAATGAAGGGCGCCCCTTGTAAGTTACTATTTACGCATCCATTTTCTTCCATGTCTCTCGGCTCAGTTTTAGGTCAACCCTCTCATGGTTCTCTGACTAAGGAACTCCAGTACTCTTATATTCCTCTGCTTCTTGAAAGGAAACCCTCATAAGAAAAACCAAAGCCTTTGGAAAATTTTAGTTATAAATTCCAGCAAACCCATATATTTCTTTGTATCTGCATTTTGATTTTTGAGTCTTAGGCTCTGTTCACTTGCGTTTCCGGGAAAGCAAATCCTTGGAAAACAACCTCTTTTTTCCTTGACAAGACAGAATTCTGGTGTTCACTTGCTTTCCTGAGAAAGTAACAAGTCTAGGTGGAAAATGTCAAATAAAGACATGAAAATTACCAAAAATGATGTGGAAATGTCTCTTTTCTCACAAGTGTGGGAAACCAAATCCCACTATTTTGGTCGGATTTGCTTTCTCGGGAAAACTAGTGAAAAAATGTGGGCAAGTAGTTTCTCGGGAAACCTTTTCCTGCGCAGTTCTTACGCACGTGAACAGACGCGGGAAACCTTTTCCTACACAGTTTCCGTGGATTTCTTTTCCTAATGCCACGTCAGATTCCCGGGAAACCTTTTCTTTTCCTTTCCCGGGAAAACAAGTGAGCAGAGCCTTAGGGAGTAGGGCTGATGATTCACAGCTCCATCCTCAGAATTTAGGCTTTGAACCCGTTTCTGACCATACCTAATAGGCCCCACCAGTACTTTTTCACAAGTACTCTCTCTCCTTTCTATTTATGAACAGGAACCCTTGGTGGGGCCAAGAATGAATTGTAAATCTTTGAAGAAGGCGAACGCCATAAAAAGTGTATTTTTTTTTTTTTAAATCACTTGAACCCAACTGGCTCAAAGATCTACACCATAGAATTATTGGGGCCCAACATTAATAGGCTTTGCCACTAAAATCATCTCTGTAGGATGATCCAAACCCTCTGATCAGTCTCTACAGAGTGTACAGTTAAGATCATCCTATGGGGATGATTTTTGGAGAAAGGCGGGCCTAACAAATGAAGAGTCTGGATATTGGGATATTGGAATAAGGTGCACCGCAATGAATTTTTTAATACATATGCGTTATGTGTTGTCCGGGCACATAATTTAAAAAATAGAGCGGGGTCAACTTGTAGAATGATCTAAACCATTTACTTGTTAGGCCTCAATGTAAATATGTTGCTATAGGCAAGGTTTTAATTTTTTGGTTTCGGTTCCAATTTCGGACCCCACCGAAATCCGAAATTTGGTATTTTAGACCAAATTTCTGAAATTTTGTCACAATTCTTTTCTTCTTTTTTTTAAATAATGACATTTTCTCGAAATTTCAGACCGAAATTTTGAAAAAAGGGCTCTAGGGTTAGGATCATCCGATGGAGATGATTTTTGGGGCACAGGCTAGTGACATTGGGCCCGACAACTAAACGGTTTGGATCTTCGAATTAGATGAGCTTCAATATATTTTTTTTAATTATATGTTCCCCCACGCACGGACACTATATGCAGTGGGGCCCACCTATTGTATGGCATCTATGTGCATACATCATGTAATGTATATATTTTAGATTATTCACCTAGGCAACTTTGTTAGAAGATCCAAACCATTCATTTGTTTAGGCTCAATGTAAACAGGCTGTGCCTCAAAAATCATATACATTGGATGATCCTAATCCTCCGATCTATAGATATTTAAATATTGTGTCATAGTATTAGATTAGATAGCTAGGATCATGTAGGGAGATGATTTTAGAGGCAAGGTCTATTTACGTTGGATCACAACAAATGAACGGTTTGGATCTTCGAACAAAGTGGGCTCAAGTGACTTTTTTCCAAAGATCTTAACCATTCATTGTTGGCCCTACAAAAGGTTCATGGGGAGAGAGAGAGAAAGAGAGAGACTTGTACCGGTTGTGAGTACATGAACCGGTTGTGGCTTCACAACCCATAAAGATGGGGTGAATTTATCCTTGAATGGGGCGCGAATTTATCAACCCCCTTCTAAGAATTCTCATTCAAACATGAAGAAGATCCATCTCCATCAGTAGAAATCTCACCTTAGGTACGCTCGAGTGCCAAATCACATGGGTCCCACATTTTTTGTGGTCATCTAAACCATTCATTTGCAAGGCCTCATCATAGATAGATTGATTAGGATACTATTCACCGTTGAATTGGGTGTGTGGTAGATTACATAGTTTGGATAGATTAGCGACTAAGTTAGATTTGGTCTACCCTAACAAGTAAACTTGATAACGAAGGATATTGCACTAGTTTTTGGTAATTCAGGTTGGAATTGTTGGACTTTTTAATCCAGTTAAGTTTCAAATATTAAATATGGGCTGTGGCTTTTAAGGTGGCTTTTTTATATTCCTTGAACACTCCAAAAGTCATTACTTAGATAAGTGAATGAGTTAGACTAATGGATCTATTTAATGGTTTACATTAATAGATTCATGATAAGCTTTGACTCTTTGTGAGACTCTTCATGTTCAATTTAACGTGACTCTTTAGTTTTCTCATTAGTGGTGTGCCTTGAGTGCTCTCATTAAGGGTGATTCTAGAAGATGAAGAGACTCATGGCTTGCTTCTATAATGAGAGAAAAAGTACAGCTTTTCTTATATCGAGACAAGAGAGAATATAAAAGTTCTCTAGCATTGTTGAGGTGTGAGAAGGGAAAAGCCAACCAAGGGTGTGTTCCATAATTTTAGTGTGATTTGTTCCACTATTTCTGTGTGAAATTAAGGTCCATATAAGAAGCCTCAAAGTGCTGTGTGATATTGGTCCACCGTAAGATCTTGTGAGATTACGTTCCATAAGAAGATTGTAGAGCCTGATTTGCTTAACCAGAGAGACTCGAAGGTTTGCCTTTTTTCGATAGGTGCACACCAACACTTAGTTGATATTCTGGAGACGGTTCAGTCGTTAAATCTTGCACCAGAATAGGGCCGAATAACATCTTAAGCGAAGTGTTCGAGACGTACAACATTATCTATTCTCGGTTTGGTCTTTTCACTTTTCTCTAAATTCTTGTTATTGTAGTTCAGTGTTCTATAGTTTTTTCCCCTAAGTGTTCCAACAGGAACTAAGATAGTGTTAGCTTGTGATGGGAAAAAGGGGGAAAGGTGGTACATTATTTGAAGGTATGATTGTCCCAAGCGAAGCAAATACTTGATTCTTGTCCAATATTCTCAGAGATATTGTGGGCATGCTACACACTAGGTACCTTTTTATATTCGTTTAATTAGTAACAAAACCATTCCTAGTTACACTAGGTACCTATTAGGAGTAGAAGCCCACATGGAGTGAGAAACAAAACAAAACGCAATACCGGACAACCCTATTGGGGCTGCTCTTACTTGTCTACTTGAAGATAGGACAGCAAGCCAATCCAATCCGTATTGTCCTCTTAGAATGGAAAGGGTAACTCCATAAAAAAAAACCCTTCATTGAAAAAGGGCGACTCCATGCTAAAGCCCCTTTATTTTTTATCAAGTCACACCAAAGGTTCTTTCAGTCACTTACTTGCCTATAATAGACAAGTTATCTCATCTCTCACTATCTTCTTTAGGGTGATGTCTTCATCTAGTCGCGTCTATCTCAATCTTTTATTCCTTTCTCCAGTTTCTAGGGCTGCAACTCGGGTCGGGCTTTGGAGAACCCAACCCTACCCAAGAAATATCTCGGGTCGGGTCGGGTAGGGTTTTTTTTTCGGAAAACCCACGATTCCCAAACCCGGCCCTACTCATGATAAATCTCGGGTCGGTTCAGGTTGGTTCGGGTTTTTTCACGTTGACGCAAATTTTTAAGGAAAATTCTTGTTTGGCAAGGCAACTCAACTCATAGAAGCAGAAATTACACTCACATTACACTTGAATCAAACAATGATGTAATTACACTCACATTATACTTGAATCAAACAATGCTGTAATCAAACAATGTTGTAATTACAATCAAACAATGCTGAATCAAACACTTGAATCAACTCAACTCATAGAAGCAGAAATTACACTCACATACAGTAACAGTGGATGCGTGGGTTTTCACTTTTAACTTTGGGATAATCACATTTACACCCCCTCTAGTTTCTGACACATCCACTTCCACCCCTATAGTTTAAAACGTGACAAATACACCCCTGTAGTTTCAATTTGTTTAAGGTTTGCCCCCTCAGCTGAAGGTTCGTCCATAGATTGAAGGGTTAGGATGATCCGATGGAGCTGATTTTTTGGGCACACCATATCTATGTCAGGACCCATCAAATGAACGCTTTGGATCATCCAAATAATGTGGGCCCCTACCCGAATCCAAACACTACCAAAAAATCATCCAAATAATGTGGGCCCACATTGTTTGGATGATCCAAAGCGTTCATTTGATGGGTCCTGACATAGTTAGGGTGTGCCCAAAAAATCAGCTCCATCGGATCATCCTAACCCTTCAATCTATGGACGAACCTTCCGCTGAGGGGGCCTACCTTAAACAAATTGAAACTACAAGGGTGTATTTGTCACGTTTTAAACTATAGGGGTGGAAATGGATGCGTCAGAAACTAGAGGGGGTGTAAATGTAATTATCCCTTTAACTTTTAACTAACAATAGAAAAAAATATACATACTATAACTTATGTAACTCGGGTCGGGCCCCTTCAAACCCGGCTCGACCCGAGATTCATGCGGGCTTTTGAATGCTGAACCCGGCTCGACCCAAAACCCATGAAACCTGAACCCGACCCAGGCTATTTTCGGGTCGGGTCGATGCGGGTCGGGTTTTACCCGGCTCGAGTTGCAGCCCTACCAGTTTCTGTCTGCCATAATCTAACTAATACATTCAATAGCTGGAGTGATTTCAGTTTCTTTGAAGGTCCAATGTGATTTTCAAAATTTTGAAGAGGCATTTTAGTAAAAGTACATGCGAGAAGCTTAGCATGTGAAACACATGAGTTGCTAGATCTAGTCCACCTAAGAGTCAGTGGCTGTTAGGATCCATCCTAACAGCCATCTTTTGGGCCCTGATTGTGCCACATGTACATGATCAGATCCACTGATCTGACCGGCGAGCAAATATCCGGTCAAATTCTGTTGAGAAATCCTTGATTGGATGATTCCAGACCCTTGATCGAACACTCCTTGTTGGGGTTCCACCAAGAAAAGCTACATCATTCTTTTTTTTTTTTTTTTGGTAGTCTTTTATCTTGTGCATGTAATGTCTATCCAGCATGTGACCTATGATCATATGGGTCGTCACACGATGTTCTACAAATAAACGGTCCCGATTGCAGATACATGTCTCGTATGGGTCTCAAAAAATTAACTGCTAGCTAGCATTGATTATTTGTTCCTACATTTTTACCATTTCCATTGTAAAAAAAATTTCATTCTCTCTTTACCATTCAATTTCTAAGAAAGTGAGGAATTGGTAAGTTTGTCAATATCTATCTGTACATGGTGCTAGAGATACCGATTCTGCTTCATTCCAACGTTTGGTTAAAAAAATTGAATGGAATATTCAATGGGGCAGAAATGACACCGAGGCAGACTTAAAGAGTGTGTGTGGTGGTTGTGGTGGGAGGGGGATCAAACGTAGCCTAAGGTCCCACATGGGACAACGTATCTACAATCGAGACCATTGTGATATTGAGATCAACTCTAGGGTCCTACATGAGGGACATGTTATGTGTTAAGATTAATTACTACAAAAATGAAGAGTTTAGCTTTGGTTGACAGAACCCTAAAAGAGGCTTATGGATTAAATAATTAGGGTCATCCTATCAAAGTGTTCTCAACTGGCCCCACTAAAGGATCCGATCACACATGTGGGTATATGCTGTACGCGCGTACACTCACTTAAAGCCATTGGGTCCACATGAATGGATGATCTAAGCCATTAATTATTTTGGAACGTTATTGATAGGCCATGCCCAAAAAATGAGGGTCATTGGATAAAGTTTTCATTACTGCTCCTGTCAAAAAAAAAATTGGAGTCCACAAATTTAAGGATTAAGATCATCCAACGACACCCATTTTAGGAACACTGCCTGTCCACCACGGGTACAAAAATGAATGGTTAAGATCATTTTTAATAAGTAGTCTTCACATATTGTTTTGTATGCCCTTTTTTTTTTATTCTTGAAAATATACTCAGATATAATTTTCTTCAAAATGTAGGGATAAAATAGGCATTTTTGAATTTCTATAACACCTTAGGAGTGGATCAAAATTCATTTCAAAAAAAGGAGTAAAAGACACAAAGAACCACTGCATTAAATAAAGGGTAGACTCACAGACCAACACCTCAACAAGAATTATTAAAAGAAGGAGAAGAAGACGAAGAAGAATAGAGAGAGAGAGAGAGAGAGAGAGATATGGAAGGCACATCTGCATCTTCAAACCCATGTCATTGCTTTGAGGGGGCTATAAAAGCCCTTCTAGGGCTTCTGGGTCTTTCCTTTGAAAATTCTTCGGAAAAAGAGGAGCAAAACCTCAATGCAAGTGTCTTAAACTCAGCCTCTAATTGGGTGTTTGGCTTCCTTTTTTCTTTTTTTTTCTTATTATCTTTTGTTTTTGTTAGCTAGGCTCCTCTTACTTTTCTCTGAAAGCTCAAAAGAGAGTGATATTGAGTCTTTGTTGTTCTTCTTTCAGGAAGATGCAGGTAGAACGCCAAACCCGCCAGTAGTAGACAATGGCGGAGGTGGGCAGACCAACTAATGTAAAATTCTAAGTAAAGGTGGATAGAGAGAATCAGATGGGGTTTCAGTGTGTTCTAGGGCGAGTTTTTCCTTTTTAGTGTGTATATATGGCCATGCGTGCAATGTAGCAAACATTCTGATATACTCAGGTTCTTCTAATTATTCTTCTTTCTCATAACTCATTTTTTTAGAGTTGGACCCCTTTTTTATTTTAAGACTAATTAAGGGTGTGGATATATATATATCAAGTCGTACATTTCCGCCCTCATAGGCAAACCAGGGTTACCACGCTCTGATACTAGAGAATTTAACCGGGTAGAACTCACGGTTAAAAGCTAGCCATAAAGGGGAGGGTACCCATTCCCTTATAATCCATCCCCATCCATATTTTACTTATCTGATGTGTGGGAATATTTGTTTTTGTGCGGAACCCCAACATCATGTTACTATTGAAGAAGATACAATGGCTTACTCATAATCTAAAGTTTTCTAAGCAACAAACTACACCGTTCTCGAAATGCAAAAAAAAAGAAACAAGCCAATATTAAATGCTACCAAAAGATATTTTTAAAAGAATTAGTCAACGAAACTGCCTATGTTTCTAAAATCCAGGTTTCGGCTTGTAAAATCCATGTATCCAAACGGCCCTTTTGGGTGGAGGGATAAAAAATAACTGCTTTTAGGTCTGTATGAAGGTAATCTCATATTTGACATTTTATATGGTGTAAGCCCTTATAGTCCCGTATTTTATAAAAGTACTATATGGACCGCATCATGGGATGATCCAAACCATCCATAAGATGGAACACAGCGTAAACAAAAATCATTTCCACAGGATAATCCTAGCCCTCCAATCTATAGAGGTTTCCATAATATGTGGTTCCTCATATTTGCCCACAAAATGTTGCTTTTAGGCATTGCTTTTCATAAGAGGACCAAAATATTGCTTTTAGGCATTGCTTTTCATACTAGAACCAAAATAGAATGCAGACCCACATTTTGTATATATTAATAGCAGTTGGTGATCAATGTGGACCGTAAACCAAGTTGGGCTCACTTTGGATCCTCAATGATTCCAAGCACAGACTGGTCATATGGATTATAAGTTGGAATGAAACCAACTTGATAGAGGGAGGGATGAAGAATGAGATTCAAGAGAAGAATGTTATTCTCTTGATGCCAAAAAATACAGAAATAAAGGCAAGGCCGTGTTCGTTTAAGATTATGACAACCGATTGTGAGTGCAACCAATTATAGCACTCAAAATTTTGTTTAAATTTGAGTTCAATAATCGGTTTGACACAATCGGCTGTCATAATCTTAAATGAACAGGGCCTCACTTGGTGTACTAAAAATGACTTGGAATTTACTAAAACAATTTAGGAAAATGATAAATTCGCCCCATTTCTTTACATGGGACAACCACCTCCATTGTATGTGACAATCAGGCCCATTGAATCCTTCCCAGGTGAAGTACACCAGCGCTTTTGCAGCCATAGACACACTGGAGCGGGCTGTCCCAAGTAAAAAAGGGGTTGTATATATCACTTCGCAACAATTTATAGTTGAAGAAGATACAGTGCCTTACTTATTGCTTACACCACTAATCCGAATTCAACACATTTGATTGCCCATATATTTCCTAGGGACTTGCCTAGCAATTTCTCATAAAGGCATTTTGAGGCTGACTTTTTCAAGAGAGAACTGCCACCTCAGATGAATTAAAGGAATAAAACAAAATCTGCTACTAGGTGGCTGTTCTCTAATGAAAATTTGAGCCTCAAATTGCATGCTTTCTTGTGAAATTACCTAGCAAGTCTCTGTTTCCTAAGCAAACAAATGTACCCTCCGAAGGTCGAAAGGATCCGGATCTTGCCCAAGAGTTAAATGGATCCCATCCGAAGTGGATCCATTGAGACCCCTAAAGACCATGTATGGTATAATAAGGATAGAATACTTTAAGGGGACACATAATAATGAGAAGGAGAGGACAAAAGTGATTGATGTGAATGTGTTTGGATTTAGAGACAAATTTTAAAAAGTGCCTTTATCATTTTGAAGAACACATGAGAATCAGATATTTAACAATCATGAGCTAAATTGGGTCGTCCATTGCTCTTAGCCTCCAATTGAAATGATTTGAGGGTTAATTTGAAAATCAAGACCATCATCTCAAGGCGATTGAGGGGAATAATCCATCTCTAAGGTTTGATTGAAGCAATTTGCTGCTCTTAAGTCCTTTATGAAGTACTTGTGATGTGATGAATTTGCAATGCATGTCCAATTCTGATATCAATATTTTTGAGAGCTCTCTCATCATAACATTTCCATCCATTTACATCTCATATTTACAGAGTAATGCCTTCAAACTTTCTCTACAAAATTTCTTACCAGCCCATACTGCCCACATTCCTCCAAGTAGACATTACCCTCAGAACCTTTTTAACGTCCCTGCACATACATATCTACACATATACCACTCCAGTATATAAAAATGACAGCTATGTCCCAAAAATCAGCTACTAGACCCTCTCTCTTCCCCTGCCTTTGTTCTACTTCTAGGACAGCTGGAGAATTTCTTCAGTTGCCTGAGAAGTGAAGCTTCACCTCCTCCCAAAACACCGCCCTGTGAATTGTAACAGAAAGTAAATGAAATTTACTACAACATGAATCTCAGAAAGATCATTAAATAAGATCATCATTAAGGACTTTCTTCCAACTTTTTTTTTTTGAATGACAACTTCAATTTTCCAAAAAAAGGGCAAAGCGAAGGGTGTTGAGGCGATCAGAAACAAAGTAAAAACAAAGGAAAAAGAAACAAAGGTTGTACAAAGGAACACCGGCCTCAAGGAGAAGACAATAATAATAAAAACTCAAAATTAGGCTCATTGACACCCTCGCTAGGTAGGCGATCAGCCTCGCCATTGGCTTATTGATATACAACGATGGCCTTAGGGCCGCTTTGGATACTTCTTAAAATTATTTGCATATAAGAAAATTATTTTCATATATTCTTATATGCAAATCATTTTGAAGTTAAATATGATTATTTCCAAATAATGGTTACAATAGCTTAAAATGCTGAATGACCTGATGAGGAGATCTCATTATTTCACTAATATCTCTATAAGATTCCTAAAAGTATAACTTTGTTTGATCCAAAGCTTCATAGACATGGTGTGCATGTACTTCAATTTGATTAAAACCCTAACTTTTCTCAAATTGATCTCCAATCTTCTGATTTAATATTAGTATATTCTCAAGCTTGAGAAGTATGTGTGTGCCTTTTCTTCACATTATATAACCCTTTGGATACCCCTAAATTTTAAAATGATGAAGTTAATGATCCGACGAGGATATTTCGTTATATCACTAACATATCTATATAAGTTTGTATAATAAGATCCCTATAAGTATAACTCTGTTTGATCTGATATAAACCTTGTGTGCATCTACTTTAGTCTGATAAAACCCTAACTTTTCCCAATCTGATGATCGATCTTCTTATTTAATATTAATATCAAGTGTGAGAATTATGGTTCTATGCCTCTACTTCTCATGTTATAACCCTTTGGATAGACCTAAAAATAACTTATATATAAACTTAGGGATTTGCTAGGGACCATGTCGCAGAAAGCATTTCGCGGACTGGCTGTTGCATGAGAAAGCAACCAACTCAGATAAATTAAACGAATGAGGCAAAATCTAAGCCTATGTGGCTGCTTTCTCATGCAACAGCCGGTCCGCGAAATGGTTTATGCGATGGTCCCTAGCAAATTCTTAAATGCAATTAATCTCATATGGAAATAATTGTTATAATACTTATTTCTTTCTTAGTTAATGTTTTCAAAAGTAGGATTAATGTTCTATTTTCAAATCAGATTAAGTGAAAACTATTTTTATTTGCAAATAAGGATCGATTTTACGTGTTGCATACCTCTCAAAAATCATTTCATAGTTTCTAATATCCAAATCGTTTGGATGTTACATGTGATTGTTTGCAAATAATGATAACAATAACTTTAAAAATGATGAAGTTAATAATGATTCCCAAAGAGGTCTTAATGTCCCATTTATAAGTAAACTAACATAATCTTATTTACCAATAAGAACTAAGTTTGGTGGCATCAAAAGAGGCCCTTTGTTTACTTCATTAGCAATATGTTACAAAAATGAGCCATTCGCGAGCTCGCAAAATGCTTGCACTCACACACACGCATCTTATGTTTTCCTTAATGCTAAGGAACAATAACACTAGAGACAACTGTGCACATCCCACTTCTTAACAACTTCCTTGCAACTTTCATTCAGTGATAAGTAGACTGTAGGGCACTAAGGCATTGAAGTACCTTGCTATTTTGAAGTCCAATCCTTGCTAAACCTAACCCTTCTCTAACCATTTCACAAACATACATAGACTAAGACCTTATAGCACCAAACCAGAAGAGAAGGTCTGGGAATGGTGGAAACTCTGTAGAATGGCAGCAATTGTCATGGATTCATCATCATCATCATTAGAAGGACACTCTTGAAAATGGTCACTCTCTTCTAACAATGGTGTTGGTGGTGGTGGTGGTGGTGGCGGCGGCGGAGGTGGTGGAGATGGAGGAACCAAGAAAGGGTAACAAAAATTGGTCCGAGCCATGCCGAGCCCACTGAAAGAGATGGAAGACAAATCATAAGCTAGTGCGGCTTCCTCAGCCGTATCAAAGGTTCCTAGCCAGTGTCTCTCTTTAGTATACGGGTTTCGGATCTCTGCCGCATAGCGCCCCCATGGCCTTCGTCGGACTCCAAGGTAACCACTCGATTCTCTGGACCGCCGGCCGCGATTCCTAAGTCTAGGGAGATCTGCCATGGCTTATAGGGATGTAAGGACTTGGTTACTAGGTTGAATGATGCAAAATGGAAGAGGGACAAGATGTCAATATATAGACAGAAAGCTAGGTGGATGGAAATAGTAAAATAGGTACCCCTTGATATTTACATAGAAACGACATGTGATATATGGTGTTGAAGTTTCAATGAATAGAAGACTAGGACTTTTGTCATATTAGGAAAGGTATGTCTTATTTAGAAATAAAGGACTTATTTTAAGTTTAGTTAAGTGGGGCAGGTGAGTGGCACCACCCACTATAAGCTTAAATACTATAAGAAATGCAGTAATTTGTTCCTCATGTGGTTGTTTATGTACTTTTCTTCCATGTTTTCCTCAACATGATAAGACTAAGATGGGCATTTTGCACAAATCCCTCCAAAAATATACATTGCTCTCTCTCTCTCTCTCTCTCTCTCTCTCTCTCTCTCTCTCTCTCTCACGTGGCTTTTTATTTTATTTTTTCATTCCCTTCTATTAGACCCTTTTATGATGTCGCAAGTTAACATCAATATATCCTTGCAACTTAGAACTAAGTAAGAAGTGCTGCTCACATATGACAAGGTTCTACACACTGAAATTTCCTATAAACTAGTGTTCCCCACTCAGACTACAATTAGGGAAAGGTCCACTTCCACTTAATATTGTAGAGTAATGTTTTTAGGTTTGTTTTGGTCTTCTTCTTGTTCTCTCGGCTGTATTTGGGCTTCTGCAAGCAAAACACTAGCTGTTATTGGGCTTCGTCAAGCAAATTAAACAGCAATTGTAGATTGTCTCTTTAGTGGAATGAATTAGTGGGCAATACTAATATATTAAGAGTTATGTGATTTGTTATGGCCTTATGGGGGTATCTTCAACTTCCACATGCACTTACATTGTTTTGATAATTGCAGTCTCACTTTTCTTACAACTTTCTTATCAGAACATCCTTGACAACAATTAAATGAACAAATGAGTGGCGTTATGAAAACAAGGGAGTGCGGATATCATTTCTCCCACGTTGGTAACGTCATTATGGGCTTATTTTGGACCAGACAATGAGCACAAAACATGCTAATATGCATATAGAAGACAAAACAGAAGTGAGGTGAGCGCTTTAATTACCTTCTCCATTATAGATAAGCTGCAGCTAAGAGCTAAAGAACCTTCTTATAACTATTTGAAAGTAAGGTGGATAAGGGCACCCTAGTCCCTAGTTCAGATAGAAATATTCTAAATTTCTAATATTGTGCTCGGTTCTATTTATCCAAGAAAGGAGATTAAGAGAGCCTAAGCTTTTGTTTTTCATCAACTTTTATACTGCACGCATGTATAGAACTCATGCAGCCCAAAAGGGATAGTGGGCCCAAATGAATGAATGATCTGAACCATTTATTTTTGTTATCCCTTGATAGGTCGTGTCCCAAAATGGGGGCTGTGGGATGCTCTTAAACCCATCTCAATTTGAAGGGTTTTCATTACTATGTGGTCCTAAATGGGGCCATAAATCAAAGGGTCATGATCAACCATCGGCTCACATTTTTGGGGCATAGACTACCAATTATGGGCCCAAAAAATGAATGATACAGATCATACACTTCATCGGAGACAACTCCATAAAAGAATTATTAAAGAATGATGTGATTACAGTTGATTCTGAAAGGGCTATAGACAAGATATAGTGCTTCAGGGGGGGTGAGCCTAAAGCTCTGTTTTTAAATCAGTACTAACGGAAATCCAACCTACTTAACTGGAGATCCGAAGAAGTTCAATGGGAACAACAAGTTACTTGAACTGTTTGTTTTGTACCATGATGTTAGTGAATTAAATTCAACTAGGCTGTCCATATGGCATGCCTGAGTACCACCTGGAAGGTGAGAATGATGAATTATTAAACTCTTAATATTATTTATAGCCAAAATTTCAGTGGGGTGTGCAATTGCAAGGTGATCTTGATATATGCACCTATGTGAGTGGAAGTTTGATCGCTTCCTATGAGAATTGGGCTGATAGAACCTATTTGAAACATTTTTAAGAGAAACTGTATAATGGCAGAGCTTCTCTTCAAGTGAACATTCATGAAAGATAGAACCTATTTTGAAGCATGGCATCAAGCAAGTGTCTCCAATATTTTTATGTTTCCGTCTGTGGCTATCAAAGAATTATGTATCAAAATATCTGAAATTAAAACCTAGTTACATTGCATAGATATGAAATCATTTCCCTCTCTTTTTTGTGTCTTAAGGAGATGTATCCATTTAGACAGGTAGGTAAGGTGAAATGGATCAACTTAAGATTGGCCCTAACTATGCTAATAAAGAGATAAAATGCTTTGCCTCCAAGTCTAGTTTTTCAGGCATTTGATTAAAAGCACTAACGTACTGCCATTGTCTATCGACCATGTTGTGGTCATTAATCTCATTGAAAACTTCATACGCATCTACCAAGAAGGGGTGCATGTGATCTCTACATGATTTCCCAGACTAGCTATGGGATAGGTTGAAAGGGCCTAGCCTAATACGTTCCATCAGTCTTGAGTCTTTTACGTATTGGTTAGGTACCTAATAGTTGGTGCCAGAGTAGCCAGCGTATCTTGTGTTACAGTTATGGCAGGGGCGACTTGTGAAGAGGACTACTTGGAAAGGGTAAAAAAAAAGCTGGAGTGACGTCACCATAGAGTTGTGCCGCTACAAAAGGGGCTACTTGTAGAAAGGGCTACCTGAGGGGAGAAAAAAGCCAAAGTGAAAGCCACCATAGAGTAGGCCACTGAGGACGGGCAGATGCAAGAGAATGGTGGAATGATGTCCTAAGCATTGGTATGGGACTAGGTGGCACACAAACTCCTAGTATGGGATAGGTTGAAAGGTCCCAACATAACATGTTCCATCAATCCTGGGGCCTTTGGCATATTGGTTAGGTACCCAATAATATGAACAAGAATGTAGGAACCAATCACAAAGAGAATAAGAGAATAATCTCCAATATGGAGACAAAACTTCTATAATCGTTCTTCATCTTAGGTCAGACTTGCTAAAAATAAAATTGATGAACCCATTTAGCCGAACCACTATAATAAAACCCTAATCATCCTTGGAATATTTCAAAGTATATTGACTTAGGTCCAATCAATTCTTAACATATGCAAGTTCCAACACTTGAACTTTGAGAATCCTTATAAGGCCATAGCTTCCTTTCATGTGAACCTTCTTCCAAATTGGATGTAAATTTCTCTTTGGACCAATCTTCTTATGATTTTCATCTCCAATCATTTTATTATTCACAATGTGCTCATATGTTTTCTTCATTCTTTTTAACAACCTCTTCTTTCTCATTATTATCAACATTTTGTTGGTCGTAGCTAGTCAATAGGCTTATTGCGTTCTCTTCATTGCTCTTAGGAATTTAAGTTTTCTGAGCAGTTCATATTACATCCAATATAGATTGGCGGGTTAGAATCATCCTCCAAAGATGAAGAAGATTTATGGGACATGACTTATGTAATTATGGCCGGGACCAATGTACTACAAGAAATATAGGGTTTGGTATTTTAAAAAATAATTTATTTAGCGACGGACAAAAACATCGCTAATATGCATTTTTAAAATAAAAAATAAAAGTGACAGAAAAATACTTCCACCAATAATCCTTTTTTTAAAAAAAACTTTTTCCTAATAAAAGGGGGTTGGTTTCTTGTAGTGATAGATGAAAGGTTCACACCATTCAAAGATGTGAGCCCCATTGTATTTTTCTCTTCACACGATCACCCTATAAAAAAAGGGAGCTGATATTTCCGCTCCACTTTTAGACTAATCCAGGTCTAAAAGTGGAGTGGAAATATCCAAAGCATAGGGGAGCGGAAATATCAATTCCTAAAAAAAAACCTTCTATTATTTTTAAAGGAAAACACTTATCAAACTGGACCTCGTTCAGAAAATAAAGAAGATGGTGAAATTGACCAATCTTCTTGATCTTCTTGCATAAAGTCTGCATCGGTAGAATCAATATAATTGAAATGATGAGCAATTGAATTGGAGTAAATGATTTGGTCAATTTCAACTTGATTTTTGGCATTTGTGAGGATTCGTGCCCCCTTATTCTGTCTTCTGGCGCACATGTCACGAGAGAGGCTCTCATCTTTTTCTTTCCCAAATGGTATCCCTGTTTTGCTAGGAACCCTCTTTTTTTAATCACCTCGTAGTCCATTTTACAAATTGCATGTCTAGCTCATTGTTGTGATCTTTGGGAAGTTGGGGCAGAGCCCATCCTCATATCAACGGTCCTTACCAAATGTGTCATCTTAAAGCTCCTTTATTTTTTTTGGAATTATCTTAATTAGTCAAATATACTCTCCATTCAATAATTAATTCTTTGCCTTGTATAACAGCTAAACTTAAAATTCAAAATCTCTCATTTTTTGGCAATTCAAAATCCATGTAGACGAACCCAACTAGTGTCATGAGTAGACTAAGTCAATTTGAGCCGGGTAGATCCCTTCACCTTGTTCATGAAAATTTTCTAAGGGATTCATTAGCGGACCCCAGCTAGTTTGGGACAAAGGCTTAGTTGAGTCGAGTTGAGTTGAGCTAGTAGCTTTCGCCCAATTGGTGAATGAAAATCACGTCTATGGTAATTGAGGCTGTTCATCTGGCGGGCCATAGTGAATGGTTACCAAAATGTAGTGCAATTGAAGGCAAAGAATAGCATGTTTTGCTGGAGTTTCTGAGTAAGACTATCAGCACAGGATGCGTCTGAATCAGAATGCCTACATATAGTCATGTCTGAATCAGAATGCAACATATATAGCCATGCAGCTGGATTTTTTTTCAAAGGCACCCTTCCGTTTAACACTCCTCTTTGCTTATTTAGAAGTTTAAATTAGTTATAAATAAGAGATAAATTTAAATGAATAAATTAAGGGAAATGATTTATGCGGTCTAGTGTTTTGATAAACATGCGCTCCATTTGTTTGTCGTGTAGCATTTAAAGGGATGTAAGAGGATATTATGGTTCTCAAAAAGCTCTTAAAACTCTTTAAATACTACACGACAAAAAGTGGATCGCATGTTTATCAAAACATTGGAGTGCTGAAATCATTTCCCTAAACTAAATGGAAAGATATTATTAGTGAGCATAATATTCTAATTTATTCCCATACATTAACTGTGTTGAGGTAAAATTCACCACCAATCAGGAGTGGCAATGTGCATCCATTCAGAAGCGGACAGATGGCCAACACCCGAGCAATGGCAAGTAAATGGCTCTAATCATTCTTATAACTAGAGGCACAATCTCCATATATGAGGCTTTAACCACGCTTTGCATTCAATCAATTCTAGAGTTCCTATCGGAGAGCTCATATTTCTTTCGCTGGTTTATGACTCAAGTATCAGAGAGCCTCTCTGGACAGGGGTGGAGCCACAAATAGCGTGGGGGTGGCCACGGCCCCCCAAAGCGTTGCAAAATCCCTTTTGTAAGTACCAAAAAAAGGGTTTTACCGGCGTTCATCAACGTCGCTAAAATAAATTTACCGGTAATGGTAAGTGGCCCCCAAACCCCCCCAAGTGTAAATTCCTGGCTCCGCCCTGGCTCTCGAGTCCAGACTCCAGATGGTTGACTACTGTTTGCTCGTGAGCGCAGGTCATCTCCCCGGCAGTGCTTCCATCCATTCTACTTTAGGTCAGATTTTAGGGCGACAAATTGTACACAATGTAGGTAGGATCAAGGATAGTCTGGTCCATTGTGACCCATGTCTAAAACCCAAAAATAGGTGGGTCATATCCAATTTCGATCCGTTGGCCTACACAAGACACTGCCATAGTGGCCCACCCACCCATATGCATGATCCCAATCACGCATAAAAGTGCCACCTGTACCAAGTAGGTAGGACCCACCATAAAAAAATTACCATAAAAGTGCAAGTTCAAGTGAAGTAGCAAAATCGGAAGCAATTTCCAACCCTCCTTTTATCGGCTTACTAGTAACGCATTGTCCATAGAATAATTTTCGAAAATCTCCACCTAAGTGAGACTATAAATAATTAAATATCCCTTCCTTCTTTCTCTTTCTTTCTTCAAACCCGCACCTCCCTCTTTTCCTCTGCCATTTCTTCTTCTTCTTCTTCTTCTTCTTCTGTTTTTACGATGAGGAAACCTAGGGCATCATCTAAGAGAAAAGCAGAACAGAGAGAAGAAAGCAAATCTCCAGTTGAAGGTACAAAGGCATCAAGCAGAGGAAAGCGAGTGAAGGCTCCAGCAGCTCCAAAACCTCATCAAGAACCTGAACTCTTTGCTGATAAGAGGAACCTGGTATCATTTTTAACTATGTTCGATTTTTTCTATTATTCACAGTAGATCCGGTGAAATCTTATGTAGGATTTGCTGTTCAAGGGTTTCTGTTTGTCAAGATCCTGTGAAATTTCATGTAGGATTTGCTGTGCGAGGGTTTCTGTTTGTGGATATGTATTTACCTAATTTTCTCTCTCAAAAATCTCAAATGCTAGTGTTTTTTTGGTGATCTGTTGAAGAAATGAGATTTTATTGTTTTTTTTTTCCCTGTTTTTTTTCGGGATGATTTTCACACTTGAGATCGATTTGTGCTTTTTTCGCTGTGAGATTTATCAGACATGTTTCGGTGTTGCATTATGATTCAATTTTAGTTCTTATTTTTGTGTTTAGTTCCTGAACAAATTTTTAGTATAATTGTTCGGAGTGGCATTTGATTTTTTGTTATTTTCGAAAGTTGTACAGTGAAAAAAGTTTGGAATTTGATTAATCTCGGTTGTTCTTCATTAACAATGATATGTGCTTATATAAAGCACTCACAGATAAACATGGTAAGATAAAGATAAGATGATAAGATGAAGATAATCCTAATCAAAACCAGTTCCCTTATCTATTCTATCCACTTCGCCTCTCATTTAATACTTGGTGATCCAACAGTGAGATCTACTCTAACATGCCCCCTCAAACGTATGTGGATTGAAAAATCGACATGCGTTTGATATTACAATAAAAATTCCCAATTTGATGCACAATGTCAAACGACCAATTGCTCGAAAAGCTTAAGCTGTAGGAGATGGCTGTTAAGATAGCATAGATATTATGAGATCCGATCTTTTATATTGGTGGTAGATTAGGCAACCTACTTAGTTTAGGTAACTAATTAGATTAGAGTTATCAATTCCCCAATTAAAATTCCCATTTTGATGCACAATGTCAAACGACCAATTGCTCGAAAAGCTTAAGCTGTAGGATATGGTTGTTAAGATATCATGTGATATGATGAGATCCGATCTTTGATGTTGGTGGTAGATTAGGCAACCTACTTAGTTTAGGTAACTAATTAAATTAGAGTTATCCCTTTCCTAGATTCTATGATTTGTGGACACGGACACGAGTGTCACGTGTCGACAAAGACACAGAGCGTCGGACACGGTGAACTCCCAAAATTTAGAAACGGGGACAGCCTAAAATAGAAAGTACATATAATCATAGTTTGTGGACACGGATTTGTTTGCCGAGTTTCAACACATATATGAGGTATCTAACATGGCAACCCCTAAAAATCTAGAAATAGTGTCACACTCATACACATACATGCATATAAAGTTACTGACACTTCTAGCAGTACAGTTAAAAGTGTCTAAAGGAGTGTCGATACATGTGGACACATGTGTCGTGTCGGACATGACACGACACGTGTGTCGGCCATAAATTCAAAGTGTCGGCCAAATCATAGTCTAGATTCCATTCTATGTTTATCTTTATATACTCTATATAAGCACTTGCTGTGATTAATGAAATCATCCAAGTTTACTGAAATTCCTAAAACTTATCATGGTATCAGAGTAGCCGATTTCCCTGGCCTGAGCACAACTCGTCTAATGTATTTCTCCAGCGGACGGCTGATCTAGCCGTCCGCCCGGCCCGTTCCATGCAACAATCCCTTTCCGTTTTCATTTATTTCCTCCATTTTGTTTTCGGAATTGGGCTGTGATGCTGCTCTTCTCTGATCTGAGTTCTATCTGAGATCTGTGTGTTCTATAATATGTTGTTTTATGCGGTTTCTTATGGAACGGTTTTGCCAACGGCCGGTTTCATAAAATCAGCCATATCTTCAATCGGAACCTCATCTTTGTGGACCTGAGTGACGGCAATGAGAAGCACCGGGAGGAAGACCAGACACTAGATCCACGCACCATTCCCATCGTTTCTGCTCAACATATTCAAACCTGAAGGGTTAGAGCGTAGCTATCATTACTCTGGAGAAGATAGAGTAATGAGAGCAGATCCAATTCAAAAACATAAAAAAATAAAAAATAAAAAAAACAAAAGAAGGGTCTAGACTCTAGATATTTGGAGTCTAACACCTTTGGTTTTCAGGATCGAATGATGCCAATCGGTGGGCTCGCAAGACATAGATGGCTTCGGAACACGTCTTGCGTCATTCCCCATATGCATCCCTTGCTCAAACCTGTGTTTTGATTCTTTTCATGATTCCAGCGGAGTGATTTCAGCAAGACTGTGCTATTGTTAAAAGGTTATATGCTGCCCTTTCGTTTTACAGTAGCTGATAACTCTCCCTGTTGCATCATGCCTTGTAAAGGAGCAATTAGCAAATTCAAGGACATGCACATGCGCTTTGGAAAAGTATTATTAAGACAAGTGGGGTATGGGGCAGATCCGGAAATGCCTCTTCCTGTGATGTGAGTAGAGGTGGGGCAATTACTACCCTTCATTTTAATAGCTACACCCTTTCCTTTGTCTTTTGCTCTATACTCAACTCCAGATTTGGTAAGCACACCCTTCCTTTCCATTTATTCCCAAGTTTCCACTTATATCATATTTAGGACTCCTCGTTTTACGCTAGACACCCTTTTCTTCTTTACCCACCTAATCACCTCCAAATCACCAATCACACCCCTTTGCTTTTACCCAAATATCTTAACCCCAAACTTGGGAAGTAAACCCTCATATTTGATATATGCACCTCTAATTCTTTTTTGTTTGCAAATAATTATTATCCTTAAGCTGCTAGTTGTCGCTCTTCTCTATATCTTTTTTCTTTCTCAAATCTTCATTCTCCAAACTATTTCAGTTGAGGTGCCTCTGCTTAAGGTGCGTGCCTGAAATAGTAGCTACTCTAGTCAGTTGAGGTGCTTCAGTCCATTGAGGTATATGCCTTGGACCATTCGGGTGCGTGCCTGAGGGAGTTGTAGCCCATGATGTCTTGCCCCTCGAGGCTTATTTTCGTCAATTACGGCATTGGTTCACAGTGACCCATTTCATGTAGACTTGCCCATCGAGGCCTTGAGTCTCTCTTTGCTACTCATCTTTTAAGCGGCGACCGGCATCCATGGAAATTCGGCAAGAAGCATCAAACCTTTATCAACAGCTTGGGTGTGAATTCAGCATTATGTTGATTATTTGGGGACATTTTGTATTGTAATCAATTTGGGAAGTTTTTATTGTAATCAAACGCATATAGATTTTCAATCAATATAAGTTTGAGGGGATGTGTTAAGATATCATATGATATGATGAGATCCGATCTTTGATATTGGCGGTAGATTAGGCAACCTACTTAGTTTAGGTAACTAATTAGATTAGAGTTATCTCTTTCCATTGTCGTCTAAATTCCATTCTATGTTTATCTTTATGTACTCTATACAAGCACTTGCTGTGATTAATGGAAATCATCCAAGTTTAGTGAAATTCCTAAAACTTATCAATTGCGTTATTTAATCTTTTATACTTTAACACTCCTCCTCACATGTGGCCCCTTTTTAGGGTTGGCCTACACGTGACACATGTGGCCCCTCTTTTGGGTTTGGCCATTACATGTTGAATTTTAATATCAAGGAGTTTTGGACCCAGGACCTTTGCTCTGATACCATGTCAAACAACCAATTACTCCAAAAGCTTAAGCACTTGGAGATGGTGTTATTAATCTTTTACACTTTAATATACGTAAGTGTTTTTGAAATGTGGCGCACTTTCTGTTTATCTTCTGTCATTCTCTTTACTGTTCCTGTCAGATGGTTTATCCTTTAAGCTATAGACTTTTTCCCTGGAAGCTTGAATATACTAATACTGCATTAGTGTTTTATATAACAACAGTGACCTTTTTCTTTTCACTTTGCGGTTTCTATTTTGCAGGAAGATTTATGGCAAGCTGCATTTCCTGTTGGCACTGAGGTTTGTTTTGATGTTCTTTATTTCTCCCGTCTTTTACTTCAAATGAGAAATTTGAGTTATATATATGACTTTGGCCGGGCTACTTCATATGTATTTCACATGGTTCATGACTCATGCAAATGTACATACTGAGAGGCAATATTATGAGTTTATCTATAAATTCATAAAAGGCAGTTGTACATGCATTAATATAGTTTTATTCTGCACCATATATTATTGATTATGACTTTGTATTCTATTTTCTTCTGTTATCTTATGTATGTACTAATGGCAGTGGCACCAAATGGATTCAGTTTATAAGATCAAGTGGAATTTCTCAAACTTGGAGGTTTGTTACATTTTATTATGCTCATATGTCTATTATTTGATGTTGTGCAATTTTGTCATTCTTTTGTTCAAACTTCAAACATCCATCTATGGATCAAATACATGCTTAAAGATTTATTGGGCATCTAAGAGGAAACCTGAAATAATTTTTTGTTGATTTTACCATTCAAAAAAAATTTGTTGATTTTTTACCAATTTCTCATCAGAATGCCTTTGAGGAGGGGGGAGAGCTCTATGGGAAGAAGGTCTACCTTTTTGGATGCACAGAACGTAAGTTTCTATTAAAGTGTTCGCCATTTATCTCTCTGCATTAGACCATATTTGCATTTTTGAATATTAGTGATAATTGCCTTGCAAACGAAATTTCTCAATTCCCATCACACATCTGTTGACAATCTGTTCACCCTTAAAATTGTTTATGCATATTTTTAATGAATTTTCTCCACTTTTGCATCATCAAGGTTAAATTTGCACAGGGGTCCAGTTGATACACGATGATATCTCTAATATTTCTTTATCTCCTTGTTTATCTTTTATCTATTTTTGTGTTGGCAAGCACTACCCAAGGAATATTTGTGTTCGTATGTATCTTCAAGCTTCATGTTTATGTTTTTCTTCCTTTTGCAGCCCAATTGGTTTCCTTTAATGGTGAAAGTGACGTACGTTGTATCCCTGCTGTGGTTGCAGTAAGTTCACTAAACTAATATTACTTCTGCAAAATGTTTTTTTCCTTCATTTTTAGGTCTCTTGAATTGCTTGGAAAAATTCAGGTTCCAAGTCAACTGTCTTAGTTTATGTATGCACAAGTCTAATTTGTAATATACTTACACGCATTTAGTTTGCATCTTTTTGGTTTTGAACATTTTTGCACATCCTTGCATGTCTATATCTGCGAAAAAACCCCGTCGGACAACAAATCCGATCCAAGAACACAATCAAAGGCAAAATAGAACCAATTACAAATATCACAAGAGAGCAATCCACAAAGATAACACACGAATTTACGTTGTTCGGCACAACGGCCTACTCCAGGGGTGAGATCATGTCTTCCACTATAAGAGAAAAGATAACAAGATTAAAAAAGGGATTGACAGAATCCCATCAACCTGTAACCCCCCCTCCTTTGCCCTTCCATGGATATCCTTTTCTCTCAAACCCCTTTATTTACACAAGAAAGAAAAAACCCCTTTTATCTCTACAAAAGGAAACCACAAGAGAGAAAATCAATAACTCACTCAACTTCTTCCTTCTTCTCCGTGCAAGAAGAATATCAAACAACCGCTCCACCACACGTTTTCAAGAGATGAGACTTATCTCTAATCTCTTTCCTTCTCTTCTAACTCAGGAGAAAATCCAGAAAAAATCCATGGGTGCACCGCTTCGCCAAGAGATCAAACCGAACAACACTTATGTTCTTCTTTTCCACCGCTTTTCCAAGAGATTAACATTCACCCTCTTTTCCCAAGAGAGAAACCTTGATCTCTTTACCTCTCTTCCAAAGAGATAAACATTCTCTACATTTTTCTCATGCTTTAAGAAAACCCATGTTGCCAGAGAATAACTACCCACTCTTTCTTTCTTTTTTGAAATTCAAAACTCAAACTTCCATGTCTCATTTCCACTCACAAAACAGTTTTGTAACTGTTTAAAACTGTTCGGGAAACAAGACATATCACAACAGTATACACCTCCAATGCATCTTTCATTTCTTTCTTTTGTGAACAACTTCCAAATTTTTTAATAAAGTGGCTTGATATTGTTTTAGATCACTCAGCTGCTGTATTTTAATCTTTGAGACATTAATGCTATATTAGCCTATGCTCTTGAGCAGGTTGTGTCCCCTTTTCCGCCTTCTGATAAGATTGGCTTAAAATCCGTTCAAAAGGAAGTTGAAGAAATAGTACCAATGAAGGAAATGAAAATGGCTTGGGTTCCGTATATCCCACTAGAGGATAGGTATCTTCTGTTCTTTCTTTTTCTCTTTCAAAAAGAAAAATAGTTTTGTATCCATTCTTTTAGCTGCTGTTATTAAATTCTCAGCAGCAGCTGTTTCTTATATGATGCCATTTAAGTTTGAGTGCTGTTTCACAGAGACAGTCAAGTAGATCGATTGAAGTTTCAGATTTTTACAATGAGCTGCACCCAAAGAAGGTATTGAAGTCTTATTTTTCGACTTTTTGGTTCTGTCATGTGAACTGCTTTGATGGATAATAGTTGTTCTACGCAAGGCCTGCTGAAGCTGGTTTGAACTTGTGGTGTATGATACACTCAAATTTGCTCTGTTTGTTATGGTTATTTGGAATGTATTGTCTCTTGGCATGTGCGCTCCCTATTTAGTTTGCTCAAGTTGCTAGTGAATTGAGTCGGGCATAAAGTTAAAAGGGAGTCATGTTGGTCATGCCAACTGGGATTCATAATGTGCATTGTGATTGACTTCCGTGAGCCCATATAATTGAAAATTTGATTTTTTCTTTTATGCAGTGATAAATTCACCTCCTTCTAGGATGAATTCACCCCGTACTTTTCAAAATGGACTGTACAGCCCACACCATAGGATGATCCAAACCACCCATTTGATGGGCCACAACGTAAATAGGTTGTGCGCCAAAAATAATTTCCATAGGATAATCCCAACCGTCCGATCTATAGAAGTTTCCATAATGTGATTCTCTCTTTAGCTTGGAGGGTTAGAATCATCCTACGGAAATGATTTTATGGGCACAACCTATTTACGTTGTGGCTCATCAAATGGGCAGTTTGGATCATCCTATGGTATGGGCTATACAGTTCATTTTGAAAAATACGGGGTGAATTCATCCTAGAAGGGGGTGAATTTATCACCGCCCTTTCTTTTTGGTATTTTGTTTTTATGTCATTGTTTTTGGTTTATTCTACCAAGTCAATGCTATGTCAACTTGACTTGGGCATTACCATGTTATAACCCAAGCTTGACTTTTGATCTTTGCTAGCATGTGTGCGTGTACATGTGCACATATATTAGGATAAGCTCCTCTTGATTTAAGAGCACAGCTCCGAGTTAATTCAAAAGTGAAAATTCAGTTTAGCACTCAAATCTTTTTTTCTAGTATTCAATCCAGTTTTTAGGGTTTAGAACTTCGTAACTCCTAAATTGACTAAAATCTTTTTTGTCCAAGTCAATTAGCCTATTTTCAATTATTTGATTAAGTCTGAATACTGATTGAGAAGCACTATATGTGTGTGTGTGTGTGTGTGTGTAATGTTTTGATAAACATGCGCTCCACATGTTTGTTGTGTAGTATTTAAAGGGCTTTAAAGCTTTTTGAGAACCGTAATATTCCTCTGACAGCCCTTTATCAAAACATTGGGGCACAGAAATCATTTCCCTATATATATATATATATATATATATATATATACACACACACACACACACACACACACACACACACACTAGTAAAAAACCCCGTGCGATGCACGGGCCGACAAAGAACTGCACGGACCACATCATAGGTTGATCCAAACCGTCCATGTGATGGAACACAACATCGACAGGTTGTGCCTGTAAAATCATTTCCATAGGTTGATCCTAGCCCTCCAATCTATAGAGGATTCCATAATTAAAAAAGCATCAAGGAGGGGGGTAGGATTGAAATTATGTGGCTTTAATGGGTGCCTTTGTTAAAAAGCATAAAGGAGGAGGTAGGATTGAAAATATGTGGGTTGAATGGCTGCCTGTGTTAAAAAAAGTCAAAAAAAGTTATGTGTAATTCTCATAGAATTTTGGGAGAAATTCAAATAATTCTCTCCTTTTCTCTTCTGCTATATAGTGTGCGTGTGTGTGTCTATATATATATATATATATATATATATATATATATATATATATATATAGAGAGAGAGAGAGAGAGAGAGAGAGAGAGAGAGAGAGAGAGATTGGAAGGCTTGCATTTATGAGAGGATGTCCTCTTTCTTCTATACTGTGTTGGAATTGATAGGGTACCACTTATATCAACCTATTCGGTGTACATGTAAGGCATCATTTGCTATACATTTAACGATCTGAAATCACCACAACAATCAATTAAATTTGAGATCGATTCTAGCTTGATAGAGTTGGTGACCATATATATGTATATGTACATACATATATACATATATATTATATATGTATATATGTATGTACACACACACACACACACACACACACACACACACACACATATATATATATATCTATATATATATATATATATATAAGGTCATTGATCTTTGACTTGAATACGATAGGATACTTGTGAAGGGAGTGATTTTTGGGATGCACAAGGTGCTGCATGCTAATCAGGTTTCCTGGCCTTCAAATAATTGAGAGTGATCTTTGGGATGCACAATGTAGCACAAGGTGCTACATTTAACGATCTGAAATCACCACAACAATCAATTAAATTTGGGATCGATTCTAGCTTGATAGAGTTGGTGACCATATATATATATAGAGGAAACTGTTGGTGAGCTTAAGCTCACCAAACTTATGGTGAGCTAGCTTGCCCAATCACATGGGGGCCCACTTTGTTAGGATGATCCAAAGCATTCATTTGAAAGTCCCTTACATAGATGGGGGGTGTACCAAAAATCAGTTCCATAGGATCATCCTAACCCCTCCATTTGTGGAGGACAAAAATGGACAGACACAAATCTGCCCCATTTTTGTCCTCCACAAATGGAGGGGTTAGGATGATCCTATGGAGCTGATTTTTGGTACACCCCCTATCTATGATAAGGCCTTGCAAATGAATGGTTTGGATCACTCCCCAAAATGTGGGACCCATGTGATTGGGCAAGCTAGCTCACCAACAGTTTCCTCATATATATATATATATATATATATATATATATATATATATATAGAGAGAGAGAGAGAGAGAGAGAGAGAGAGAGAGAGAGTGAGAGTGAGAGAGAGAGAGTTAAGTGAAGCTACACATACATGTAGCTAACTTAGCTACACCGACGGCTTAAAATACAGTGGGCCCACGTTGTTTGGGTGATCCGAACCATTCATTTGATAGGGTGTGATAAAAAAATCAGCCCCATTAGATGATCCCAACCCTTCAAACTGTGGAGGCAAAAATGGATAGATTTGTGAAGGTTTTTACACGTCCATTTTTGCCTCCACAAATCGTAGGGTTGGGATGAACCAATGGAGCTGATTTTTTGGGCACACCCTATCTATGTGAGGGCCCATCAAATGAATGGTTTGCATCACCCAAACAATGTGGGGCCCACTGTATTTTAAGCCGTCGGTGTAGCTAAGTTAGCTACACGTATATGTAGCTTCACTTAACTCTCTCTCTCTCTCTATATATATGTGTAGCTAACTTAGCTACACCGACGGCTTAAAATACAGTGGGCCCCACATTGTTTGGGTGATGCAAACCATTCATTTGATGGGCCCTCACATAGATAGGGTGTGCCCAAAAAATCAGCTCCATTGGATGATCCCAACCCTTCAAACTATGGAGGCAAAAATCGACAGATTTGTGAAGGTTTTTACACGTCCATTTTTGCCTCCACAAATCGTAGGGTTGGGATGATCCTATAGAGCTGATTTTTTTGGCACACCCTATCTATGTGAGGGCCCATCAAATGAATGGTTTGCATCACCCAAACAATGTGGGGCCCACTGTATTTTAAGCCGTCGGTGTAGCTAAGTTAGCTACACGTATGTGTAGCTACACTTTTCTCATATATATATATATATATATATAGAGAGAGAGAGAGAGAGAGAGAGAGAGAGAGAGAGAGAGAGGAAAGTGTTGGTGAGCTTAAGCTCACCAAACTTATGGTGAGCTTAAGCGCCCCAATCACATGGGTCCCACATTTTCTGTGGTGATCCAAACCATTCATTTGCAAGGCCCTATCATAGATAGGGTGTGTACCAAAAATCAGCTCCATAGGACAGAAAATGTGGGACCCATGTGATTGGGGCGCTTAAGCTCACCAACACTTTCCTCATATATATATATATATATATATATATATATATAAGGTCATTGATCTTTGACTTGAATACGATAGGATTCTTGTGAAGGGTGTGATCTTTGGGATGCACAAGGTGCTGCATGCTAATCAGGTTTCCTGGCCTTCTAGGAAAAATATCTAGGTGAAATCTCATAATCTACATTGTAGGGACTTTTGTTAATTGTTTTTTATTGAAATACTGGTTCACCTCTCTCCCTAGGAATGCCATCATTAGGCAATCCTAGCTGAATGTTACACTATCCAAGACCTTTGCAGAACTTAATAATCTTACTAACATGAACGTGTAATGTGCATGCTATGGCACACATGATAATTAAGTCCCACTCTCTTTTAATAAAATTTGTGTCACCATTTGAAAAAAGAGGGAAAAAAAAAGTGTACATGCTACTTGAAACTCGTGGTTCAAGCACACAGACACCCAAATGTTTGCACCTCTATGTGACCTTGATACTTAGCTACTTTCCAACATTAGTATCTTTTTCTTGCTGAGAATACGGATATTCAACCAGGCGGAAACCTGATTGAATGTCATTAGGCTATTTTTTCATACGTGAAGGAATGGAAGATTATTTTTTTTTTTTGGGCGGGGGTGGGACATAACTACCAAAATTGCGTGGTGCGGACTAGGTGGGACAGTGAGTGTTCACCAACGCCATGTGTGTAATTTCTGTATCTCACCAAGGAAGTGGATTTTTCAGTACCTGATGGCACTAGCACTATTACCAAAATTGACTAGAAACTAGGAAGCTACCTAAACCACCTCATACATGATTTTGGGTCTGAAGCATCGAATATTTGTGAGATAAATAAGAGGGCATCCAAATTTGTAGATTCCGGGATTTGGGAACTATTGGTGTGATCCGTGTAATACATAGTGGAAACAAAACATGATTACTATTGATTTGCACTATCCAGTTGTTAATGCTTAACCTTACTTGATTTTTTCTTAGCATATCTAACCAATATACCACCATTATGATTTATGATGCTTTGATGAATGTTTTAGAAACAGCACATGTGGGATAATTATATGGTAATCAGAGACATGGATCTGGTGGGCCAAAAAAAAAAAAATTTAGATCCCTGTAGGTCCCAATCCAAATTTAGTGTTTGGGACTTAGGATGTTGCCAATGCTGGACCGGTTTGCTATACCCCATGAGATCAATGGCTTGGATGATCACACACTTGCTCGTGTATGGTGGGATGGCCGTGCTCCAGCTGGTATGGGATGATAATATGTATAGAACTTATTATATTACATGTGGGATAAGTATATGGTAATCATATCGATTGATCTGTTGGGCCACCAACGAACATACTTCTTGGTCCCATGCCAAATGTAGTGGGTAGGAGTAGTAGTAGGACCATAGTCGCAAATATTTGCCCCTATGAATTTCTCGGGGAGTGTACATCTCGAGAGATTTTAATTTTTTTTGTTATTTTCGGATTTATAATGGGAAATTTGAAAAAAAAAAAAATTATATTTTTAAAAATATAAAATATAAGATTTCGTAAAAATATCACGATATTATCTCGATGTTTTTCACGGTAAATGTTATAAATGAAAATATTGTAATATTGTTTAAAATCTTGGGATTATTTCAGGATTTTGTCGTTTTATCAAAATGTTGCGATAAAATCATGATATTTTGAAAAAAATCGGAGATATTTGTTACTATGACTTGCTCTTCTGGCAATGCTGGACTGGTTTACTTTGATCTAGCTCATAAGATCAATGGCTTGGATGACCAAACACATGCTCATCATGAATGGAGCGATGGCAATGCCCCAAATGCTTGGGGATGATAACCCATATGAAGCCTCTTATAGTTAACTTGTTTATTACTGTGGTCTGAACCATTAAAAAAAAAACAATTAATGTGGTCTGATTCCAAAGGACTGCTATATCTTCTTTGCTATTGTTGTTTGGTTGCATTTAACTTATATTGAATGTCTCTTTTTGAATATTTTCAGCTCTTTAGTTAGGACTTAGGACTGTTTCATCAATTTACTCATTCTAGCTTGAAACTCTTGTGTTGTTGTGGATGAAGGATCTATACTATATTGGTTACATTCCATTTGAACTTTTGTGTCATTATGTTCTTTCCAGATGTACTGATATATCTGTTTCATTCAGGGCCGCTCTAAGACATCTGAAGGAAGAACGTGTCAGGAGATTTGACTACTGCCTACCTTGTGAGTTCTCTTAAAATTTTTATTTAGACTTGTTATTTGTATTGTATTATCTTTCTTTATTGTATTCATTGCATGTTGTTTATGCCATATCAACTCTTTCATTTTATCCTGGAGTCATCATCATAAAAACACATCCAAAGCAAGTGTTCGGGTTTTGATTCTAACTAAACCTTTTTCTTAGAAAATTCCTTATATCACGTTTCAGCATTGGTTTTGGATAATCAATTTGAAGTTAGAAGCTTTGGACAGGTTGCATCTGGCTTTGGTAGTATTGTGGCCCACATGGTTCATATTCTCTCTTTTCTACTTTTTGACATGTCGGCATGCAGCAAATGTTTCATGTTGTTGTTAGTTCTGCATGACATCTGATAACATAAAAATTGATGATGAGTTGGTTGCTTGATTTGCTAACGTATAGAAGCCCTGGAGCAACACTTTACTCCCTGTTCATTTAAGATTATGACAACCGATTGTGATTGCCGAACTGATTATTGGACTCAAATTTAAACGTAATTTTGAGTCCAATAATCGGTTGGCAATCACAATCGGTTGTCATAATCTTAAACAAACAGGGCCTCAGGATGAAATGGACAATTCTGCAGATGGGACATTCCCCCACCTCCATGACATCTGATAATGTAAAAATGTATAATGAGTTGGTTGATTTGCTCATGTATAGAAGCCCTGTAGCAACCAAGGTTATAAATTTCGGTTTTGGTCGGCACAGAAACGGAAACATTTCGGTTTTTGGTGGAAATTTCGGTGGAAATATAACATCTTTCCATTTTTTTGTTGTTCCGACCATTTCGGTCGAATTTGAGGAATTTCGTGGAAATAATGACAAAAGGAAATCGTGTTGATTTTGTTACCGTGGGGGATGGAAGTGGAAACATTTCCGGTCGTTTCCGGCAAATTTTGGGGAAATTTAAAACCATGGTAGCAACCTCTTTTTTAGGCAGTAACAAGAAGCTTTAGCTAGGATGAAGAAACCAATTCTGCAGTTGGGACAAGCTGTCCCTAAAGAGAAGAGGAAACTATTACATTTCCCCACCTACACCTGAAATATGGAGATGACAGAAGAAATTCTACGGCAGGATTGAGTGACCAATGGTAATATTCTCCCTTTCCAACCCTCTCTAATTAATCCATTTGCCATTTCATTGTCTGATCTTGATTTGTGCACGACGAAGAAGTAATCCGTAAGATACCAAGCATTTCTAATATGTACGTTGCCAATCTCCATGGCTCCAAGTATCCATTTAGTCCATCTAAACACGTTCTTGAAATCAAAACTATTTTTAGCAAATTTCAGAACACGTAAAGGGGGTTCTATTAGATTTTTCATACATAAGGGGATTTCTATTAGTTGTTCTATGTTACTCTGTGATGGGCATGTGTCTATGCCAGTCAGAACAAAACCTTTGAAATGTGCATTAACATTCTGACTTATAAGTATTAGTTCTTGAAATAGATCTAAAGTTGTACCTAAGATGAATAAAAACATGTGCTGACAGTCTAGAAATAGCAGCCACAAATGTCGTTTTAAGTTTTGAAAGCCTCATGATATTTTGCGTTTTTTTAATAAATTGATAAAATCCAATTTTTTCCAAGATTTTGAAAAAATCATCGAGATATCTTCATATTTTATTTTTTATCGTGAGAATATCAAAAAATATTGTGAGAAATTTACGATATTTATTTTTGTCCTTATTTTCTTCTTAAATTTTTATTGTATTTTTCTACTTTTTTCATGATATAAACCCGAAAAAAATAGCCGTAGATACACCCTTCCAAGAAATATTTGTGAGTGATAAATATTACCATAAATAGGAAAAATAGTATCTTCATTCCTACTAGCGGTGTTGATGCGTGTTTGACTCGGCATTTTTTATTCCCCCTCAAATAGCATTCACATGACATGTAGACTGTAGACTAGTTCATTGCATTGTTCTCTCTCTCTCTCTCTCTCTCTCTCTCTCTCTCTCTCTCTCTCTCTCTCTCGCACACACGCACACACACACACATTGACGGGGCTATCTTTCAAAATGATCGAGGAACTAGGTATGATGATGGGGTTCATCATTAGTGTTAGAGTGTCTTTTCTATTTCAATCATGGGGTTTATATTGAGTCTTTTATAATGTTTTAAGATATGGGGGTATAATAGGTATTTTTTTTAAAGTTCCACTTAAGTCACTTAAGTGAATTAGAATAAAAGATAGCTCACTCTACTCCCACGACACTATTCACGACTCATGACAGTATTCACATCACTATTTTGCGGGGTTTTAAAATTCTCTAGAACCTCAACTCACCCTACTCCCACTGCACTGTTCATGAGACTGAGAGTATTCACATCACTATTTTACAGTGTTTTAAAATTCTCTAGAACCTCTTCTTTTCTCTATGTATGTGGGCCTAACATGACTTATTATGTTATGAATAATTAAGCTTTGCTTATCCAGAAATTATATTCTCTTCTCGAATTTGATGCCTTTTAGTATGAGTCACTTGGTTCCAGATGTGTGATACCTTGTGTTTACCCGTCTTTCTTCCTAATCAAAGAAGCCTTATGTAATAATTGAAATCAGATTTTAAGTTTCCTGTGGATGCTAAAGTTTTACCGTTGTCATTAAAAGAAACAACCTGAATGAATCAGATCATAAGTTCAATAGTTGGTTTGAGGTGATTTCAACCATCGGATTTATAGATTAAGTTGATCTCAAGATCCAACGACCAGATTAGATTTATTTCAACTTAGGTTGAAAGAAATAACTTTAATTGTGAATTTCAAAGCATTTAGAGGGGTTGGACTGATTTATTTCTGGAAAGTTAAAAGTTACCTAAACCCTAAAAATTGATCATATTTTTGGTGTGTGTTTGTACAAGTTAAAGATTGACTTGCACTTCATCTGAATCCTACACTACACACTCTGTATGCTATGTTTCTCCTGCATTTTTTTTTTGCTGGTGTTCTTTGGTGTTTATTTAGGGTAAAAAAAAGTCATACATAAGGGGGCTTCCAATTACATTGTGCTATGTTACTCTGAGGCGGGCATGTGTAAATGCCAATCACAACAAAACCCTTGAGATGTGTGCACCAAGGATTTAAATGACAGTTTCGGCCGTGGAAATTTAGGCCAAAATCATGTAAAACCTTGATAAAATTTTCGTTTTTTTTTTAAATTTCCACTGAAATGTATAAAATTTTGGTGGAAATTTATGTGGAAATCATTAACATTTCGGTGGAAATCTTGTAAATAAGGGTGAAAGACGAAATTTTGGGGAAATTTCGGAACTTCGGCAAAAAATTGCTGAAATTTTGGTGAAATCCTGTATTTTTTTCGATTCAATGTACTTTCAGTTTCGGTCCAAACTGACACCGAAATTTTTCGTCTGAAATTTAAAACTATGGTGCACACCGACATTCTGACTTCCAAGTAATAGTTCTTGAAATAGTGATCTACACTGTATCTGACTTACAAGAAATAGGAACCCATGTTGACAATGTACAAATAGTACCATGAACAAGAAGATTTGTAATTTCATTGCTACAAGCAGTGCCAATGTGTTTTTGACATGGCATTTTTATTCTCACTCCCCTCTCAAAGTGTCCATGTTACATGGTGGATTATTTCATTGCATCTCTCTCTCTCTCTCTCTCTCTCTCTCTCTCTCTCTCTCTCTCTCTCTCTCTCTCTCTCTCTCTCTCACACACACACACACACACACACACACACACTTTCTATGCTAGGTTGCTGCATATTTTTGTTGTTTTGCTGTTGTTGTTTGGTGTTTGTTTATAAATTTAGTCTTTCATTATAAGTTCCTGTACTCACCCTTGCAGTCCCGAGTCTCAAAACCTGGACAAGGGACCAACTCCATGAAAAATGTGGTATTTTGTGAAATTGTATCTCATAGCACGGTGAGTAAGCTGAGTTGGTTTATTGAAGTAACCATCATTATCATTATGATCATGCATGCATGCAATTATGTTCTGAATTCATTGCTAAAACACTATACATTGTTCTGACAGATTTCTACAACCCTATGAAAGAAGAGGATCAAGTAGAACAGGAGACGGTTGTTCAAATATTTTTTCCTACGGAACCTCCGGTAAGCTAGTAAAATACAACACAGGAATAATGCTCACTGTCTAATAAACAGTTCTTTCTCAACATGATTTGCCAAGTTTTGCTGCTATTGAATTCTCTTTGCTGAGATGTTTATTGCACAGAAGATCCTTGCAAAGAGTCTACATCATACTGAAGATCAGCCAAAAAAAATAAATTGCAATAGAACTCTTTTATTTGGTTCCCCTACGATTCACGTTAACTTATATGAAGTCTTAAACTAATCATTTCACACTTAATTCAAAGAGGGATGGGGTGGTTTCCCAGCATGGTACTCTTCAATTGAATCTTTTATCCCTATTTTCTTTCATGGAACTGTTTTTTCAAATAAAGCAGGCAATGTAAACAAAAAACACCACCAGTAAGGACCAAAAACCTAGTCAGATCTTACAGGATCAAGCATAAAGTCTAATTACAAGATTTCCACTAGAGACACCTATGCTGTAAGTCTATCAGCATTGAAGTTGGCTTCCTTCTTTTGATGTGAAAAAAATGAATTTGATATCCTTCGAGTCTATCAAGCAGCCTTGGAGCTCATCTGCAAGTTTCCAAGGAAAGCCCGTCCCTTCTCTAATCCATCTGATCACACCGTCTAACTTCAAAAATGTCATAAAGAGCCTAATCCATCTGATATAAAATGTAAAAAATGTCTCTAATCCATCTGATCACACTTTAATAAACAATTTTTTTTTGAATGGCCACACTTTAATAAACAATTCATCACTAAAAAATGTCATAAAGAGCCTAACTTCATTCCTAACAGCCAATGCTTCTGCTTTAGCAGCACAAGTGAGACTGACATCTTGATTTCCATCTCTAATAATACCCCCTATACCTTCATTTTCAAAAATAAAAATAAAATATAAATACACCTCCTATACCTTCTATTCCCAGGTTCCCCCAACATGAGCCATCGAAATTCATTTATATACTTACCTTTGGTGGTGGTTTCCACCTAGGACCAATCTTTCTTTATGGGATAGCAAAGTGCAGAAAAATATCTCTACTTTCTTCTCATCTCTGATGCTTGCACGCCCTTAAATTGATTTGCCATCACAGCCCATTCCACCAATCTACTAATCACCCTCGTCAACTTCTCTACAAATATTATTTTTCTTTCTTTTGAAGGCTCACTTATTTCTATCCATAAATGAGAACATGGTACATATATCTGATAGAAAAACTCCATTTGCTGTTTAGTCCAAATCCTCCTATCTGTGCTATGCTGTCAAATGAAGGTCTAAAACCTCCAGAACAACAGCTGCTGTGTCTATTTCCTAATCTTAGAAAGTTCTCCTAAAATATAAGAGTCCAATCAAGCTATATCACCGTTTCTTCTAAATTGAGGCTCAAACGAACCATCTCTTGCTTCAGCTTGTCTCCATAGTAAGGTAACATTGCCTTTAGGGGTTTATCTCTGCACCAAAAATCTTGCCAAAACTTCACTCAATTTCATGCTCCAACTCTGAATCTGATCCATTTAAGAAAGTTGTCAGCAATACCATCTATGATTTTTGGTGGTTTGATTTTGGTATTCTTAATTTTGTGCAGGTTGTATGTGATTTTGATTGGGATCTTGATGACCTTGAGGTACAAGTTTACTTCTCTGTCTCTATCATGCAGTTTACTTCTGCTTGCACTGCTAATTTAGCTCTCCCGTGATCTTTATTATTCTCAATATAATGACTGCCAATTTGAGCAAAAATAACATGTTCAAAAATAAAAAATCAGCGAAAATAAAAGGAGGGGTTCATTTTCAATAGGTTATCTGCTCCCCACAGATGTAAAATTATGGTATGGTTGTGAATGTTATTGCTGCATGAAGATATTGCATCTTTGTCGCAAAGCACTTATTATGTGCATTTTTAGCAGCCGTATGGGCCATAAACTCGCATGGCTCTTGATTGCAATGTGCAAGAACTCACTGATCCACTTACTTTCTACTTTCCAGGCTAATAGACTCGGTACATCTGGGCTTGAAATATGGCTTCTAGTTCGTAATTTCATGAAATTTGTGAATCCTCTATTGCTGAGGATGGTCGAATTTTCTTTTTGAAAAGATAACAGATTAGATTAAAAAATAATTACAAAAGGGGCAGAGGTTGCCTCTCTCATACATCACAGCCTATGGATGCTCGGTTTATCATGTAAATCGGCTAAGTTATTTGCTGATCTGGGATTACAAGAAAAGAACTCCTAATATCCTTACACCACAGCAATCTGATCGATATAAGATGCTAATCATCATAGGGCTGCATTTTGAAATATAACCAATTTCTGAGTCATGTTAGATTTTATAACACACAGATTCTTGAAATACACTAGGTGTACTCTTGCTGGTAACAAGATATCCTGTATTCCAAGAATTTGATTTGGAAGACTTTGCATGATTTGATTTGCTAGCAAACCAAAATGTTTGATGATTGGTTACTATGCAATATTCAGCATGTTATTCTAGGTGAATAACCAATGAACATTAAAAACCACATTTTCTATGTTTGATTTTGGAATCATTCCCATGATTCCTTGTTGCTTGTGTTCGACAAACTCATCCCTCTGTTTCTCAATATCCCAACTTTCGAGTGGCAAAAATGAGCTGAAAACTCAAAGTGAAACAGAGTCGCTTCTTGCGATTCTGTTCCACCCGTTTTTTCCACTTCGAAAGTCTGAGAATGAGGTGTGTTGCCAAACCGGTACTGAATTACATATGTTGAACCTATATTTCCTCTTTTTTTTATTTGCGTTGAGTGTTAAATATTGTTTTTGCAATCTCCAGGACTTTACAAATGAAAAAATTCAGGACGAGGTTTTACCTGAAGATCAGAAAGATGCTTTTAAGGTATTTCTACATGAAAAGTAGCATTTTCTTGAACTTGACATGTTCTGCAGACATCTTTAAAACGTGTCATCTATTTCCCAGGAGTTTATCAAAGAGAAGGTGAGAGAAGCAAAGAAAACACAAAGAGAGGTATCTAAACCGAATATTTTCTAAGTCTGTAGCATCGATTGGCAATCCTTAGCAATCCTGGCATTTTACACGGCCTAACATTAGTACCATTTCTGGCTCCTTATTGCAGGCAAGGGAAGCTCGAAAAAGAGCGATTGAAGCAATGGATCAGGATGCTAAAGCTGCATACGAGAGCATGCGGTTTTACAAGTTTTATCCAGTGCAGACACCGGGCACTCCTGACATATCTCAATGGAAGGTGAGTTTTATTAACAATGTTCTGTCTCTGAAGAAAGTTTAAGGGCCTCTCTGGATGCCTCTAGAAATTATTTGGATATGATCTTATACGCAAGGGTATTGCTAATGAGTGCCCAGAGTTTTATTAACAATGTTCTCCGTCTCTGAAGAAAGTTTAAGGGCCTCTTTGGATACCTCTAGAAATTATTTGGATATGATCTTATATGCAAGGGTATTGCTAATGAGTGCCCTTAGGGAACTCATTAAGGTGCACTGGAAACATAATTTTACACATGTTTTGAGATTTTTACAAACGTTTCAAGACTTTTTCATTGGAAACATATGTAACATTATGTTTCCAATGCACCTTAACGTTTAGGGCACTCATTAGCAAAACCTTGTTTTCAAATGCCATTGAAGTTAAATATGGTTATTTTCAAATATTGGTTAGAACAGTTATAGTAATGATATAGTTAATGGCTTCCAAAGAGGCCTTAAATATACTCAACTCAACTCAACAAAGCCTTTGTCCCAGACTAGTTGGGGTCGGCTAAATGAATCCTTTAGAAAAATTTCATGAAAAAGGTGAAAGGAATCTACCCGACCTTAAATATCCCATTGCAAATAAGATTAAGTAGTTTTATTTGTATATAAAGACTGATATTTGTAGCATCCAAAGAGGCCTTACATCACATGAATTATTGATACTGGAAATGATATCCGCACTCCCTTGTTTTTAGTCACTCGTCACATTATTGAGCACTTTTCTGATTAGCTGTTGATTGCCTATTGGGAATTGTAGCAATCTGTTTAAAAACTAATTAGAAAAGTTAAATAAGGAGAGTAGAGTCATTGTTAAAACCAGGGAGTGTGTGTATGATTTTCTCTATTGGTATTGTTTTACTGCTTTCTGTCAAATCTGGTAAAGGACCCAGATTTTCTGTTACTTGAAATATTGTATCTTCTCACTTTTTTAACACATTGTGTTCCTTGTGGTTTTGTGAAACAGTCCTCATACATAAATAGGTACTATGGCAAGGCTCACAAGGTATTGTGATTAAAGTGAAGGAGACCAAAAATGCTCTCCAATCTATAGCTGTAAAATGATCTCAAGCAAATAACTATATATTCGAGAGCTGACAAGGCTATTTGCACTCGCCATTCCTTGGAAAAACTACTGGCAAGTGCTGGCCTTTGATCTCGATTCTTCATGAGAAAGCTCTGTTTTTCTCCTTCATAAGCTTTATTTAATTTCCGAGATGAAAATTTTGAGATTCATGAGGGGTGTTCAGTTCTTAAGCTCCATTTTGGATGGAGTTCGTTCTCTAAGCAGGTATTATCTTTCTTCCTAATTTCGGCTGTACCCTATGAAGCTTCATAGATATTGAATAATGAACACTGTTTTGAAAGGAAAATACAAAAATGGCAGAATTGTGGGCACTCCTTTTTTTTAACAAAATTCTCATTTGTGCTGTTTTATGCCTTTGGTGCCTTTTTTTAAATGAAAAATGGGTGGGCAGAAACAAAGAAGGGGAATCTATGGATGAAAACCATAAGAGAATAGAAACTTTTGAAAGAGGAATATTGAAAACTTACTGATTTTAGGATGCACTAATTAGTCCATTGTTGCAAGAACAAGCACTCATGGTTGGTAGAAAAGAACAAAGTTCCTACACAAACCCAGTCATAAGAAACATAATCACATCATTATTGGCATGCAAAATAGGAAAATAACTTACAAAAAAAGAGAAACATGCACAATAAGACTAAAACAAAGTAGAACACCTAAGTGAGCGACCATCATCCAAGGAAGGCCATCATCCAAGGAAACAAAGGGGAAAAAGCAGTCCACATCTAGTACCAAAGATTGAGAAAGAGAGAAGAAAACTGGAAATAATTTTGTCAACTTTCTTGTTAATCACCAACCCTAATCGTGCAAGCCAATGCACATCAAAATCTGTTACAACTGGAAATAATTTTCACAGCATTATAAGGTAACATAATTTTCACAGCATCAAAATCAACATTACAAGGAAGTAATTTTCAAGTCATGCAATCACCACTTGAAACATCTAAATAGGGGAAAAATCACCCAACATGAATTAATAAATGACCAAAATACAAATACTATAGAAAGATAAAAAGGGATGACAGTGCCACTTAAAAAAGGATGACAGCTTCTAAATCCAAATTACCATGATTTAAAGCTTTCATATAGAAATCCAACCAATCAATTGAAATTCAAAAGAGTTCATGTTTTAAATACAAAGCAACTAATATTATTTTTCAATTTCCAAGAAATGTCTAGATCTGACATGCCAATCATGTAAATCATACAGGATTGTTACTGAAAAATGTTTAATGTATAGTCCACAAATTGCTAGATAAAGAGATTTACAAAAAATCCTAAATATGAAATAAAATAATTGAAAGAATGATTTGAAAAAGTAACATTTTTTTTAAAATTGATGTGAAAATGGGGTAATCCTATTTAAATACAACTGGAAACGGGAAAGGTTGAGATCTCTATAAACAAATACTGAAGAATAATAGATTTCTACATAGAAATGATTCAATTGAACATTAAATCTCTATAAATCTCTATAAACAAAATAACAGTGCCTACTTAAACCTGGCCAAAAGCACGAGCATTACAAAACTTTAGGGGAGGTATATCTTGAAACCAGAATAACAGAACATAGTCTAGGGTCTAAAGCATAATTGTAGAAATGCTGAAAGCCTAAAATTGAACAAAGAACATGAATGTAAAGACATGAAAATGTTGAAAATGTCTCATGGATGAGTAAATTTTCCAAAATCCTAGAGCTAGAAATCATTGAAGACCTACTTTTGCATTATTCATACTTTCAATCTCTGTTACAATGGATGCTAAACCTCCTATGAATATCTTCTTTGTGCGAGCAGGACCAGGTGATCTATGGACATTACTATTGTCTCTACTCTAAATGTGCTAATCATCCCTAAAGACAGCCTTCTTCACCTCAACCTAACAATTTGTTGATGTTTAAATTCAGATAATGAAAACCAATTTCTAGAAATGATGCTTTAACATTCACAATTCCCAAGAAAATTGAATCTTTTAAAATTCATATAATTCAAAACCAGATAATAAAATACAAATGTAGAACTCTGTTTTGACATTCATAATGGCAAAAGAAAGAATATTTTCGATTGAACACTCACAGTCCGACCATCAATTTTATGTTTCTCCATAACAATTCTCTCTACAACAGCTGGGTCTGCAAATACGACAACACAAAAGCCACGGGCACGACCTGTAGTTCGATACTTCATGATGAAAGTTTGCACCACTTACCCGTATGTCTTGAAATACTCCTCGAGATGATCTTCATTGGTGTCCATGAAATTCCACCGATGAACATCTTTCTAAGATCTGATTCCAATTTCCTACAATCGCTATGTGGAATTACATCAAGAACTAAATTTTCAATATAATAAACTCAAACACCGAAATGAAAATACCCAATTCAAAGGATAGAAAAAGAAACCTAATCACCCGCAAAACACCACTAAGTTCAAGAAGTTACCCCAAATCAGTCGATCTGTACTAATGGATTAACTTGAATTCAATCCAGTAGCTTCAGATCCTTCATGGATCAACTAAATCGGCATACAAGAATCCTTTAAAGTGCAACAAGACAAGAAAAATGAGAATCCAAAAAAGAACATATTTCAAAATCACCATAACATCTCAAAACCAATAAATCAAACACTAAAAAATTAGGGACGAATGAAAGCCAAAACATAAAAGATAAACATCAGTACAGGTATAGAATAGAGAGTGAAACAAAAAACAAAAAAAGGTAAAGAAAATAGCTGAAAACAAGAAAAGAATGGTACCTGCGTCATCTTTCTCTCTGGGTTGGGTTTTCGACAGAGAATGAGCATTTGTTTGTGCCCACCAAGAGCAAGAGATAAGCAAGAGTTCTTTCAGGCGACAAGTGTTGCCCTTTGGATGACAGGTGGAGAAGAGAAGCCACGACCATAGAACCATAGAACATACCTTTTTGTGCTCTGCCATACAAGGATTCGCTTCAGTGGAATACCATGAAGGATATTATTGGCTTCGGGTGGGCCACTTGATAAATGCAATGAAGCATTAGCATTTCAGCTTTAATAAAAGCCCACACGGATGCCGTCCATTCCCTCTTAAGAGTTTCAACCATGAATGTTAATAACAACAGATATTGGATGATGAATGAAACCTATATTCTTTTAATTTTGTTGAGTGGTATAAAATAAAACCAACAGAGGAACAGACTGCAATATTCTTTGACATAAACAACCAAATTTGTACCTTTATAGGATTCCAATTTCAAAGTAGAAAACAAACGTCAAACACTATACTGAAGATAATCAATGGGTAACTATTAGTATATTTTGTGAAATGTGAAATTTTTTAAAGTAACATTTATTTATTATAGTAAGCATATTACAAAGCAGGGGAAAAAAATCTAGCCCTACTCAGACCCCGCAATGGCAGGAGCCTCGTGCATTGGGTCACCCTTAGTAAGCATATTACAAAGCAGGGAAAAAAATCCAGAGCAATGGATCACATTAAAAAAAATCCAAATGCCTCAAAATTGGGGTTGAAAGGCGATCCTCCTAAAAGTGAACTTGCCATGATTAAAACACCATTTCCATCAAATAAATTCAGTTCTTTGCTGGTATTGCTACATTGATCACAAACAGGTTCGTGGTTTACTACATGCTCATCAGAATTGAGAACGGAATTAGCCTAACTTTGCTTTCGTTAGCTAAAAGTCATGTCCTTAAATTTCAGCTTGGCAGAAGTGGTTGTGAGGGAATGAAGGGTATTGCCTTGTATTAAACCATATGTACCTTAAATTACCCCTCGTAAATCAATTCTTATATACAACACCCTCCCCATATTGTCTGTGAGATGTTGCTAGACTGGATTACCCAAATTCTTTGTGAGATATTGCTAGTCTGGATTATGAAATGGATTTAGTTATATAGTTGCTTTTATGTCTTAGTTTAGACTGAGATAGGCCATCAAATAAAGAGATTCTGCCCTCACATTTTTGCTGTGAATTTATGTCCTTATGCTGCTTAAAGAAAAAAATATGTATGTCTGAAAGAAATTTCTTATGATCGGTAGGCTCAGCTCACAACCATTAATATATTTTAAAAAAGTACTGCGTTGAAGAGCAACATTGCATCAAAAATCTAAAGCCAATCACCAAACAAATAATAAGAAAAACCACAAAAAGAAAATACTTATATGCAGCTGGGGTTGAAAAGCAACAATGCATAAAAACGCTAAAGCCAATCTCCAAACAAAGAATAAGGAGCTTTCAGAAAAATGATTGATTTAACATTACTAATTTCCTCCAAACAGGATTTATTTCTAAACTGGGTTTCCTCCAAACAGATTTTGAAGCATCATATGTTTGTAGGAGATGAAGACAAAATGAATAAGTTTGTAAGTACGCTATCCATCTATCACAGAAGTAACAAGAAAGAGTAATTTTAGTTCATGCATTGCAAATAGCATCTAGTCCAGGATACTATAGGGTACACTGAAATTATAGACTCGAGTGTGGTATTATCATTTCCCAATGTGAAAAGATCATTTCCCAATGTGAAAAGGGTACGGGGGAGAGAAAAACTGGAAAATGATATATATTTTTTAAAATAAGTTAGAGAAACCACAAAAAGGAAAATCCCAACATGCAGGTGGCATTGAAGAGCAACAATGCATAAAAATTTCAAGCAACAAAGAATAAGAAAAACCACAGAAAGGAAAATCCCAATATGTAGGTGGTGTTGAAGAACAACAATGCATCAAAAATTTTAAGCCAATCTCCAAACAAAGAGACAAAAATCACAGAAGGAAAATCCCTACATGCAAATGGGCGATTGCTCACTGGTTTGGGAAGAAATTGCTTCGCGGTTATGACCTGTGCAGCAACAAATGCTGATATCAATAGTTACAATGCAACTAATTAGAATACAAATAGAAAATAAAAAAGGGCTACGAATAGAAAATAAAAAAGGAAAGGGAACAAAAAAACGAAAAGAAGACTTCAAAAATTCAAAACCCTAACATTGCAGCAGAAATAACACAGAACTTAGTGATCATAACCTGTAGAAACGGAAATGTCGTGAGAGGTAGTCAATAAAGATAGAGAACAAACCCTAGATACATAAAGAAAGACAAAAAAATCTAATACAAGAACCTGGAGAACAATATTGCCAAAGAAAAATGAGAAGTTAAAGATTTATCAAGAAGAACCGAAGGTAGAGGAGGGATAGATGGTTTGGATTTTGTGGAAATTAGAAGAGGCGATACCGTCTGCGAGAAGTGAAGATGAACAGGTGTTCAGAGAAGGAACTGCATGCATTGGGTAGAGGGAACGGTGGTTCTTGGACGCATATCTCCAAGGCTGCGATAACGGACGAACAGGATTACTTTGATGGAAGAAATAGGGGAATCAAAGGTGTTCATGAATCATGAGAAACTATTGGTGGAGGGAGCGACCAGGAGACGTGATTAAGGAGGGAAACACATGCGATTGGCTGAGAAACGGTGAGTTTTTGGATTGTAGGGAGGGGTAGTTGTAAAGAGGAAAAGATGAAAATAGGATTAGGTTTTAACAGATGAGATTGTTTTTAAGAAATAAGAGGGAGAATCTAAGGCCACGAGAGCAGGACACAGTGTCGAAATTTAGTGTCGAAATTTAGCAGAAGATGATTGACGAAATTTATGTGGTTTAGGCTTTTAGAATAGTAAGGATAAGGATTGTGTGGCCATGCTTAGTTCACCATCCAAAAAATATGACTCATTCAGATTGTGACCATATCCTGTCCATTAACATTTGGATCTTTTGGATCCATCTGAAAGTCGGGGTCCATTCACACCCCTATTTGTTATTTGTGATGGGAAGGAGCCTCTTGCTAGTACAGCATTCTCATATAAACCCTTTCTTTTAGAGAGAATTTCCAACAATACGTTGAAACATGTACTAATGGTACAAACCCCTACATTTATAATTGGAATCTCAATGTTAATATTCAGTTCTGTAAATAGGGGTGCTAGTAGGACACTGTGGAGGGCAGCGTCCCTCGGACTCCCAATCCCTATGTACTGGTAGTGGCAATCACAGGGACAGCGCCCTCTATTCATTCTTCTTTTGCAATCTCGAGGGTGCTGCCCTATAGGGTAATAAGATTGATTTTGTCTTACTAACATCTCACTAATGACGTGAATTCATGTCACTAATGACGTGAATCACTAGTGACATGTCAGGTAAGAAATGTGTAAGATGACGGGGCAATCCAGGATAGTTAAGTGCCTTGCCTCGCCAACTATACAATCTCTATTATTCAATTAGTGACCCGAGAAAAAAAAAAAGGTAAGTGATACATTCTCCCCCTTTTCTTCCCCAGCCAACCCCCTCTTGTCTGTTTAAGACGCCACTTTTTACACTAGAAGGGGATTGACCATGGAGAAAAAGAGGTGAATAGGATTGGTGACACAGAGAATTTTATTTTCAGGTTGAGTCTCCAGCTCAATTGATCAGGGCTTTGTTATTCAACCTTGAGGTCGGATTATAAATCCTAGTTTTACTTAGAAAAAAAAAGGAAACATTGACACCATCAGATGAAAAGTAAATGGGACTAAACAGCTTCTAGATCGAGGTCCTTAAGGCTGAACTTTTAAAAGTTGAGTGTAGCTCAATCGGTCAAGGCTTTGTTCTTCAACCTTGAGGCTGAACTTTAACCCCCAGTTTTACTTTGAAACAATGGAAATATAGAAGGTGGCTCACATCAGACTAAAAGTAAATGAGACAAACAGCTTCCTGAAGACTTTGGTACCATGATTTATCCATTTTATTTTAATGTTGAGTCTCTAGCTCAATTGGTTGAAGCTTTGTTCTTTCAACCTTGAGGTCGGACTTTATATCCCAACTTGACTTTAAAAAACAAGGAATTATCGGTGGCCGTTCATATCAGACGAAATCGGCGGTGGGGACTACCCGATCATTTTTATCCATAGTGGGGTCCACCATATCATTTTTCCACTGTTTTCACCATCTCGGCCTGGCCCATTTCTTTGTTTAAAACCCTCTCTTTTTACTTGTTATTCTTAAACCAAGTGAATCATATGTTCCTTAACTTCTACAATTTTCCGATGAGTCCGATTGTTAACCGAGTTCCACTCCCAGTCCGAGTCATTGCCGAGTCGACCGTCTCTCCTCCTCCAGAGCCCGCCATGCTCGAAACTTCTTATAGTATAAAGCTCTCTTTCTTCGACCTTCATTGGATCCCCCTCCAACCAGTCAAAAGACTTCTCTTCTATGAAACGAGCTCGTCTTTCTCGCCTTTACTCATTCAAAACATGAAGAATTCTCTCTCGTCAGCACTCGGACGTTACCGCCCACTCGCAGGGAAACTCGTCTACTCGCCCGAGTCAACCGAGTTAGAGATCGAATGCCGAGAAGGTGACGGTGTCGTCTTTCTCGAGGCCGAGTCCGAAGGAGATTTCCACCGTTTGGCCAGAGATGATGTGCATGACGCGGCCACGTTTGGAGCTTTGGTGCCAAACTTGGAGACAACAAAACTGCCTTCACGGCTGCTGTCCGTACAGGTGACCATAGACATAGTTAGCAAAACACCAGCTCGGGTTTTTTTTGAGGAAACTTTTTAAACACTCACTCACTTTGTTAAAAAAGTACGGTATGGCCCCCACCATAGGATTATCCAAACCGTTCATTAGATGGGCCACATCCTAAATACGTTGTGACCCAACAATCATCTCCATAGGTTGATCCTAACCCTCCGATCTATAGAGGGACTGGATATTAGAGGGTTGATCCTAACCCTCCGATCTATAGAGGGACTGGATATTAGAGGGTTGATCCTAACCCTCTATAGATTGGAAGGTTAGGATCGACCTATGGAAATGATTTTTGAGGCACAACCTATCTAAGTGTGGCCCATCTAATGGACGGTTTGGATATGGTGCGGTCCATACCGTATTTTTTAATAAAGTGAGGAGTGTGATCATCAAAATGCGGTAGTGGTGATATCATTTCCCTATTTAAAATTGGGAAGTGATAAATACACCCCTTTTGATTATTTGGGACACCCAGCTGCAATGTATTTATAACTGCAAAGGGGCTGTTGTACTTCACATGGGAAGGATTCAACGGACTTTGATTGCCAACTTACACTGCAGCTGGGTGTCCCAAGCATGGTTTAGAATTTCGATTTCGGTACCGGTTTCGGACTTCCCAAAAATCAAAACTTCGGTCGAAATTTGGTAATAATTTAAAAAGAAGATTTAATTGATTTCGAAATTTTCGACCGAAAATTGGTAAGGGCGGAAATTCGGAATTTCGGGAAATTTCGGTTTCGGTCTCTAACCATGGTCCCAAGAACTGAAAAGGGGCGGATATATCATTTCCCCTTTGTTTTTTTCCATTATTTTACTACCTTTTTTTATATAATAACATAATAAACTCGAATTTTTGCTGAATCACGTTTTGCTAACTATGCAGGTGACCCGCTTCGTCGGTGTCGGAGTGGCCGTCGGATTATGTGTCCATCACTGTGCAGTAGATGGGAACGCCATGTGGCGTTTCGTGAAGTCATGGGCGGATATCTGCAAGAGTGGGGATCATACAGTGGGCCCCAGGGTGTTGTGGGACCGGTCCCCTATTAGGGGCTCTTTCGGGCTTATGATCTCCAAGTTTTATCTGGAGATGCTTGCTCCATCTTTACCGAAGGTACGTCGCTGGGCCCACAATGCATCATGTTAACATACGGTCGAATGCCCACCAAGGTGGGCCCTATTGTGGAGATGGCATAACCTAAATATCATGTCGATCGAACGGCAATAGCTCTGATAGCATGTGAAACAAACAAGTACTGCAAAAGCTTAAATAACACCAACTCTAAGTCTCTAACTTTTAGAGTAACTGGTTGTTTCACCAGAGGGAGAGAATTGAGAGGGCATAGAGAGGGTGAGAAGGTTCCGAAAAATAAGGAAAACAAAAACTTTATTTTGCTCTATTTTAGTTGCCAATCCCAATCCCTAGGGAATAGTCCCGCCCTACAAAGTGGGGTGGGGATACCCTATGGCTAAAAATAAATAAAAAATCCCAATCCCACCCTCACTCTTAGTTCTCTCCCTCTTCCACTCTCTCTACCCTTGTATCAACACTTGGGGCACGTTTGGCTAGCTGCCATGATTTTTTTTAATGATAAATCAGTGTCTCAAGTGAGGGTGAAGCGGCTAAATTCTATAAGGAAACAAAAATCAGGAAAGTAGTGTCTCAAGTGATGAGAAGTGGCTAAAAATCACGAAACAAAAAACTCTACTCCAATGAGGGTAGACTTTTTCTTGATTTTCAGCCGATTCTCAAACTTATCTCAATCGTGTCCTCTCAAATGTCTCTTCTCCTACCGCCCTACCACTTGAGGCACTGATTTATCACCAAAAAAAAAAATGCGGCATCCTACTTCACCTTAGTAAGCTAATATTCCATAGCTAATATTCTATGAAAAAAAAAAATTATGGTTGTCAAAACATGGCCTAAAACTTATCCAAGCAGCACAGCCAATCCCAAGAACAGATTATCCAAGGATTTCTACCCCCATCGTGAGCAGCCCATCACATAATTGCCATGCCAGTTTGATGGTGCATTCGAATTGAATTTTAGGTATAATTAATTGAGATTTTATATGGCGTAAGCCCTTATAGTCCCTTATTTTTCAAAATGTACTTTATAGACCACACTATAGGATGATCCAAACCGTCCATGTGATAGGCCATAACGTAGGTCATTTCCATAGGATGATCCTAGCCCTCCGATCTGTAGAGAGGTTTCCATAATATGCAGTTCCTCTACAGATCGGAGGGTTGGTATCATCCTATAGAAATGATTTTTTGGTTTCAACCTATTTACAGTATGGCCCATCACATGGACGGTTTGGATCATCCTATAGTGTGGTCCGTAAAGTATTTTTTGGAAAATAAGGGACTATAAGGGCTTACACCGTATAAAATCTCTATTTGATGTGTATATTTTCAAATATTTCCTATTTTCTGATCGAAAGCTTACACACAAATTTCACCGGAATTCCAATTAGATTTCGCACCCAAATCAGACTTACTAGTCTTCTTCTTTTTTTTGTTTGAATTGCAAGACTTACTAATCTTCATTACTCTATTACTAGCATTATGTCATTAAACTGATCAAATCAACAGTTGACACTCACGACCTTTAGTGATCATGATCCAACCCAACTAATGCGAAGAACATTCATCCTAACTCCGGCCAACATTCGCTCATTGAAAGCACGAGTTTCACATAGCAACAATCATAACATCTCTACAGTCTCAACATTTGTGGCCGTGTCCACGCACGCTTGGATATGTAGCAATCGGGCGAGAAGATTGGAAGATAACGAAGAAAGTTGCCTCCTCTTTCTAGTTGATTGTCGACCGCATCTTGATCCTCCATTGGAAGAAGGATTCTTTGCTAATTGTGTAAGGCCATGTCTCCTTCGAGCCAAGGGCTTCCAGTTATTAGGCGAAGATGGGTTCATTTACTCTACCATGGCGATCCAACGGGCTGTCCATGAGGTTATATCAGATCCTCTAAGAGATTGTAAGAATTGGATAGACTATCCTTTTGGACTTCCACCATCCTTTATGACTGTATCCTCTTCGCCGAGGTTTAAGATTTATGAGACGGATTTTGGGTCTGGAAGGCCTAGGAGGGTGGAGTTGGTTTCGATGAACAGCGAAGGATCTGTGGTTCTAGCAGATGCGAGAGACGAAGAAGGGGGACTTCAGGTTTCCATAGCTCTTTCTCCTACTCACATGGACATGTTTACCTCCCTCTTCCTAGATGTTTAGAAGTAACTGTTGTTTTATTAAAGGAATTAGTAAATAACCAATACAACCTACTTCATCTGTTCACTAAACGTTATAAATGGTTGAAAGGAAATCACGCCCATCATTGGACGTTTGGTCACTGGATAGATGAGATGTAAGACAAAGTTACAAGATCATCCATCTCTTTGCACCATGTTAGAAGGTAGGCCAACAGTGAGGCTGATAGGCTACAGATAGCTTGGGAGGGTAGCTGGAGGGTAAAACATGAAAATCTTTGATTTTCTTCCACCTTGATAGTTTTGTGTGTTGTATTGTTTCTCTTTCATTTCCCCTTTGTTGTGTTCTTGTATTGATAATCTTGATCTTCGAGGTTCTTTTCTTCATTCATTAATTCAACTCTTTGCCATTAAAATAAATTAGGGTGCCACACTTGATATTCGATCCAACAGCCAATTTTATGATGCTGTCCTTGGATCAAACTCCAACGGTGAGGACTATGTCGTACCCCCATTATACGCAGCTATGTGCGTACGTATGTCATATAAGATATTAGAGAGTATTAATTATCAGATAGGTATTTTCGATTACGCCTACCTTTAGTCATGTAGAAGTGTAGAACTTCCTTCGTTCAACTCTTTGTCATTGCTCTGCCCTTGTTAAGTACAACTTCTATACCAGTTTGTCTGGAAAGAAAAAAATCTGGCAACCTCCTATTGCTATTGTCAGGGCGAGAGTGTGCTACTGCTGCCCTACCTACATCTGTCATTAGAGCCGTTGCCACTGCCATGCCGAATTCCATGACGGTTTGAACCACATTACTGATGCCGAATTCCATGACGGTTTGAACCACATTACTGTAGGGACTGAAGAATTTTTCTCATGTGATTAGATATAGTACGTACTTTGAACAACATTATTGTTCTCCTATATGTACTTAGAACAACATTTCTTAAGAAGGTGCTTATATTTTATAGGAAGATGGTAAATTCGCACCCCCTATAGGATAATCCACACCCCTTATGATGTGAATTGTGGCAGACTTGAACAATTTTTGACGTCAAATTACGTTAAAAGGGGTGCGAATTATCCTATGGGGGTGCAAATTTATCATCACCCTATTTTATATCACGGATTTTTATATAAAGTACTAAAAATAATAGAGTAAATTATCAGCATAGGAGTAGCGTTGGTTAGCAATAAGATATGGGCTTTGTTAACATGTTCCCAATGCACTCGTTAAGGTGCATTGGGAACATGTTTTTACTCACGTTCCGACGATGTTTTGAGATTTTCATAACCCTTTTAAGACTTTTTGGATGGAAGATTATAGGAATGGAGGCTGATGTTGGGGGAAATTACGGATTACGGGAGCCTTTTAAAACAAGAACAAAACACTGGCTAATCTTCAAAATCAGGTGGTCAAAAGACCCTGATACCCTTCCTCCTTTTTCATTACTGCCTATTAAATTGACACGCTTCACGAGGATTCTTTTGGTTCTTTTGAATGCATATTTAAACCGAAAGAACCTTGGTCCGTTTCTATCTTGGCCGTCGGGAATAGCTAGAGATTGATGGATGCTCGACACGTGTTGAAAAACTTAAACTTTTTGGAATGCTAACGTTATTGAATACTTTAGTGAGCAGCATTATCTTTTCCCACTTCTCTTTTGGCTTAGAACAGTAACGTTATTGAATACATCTCTTTTGGCTTAGAATCTTTTCCCTTCTCTGTTGGTCTCCATTATTTACACCAGCGTACCCCATTATTTACACCGGCGTACCCATTATTTCTCTTTTGGCTTAGAATCTTTTCCCTTCTCATTTGGTCCTCATTATTTACGCCGACTTACCCCATTATCTACGCTTTCTGCCGGCGTACTCCATTATTTCCGCCTGCGTAGCCATTATTTCTCTTTTGGCTTAGAATCTTTTCTCTTCTCTGTTGGTCTCCATTATTTATGTCGGCGTACCCTATTATTTACGCCGGCATACCCATGAATTCCACCGGCGTACACCCTATTTTCGCCGGCGTACTCCATTATTTCCGCTGGCGTACCCATTATTTCTCTTTTGGCTTAGAATCTTTTCCCTTATCTGTTGGTCTCCATTATTTCTGCTGGCGTACCCATTATTTCTCTTTTGGCTTAGAATCTTTTTCCTTCTCTGTTGGTCCTCATTATTTACGTCGGCTTACTCCATTATTTACGCTTTCAGCCAGCGTACCCCTTTATTTCCGCCGGCGTACACCCTATTTTCGTCGGTGTACCCCTTAATATTCTACCGACGTACTCCTGAATCCGGCGGCGTTCTCAGCCAAAAGAGACGTGAGAAAAAATAAAATATTCAATAATGTCTCCGTTCTAAGCTAAAAGAGGCGTATTCAATAACGTTACTGTTAAAAATCAAAACAGAAGTTAGGACCAAAAGAGAAGTGAAAAGATAGAAACGAACCAAAGCCAAAAGAGATGTATTCAATAACGTTACCATTCTAAGCCAAAAGAGAAGTGAGAAAAGATAATGATTGACATTTGGTTGTCGGCGTTCCAAAAATTTTTTTAACACGTGTCAAGCATCCATCCTTCTCTAGTTATTTTCGATGGCCAAGATAGAAACGAACACAATGTTCTTTCGGTTCAAATACGCATTCAAACAAACCAAAAGAAGCCTCGTGAAGTGTGCCAATTTAATAGGCAGTAATGAAAAAGGAAGTTGAATGACGTTTATGTCGATGTCAGAAGGATATCAGGGTCTTTTTCCAACCCGATTTTGAATATTAGCCCTTTTTTGTTCTTGTTTTCTTATTTTAAAAGGTGCCCGCAATCTATAATTACTCCAAACATCAGCCCAAGTTCCGTACTTTTCTCTTATAAATTTGCATACCGTTAATTATTAGAGCCCAAATTGACCATATATTTTGGCAATTCTAACATTTTAACATGGCTCTAAAAATGCACGCGTGGGAATATTCACCGGGAAATGCTCGGGAATGCTGCAACTAATTCCGTATGAAATTTACACCAAGCTCTAGAAAGTGGAATGGTAGGGAAAAGCAAAAAGCACAAGCACTTGTGGATTGTGGAGTAAGTATTCTCCATACATAACATGAAAGCTCTCTCAACTAGAGAATGTCCAATTAATATTCTATTATTAGTGGAAAGATAAACAAGCTTAGAAAAATTCCAAGGAGAAATGAAGCATAAACCTATAAAAGCATTCTCTCTAATTTAACATCAGAGGTCTTCATGTTATAGAATCTGGAAGTAGTACTCTATATTTAGGAAGCTTAACAATTCAAGAAAATTCAGCATAAAATGGAGGAAAAGGAAACATTAAATATTTCCTTCAGTCACTACCATTGAACCCCATGGTGAGTACTAGCTATACTCCTAGCACTATTTCCATCTCCATTTTCATTAAATCCAACCATACGAAATCCTCCCATTTGCTGGTTCTCTCCATAGCCCATGACCCTTCCTCCTTTCCCTCCGAAACTCGGCGGAATTACAGAATAAAATCCGCTATTAGAGCTCAAAAGACCCATCTTACTTGTGGTGGGATTTGTAACTGAATTAACACCATTAACACCAAGATTAGGATTGCTATTACTCTCCTCAATTGGAGATTGTTCTCCTTGTCTTGCCATGGAACTCTTCTCCCCTTCAGTCTCTCTATACTTACTCAGATAAACCTTCAACGGCCCGACATAATTCTCGAACCCGAGAGTTGTCATGGCCCATAAAAGATCATCTCCGTTGATCGTCTTTCTCTTCTCTCTTTGGCATTTGTCAGACGCTTCGCCGGTGATGAAGCTAATGAATTCCGAGACGCACTCTTGGACGGTTTCTTTAGCTTCTTTCGATATTTTGGCATTTGCAGGGAGAGATTTCTTCATGATTCGGCTTACGTTGGCGATGGGGAGGAACCGGTCTTGCTCTTTGGTGGAGATATCAGAGGCGGCCCTCGACTCAGAGTCCGACGGAGGGCTTCCGACGGGACTAACATGGCGTCTTCTTCCCATCATGGAGAAAGGGGAGAGGGTGTAAGAAGGAGAATGAAGGGCAGGAAAATATAATTTAGAGGGAGGTGTGAATGAAGTGAGGGAATTAGAGCAACTTGGTTGGGTTTTTAAGCTAAGAAGAGAAGGGGAGAAAGAGAAGAAAAGTGGACAGACGGTTTGATGCTGACTTTAAACATAAAAAATCACTGGTTTATAGGGACAGCGTTCACAAAAAGAGGGGGACAATAAGTTTCAGAATATTGGATAGTAGAAAAGGAAAAATTGACCATCTTGCAATAGTTGTTGAATACTATTTCATTTGGCTAAAAAAGTTCATTAACTCGTTCGAATTGGCTCGAGACTGGCTGAGTCAACTCGGATGATAATTGACTCTGCAGTGTAGCGCTAATTCAAACTATGAACCGGGTCAACTCGCGTGTGAGCCCGCTTGTAACTCATCTCCAAAGATCACCATGAGGCAACCCGTATGGTCTTGGTCCAATCGGATGGACATCCTATGTGTAATATAAAGGACTACAAAACTTAATGGCTTAGCTTTTCTTAGCACAATCTTAAATAAGGGTTGATTGACGCTTGATGGATCAAGGACCTAGGATTATCATATCAATGTGATTTCCCCGTGTTATGTGAGTCAGACCAACGGTCTTGATCTCACATTCATGTAGGTCCCAAAACTACGTACATTTTACCATTAATCACAAAAATGACTTCCTTTATGGTTGTTCTTTCAAAAAAAAAAGAGTCAACTCACCGAGTTGTGTGAGTCCGACCAGCAACATGAGTAAGGTAGACTCAGCTGAATAACTGGGACCCCGGGTCTCATTGTTTTCTAAATAGTGCAAGTCACTTTCACTTCATAACCAACATTTTCATCCAAAAATTTAGGGTTCTCATCAATCTTAACCTCCGCCACTTCCATGAATTTCTTACCATCCAACAAAGAGGTATCTACAACATTTAATTAAAAAAAAAAAAAAAAGTAAAAAAGGGGGAGGCAAAGATGCCTGTCCTTCTCTTCTTTTGCTTGTTCTGCCTCACAAAGATTCTCACCCATAACATCCTTGAAATTTAAAGAATATATCAAGGGCAGAAATTGGTAAGAGCTCCTTCAAAACTTTTAGCTAAAATCTTCACTCATCTAAAACAAAACATATGATAAAATGGTGAAACATGGTGATGACAAATGGCTTGTTTTGGAACTGATCTCACACAACACAAGTGCATCTATTTAAATGTTTAAATGTCCTTGACTTGCTGTCTTCTCATTATAATAGGCAAAAAGTCTCAAGATTCATGTACAAACATGACATTTTTTACATGGGTTTTCCACCATTCATCAAGGGATTACAAGAAAAAGAAATTTATTGGATGTTAGGGTTTGAAATGGCTAGAAGATTCTAGGTCAAATCTAGTGTTAGACAAATATTTTTGGTATGATATATTGATTTTGCATAACTAGACATGGGTTTATGTTGGGAAGGAAGATAAAAATATGGAATAGAGATAATCACATGGATCCAAGAGAAAAAATCTGATAGCTTAAGACAAGCTTAGATTCCAGGCATAGAAAGATAGTGTCATGTGATGAGAATAATAGCTTTTTCTTCCCTTCTCCCTATTAAAATTGTAATCTAATTCTCCTGATCCAACGGTTGGGATCCTACGGTTGGAGCAATTTTCGACTATAGCCTATCTATTATAGGACTCTCATGCACTAAATTAGACCCAATTGGTCTGATATTTTTATCACCAATCATCACGATTTGAAGATCATAGAAGATTTAATGGCGGGCGGTCTAGATCAAGCATAGACAAATCAGTATGCATCTATTTTTTCATATAATTAGCAAATTTGATGCAATAAATTATAGAGATTCCAACATCGAGGTTCATTGTTTGGCTGTTGTATCTTTCAAAAGAGAAAAATGTGTGTGGGAGTGGTTTCAAAAGACAGTACCTGATCACTTTTGGCACGACTTAGGCGAAAATCCATGAACTCTAGGTTAAATATTTGCACAATACATGCCATTGTCAAAAAGGATTATTGTTTTGTATAGATTAGTAAGACAACTTCATAAAGTCAAATAATATCATGTTTAATTATTTTAAGATTCGAATTAGCTGAATTTTTTAAGCCTAGATAGAAGCCCTTGTTTTTATATTTATGTTTACATCCTTAAACTGCCGTTCTTAGGGCTCGTTGACTCCTTGCATTGAGCACTAGGTTTAGAAAAAATGAGTGATGACACCCTCGTTTATAATATTATCACATGGCCCTATTTCTCTAGTTTCTTGTGCGTCACTTCGTCTAGATATTAAATGATTTTTAGCTATTACGTAGTTTATTGTTGAAGATCTTGAGAGGTAGGTGAGCTACTTATCCAGGGTTCTTTTCATATTAGTCTAATGTTGTAACTTGTTAAGCTAGGTGTAAAACATAAGAATCTATATGCAATATGTCTTTTAAGATATATCAAATCGGATATGGTAAGATCCTACCGTTGATCATCTTAGTGGTAGATGTAAGAAGAGGAAATTAACCTGGATAGGTTAGGAAAGTACATTGGATTAGGATAGTCTTATCTAAATCTTAGCTTTATCCCTTCCTAGGTTTATCCGTAAGTGTAAGCGCGCCCTGTTTGTTTTAGATTATGACAACCGATTGTAGAGTCCCCAACCGATTATTGGACTGAAAATTGCATTAGATTTGAGTCCAATAATCGGTTGGGGACTCCACAATCGGTTGACATAATCTAAAACGAACAGTAGTGTTAATGAAAATTAATAGATTAATCAAATCTATAATCTTATCTGTGTGTGTAAATGAGAAAATGTTGGAGATATCTTGTATTCTGGTAGGTAAACTAATATGTGTGGTGCTGGCACTGGTAAGTGTCTGGTATACAATTCAGGAATTTTGAGAATTTTTGATGCAGCAACATTTATATGTGAGCCACATATTAGATTTTAGGGTTACAAGATATAGAGTTTTTTTTTTTTTTTTTTTAATTTAATGAGAGAAAAAGCTAGAAAAGAGGTAATCCTAATAATCGAGATCTCTCCTCCTTGAGAAAGGCATACTATTGAAACACTTAAACCCACAATTTTTTTTTTCTTGTTATGTGTGAGATTTTATATGGTGTAAGGCCTTACAACAATAAGGTAGGGGTACCGCCCTTGATATTTGATCCAACGGCAGCTCACCTTTTGAGGAGCTGTTGTTGGATCAAATGTCAAGGGTGGTACTTCCACCGTACAAATGCCTTGTTGTTGTTGTAAGGCCTTGCACCATATAATTTCTCGGTTATGTGTTTGTGTTTCTTGTATCTTGTCATTGGCTGCACATCAAGTTTGATACTATTCTTTAGGGTGATTGATCTCATGAATAGGGAATGATATTAGGAGAAGTCTTACTACGAGAAGTTTATGAGAAGCCTAATTAGGTTTCGCCCTCACGATGTTAGCATGATCTAGACACTTCATTTGGTAGGCCTTGTCTTGGAGATGACATTGACCAAAAAAATCCCACAGATTGGATGATCCCAACTGTTCAATCAATGGCTTGCACATGGATGGTTATAAAGAATGATCGATGCCTCAGATTGAAGAATTCTATGATCAAATGGTTAGAAATGTTCGAATAATAGAGTGATTTCTAATTCATATCATCTGGGGGCATTAGATAAATGGTTTACAACATGCCACAACATGTTAGTACTAGGACTATTTCTAACTTCTCATGCGCTTCTCATTGTATCATTATCCTACATGGATACATTTACCAGTTTCACCTGCATGTGATCTGAGAAAGGAAGGTGGCATGCATGTTTTAGTCATACTGCAGTACTCTAAACACGAAAGATATATTATGGGGAATCTAGCATCCTCTTTTGATATTTGGCTATTTAGGATCTTGCCAAAACATTTCTATAGAAAAATGAGGTCGAGTCTAAATGGGTTTTCAAGTTGGTGTTTCTATTTGGCTAATACTTCTTGAGTTTTAGTAGTGATAAGGAGCATAATTTAATAGAATAGTTGTTTTAGGGATGCTAGAATAGAGAGTAGAGGCTGGTTTTGTGCGCTTGTAGGTAGCATAAGAGAATATTTTAGGGCATGCTTGGCAACAGTGGAAAAAAATTCATGGAATCTTGATTTAGGTACCTAGTGTGAGAAAGGGGCAAAGAGGCAGGAGAGAAAGAGGGTTGAGGGGGGGATGAGTGAGGAGAGATATGTGATGATGCTGGTAAATGAGGGAAATGCATAGGTGTGTCTTCCAACTATTTTGGCTGACGGTGTGCATGTGGGCGTCTCAGAACCAGTCGAGGTTCACGAGTTCGTTGGCTGGTATGGTCATTTGCCCAAATCATGCAATTACAAATGTCTTGGTAGCCCTTCTATGGGGCCCCCTCTTGGTAGCACTCTCTTCCTTCAAATTTGGATCTGACCTCAACAGATGTTAGAAGGAGATTTGCTTTGCATTGGAGAGAGAGAGAGGTTACTCCCAATTGGGTTTCGACTGACCCCAATTGGTACAAGCTTAATTTTGATGGATCTAGTTTTGAAAATCCAAAGCCGACTGGAGTGTGTGGTATGCTTAGAGATGAGGAGGGAGGGGGACTAGATGAGCGTACTTGGGACTCATTGGCATCTAGGATTCCCATGGACAGAGATTAGAGCGGCATTGCAGGGTATATGTTGAACAGGCTAATGCCTACCATTAGATGGCTGAATGGTAGTATCATTAGATACTAGGCTCATTGATTGATGAGATCAGTAATCATATGTGGGTGGTTTGCTTAGAGATAAAAGGAGGGAGAGACTAGATGGGCGTACTCGGGACCCAAATAAGGGATTTGCTAGAGTCCAAAATAAGGGATTTGAAAATGAAAGATCTTATGTGAGGATTTATATATCTAAGATCGACGGTCAAGATTGATGAAGGAGATTAAGAGTGGAATTTCTAGAGTTACCTATTGACGAAGGCGATCAGTAAAGGGTATAAGAGTAATTAGCTCATCTCATTCTCATGAATGATTAGTGTAGTCCTAAGTTCAACTACATCAAGTAGGTCTGGATAATGTAGTCGATTAAGGGGAGTAAGCCCATTAGAGTGCTATTGTGAGTGGAATTCTAGGTCTTCATAATAAAGGAATTGGTCTCTGATGCAGTTTAAATGAGACATGATGTCTTCATTTGCATGGTTAGAACTTAGAACATTTTAGATGAATGTGTGATATTGTATCGTTCAGATCTATTGTATTTGTGATCTGGCTTATTCTAGATGTACATTGATCAAATAACATTATCCTAGTTTTTTTTTTTCAAAAATTAAAAAGGTGGTGTAAATATCAATCTCATTTCAGTTTTAAAGTGAATATCGGATGTAAATATCAATCTCCTTCAACTTTTAAAAGTGAATATCTTATTTTATTCCCACTTAAAATCTAGAAAGCAACATTATACTCTCTTTAAAGACTACAAAAGGCAAAGATATCAACTTCCTTGGACTAAAACAAGGGCCTATAAATATCAACCTCCTCAGAATCTCTTTATCCAAAGCTCAAAAACTCTAGAAAGCTATATAATACTCTTTTTATCCAAGAACTTGTCCATGACTATCAATACTAACAAACTTAAAGAAACACACGCTCACAACAGGAATGCAGAAGGAAAGAAAGAAAGCTGGTTGTATGCATGCATGCAAGCAAAACCCGGAGAGGGTTCATCATAAACTCGACGACGACGCAGTTTGCAAGTTCCGGCGACTTTCCGGATCAGCTGAAACATCGAAGAAATCCTGCAAAGCAATCATTTTAACAGAGCTGCCCTTCATGCTCCTTATAGCTTCCACACTCGCCAGGGCCCCGGCCACAGTTGTTATGATAGGGACCTTATAAGCGAGCGCCATCCTCCTCAGAAGCCGTCCATCTATCTGATCAAGCAGATCATCGGAGCTCGTGATTATCATAAGCTGAATCTGACCATTGGCAATCATATCGGCCGCATGGGGCCGTCCCTCGTGCATCTTCAAAACCCGCTCCACAGAGATACCCTCTAATTCTAGCATATGTGCAGTTCCTGACGTTGAGACAACCCGAAATCCAAGACCCAGAAAGGCTCTCGCAATTGAGGGAAGGTGTGGCTTTGTAAGATCATTTAAGCTGAGGAACACAGTGCCGGAGATAGGAAGTTTCTGCCCTGCGGCAATCTGGGCTTTTGCGAAAGCAACTGGGAATTCAAAGTCGATTCCCATTACCTCACCTGTGCTTCGCATCTCAGGCCCGAGAAGCACATCGCAGCCCTGGAACTTCTCGAATGGCAGCACGGCCTCCTTGACCGAAACATGGGCTGGAATCACTTCTTTAGTAAAACCAAGATCATCGAGGGACTTCCCTGACATGACAAGAGAGGCGTACTTGGCCAACGGGTGCCCGATCGCCTTTGACACAAATGGAACAGTGCGAGATGCTCTAGGGTTTGCTTCTAGTAGGAAGACATCCCCCGATGCTGTGATTGCATATTGGCAATTCATGAGCCCACACACACCCAACCTCTTTGCCAGCTTCGAAGTCCATGATCGAATCGTGGTCAAGCAAGATTTTGACACAGTCTTTGTGGGAAGCAAACAGGCTGAGTCACCGGAATGAACACCGGCCTGTTCTATGTGCTCCATGATCCCACCAATGACCACATTCCCATAAGAATCCGTAAGTGAATCCACGTCAATCTCACAGGCATCAGAGAGATATTTGTCGACCAAAACGGGACGCTCGGGATCCACTTCAACTGCGTTTTCAAGATAAGTCACGAGCTTCTCGTCACTGTATACTATCTCCATAGCTCGTCCTCCCAACACATACGAAGGTCGGACCACAACAGGGTAGCCTATGTCCATGGCAATCGCTAAGGCGTCGGCTTCGCTCTTTGCTATCCCACCCTTGGGTTGTTTGATCTTTAGTTCATTGAGGATTGCATTGAATCTCTCTCTATCCTCGGCAGCATCGATGGAATCCGGTGAGGTACCCCATATTTGAACAGGCCCGGCTCCACTGGCACTCATAGGATTGTGCTTATCCAAGTAACGTTGTATTGGGAGTGCAAGCTTAAGAGGCGTTTGCCCTCCAAACTGTACTATTATCCCAGCCGGTCGCTCTAAGTCAATGATGTTCAAGACATCCTCGACTGTGAGTGGTTCAAAGTACAGACGGTCACTTGTATCGTAATCTGTTGAAACAGTCTCTGGGTTTGAGTTCATCATGATGGTTTCGTATCCAGCCTCCTAGAAACAACCACCAGACGGTTAATGAGACCCAAAAATTTTACATCAGAAAGAACAAGATCATTAATAACAAGGTGTACCATTCAAAAAATAATAATAACATGGTTATTAACTACTCATCAGAACAGTAATAAGACTAAAGTAAGGTCATCTTGCAGTTCTGGGGGAACTGTATTTCTTAAGGATGCACCTTGGGTCAGGTTTTACCCAACCCGCATCAACCCGACCCAAAAATAACATGGGTCGGGTTTCGAAATCATGGGTCTTGGGGGGTTGGGTTGGGTTTTAGGTTGAAAAATCCGACCCGATCTCGGGTCGGGTTGGGTTTAAAGAAAAAAAACCCTGAAACATGACCCGACTCTTATAGAGTTATAGGTGTGCTATGATTTTCATAAATATCCCTTAAATAACATGCCAAATTATTTTCAAGTATATTGACATAATTGTTTTCGTTGAGGTGATCGGGTTTGTGATGTGAAAAAGTAGTTTCCTTCTTAAATCTATGCACTTGACAACTTAAATTTAGAAATTTTCGGTGCGAAGAATTGCTGTTTTCTACCATCTTTAAAATTAATCACTATAGTAAGCTAAACATTAAAACCTGACCCGACCCAAGAAACTATCTCGGGTTGGATCGGGTTTATGAATCTCGGGTTTTCCCATAAAGACTCAACCCGATCCGTCCAACCTGAGTTGCAACCCTAGTACTATTTCTGTGTGCATGAAGACAAGAAAATGAAGCCAAATAAAACTTCAGAAAGAATGGAAACAAACCCGAAGAGCAAAGGAAGCGTGGCAGCAGCAGTAGTCAAACTCGATACCCTGACCAATTCTGTTTGGTCCTCCACCCAAAATCAACACTTTTTCCTTCTGCGTGGGAGCTGATTCACATTCATAATCATAAGATGAGTACAAGTATGGAGTGTTTGCCTCAAACTCGGCAGCACAAGTATCAACCCTCTTATATGCCGGAGCAACGCCCAATGATAAACGCTTTGAGCGCACTTCACTTTCAGTAGATGAAGTCGCAAACGCTATCTGTTTATCACTAAAGCCTCTTCTCTTCACTTCATAGAAGTCACCCTTTGTCAATTGGGACACGCTCCGCGATAAGAGAAATTGTTCAACATCTATAAGTTCTTTTAGCTGAGAAAGAAACCACTTGTCGATAAAGCTCAACTCGTGAATTTCATCCACTTTCATTCCTTTCTTCATTGCTGCATATATTGAGTGGATGCGATCTGGACTTGGGACCCGGAGATTGTATTTCAACTGGTCCCAATCCCAGTTAAGTTCCTTAATTTGTGCACAACCCCAGCCAGCAAAACCACATTCCAATGAGCGGACCGCTTTTTGGAAGGATTCTTGGAATGTGCGTCCCAATGCCATCGATTCACCTACTGATTTCATCTGGGTTGTCAATATCGGTTGAGAACCGGGGAATTTCTCGAATGCAAATCGAGGTATCTGCATGTTGAATGGAAAAATGGATATTATTACTAATGTATAACCATGATCCAGAGTTAAAAATTAAAAGCAAAATTGATGACAACAAGGAATCTACAATATTGAGCAGATGCATGGAAGGCAATATGCAAGCATCTATGCTTCTTGGTTTAAAAAATTAAAATCATAGGTCAGTAGTCAGCACGTCTATTAAAAACCCCAGAACTCAACTCAACTCAAATAAGCCTTTGTCCCAAAAAAACCCCATAACTCCCAAAAAAAATACAAATATGCATCCTCCAATGTCGATGCAAAAGATGACAACTTATAGTTTGGTTCGGATATGTACTATTGTTTCAGGGGTTTTGCTAGGGAGCATAGCAGAAGGCATTTCTGGATAGGCTGTTGCATGTGAGAGCAGCCATACAGGCTCGGATTTTGTCTTATTCAATTAATTCGCCTGAGGTGGCTGCTCTCACATGCAACAGCCCATCCGCGAAATGCCTTCTGCGATGGTCGCTAGCAAATCCCTTGTTTCAGAAAAGAGATTATATTTTATGTCAAACAAGAATGGTTAGACAAAGTAGTAAGATAACACATCAAATGGAGAGATAAATACAAAGTAAAAAGATACAAACATGTCAGTTCTTCAGAGATGTCAAGCCAGTTGGGAAGAGCAATTTTGAGTGTAACATCCAGCATTAGATATTGATAAACATGAATTTTCTAGGGAATGGAATAAAAAAATAGAAGGAAAACAAACTCAAACTAAGAAAAGAAAAAAAAAACCTTTATGTGGCTTCCAAGTACCCACTAGAATCTAGACGATATCCTTGAATCAGGTCTCTGTCAATTAGCGCATACTGTAGTTGACAATCTGGGAGAAGAAGACCAAGTGGTTCCCATCTTTCTCACCAAGTGGTTCCCATCTTTCTCAGTAGCACTTTCTTCTCCCATTTCCTTCTGACACATTTTTCAATAACTACAGTTTCCAGGACAGATTCCAAGGAAAAACTTGAATTATCCAGTACTTTTCTATAAAAGAATATTGGTCTGTCTACTTGAGAAAAGAAGGTATGTGGATCATCTATACCATCAAGTCTAAGAATGACTACAAAATTATGGCTACTTTAGTAGAAGAATCTCAAAGGCCCTTTTCTCTATTTCAATGGAAACTTGTTTTGTACTGAGCTGCACTATTATGCTTCACGTGTTTCAGGTCAAACCAATCATCTCCATCATACACGTGTTACATTAGACGGCACATAGACTAAAACATCTAGCTTAGGAATCTGATCAATACCCTGCAAGCGGATGGTTCAAAATACGTTAAGCAAAAAATAATGAGCAACAGTAAACATTGAACATAAAAAATTTCAGCGATCAGGATCATCTGATTGCAGCAGTTTTCAGGGTGTAGCTCATCCACACAGTAGCCCACCAGATCCACGATTGCCGCTTGTAAGGAGGACATAGCATTTCATACAGTTCTATGAGAGCATGTCTCATAGTAATATGCTCCTACATTTCCTTTCTTTTGACCCTAAGCAGATTTTAAAAATAATGTCTAAATTCATGTTCTGTATTGGAAAAACTGGTGAACATCAATTTTCTTATTTTTCTTTCTGAATGTGTTTCTTTTCCTGAATCTTCTAAAGCATTTCACAGTTCGAATCATTTGCAGCAGTCTCATTTGTTGATGGATGGCAGAAGAGTAACCACCAAGGTTTGAAATTTCGGTTTCGGCCTCAGCCGAAAAAGAAATTTCGGTGGAAATTTCGGTTTCAGTGAAAATCTTATAATTTCGGCCGAAAATTTTAAATTCCGGTTTCGGTTTTAAATTTCGGTCCCAGATTTCAGGCAAAATTTAAAACCATGGTTACCATTTACCATCAGACTGTCACATAAAATGGATTGATCTAATAAACAAGTACTAAAGAAGATAAGTCATGATGAAGAAGAAGACAGCAACATGGAAAACAATTGACAATCTGATGAAGAGAGAAATATATGTGCAACATACAAGGGATGAACATTGGATAAATAAGAAGAGAGAGAGAGAGAGAGAGAGAGAGAGAGAGATTCCAAATCCGGGAAGTCCAAAGGTAAGAGGACATTCCTGGATTGTGTGAAAGGACCTGTGAAATAGATCTATTACTTGAGAGGATTTTATTCAAAAGACGATAAGATTGCCTTTGTATAAAGGATAGGGTTTTTAAGAGACTTTGAGGCCTACAAGTCTCCAACTGGATGTACTAGATGTCCCTAGAAACTTAAGTGTGTTAAAATAGGCATCAAGGCGTAGACTGAAGCAACAAAATGCCCAAGTTGTACTCCTCAGATGCCCTAGGCGATTGAGGCATTCGCAGAAAGCACAAGGCCTGGGTCAAAGTCAGTCTAGATACTGAAGAGTGATTGCTCCACGGAACATGTTGATCAATATTTCAGTATACTGACACGGGCTACTTGCAAAACACCTTTAGGCTTTGGTGGAGTCAACATATTTTGTATAATAATTAATAGCTGAACAGGAGCATCTTGTGAATCAATAGGGAGGCGATCAGCCATATGATTCTCTTCTCTATTATAAAGTTCAGCCATTCTTAAAAAGTGAATGGCTGAATGTAGTGCAACGGAGCTCTGACGTGACAGAGCCACCTCTCAATAGGGATCGATAGGAAAAGGAAAATCCCATAGAAATCACAGACATTTCTTAGATGTGGGAAGGGCAGAAGCTATCTCACTCCCAAACATTCTACACGGATGTAACGTTGACATCATCCAACATCACATCCCGATTGCAGAATCATGTTTAGGCACAACATTTGGAAGCGCAAGAGAAGAAGACCACAATTTGGCAGTATCAACCTCCAAAAGTACCACATGAAGGCTTCAAGAAAAAGCTTCTAAGAGAACCGTCCAGGCTCCAATCGGGAGTAAATTATGAAGGAACTACACAAAGAAATTCAAAATCAAGGGGAACAGAGATGGTAGGAAGAGGATCCACTAGGGTGAAGTTATCTTGTCAAAGTCTGTGTCCATGAAGATTATGTCATGGAATGTAAACGGTCTGGGCTCCCTCGAAGAAAAAAAGGCCCATGTTAAAGAGCTAGTGAAAAAGTACAAGCTAGAGGCGATCTGCATACAGGACACTAAGATGTCAGATAGAAATAGGGTTGTTCTGAAAGGGTTGGGACTCCAATCTCATTGGGGTTTTATAGCTTTGGAGGCAATAGGAGCACGGGGATCTTGGGATGAGACTAAGTTTTATCTAATTGATTCATGGGTGGGAAGATTCTCAGTCTCGGTTGCAATAAAAAAAAGTGGCTGACAAATTTGGCTTTACCTTCATGGGAGTTTACAGACAGAATGTCCGAATGGTCTTAAAGTTTAGTTTTTTTATCCTCAGTTCCTGACTGTTAATCTGCCCGTCCATTCCTGGGTGTATCCATATCCTATAAGTGTTATTATTCATCCCAATCACTGCTCGTCAATTCATGGGTATATCCATCATTCCATATCCTATTAAGTGTTATTATTCATCCCAATCACTCTCCTCATCCATTCCTGAGTTTGAACCGTACTTTTAAATGTTAGTCAAACTGAACCTAGGTAGTTGTTTTTTTTAATGGAAAATCTAGTCTATTGTTCATGACCAGTTTATCTTCTAGGTTCCAATTCTGCAACATTTCGATTAAACTTTCCTCCCATAGTGGGTCACATACATCACAAAGCGAGGAAAAAGGACTTAAAAGCAACTACATCCATGATAGTCAAGATTAAAGTAACTATCTCGAATAAATACAAGATATGGTCAGTTCAGAACAATAAATTCAAAGAGAAGAAAGAGATGATAAAGCTACGGCAGAAAACATGAACAAATAACAGCACAAAACATAGCAGTAATATCAGAGAGAAAGAAAGAGAACTTGCCTTTGTCACCACATAATCTATAGAAGGCTCGAAACTAGCTGGCGTTTTCTTCGTGATGTCATTTGGGATCTGATCCAACGTATACCCAACAGACAACATGGCAGCCATCTTGGCTATAGGAAATCCAGTTGCCTTAGAAGCCAGTGCGGAGGACCTCGACACTCTAGGATTCATCTCTATCACCATCACCTCACCGTCTTTTGGATTGACAGCAAACTGAACATTCGAACCACCACATTCAACCCCAATTTCCCTTATTATAGCAATCGAATAGTCCCTGAGCCGCTGATACTCTTTGTCCGTTAACGTCTGAGCAGGAGCAACCGTAATTGAGTCCCCCGTATGGACACCCATTGGATCAAGATTCTCAATAGAGCATATAATCACCACATTGTCCGCCAAGTCTCTCATAACCTCGAGCTCATACTCTTTCCATCCTAATAGAGATTTTTCTACTAGAACCTGTGAAGTCAAGCTAGCCGTAATACCCGATTTGCAAATCGATTCAAATTCCTCCTTGTTATAAGCAATCCCGCCACCCGTACCACCCAATGTAAAACCTGGCCTTATTATCAAAGGGAACTCACCAATTGAATTCGCAATCTCAAGACACTCATCTAAAGTAGTCCCAATCCCCGAAGGGGGTGTTTTGATCCCAATATTCTTCATTGCTTGCTTAAACAAATCTCGATCCTCCGCCTTCTTGATCGCCTCAAGCTTCGCTCCAATCAACTCGACATTATACCTCTCCAAAGCTCCACTCTCGGCCAATGCAACTGCTAGGTTGAGAGCGGTCTGACCGCCCATTGTAGGCAAGAGGGCGTCGGGTCTCTCCTTCTCGATTACTTGCTCGACGAGGTCTGGTGTGAGGGGAGTGATATAAGTTTTGTGTGCCATATCAGGATCAGTCATGATTGTGGCAGGATTCGAGTTTATGAGGACTACTTCATAGCCCTCTTCTTTTAGGGCCTTACAAGCTTGAGTCCCCGAATAATCGAATTCGCAAGCTTGCCCTATGACAATGGGACCAGCGCCGAGAATCATGATCTTCTTCAGATCAGTCCTCTTCGCGGTCTTAATCCCATTAACGGGCGCCTTGTCCGAATCGCAACAACGGACGGGACCAAGTTGATATCTAGACTTACTAGAATGGGAGAGAAGAATATGCTTCAAATGAGGGCTTAAAGATGAACCATTTTTCTTAGTCCAGTGTCGATTTGAGTAGACGAAAAATGGAATACCATAGGATTTTGGTAAGGATGGTTTGAATGATTTGAAAATGGAATGAGAGGGAGTTAAAGTACTGGAGAAGTTCTCACAAGGGGTCATGCAAAAAACCATTTTTCCCTCTTTGTTTTTGGTCTTCTTTTTCCGTCTCTTATTCTTTCTCCTATCAAAGGAGAGGAAAAAACCCAAAAGAGGAAAAACCCAGAAAAGATCAGAGTTCAGACAGATGGGTTTTTATTTTTGCTCTGTTTTGAGCTCATAATGCAAGAGTATTCAATAGAATTGGTAGAAAGAAATCTAGGCTAAGTTCAGAAACACTGTATGTAAAATCTATGTAGTTGCAAGAAAAAAAATAGAGAGTCAAGAGAGGAAGAAACTTTTCTTTCACCTGAAAGGAGAAGAGAATGAAAACCCAAAGATCCCAAAGAGATTTCCTAAAGAGAGACTCGCTCTTGCTGGTTTCTGCAATGTAGAAACGAGGTCAAGAGGTGTGTATATACCGAAGCAACGTGTTAAAGATAGTAAAATACCGAATTTTAGCGAAAAGTGGGGTAGGGGGAGAATAGAAGAGATGCTCTAGTGGGGACCAGAGGTGGGCCATGGTCCATTAAACTTACCATTAGCCATCTGATCAAGGAATTCTCAATAGACGGTTTTATAAAAATGTTCAGTACTTTAAAAGTACCAAAGTTGGCAGTCTATGGGTCCCTCACTCTCCACCGTACATTTGGCATGTATAAAATAATGACCGGGGATACAACAATAATGGCCCATGGTGTGAAAATTTCACTGATCAGTTGATCTTAGCCGTCTGATCAAGGGAGTTGAGGTATGATCAAGGGGGGTTGCAACAATCCATGATTCCTTAATATTGGAGGAACATTTAAGTAGTGGCATAGATGGACGGTTAGATGAAAACGATGGATGATGTGGGCCCATTGACAATCAGCATGGATTAGTGGAGATTAGGGCAAACTACTAATTTTGGTACTACCAAGGACTACCATATGGTATCAATTTATTAAATTTTATAGGAGAAATCTCACTCGTGGCCTTCATGCCGAGGCCCAAATCAAAGACTCAAAATACTAGTCAATTTTAACTCGAAGAATATTCAATGGTGAAAAGAAAGATATTTGTCGACAATAGAGTAGTCCTTTTATTATACATGTACTGATGTACTGATGATGTACACAAGTGGAATGGTGTTTGAACCGAACGCTCTCATCTCTTCAGGACACCAGTTTGGGTAGGGTCTGCACATATATGCACGTGTTTTTAACACAGGGCCCACTATGATCCAAACCATTCATTTGTTTTGGTGGGTCCTAACGTAAATAGGTTGTCCCTCTACATATGGGACGGTTAGGATCACCCTATTGAGATGATTTTTGGGGAAGGGTGGGCACAACAAATGAATTGTTTGGATGATTAAATTACGTGGGCCCCATTGTATTTTCTTAAAAATATGGGCACGTACGCTCGGACACCGCATAAAAACTCCTCCAACACATAGAGGCACCATGGAATATGGGCCCAGATTGTGGAGTCATGAATTTCCTTGTATATTGATGGATAGGTGGGACCCACATCCCATATTAAGATTTCTGAGATCATTAACCTATCTTCCGTAATACGGTAACAGGGGTATCTTACTATCTTACGTTACTGAGTCTGCCAAGGTGCATGCCGTATCTTACGTTACTGAGTTTGACTAGGTGCCGTTACTGAGTTTGACTAGGTGCCATGCGGCAGATTATCCGACGAATCAATTTGTGGGCTCCACAAAGGAACATAGACACCGTTGATCTTGCAGATCATCATGAGATGACCCATGTGATCCTATTCCTATACAATCGGTGTTGAGAAAATCCGTCGGACAAATCCGATCCGATTGTGCGTAAATTAACGGAAAAGTAAAATAAGAAGCAAACCAGGTGATGAACACTAAGATTTTGCATGGTTTGGCTAATATGCTTACGTCCGGGTTATAACACAAGCTACAAGATTTTACCCCAAACGCACAACCCTTTTCACCCACAGACCCACAACCCTTTTCCTCTGCTTCTCAACCAAGATTTTACCAGAGAGTAACCTGAGAGAAAACCCACGAGAATACGCAAGAGGAACCCGAGAAAAACCCAAGAAGAGACTTTCTTTCTCTTTTTCTTTAATTCCCTGTCTTCATCTCTCCTTCTCTCTCCTTTTTCTCTTCCTTCTCTCTCACATTCTCACCTCCCAGCCCTAGCTGCCCCCTTCAAGAGAGAAAACGGCTCTCTTTTATTTCCCCACTTATCCTTCCACCACAACTAGATAACCTAGTTAATTTAGGAAAGAGGGAAACAAGGCAACTTTCCCAATAATACCCACCTTGCTTATTTCCCGGCTACTTGAAGATTTTCTGTTGATATCGCCACCAGTCCGCTGACATCGCAAACCACCATTGGCTTTTTGAAATGCCAGCTACACACCATTGAATCATCCTAGTTCTAACTCCTCTAACTCGACCAACACGGCCAGTGCACATGTGTAGCTGTCAACCCGTTAACTTACCGAGTCAACCTTAGAGAGGGATCTCGATCCATCCTCCCCAACGCAGGTACCGTCTCCTTCTCACCGTCGTTTGCAACCTGGAAACCCTTCTCTCTACTAACTGCAAAAGAGACACTGCACGTGCTACCACTCTATTTCCAACTATCCATCGAGATCTTAGGAACACTAGTAATTGCGTCCCAAACTAGACAATATAATCTTCCACACTTCTCTCCTTTTATCAAAACCATATAGTCGCATGTGATTTTCATGGCTCCACCTGCAGCTGAATACCCTGCAACGCCTAGAGTTCAACTGATCAAGTGACACTAGATTCTGTTGTATCTTTAGGACATGCACCACACTACCCAAAGTATGAATCACTCAATCGAACATCGCGATCTTCACCGTCCTAATTCTCATGATGTCACAAGTAGACCCGTCACCCAAGGACACTACACCTGCCCTTATCACATGGAACATATCAAAATATGCTCTCCTGGAGCATACATGAATAAATCACCCTGAATCTATAATACACTCATCATGATGAAAAGTGTGATTACCTATGGAGACTGTGAGAACGTCTCCAACAAGTTCGATATGCTCATCCGTTACGACCACTACCGTATTCGTAACACCAATGTCCGACTAGTTAGATCGCTTCGACAATCCCACTTGATGTGACTTTATTCCTTGTAATGATAACATTGCATGCCTTTTCCGCTGACTCTAGATTTTGACCCGTATTTTCTTTATCCCCTGTCAGACGACCTTCCTCTTTGATTCTCCCAAAGAACAATCAACCATACTCTTGACCAACATCTTCATTAGGCCTCCCCCTAGTCTCATTTGATAAAAGTGTCATCGTGACATCTTCTAGCATCACAATATCCTTACCGAATAATAACGTAGTCACCAAATTGTCGTTTGAATCAAAAAGTGAAGTAAGAAGTAATAGGGCCTTGTCTTGTTCATTCATCTTTTTCACCAACCATGTGGAGTTGATCCACAAACCCATTTGAATATTGTCATATGTTTTAGAAGTTCTTCGCCTTCCTGCATCTTCATCCCGAACAATTGCTACTTCAGATACAATTGGTTGGCGAAGCCTTTTGACATGTAAAACTTTTTCAACTTCTCCCTTAACTTAAGCTCTTCTTCTTCCTCTGTAACTTTAAACATAACTTTATCTGCTAGACATAGTCGAATTGTATTGATCGCCTTCAACCCAATGTCTTCTCACTCTGCATCCATCATCTTCTATGGCTTCTCATCATTTCCCTTCAACGCCTTAGCCACGCCTTGTTGAACTAGGATGTCATTTACCCTTGTCTGTCATAGGGTGAAACTGCCATTTCTGTTGAACCTGAACATTTTGAATTGGGTAAAACTCAATTGCCGCCATTTCAAACACTCCGCACTTCTCGTTGTAGGTATCCACCTCGAACGAGAGTCTCTCGAATAATCTTCCTACCATTTGATCATTGAAACCGCGATACAATCCCAACACCAACTATCACTTCGCCCAGCCTTTACGATCGATCAAACCTTAGCTCTAATGCCACTTGTTGAGAAAATCTGTTGGGCAAATCCGATCCGTTCGTGTACAAATTAATGAAAAAAGTAAAATAAAAGGCAAACCACAAGATGAAAACTGAGAATTTACATGGTTAGGCCAAGATGCCTACATCTCGGGCAAGAACACATCTTGGCTCATCCTATGTCGCTTGCTGTCAATCACTTCTTCTTGAACAAAGACCAAGCTAAGCCTTTCCCCTTGGGTTGTCTAGGCGGAAGGATCTTACATCGCTAAAGAAGAAGTGGAAGACAGAATTCGAGACTAGCAAGATAAAGTCTAGCCACATAATTTAGTGAGCGGCGCCAAATCTTTCTACAGATTGCTTCTTCCACTATGAGAAAAACAAAATTACAAGGATTACAATGAATTTAACCCAAACCCACAAACCCATAACCCTTTCCCTTCTCAACCAAGATTGTATCCAGAGAGTAATATGAGAGAAAACCCAAGAGAATACATAGGAGGAACCCAAGAAAAACCAAAGATGGGCCTTCTTCCTCTTTCTCCTTTCCTATCTTTCCTCTCTCGCGTTCTCACCTCACAGCCCTAGCTGCTCCCTTCAAGAGAGAAAACGGCTCTCTTTTTCATCTCCCCTCTTAGCCTCCCACCACAACTAGGTAACCTAGTTAATTTGGAAAAGAGGGAAACAAGACGACTTTCCCAAAAATTCTCCTAGACTACAAACATCAACAACTTTTACTTTTTATTGGCTAAACCCTAAACTATACTAGATGGATCATAGAGCTAATGGATCAAAGATCTAATGGACCAAAGAGCTAAGCCGTACAGTCATCCAATCAAGGTGAAGCCAACGCCGTAGGCCTGGGGTTTTTTAAGTCCGATCAAATAGACCCAATCATGTACATATGGACACTGGCCTGCAAAGTCGTCTATTGTTCTTTTTTTCCTTTTTTCTTTTTTTGTAAATGGTAAAGGAATGAACTCTTCATTGTTCTGTATCCCATAATTGTTTGTATGAACCAACGAAAAGAAAATCTAAACAAAATGATAGGTAGAAATGTATCAAAATAAGGGGGCTTATTTACTAAGATCAATGCCTATACTGTTTTTCCATTTATGCTGTATACAATTCTATGAAAAGATGGAGTGAAAAACAGAGCTGCATGGATTTGCTAAGAGCATTGAAACTGAACTAAGATAAAAATATGGCTTGATACAACTGCCTGTGTAAGACTAAAAGCTCTCTCAAACAAAATCACACCTACAAGCCCATGTTGTCCTCCTCTTCACCACTAAATGCATAACTATGCACATCTCCAGTAGAATAGTGAAATGTCATCATTTGTGCCTGCAATTTATCAAACTGGTGTTGGCATTTCATCACCAGAAGAAATAAATTCATCATCAGAGCTTTGTTGGATGAAACCACTGCAGCTCTTCCCCTCTTCACCACTATCTGATTCCATAACCAGAGCAAATGGATCATCATTAGAGATCTCTTGGTCTGTACTGGTATAGTTCTTCCCCCTCCAGACTACAATTTGTTCCTTATCGAACGTCACGAGAACACAAGGAACCAAGTCCTGCATAAACACCCAAATGGAACAATTTAAATTCTATTTGCCTCCATTTAATGCTCGAAAATAAAGAAAATAAATAATAGAAAGATGAAAGACCAAAACCATTACTGCCTATGGTTTCAAACAAACATAACAGTGTACAAAAAAGAGCTCAACTTCTTCAATCTTTCAATAAAAGGGTGAATTGCAACTAGAATTAGTTGAAAAATTCAGAAACCAATGTAACATGCTCTATTAGCGGGTTAATAATGTACAATTTTGCACCCCATCAATCCACTTTTAATAATATTTGGTCAGGGAGACTTCATTTCCAAGATACAACATAGGGGACATTGTAATTATCAAAAGCCGGGAACAAAAGTTTTATTTCCGACATTCCATATTTATTGTGCCAGTTCAAAGAAAAGTACAATCCAATAAAATCTCACCCTGAGCTTACAGCCTATTTTCCTATAGTCACTCTTTTCCAGGCCTTGGCAGTCTATACGAACCAGCTCATCAGTTAGAAAAGCATCTCGAACCATCGGAACAAGACTACCATAGAATCCATTCTTCGCTGCAATTTTGGTTTATTGAATTAGAAGTGCTATAAACAGATTAAGTGCTGGATACTGCTGAGTTTTGAAAAGAAATATTACCAAGTTTTGTCAAGGCAGGAACGGCAAGGCCTCTCTTCCTCATTTCCTTTGTTTCTTCAATAGTTAGGCCCTCAATTACTGTTTTGATCAACCTAGGATAAATAGGTTCATGGGGTTTCCACAGCATCAATGGAATCACAGGCCTTTTCTTGGGATTATATTGTCTACCTCTGTACAGCACAACAACTCCCCCTTGTCTGTTGATGATCTGGCCACCAGTTTTCTCCTGAAAACATATATGATATATGTACAATTTCAATCAAAATTTTATGTAATAGTTTCAAGTAAATAGTAGAGAGGGGAAGCATCTTTGAAACTTTCAATATTGATAAATGGAGAATAAGCAATTGATAATAATGGAGTCAAATAAAAGTTACAAAAGCATTTGAAAAAATCGTAACACAAAATAAGGGTGAAAAGGAAGTGCTTATTAAGTAAAACATGACCAGAGCTTTATTTGTTTATTTAGTTACTGAACGAGTTAAAAGATACATTATGGACGAGTGATATATCAAACAACGGGATGAAAAAGCTGGTCACCAAACAAAAACAACCAAGCACATGGAAAAACAGAAAATTTGTTCGGGAAGCCGAAGTTACACATTATTTTCCTCATTAAGAAGAGGAAATCCATCATCGATCAGCATTCAACACCCAATTTCTTCCCACTTGCCTCTTCGTAATCTCATTTGCCTTCTCAACGGCCTCTCAATTAAGTGCTGGAGAAGTGATCAAAGCGTTTGTGGCCAGATTCAGTGGAGTCCTTCACATCAATGACACACGAGAAACCCAATCACACTTAGGCCTGTGTGATGTCCAATGATTCTATTAATAGCTGCTAGCCATGGGTTACTAAAGCAAGAACTGTCGAAATTGAATTTGTTAAACTCTGAAGCGGAGCCCATCTGGTTCTGGATATCTCCACATGCATCCTGCTACTCCCACGATCTGCACAAATCAGATTGGTAGCCCACAACAAAATCTTGTTCAAATCAATTCTTTTCAGAGCCATAATACCTTTGTTTTAGCCTTTAAAGACATGATAGTTTCCCTCTTTCCAGACCAACCAGAAAATAGACAAAGGCATCATCTAAGTACATCCAACAAATGAAAAGATTAAGTGGCATGACGAAAATGCAAGAGAGAAATGATTGGATCTGCCGAGAGGTGATGAGCTTGTCGAACCCGGGAAGGTCTAAATCCTATTGGATGGTGTTATTCTGGTGGATGAGAAGGAGAAGGAGAGAAGAAGTGAGGGAGAAGATGGAGTCCCCTTAAAGTAGCTCCCATGTAAAATGATACACACACACTTAAAAGAGAAGAGATACATAGACAAAGACCAAAATTGGTGTCACCACGTCTCTGCCAACAAGGGTCAAATAAAAAGATATATGGTAAAATCCCAATTTGAGATCACCTCCATAATCTTCATCTTGAAGTTCGTTTTTATTGATAAATGACAAATAAATACAAATAAAACCACAATTACAATAGGAGCAGTGCTCCGAATACAAACGAGCCAGTCTTGACACTCCTTTAGAAAGATTATTAGCAATCTCATTAGCCTCGCACAAAATATAGCTAACAAAGACCTCCAGTCCCCTAAAGAAAATGAAAGGCTCACTGGAAATATGCACTCAATTTTGAATTTTGGAGAGAGAGAGAGAGAAGGGGGGGGCGGGGGGGGTGATGGGGTTTGTTATAGATCATTTTAGATTATACGCATAGAGGCTCATACAAGTTATTTTGGAGAAATGGAGATTGTTATAGATCATTTTAAACTATACCCGTATGAGGCAAATGAAAGTACTACCAACTTCGCAAAAAATTGAGCTGCTAGATTGATCAGAGAAGTACAGGGGCTTTAGGTAAGATGGAGCATGATGTTCAAGGAAAGCAATGATGTATAAGGGAAGCAGGGATCTCAAACCTCCTCATAGTACACTTCTAAGAAGTAGCATCATCCTTCCTCGTGAGAGGGAGAAAAGAAAAGATTGGTAAAGAAAATTGGGAAATTTCTATCCAAAACGAAAATTGAAAATAACTCCTAGTCACACCAATCTCCTACATTCTCTAGTGGTAGAGGCCATAAGTACTTTGTTGCCATGAGGTGTAGGGTTCAAGACTGGTAAAGGAAGAGAGTAAAGCCCTTTAAAAAAATTTAAAAAAAAACTCCCAGTCGCATCCAATGAAAATTCAAAACACAAAATTATAATTGACTGCAGCTCTTTGTTTCATGCAGTGTTTCAAAACTCAGACTCAGACATGAACACGACCAAAGCGACTTGGGTGAGTCAATGAATGACGCAGTCAAGTTTTCATTAGCTCTAGCGATTCAAGGAGTTTCGATCGACTTGGTAGGGCACAACTCGAACTCGGATGAGAACTAAACAAGGTAAATGGGAGCCAACTTGGAAGATTTGATGATTGGCTTGGGGAGTTTTTAAACAGTGGTTTCATACCAAACACTAATCATTAATAATTTTCATCATAACAGTACGTATTGTCCAACAAACTCTAAATGGTGAGCAACATTTAGTCATATCCGCCCCCTCCTTACTTCCATGATTAAATCCAAAGGGTCATCGATCATTCCATCATATCAATACATAGTTTTTGAGAAAGTCGAATAGAAGACAGCAATTACAATACAATGACAAGCAATAATCAGGGTCCATATGTAGTATGAAGTTCCTTAACTCATCATCCCACATAAATGAGTAAAAGGAAGAAAAGAGAATAGGGAAGAGAAATACCTCGAGCTGTGTGCATACATTTTTCATATCAACAGTAGGCACACCAAGACACTTCACTCGAATAGCCTCAACATGCTTCCAGTTGTTGTGAATATCATTCAACATGTTATGAGTCAGGCCATCTCTCCCTGAAAAATAAGCCATCAACACCACAGTGCTAGCAATAAAAAAGAGAAAAGAAAGGAAAAGAAAAAGGAAATATTCCATTTGTGTTGAGTTTGAGTAATTTCTTTTACTGGTCTACTACAACACTTATCACTCAAAAACTAGAGAAGATAAATGATCCAAATACATAACCATGCACTCTACAAATTGGACCGAAATATCAACATTCTTGGATGACTTCCTCCCTTCAAAATGATAATACGGGGCCCCAATTCAATAAGAATTCCTTAGACACCCCCATGTTCCCAACCACCACTACCGCCACCACCAACATGACATCAACCAAGGAAGCGAAGGCTCTCGGGAAGGTGGGAAGCGAGAAGCGGGAAGCGTGAACGGTCGGAGAACTTTTTTTAAAAGTTAAATATTTTAAAAAAAAATTAAAAATAAAAAATTACTAAAAAAATAAAAATAAAAATTTATGAACCAAATATTTTACAATACATTTTATTAAAAGATCCAACATTTTCACTATCAGCTGAAATGCCTGAGTTGACCAGTGTGTTTGACAAGAAGAAAAAAATTTAGAAACCAAATTATGAGATTTTTTTATTGGACTTTTGAGATTTAATAATGTTTGGACATGATAGAATTTATGAATTTTTACAATTGAAAAAATACCCCATCATTTGGAAGTTAAGATTTTTACAAAACCCATTTTTTTCGAATTTTGTACTAGAATTGGAAAGTTGACTTTTTATCCTTTTAGATTTGGGTCTTGAAACTATTTTTAATAGATTCAAATGGGGGTTATTCCCTTATTTACCTGTAAATATTAAGCACTTAAATGACTTTACATGTAAATACTAAGAAGAGGAAGAGAAGAGGACTAGGGTGGATAGGAAACGCAGTTCCCTTAGAGTGGGATACGAGTTTCCCATAGAGTGGGAATTGAATTTCCCACGGAGTGGGAATCACATTTCCCACGTTTTTTAAATGGGATTCCCAAAAATCGAGGAATTGAGAAGATTCCTATTTCCGAATCGATTTTCGGGGAATCGAGATTCCCCATTCTGAGTGGAGATTCGTGCTTCCATGACATCAACTATCATTGGGCTTTTATAAAGAAGTTCATGAATTGACACCTCATACCATCGTTACACACTTCCTTCCAGTTACTCAACAAAAAGGAACAACCTTTCTTCCCTCATCGTTACATAGCCAATAAGGTCATTTTTTTTTTAATGATTGACGAAGGGTCCATTTGGATGCACATAATATAGTAGTAGAAGGATAGATTCCTATTTCTTTAATATCCTTTTTCTATTGATTTGAGAGGAAAGTCAAACAGTGCAAAATGGATTGCATCTGGAAAATTTGCAGCCAAACAAGTACTGCAATGTGAATAGTAAATGACACCCAAACAACAAAAGGAAATGGAAAATGTACCCTGCTTTAATTTTCCAAATTTTTTGGTGCATCCAAATGGAACCCAAAAGAAACTGAAAATTAAGGAAAAGAACCCCAAATTCATTTAGCACTTTGTTCTTCAGTCTCTAACATAATCTGCAGTAAAATTCAGTGTTTCGCCCTCTTTCCCACCAAAGACGAAGAAACACATAATTCAAAAGAATTTGGCGCTTGTTTTTATTCAAATTCTTTCATTTTCAAACATAATCTGCAAAAAAAAAAAAAAAAAATTCTTTCTATTTCATTCCTATGAAGGAGTAACTGCATTACCCAAATTAACTTGGCGCTTGTTCTTATTCCTCTGACAACTCTCCACAAGAATCTTCCTCTCCGCATTAGAGAGTGGCACCCCAAGAATCGCCTCCCTCGATTTCCTCATCTTTCCCACCGCCGCGGAATCCCCATTCCTCTCAACAGACTTCACAGTCGGATCCACGGAAGGAGCGCAGACCCCGGTCCATACACGGTCGACCCGGCCCGGCCCGAACGGTGAGTACTTGGGCTCACGCAGTCCGATGGGCCTCGTTGATGAATTGCTCTCTGTGTAGCTGTATCTGAATTCGAATGGGAGGTCCGAATGTAGGGGCTTTAAACCCGTCCGATCGAGCGAGGATGGAGGACGGTATGGGGGTTTTTGCTTCTTGGTGTTGGGAGTTTTGTTTTGGCTGTTGAAATTAGGGTTAGGGTTTTGGTGGGGAGTGTCATTGGTGAGGGAACGAGGAGGTTTGAAATTGTAATGTTTGAGTTTTGAGGAAGGAGGGAGAGATGAAGAGAAGAGACGACGAGAGATGAGAGAGAAAAGGTATGGTTGATTGTGGCGGGAAATGGGTTTGAAGAACATGAGGAATAAGAGAGTCTTATGTTCTCTGAGGTTGGAGGAGGGAGAAAGGGGGTTAGGGTTTAGCAGGTCATGGAAATGGCCACATTAGCCCTACAACGTATTTGGAGATGGAGCTATCAAGGCTGGGTTGTAAGTGGGTTGGGTCACGGGCCAACCTAATGGGACGGTGCCTGATACAATAAGGATCAATTACCAATGGCGGACAAAAATTAGGTGAAATTATCAACAAGACCCATGCTTTTCAGAAATTATCAACGGGGGACAAAATATGTCTTGTCATTAAAAGCTGGACGAAAATGCCCTTTTCTTAAGTAACACGTTTTGCTTTTCCACTTTTTCCTTTTCTCTCTTCTTTCCCTCTTTTTTTTTTTTCACTTTTTCATTTTGAACTTTGTTTTTTTCTACATTACCTGTCATCTTCTTCATCATTTAGCCAATATTGGAGGTGAGAAAACTCAAAATTTTGAAACGTGAGTTCATTCCCATCTATCTTTCAATATCTAGGTTTTATTTTTCATTTGTTTTAGGGTTTTGCATTTCTCCTTCTCCCTTTCAATGGAGGATGAGGAAGATGAATCGTACGGTAGAAAGAAAAAAACGTGAAAATGAACGAGTGAAAAAAAGAGGAAGTAAAAGCGTGTTCATAAGAGACTTGATAAGCCCATTCGGAATTTGGTAACCCCATTTTGATACTCGATAACCCCAACCCTAGAGACTTGAAAACCCCCTTCCAAAACTCCAGTACCCTTGGGCAATTTTAAGGGACTTGATAAGCCCATTCGTAAATTGGTAACCCCATTTTGATACTAGATAACCCCAATCCCAAATACTTGAAAACCCCCTTCCAAAACTCTAGTACCCTCGGCCAATTTTCAGAGACTTGATAAGCCCATTCTGAAATTGGTAACCCCATTTTGACACCTGATAACGCCAATCCTAGAGACTTGAAAACCCCCTTCCAAAACTCCAGTATCCTCGGCCAATTTTCAAGGACTTGATAAGCCCATTCGGAAATTGGTAACCCCATTTTTATGCTAGATAACCCCAATCCCAGAGACTTGAAAACCCCATTCCAAAACTCTAGTACGCTTGGCCAATTTTTAGGGACTTGATCTCCCCATTCGGAAATTGGTGACCCCATTTTTTATACTAGATAACTCCAATCTTAGAAACTTGAAAACCCTCTTCCAAAACTTTAGTACCCTATGCCAATTTTCAAGCACTTGATAAGCCCATTTTGATACTAAATAACCCCAATCCCAAATACTTGAAAACCCCATTCCAAAACTCTAGTACACTCGACCAATTTTGAGGGACTTGATAAGCCCATTCTGAAATTGGTAACCCCATTTTGATACCTGATAACCCCAATCGTAGAGACTTGAAAACCCCCTTCCAAAGTCAAAATGTGTTGTATATGCCAAAGGGTATTTTCGTCCAGCTTTTATTGACAAGACCTCTTTCGTCCCCCGTTGATAATTTTTGAAGAGCATGGGTCCTGTTGATAATTTTGCCTAATGTTTGTCCCCCATTGTTAATTGACCCATACAATAATATGGGTCAGGCTGTAGGGACTTTCTAGGATATGTTTGGATGCGCACCGTAGAGTCGGAGAGCAGTGGAATAAGCAGTCAATAGACATTGGACTTGCCTGTAATTACCTCGGAGAATAGTGGTAAGTGGTGTTTCCTTTCGCATCATAGACTTGCAGAGTAGGGGAACACGTAGGAGTTACTAACATAGATGATAGGGGGGACGCATTATTCACAAGATTTCTCAAGCAAATTCCTACCTTTTGGAGGAATTTGTTTTGAAAGCTACAAGAGGGAATAAATATGAGGGCCCGACCCAACCAATAGCATGGGTCAGGTTTAGAAATCATGGCCCTTGGATAGGGTTAGGTCTTATATTTGAAAACCTGACTCAATCTTGGTTAGGGCCAGGTTTAAAAGAAAAAAAACTCCCGACCCGACTCATACGAGTGTATTGTGACTTTCTTAAATATCGCTTGAATAACATATTAAATTATTTTCCAATATATTGATAAAGTTGTTTTCATGGAGGTGGTTATGTCTGTTATGTGAAAATATAGTGTCCTTAAATTTACACTCTTGATGACATAAATTTAGAGATTTTTGGTGTGAAAATTTGTTTTTTTTCTTACCATCTTTAAAATTAGTCACTACTCCTATGCTAAAAAATGAATACCCAACCCAATAAACTATTTTGCGTAGGGTTGGGTTTACTAATCTCGTGTTTTCCTGTAAAAAATTGGACCCGACCTGACATTCACCACTGACAAATATTCTACTAAGCATGGTTGCAATAATTACTTAGGAAACATGCAAATAAGTCTACTTGAAATTTGAAATTTCTTCAAAATCCGGAGCTATCGAGATTTAATGAGGCTGGAGAGTTCAATGGCTAGGTAACCCAATCCCGCTTCATATTGCCCTCCATCTCACCCTCATCTGATGATTCTAGACCTTTGATCAATCATGATGAGTTTAAGCCCTTCAATTATGCGGATGAGACCTTCATTTTATATCAAACCTATACCCACTGGGCCGTTCTATGATGGCCCATGATCAACAGGATCATGAAGCACATATGCCACATATGCACTACATCACGGGCCATTCTAGATCTAATCTATGAACCATCATATGAACGATCTGGATTAATCATATTCCCAGGCCCCACCATACAACAGTGGCCATGTACTACAAAGAAGTCGCACCACACAAAAAATGCGTCCAATAGTTGCACTATTTTGGCTCTTGTCGTGACTCGTGCCAACCGGAGAGACTCTCATTCTCACCAATCAAAATCTCCGAAAATACAAAACTCATCCTCCGAGCGCCACGTGTCCTCACCAGAGCCACCCCCTTACCCGACCTTTTGTTTCTCTTCTGCCTCGTCTCAAACTTCTCCTCTCTACTGAAATTTCACTCTCATCGCTTCCCACTCTCTCTTTTTTTTTCCTCTAGGGTTTGAATTCTAGGGTTTGATCAAACACCTCCCAAAACCCTAGCAATGGCCGCTTCTTTAGCTGCCTCTTCCCCACTACTACCAGAACTCTCATTTCTCAGTCCAAAAACCGGCCAAAAAATCCGAATTCCACTCATCAAATTCCAATTCCAGAACCGAAAGTATAGATCGATTTCGAATTTCGGATCCAAAGCGGTCCCGGACGAACAGATTGCAATTGTTGAAGTAAAAGGAGAAGAGAAAGAATCATCGAATTCATATAATTGGAATGGTAATGAAAGTGGCTACGAGTATAATGGATCAAAAGGGAGTTCTAATGGCAGTGTAAGAGAGGTTTTGAGTGGGAATGGATTGAGTAATGGGAGCTTGGCAAAGTACATTAATGGGAACGGTGCCGCAACGAAAGAAGTTTCGGAGGCCGAGTCAGAGGTGAAGAGGAAGAAGAAAGTTGAAGAGATAGGGCAGGAAGACGCCTGGTTTAAGCGCAACAAAACAAAAGGGATAGAGGTAGAAATAATACTATCATATTTGTTTTGTTTTATTGTGTTTGTGAAACGTCGTTGTTTTTTTCCCCCTTTGTCAATTCAGTTTTATCATTGAAACTGTAATTGATGTAAAAAGGTGACTGGTGGCAACATAAAGAAATTAGTAGTTAACAATGGCTGACAAGTATGAAGCAAAGCTCTGGTTGAAGGTTTGCCTGAGAAATGGGGCATACGTTTTTTTTTTAACCTGGAATTTATCTAGGAACTTGGGGCGGCGCCTTGAATTTTAGTAATAAGAAAATAGAATTACAAGAGGAGGACATAAAACGTTGCCTCTTACCCACTACAATGCAAGAAGATAATAAAAAAAAAGAGAAACCCCCCTTCACAAGAAAAAGCACTACATTATTTGCTACAAATATAGGGAATTCAAACTTGATCACATCTAACAGCTCCTCTACAATCCTTAGGGAGACTAATTCTCCAGTTCCAAAAGACTGCATTAATGCTGGTGTCGCAAGCATAAATGGGGCATAAATTGGTGCCTACCTTTGAAGTTTGAATTGAAAGTTCATAAACAAAGTGAAACTTCAGATATATTTCTCATTTGCGGAGAATCACAGAGGTTTGCCTTGGACTCTTCTTGACCCCCACGCTTCCCCGCCTCCGCCTCTGCACCCGCTTTGTACTTCTAAGGTCCAACTTACAACCGCACCAACTTGATTAAATCGGGAGCTTACCACTGCTTCCTTATCAACTAATCTGAAAAGCGATGGAAGGAATCTTTAGTGGGGATTCACTACACTATCCTCCCCAAACCTCACCCTATGACCTCTCCCTACTTGTTATCTAGTCCATATGACGAAATTTTCTGCAATAACATCCATATGCCTCCATATTCTTATACTTTTTCCTTTTGCTAACCTTTGCAGAAACCATCCATTTCCTTCCAAGCCCTACTTCCTTACAATGATTTCTCTTCAATGAACTGACTTCACCCAAACATCAACATCCATTTGCGTCAAAAAGCTTGGTTCATCTCTGCAGTCGAAGAAAATCCTAGTCGACTTGGCACTACCTGGCCGAGTTCTCGGTTGATGCGGTCATAATTCGGAAGGTTCAAAGGAGTTTTTATTGACTGTGTAGCGTAAAATGCGGAACGCGGCCAAGGTAAAAGGGAGTCGACTCGGGGGAGTCCGTGATGATGCATGGGAATTTTAAAACTATGCTTTCCTCCCTATGACTCCATAGAAACCTCTTTTGAATGATCTTCATTTGCTCTATGACACTATATAGGCAAGAAAACAAAGACATCTAGTAAATCAAAAGATTGGATATGGATGATTTGATCTAAGCTATCTTACCACCAAGAGATAATATCCCCTTTTCCAATATGAGAGCTTCCTCTCAAACCTTTCCATTACTGGATTCCAAAGAGTCTTGTTTGGCTTTCTTACGTTCAAATGGAGGCCAAGATATGAGCTAGGGAGATCAGATCTGAAACAGCCAAGGATATTAGCAACATCTTCCACTAACCGGTTACTGATCTTCTCTCTTCACCGCCATAACTACTGACTTGGTAAAATTAACCTGCTGGATAGAAGCTATCTCATAGCACCAAAGGACAGCTTTTAGTTTTCTTGATGGCTCTATTTTTGCTTAATGCCTCAGCCACTATAGTGAAAATAAATGATAATGGGTCACTTTGCTTTAAATCTCTCGTACTCTTGAAGAAAACCCTTTGGACTTTTGTTAATGAGGGCTGAGAACCAAGCTGATGATATGCAAACTTTCATCAATTGCGGCCAACAATCCCCAAAGCCAAGTCTCCCCAACATAGAATCTAGAAATTCCACCCCACCATATTGTACACGTTTTCCATATCTGGTTTGCAAATGATCCCACTTGTCACGGTCTTGTGGTGAGCATCAATACATTCGCTTGCTATCAATTCTCCATCTAGAATTTGTCTTCCATTGACGAATGAACCTTGGACACTAACTCTAGTGGCAAGTACCTTTACATTTATCATGTAAAGACACTCTTTCTGATGCTAATCAGTTGATAACCCTTAAGCTCCTCTGTCTCTTTCTTCTTGAAGATTAAGGTTAGAAATGACGCATCACTACCTCTGCCCAATCTAGCACTCTGGTGAAACTTCCGAGCATAAATTTTATCACAATGTATATGGATGCAAAAAACTCTAAAGTTTACTCACTTATGATGTGCCCATTTGGATAAACTTATACAGCATCTTGAGAATTTCATGTCCAACATGATGCAAGTTATATGCTGCCAGTGAAATATGTAGTTTGAGTTTTAGTTTTCAATAATTTGCGATGATCACAAAAATTTACAAAATATAGTTAATTTTGTAAGCTACACATTTTTATGAATAGTTTTAGTGGTTTAACATTCTTAGAATCCATAATTGGCAGATCATCTTGCAGGAACATTTTCGTTACCCACTTTTAGAATTTAGTGCAATAACTTGTGATGTTACTACAATTGATATGCTAACTTGTTCTATTGAGAGTTTTATGGGTGCTTATTTTTGTTTGCAGTGCCATTTATTTCTTAGTGTTACAAAGGAAATCACCCCTTGTTTCTTTTGTCATTGTAGAGGTTTTTAGGTTCTTGTTTCCTTTATGCATTCAAATTGCACGGATCCAATTATCAAAGAATGCATGCGATTTCCTTTTCTCACTTCTTTACAGTCAAGCGCCCTTATAGTTCAGTATTTATGGACATGCGCAGGTTTCCGTTTCTCCGGGTGGGCGATGGAACAGATTCAAAACTTATTCAACAATACAAAGGACCTTGGAAATATGGGGATCTGTTCTAACTTTTCTTTTTAAAGCTTGGCTTGTCAACCAGAAGTTCTCTTATCGAGGTCAGTCTCATGTTCCCAAACATCAGAATTATCAAAACACATTAACCTGGGTTTTTATTAAGGATTTCAGAATGAAATCTTTAGTTTTTCCTAACTAGTCATGAATGTTCTTACTTTGGAAATTGAACTATAGTATGCGGAGTTTCTTCTCTCTGATTCTAACTTTGAAATCCAGCAGCATATTTTTACATTGATCTTTTGAACGAACTGTTTCCTTTTACTTCTGTATGATATCTGACTGTAGTATATTTTGCGATGCATGAAAATGACCTCTGTGTTATAAAGTTTCTCATAAATACCTTGCAACATGTTCTAGGTATTCAAGTTTCCATGGGAGAAAGAGAAAGAAGAGAAGTGGGAGAGAAAGAGAGAGTGAGAAAAAGGATCCTCTCCCTCTCATAAGATATATTATATTAATGTATGTGTTATTAGGGTTACATGTGAAAAAACAAGAATACCCCTGGCCGGGTATGTAAATTACACCACTCTTCTAACACTCCCCCTCAAGCCGGAGTGTATATGTCATACAACCCCAGCTTGCCCATCACATTCAACTTAGCTCTGCCCAGTGGTTTGATAAATATATCGGCTACCTAGTCTCCTGATCTAGTGAAAATAGTACATACTTCCCCTTTCAAAATCTTCTCATGAATGAAATGTCAATCCTCCTCGATGTGCTTCGTCCGCTCATGAAAAACTGGATTTGAAGCAATATTAACAACAACCTTATTATCTCAAATCGCAATATAATGAAGCTGGAGACGAGGAAGGTAAGCCAATCTCACTCTGGAAAGACTTCAACCAGGTCAACTCCCCACACGAATGAGCCATAGCTCGATATTCTACTTCGGCACAGGATCTAGCCACCACATCCTGCTTTTTGCTTTTCCAAGACACTAAGTTTCGTCTAACAAAAGTGAAGTATCTTGTAGTCAACCTTCTATGTGTATGAGATCTAGCCTAGTTTGCATCAGTGAACCCTTCCAAGTTCATGTGATTATGTCTTTTTAAGAATAAACCTTTACCAAGGGCCCTCTTCAAGTACCTAACTATTTGAAGAACTTCTGTCCAATGAGAAGAGAGTAAGCGCTTGACTGGGATTATCTCGTCTTGCTCTAACGTATACTTAGGCTCGACTTGTCGATAGATTTATTGTATTACCACCATGGTTTTAAATTTCGACCGAAATCCGAAATTTCGTCAAAATTTAAAATAAAATAATACTTTTTTATTCCGTTAAAGAATTTCGAACGAAATTGCCCGAAATTTCGGTAATTTCGATTGAAATTTCTTCCCAAAAAATCCGGGATTTTATGCGCAATACCAAATTTCGCCCGAAATTTCGGGATTTCGGCTGAAATTTCAGCTTCGGATAAGTCCAAAATTTTAGCCGAAACCGAAATTTAAAACCATGATTACCACTACGCTCAAGTATTAGCTATTAGGTAAGTTTCCCGATCAGTGACCTAAGCCCTAATTCCTTTGATATAAGGTAACTTACCAATCTGAGTTAAAACTTCATTTCCCTTGATACTTTACTAAAGTACTTTAACCATTTTTTATAGGAAATAAGTTGCAAATGGGAAAGACATCTTGGAATTAGTTTTTTTTCCAAGTTACAAATCATAGAACTAACTTGTATAAAGGTAACATCGGCTCGGACTTGATTTTAAATTTCCACCGAAACCAACACGAAATGGCAGTAATGTTTATGTCTCCATCCCCATTGAAATGCATACTGAAACCAAAATACATACGAAATAAAAATCGTAAGTGTGTTAGTGGTACACTATATCACTGTGTTATATAATTATATTTATATGAAATGCATATGAAATTTGGTCTATGTATTATGTATAAATATTTGGATTTGCTAGGGACTACCGCAAAAGGCATTTCGCGGACCGGCTGTTGCATGATAGAGCAGCCACCTCAGATAAATGCACGCTATATCACTGTGTTATATAATTATATTTATATGAAGTGCATATGAAATGTGGTCTATGTATTATGTATAAATATTTGGGATTTGCTGGGGACTACCGCAAAAGGCCTTTTGCGGACCGGCTGTTGCATGAGAGAGCAGCCACCTCAGATAAATTAATGAATGAGACAAAATCTGTGCCTATGTGGCTGCTTTCTCATGCAACAGCCGGTCCGCGAAATGCCTTCTGCGATGGTTCCTAGCAAATCCCTAAATAGTCACATCACTTACATCATTACATGTGAAATGTGGTTTGTACTGAATCATTAGTTCAATTCTCTCCCTCCTTAGCCCTCTCTCCATTTTGTTCTTTGTTTCTATGTTTCTTTATCTCCACCTTGTATCTTGACCACTTCGGTCTTTTTATCAATAAAATTTGGCTACCATTTTCAAAATAAATAAAATAAAATCAGTTATCGTGCATGTTATTAGGTGTTCGATGTTGTTAAACCGTTATGGATGGTTGTCTTGCTTATGTGATGGATTCTAAGAGCATCTTTGTTCTTATTCTAGCATTTCCCGAAGTTTCATATTAAAATGCTATCAATTGCATATGTTTCCATACGTTTCCATGATTTTACAAGGTTTCTACCAAAAATTTCAAATGGATCCGAAACGTTTCCATCTCTCTGACGATCGAAACCGAAATTTAAAACCTTGGGCTCGGAAGGTAAGACGTTAAATATTACATCTTGGGGAAATCATAGGAAAACACGACGTCGTTTAAATTCACGTTTTCTTTTAAAGAAGTGTGGTCCACCATACAACACTTAATAATGATTAGGTCCATTGATCTGATTGGCCATTATTATCCGGCCTTGCCCTTTTTTCTATTACTATTTATCGATCAAGAAAGTATCATTTAGAATCTTATAAACTGTTTTATTTAGTGGATGCATTTCCTGTGAAATGGTTAGTCAGTATTGGCTGCCTGGAAATGGAAATTGGGCCATGTTTTCTTCTCATGGTTTTAGTATCCGACCTACGCTTCCTAGTCCTGAAAGCAAAAGGACCTGGAGCAGAGTGCACTTCCTATTTGAGAGAAAAGAACCACCTGTGGCACACAAAACAACAAACCTAAAGGTGGGTTCACTTACTCCATGGTCATCTGTCCCGAATTCAAGTTGATTATGTTTTGCTTCTTCCTCGGAGAAAGACGATCAAAGAATTCCCGATCATGGTCCTTGCGGATCGGATCATCCGTATAGGATTCAAAAAGAAACTCTAGATATTTTATTTCTCTCTCTCTGAATGAGATCTCAATTTCAGCTATGGTTTCATTAGATATCTTACAACTAGAATCCCTCTTTTTTAGGCCTCACTATGGATCAACACTTCTCGAAACCCAGTCTGTTTCGTAAGTGCTATACAGTGAGGATGGGCCCATCATGATTCATTTCACAAGTGTGGCACACCAAGGGTGGGCCCACGATGCATTTTGTCTCACAAGTGCTACATACTGAGGGTGGGACTACCATGATTTTATTTCTCTCCATTGTTTTTATTAAATCAAATTTGTGTTTCTATTATCTTGGCGTCATATATTTTATTTTGTCTAATCCTAAATTTCTTTACATTATTTTGTATTTTAATAGTTTTCATGCATTTTCTGTTAGAAATTATGACCCGTCTAAGCCACGTCAAGCAAGTACTCGTTTTAGTCTGCATTTACATTTTGAAACACTAATTCTTATGCCTTTCCTTAGTTCTTCATCCTATTCATACAAGTTTAAATATGGCAGTCAATGGTCTCTTAGAAGGTTTGACCAATGTAGCACTTTCCTCCATTTATTTTAGACTACTAATTAAGCTACATTATCTACACTTTTCCATTTCTTTGTTTTAATGAACCATTTTGAAATATGCAGGAGGAATGACTGAAGAAAAAAAGAAGGCGAGACGAAAATCCCTTGCAAAGTGGTTAAAGGAAAGTATTTTGAGACTAGGGCCGACGTTCATCAAAATTGGGCAGCAGTTCTCCACGAGGGTGGACATTCTTTCTCAGGAATATGTTGATCAATTGTCTGAACTTCAGGTAAAAAACAACCTTTGATGGAAATACCATTATGCTTCTACAATTGCTTGTCCTACCCAGTTCTCCAGTCGAAATGGAATTGGTTGAAAATAGCATTCTCACACGAGGTTGACATAAATAACTTATCAGCATGTTGACATAAATAAAGATCTTCCTTTGTATTACGTTTGGTAGTTATTCTGCATTATATATGGTGCACAAGTTCCATTTTAGATTGTTGGGCATCCATTTATTTAAACTTCAAATTAAGTTTAGGTTACTGATATTGGCACAACCATGTTTTGATAATTGCACTAATTCACTTTTTCTGGGAGCTTTTTGAGAATTGGAATAAATCTTTGACAGCTGGTTAATTAATACAACTGGTTGGATACTCTAAATTTTTTTGGAATGTCATGGGTATTACCCAACAGCATCTCAGAATTATTAACATTTTGGGGCAGTGGCTTTAATGGATGCATAGGGGAGAAGATGTGGCGCTCTATCCCTGTGCTGTTATTTGGCATTTATGGATTGAAAGGAATAATTGAATTTTTAGAAGAAAAAACAGGGTTGCATCCCGCATTTCGCTATCAGTCAAAATTGCAATAATTAGATGGATTACTTGCAATGGGGGAGTACCATACTCTGTAAACCAGATCTTAAGACATGGCATGACGGTTCTCACGGAGAGAAGGGCCTCAATGAGTATCAAACAGCGATGGTGTGCTCCGGCCGAAGGCTTTCTTAAATTCAATTTCGATGGAAGTTCGTTGGGCAACCCGTGGCTGGGAGGAATTGGGGGTGTGATCTGTGACTCGAAAGGTACTATTTGTATGACCTTTTCTGGGCCAGTGGGTTTTTGTGATTCAGATGAAGCGGAGGCAAAAGCTTTGTTATTTGGCTTGAGATAGTACCATGCACATAACCTGGGCCTCTCATTGTCAAGGGGGATTCCACAAATGTCATTGCGTGGGCTGAAAATCGTTCTGCTGGTCCTTGGCGTCTAGCGAACACGGTGGACGAGATCCGGGATCTCATTCAGGAAATTTGCCCTTCATTAGTGCACAGGAGGCGGATGGCAAATTCTAAGGCATATCCTAGCAAAGGACGGGGCGAGACGATCAGATATGGTGGTTATCATCGCTGATCAGACGTTGGAGAATTTTTAAATTTTGATGCTGGGATTATCTGTATACCACAGGGACATCTTGTCCCTTGTGCTATTTTTGTAATCTCTGCATTTTATGGAATATAATTGTTACCTTTCAAAAAAAAATATACAAGACAAGGTGAGTTAGTGCAATTATCAAAAGGTGGTAGTGCAAATATCAATAGCCTATTTTTATCTTCATCTAATATAGTTTCATTTGTAGGCTGGTTTTCTTGTCTGGTTTTTTAACGAATACTCCCAAGGTTCTATGTCTATAGTATAGGTCATGATTTTTGTTTTTGCTTGGTGTCCTTTTGGTGATGCCCAATTCCTTTGTGCCATATTTTTTTATGGATGATACTTGGGGATTTGGGTCCAATGGCACTGAGGTTTGGTTTATTTTCCATGTTACATTTGGGTGGTTTGAGACGGATTTCTTAGTTGATTCAAACAAGGCAGAAGATGTTGGTCTTCTTCCCAGTCATGGACCTTTTCCGCTTCCTTTTTGGTCCATTGGTCATTGCAATGAAAATGTTTATCTTTAATGTAGGATCAAGTTCCTCCATTTCCATCGGAAACTGCGGTGTCTATAATTGAAGAAGAACTCGGAGCCCGCTTGGATGATATTTTTGAACGATTTGACTATGAGCCAATAGCTGCTGCTAGTCTTGGTAATCTTATTTTACTTTTCTACTTTTGATGTGACAGGATTTTGATCAGTTGTCAATTCTTCCCTCTTGCTTAATGGTGGCAATATCAGGTTCACGAATGAACTTTCTGGAAATACTAATTTTTCTCTACGCAGGCCAGGTGCACCGTGCAAGATTGAAGGGCGAGGAAGTTGTGATTAAAGTACAGAGGCCTGGTCTCAAGGATCTTTTTGATATTGATCTGAAGAACCTGAGGGTTAGTATTTTAAATAGGAAAGTATTTTATGTACTCTCCTCTTTACTTCTCTGCAGATTTCTAAGAAATCATATAAAGCTGTGTCATTATTTCTTTAAATTCATATTTCACCTTTTCTTCAGCCCCCAAGTTCATGCTATTATGTCTGCCAGACATGTTGGCATGCTTACTTTTTCTACTTCTTCCCTAGAATGATTTGAGAGTTATAACCCGTACGGGTATGACTCTTTGGCTTAAAGTCATGGTTATCTCCCCATTGACGCAAGTTCGAATCCCCCTGGGCTTACCCGATGCGCGTGGTGTACGGGTGATTGCGTGCATCCGTAGGGATTAGTCACGGCCTAAAAATTGGGGTGGGCATACCCTGTCATAAAAAATTGATTTGAGAGTTATGCCCATACACTATTGTCTAAATTTCAATAATTTCATTCTAATATGCCTGATTCTTAAATGGATGAGAACAGTCATGGTTTGAATGCATACTATTTGTGGTCTCTCCAGGTAATTGCCGAATATCTTCAGAAGATTGATCCGAAGTCAGATGGAGCTAAAAGGGATTGGGTTGCTATTTATGACGAGTGTGCAAGTGTTCTATATCAGGTTGTGATTCCCCCCTTGAATGTTTCATTACATTGTTCTTCATGCAAACAACTATATATGACGGCTGAAATCTTGTCAACTTGAAATGGTTTTTAAAAAGTACATATGTAGTTAGGATTTGTTGTTCTCATATGTCTAGTTCCCCTGTATCCATTATCTGGACACCATATATTCAAACAGGAACTCAAGAATAAATAGCAATCTTTCACTCTACCAACCTCAGATAGAAGGTTTAAATGGCATTTAAAGAAAAACCATGACTTGAGGACCATTTTAAATGAACAGTTAGAGACAAGTCAACTATCTATGCTGGTGTTGGGAATTTATGTGATTTCAATATGTGCCTGTCCTCCTCAGATGAATCCACACATGTGCATCCTTCAATTTTTGGACAATAATGTCGATGCATTTACTTTTGCTGCCTGATAAAACCTATTATTTCTGGTTCTAAGCATTAGTGTTCCCTTTCCTCTTAATTTTGTTCTAAGCATTAGAGTTATATGGCCGTCCATTGGATGTAAAGAGAGAGATCTCTGATTGATGTTATCTTTCATAAATTTGCTAATATTGGCATGATGTAGCTTCATTTCCATTTTCTTTTTTGTCCCATATACTCATTGGGGCAGAACTGAATCTTAAGCTGTAGCATGACATCAAATTGATCTTGCCTCAATGCCAATATAGGTTTTGTCAAAATTAATGTATTTTTTGCTAGGAGACATGGAATGGCTGATGTAATGTATATGTGTGAGTGTTCTATCCTTGATGTTTATGTTTTTCTTTTTCTTTATTCTGAGGTAACCATATCTGGTTCCTTTTTGTTCCTCTGTTCGACCATCTCGGTCTTTTTTCTTGAATGAAATTGCTACCATTCAAAAAAAAAAAGTGTGAGCATTCTATCATGAGGAGCACTCTGAAACTAGATCTTGGGCGAATCACTTTGAGAAAATCTGTTGTTTACCACTCTTATGTAATAAAGATAAACACTACATACCGGTTGCCGTTTGATGGATTTCCTGTGATCGTCCCTTCTTCATTTGCCTCTGTTCTAATCCTCTGAAGATCCTGGGAGCACAAGAAACATGTCAAAGCCACAGTATACTCACTTCACGCTCGATGGCGATGGGGGCCGTGAGTGCCAGTCGTTTGCCGTGGATTGCAAACATTGCTCGTCTCTCCTTTTGTTTGGACGTGCGTGATCAGGGACCAGAGGGCAACGTTTATGGAGTTTAAACGAGAGAACACTCCCATCATGATTCTGTCCTAAAAACTCTCCTTTTACATTTCCTGATAGATGTTTATCTCTTTATGGACCAGTCAATTGGACATGGCCCCACCATGAATGATCAACGATCTTTACTATGGCCACCTTTAGTTTATGCGTAATCCTAACAATATGTTCTAGTGAAGAATCTTTAGATGAGCAGATGCCAATTTCACTTTGATGCTCTGCCTTACTTTTTGCCCTTAAATCTTAGGAGTCTACGGCTTTTACTTATTAGCTTTTAGAGCTGATCATATCCATAGCTGTTTTCAGGAGATTGATTATATCAAAGAAGCTGCTAATGCCGAACTATTCGCAAATAACTTCAAAGACATGGATTATGTGAAAGTCCCGACAATATTCTGGGAATACACCACACCACAGGTTCAATGATTGCTGAATTTCAACTGGTAGACACTGTATGCTTGATGCCTATTTATTTATTTGTTTAATAGATCTTTATATTGTGTTGTAGGTTTTGACAATGGAATATGTCCCAGGGATAAAAATAAATAGAATAAGAGCATTAGATCAGCTCGGTGTTGATCGCCAAAGGTAAGGAATACCTTGTGCCGTCCGCCTTGATGGATTCATGCAGAAAATTTAACATTTCATTCTTTATTTCTTGTTATATTGTGAGTATGAATTGCTATTCTCATGTCATGTGGTGAAAATACTGTTTAATCTTGGCATTGCTGTCTCCACAGGCTGGGTCGATATGCTGTAGAGTCTTACTTGGAGCAGATCTTATCACATGGTTTTTTCCATGCTGATCCCGTGAGTTTCCTTTTAGATCTCTGCTTAAATTTTTGGTGTGCTGGAGTGCAATGAAAAAAAATAGCGGAACTAATAGGGAAACTTTCCCGAGTTGTGAACTTAGAAAGCGAAATCAAATTCCATTGATGTTTATTACTTATCGCAAATATACATCTCGACTAAATGTAAAATGTCTAAAATTAAAATGTCATTCAGTAAGTCTGGAAAAGTGGAAAGAAAGAATAGATTATGAAATATATTTTAAGAAATTCACAACGTTAAGGGATTGTAGTATATTAGGTGAAGCTCTGTCCTCAGGGCTATTCAAGTTTTAAACTGGTTACTTCAATTTACCTTTTGCCATCTTTTATCCTTTTCAGCATCCTGGAAATATTGCCGTAGATGATGTGAATGGTGGAAGGCTTATCTTCTATGATTTTGGCATGATGGGAAGGTATTTAATGTCTAACTGGACTTATGTCACAAATATCATTCTTGGGAATTTCTCAGTAAGGGACAATCTCGGGATATATTAATTTTATTTTTATTTTTTGGGTTTATACTAGGAAAAAAGCAATAAAAAAATATTTAAAAAATATATAAATATATAAAATTTAAGAAAAAAAATAAAATAAAATATCGGGATAATATTGTGATATTATCGCGATATTTTATGATAAAAAAGAAAATATCGCTATATTTTTTAAATCTCTGAATTATTTTGGGATTTTGTCGTTTTATCAAATTGTCACGATAAAAACCCGATATTTTGGAAATATCGGAGATATGTGTGGCATAAAACTGGACAGTGTCTCCTTTCTGGAGTTTCATCCTACTATTATTATGCTGTCCATGTAACAATAACTATCTATTTTGGAATGTTTGCAGTATCAGTCCAAATATCAGAGAAGGCTTACTTGAAACATTCTACGGTGTTTATGAGAAGAATGCAGATAAGGTGAGTTTCTTCTATTTTCCTCTGGATTCGTGGATATGACGCAATAAGTGGCATTGCCTCATTCAGAGTATTCAAATAAATGTCAATTTTTTTTTAAATTGCCATTTATTCATGCCTAGGTGACATGCCCATCCTTTATGGTTTCCCTGTGAATTATAACCTGGTTACAAGACTTCTCGTAAAATTATCCCTGATTTGTTTTCTACAGACTTCAGAAGCATTAGTATTTGCTTATGTCTTTATGAACTCAGCCCTGTAGATCCTTGAGCATTTGTTGAATGTGATTTCCTTCACGTAATTTTGTATCTGGAAGACTAGTGTTTTTTTTCTGCTTAGATCTAAATATATAAGAAGAAAAATATGCTTCCAAATATTATTGAATGTTCAAATTTGGAACTCACCAGAGTATTCAACCATGCCACAATTGCAGGAACACTTCATACCTGAGGTGTGTTAGTTATAATGCTACCGGTATTTGTAGTTTTGTACACTATGAACTATCCAATTCTATCGAGAAGCAAATGTATGGGATTTCGTTTATATGTTGAGGATACAAATAAGTTGACAGCTCAGTATTTGTACACTATGAACTGTCCAATTCTACCGAGAAGCAAATATTTAACTTTATATATATATGTGTGTGTGTGTGTGTGTGTGTGTGTGGAATTTCATTTATATTTTTGAGGACACGACTGGTTTGACAGCTCAGTATTTGTACAGGTGCTTCAATCAATGATTAGAATGGGTGTTCTTGTCCCTACTGGAGATATGACAGCAGTCAGAAGGACGGCACAGTTCTTTCTGAATAGGTGCTTTAGAAAAAAGAAAAGAAAAAGATACTGAGTTAATTATTGTGTTTGACTGTTTGTATTGACCTATGGACCATTAACCAACCGCAGCTTTGAAGAGCGGCTTGCAGCTCAGAGGAGAGAGCGAGAGGCAGCAACAGCTGAACTAGGATTCAAGAAGCAGTTGAGCAGGGAGGAAAGAATAGAAAAAAAGAAGGAACGACTAGCGGCAATTGGTAATACATGTGACATTGCTATTATTCATGTAAAATTATAAATGTGTGTCATGCCACTATGCCCTTACATACACATTGAAGCAATTCCAAATCATGGTTTTAAATTTCAGCCGAAATATTTAAATTTCAGTTGGGACCGACACCGAAAGTAGATAAATCCGAAATCGGCCAAAATCCAAAATTTCTGCCGAAATTTCGGCACAATAATGATTTTTTTTTTCTTTACTGAATTTCGGTATTTCGGCAGTTTAAACCTTGTTCCGAATATAAGAACTCAACATGTATGTCAGATAATTGTGCAATTCTAATAGTGTCTAGTTAAGGATGCACGCTGGTAGATATTTCAGTTTTCCAAATTTTGGAATGGGGTGCTTGTTATTAAGTATTATTTATTTTATTACAGGAGAAGATCTACTGGCCATTGCTGCCGATCAACCTTTCCGCTTCCCTGCCACCTTCACTTTTGTTGTTAGAGCATTTTCAGGTCTGCTAACAAAACCAAGCTAGTTCATTTCCATGTATTGATATTTGCAAAATTTTCCTCAGAAAAGTATCGTCACCGTGCAGTATTAGATGGCATAGGGAAGGGCCTTGACCCTCGATTCGATATTACGGAGATTGCTAAACCGTGAGTGTGATTTTAAGATGTGCAAACCTCTTGGTGGTACACAAGTTTCTTGGGACTGAATTGTATTAACTTTGTATTGTAGCTATGCAATGGAATTGCTAAGGTTTCGCGAAGCAGGATTTGAAGTTATCGTGAAGGCAAGCTTCTTGAATTAATTTTAACTGTATTGTGATCACGTCCCTTGCGATTATGTGGTTCTCATTTTTCGTAGCAAATATTGTATATTTTACAGGACTTCAAAAATAGATGGAAACGGCAGTCCCGTGCATTCTACAACTTATTTAGACAGGCCGACAGAGTTGAAAAGCTTGCTGACATTATTCAACGCTTGGTAGAGAACTAAAAAAACTCCTTACTCTGCTTTGGTCTTGGTGGTTTAAATCAATGTGGTACTCCATGAATATTTTTTTTACACTTTACTTCCCTAACCGCATTTTCATCTCTTTTACACAGGAGCAAGGTGATCTGAAGCTTCGGGTGCGTACTCTGGAGTCTGAGAGGGCTTTCAAACGAGTTGCAACTGTTCAGAAGACGATCGGAAATGTGAGTTTTCATGACATCTCACTTTGAGATATTTAGGGCCTGTTCGTTTGAGAATGTGACAACCGATTGTGAGCCCAAACCCTATTATTGGACTCAAAATTACATTTAAATTTGAGTCCAATAATAGGTTTGGGGCTCACAATCGATTGTCACAATCTCAAATGAACAGGGCCTTAATAAGTTTCTATGAAGAATCGTTTATGTAGTCTTATTACACTGAGTATTTCCTCCATAACTAAGAAATTCTCTTTGATAAAATGACAGGTGGTAGTTGCCGGAAGCCTGATAAACCTTGCTACAATTTTGTACTTCAATTCTATTCGTGTAAGCAATTCCATTGTGTCACGTTTCTTGTAAGTCATGATAATATCTTGCTCATACTTGATTTTATTTGCTTTTGCTGATTAAAGTTTGACTTGACTTAGGTGCCTGCCATGGCTGCATACACAATGTGTGCATTCTTCACTGCTCAAGTTCTCTTTGGCATTCTCAAGGTAAAAAAATTAGATCAACAGGAGAGGCTTATAACAGGCACTGCTTGAACCATTGGTGAGTGAATCTTGTTATCATTATTGTTATTTCTATATGTCTTCTCTGTATTTTATTTTACCTTTTCCTTTTGTAGTATGCAATTTTTTTTATGATAGCTTCATGATCAAGCGGGAATTTGTAAATTTCAGGTTGATGTATATATTTATGCATAGTTTCTTGTTTCATGTTGGCTTATATATATTTGATCTTTTAGCATCTAGAAAGCTCATTGTAAACGCTGCTTATATATTGGACCTTTCATCATCTAGAAAGCTCATTCTAAACACAAATCGTTGTTTTTTTTTTAAAAAAAAAGAAGGGGCTGTTTGGATACGTGTGTGTTTTAGAGTCCAGGTTCTAGTTTGAAAACAGTCTGAAAGAGAGTTCATGATCAGGCTGCTGTATCCTGTCCGGACAGTGTTTCTTGGATTTTAAGTAAGAAATCAAGGTTTTAGAAATCTCTCTCCCATCCTGAGATTTAGAGAGATTTCTAAAACCTGGAAGCGGAACGATCTCTTGCCCTCTTGACCAAAAGAAGGGTGAAACATTCAATCTCCTCATCTTCCATCCAGGATTCTAAAATCCGTTTATCCAAATGACCCCAAAAGCTCATTGTAAACCGTTTTCTAAGTGATACCGACATTAAGATTTCCGTGTATGTGTTGTGTGAGGGTTGATATACCAAGAAATAAAGTATGAAGTGAAGAGCAAGGAACTTCATTAGCCTTGAAATGAGAACTATAACAAGGGAAATGATATCAGCACTGCAATGTTTTTGTAGTTGCACGGTCCTAGCTTGTCTTTTCTTTTTTAATAGGCTTGTAAGAGCTTTTGGGAACTACAATATCCTTTTGACAGCTCTTTAAATACGACCGTGCAGCTATAAAACCATTGCAGTGCTGATCATTTCTACGTTCCATTAAACAGAATACAGAATTATGTAAGTTTTTTAGGGCAATGTCTGCCCTTTGTAACGACCATTTTTTCAGAGCAAGGCCTCTTAACTGGTTACATAGGAAAGTCAGATGAAGGCTTGACAAACTTCATTTGGAGTGCTGTTTTTTTTCTCTGGATCAACGATTATTCTGCATCTTGAGATCTTGAAATAATAGATAACAGTTTAAGAAGCTCAAATAAGCCTGTCATCATAATAAACATGACATGTCAAAGATTGTACATATCATAAGATTGGATACTCAACTCAACTAAGCCTTTGTCCCAAACTAGTTGGGACTGGCTAATGAATCCTTTGGAAAATTTTCATGAAGAAGGTGAAAGTTAAAAAATGTCAAAATGATAAAGCTGAATGACTGAATACTAACTTATTTCATGACTTAGTGGGTATATTCTAGGAAAAAGGAACATGCTAGAATCCTCTCTCTCTCTCTCACACACACACGCGCGCGCACACATACACAATCATTCACTCTAAAAGATGTTTACAGCTTCAATGGGATGTCAAGAACCAGAGTTCCCCTTGGACTTCACTTCTCTCTACTTGCTTTGTCTCTGCTTCTTTGTCCTCCTTCCTACTGCTGTCCCCTTTTCTGCTTGCTCTTACTGATGGCCTGTTTCTAGTCTTGCTTTTATAGATTAGGTCCTGCGCTAAGGAAATTATCACTAAGATAATAGGTTCTTGAGCGGGTCTTGCACTAGTCTTGCTTTTGTCCTCCTTCCTACTGCTGTCCCCTTTTCTGCTTGCTCTTACTGATGGCCTGTTTCTAGTCTTGCTTTTATAGATTAGGTCCTGCGCTAAGGAAATTATCACTAAGATAATAGGTTCTTGAGCGGGTGAGTGTGAGTATTCTTCTTTTCATTCTTCTTTTATAAATTGGTACCACTTTGGTCCTCATGCCTACTTCTCCAGCCCACCTTTGTAAATTCTCTACTCATGTAAGTCGTCTTATAGTGTAGTGCTTTTTATCACATGAAATTCTAAGCCGGGTCATGAGTACAATGAGTCAAGAGTAAATCATTATTAGCATAACCTTCAACATTTGCCAGTGGACTCTACTTCATCAAGCTTCCAACTCCTGCCTCCATCTCTTCGGTCAACATTTTCTATGGTCCGACTGTAATAAATTTCATAAAGAAATCAAGTTACCGGCTGTTTGGTTGGAAAAAAATTTCCATACATTTCCTACTTATTTTCACAAAAAAAATCACTGTTTTCAAAGTAAATTGCAAGCTTATTAGACCCTTACATATTTTTTCCATGATCATTATTTCCATTGAATTTTCCCATATTCTCTCTCTCCCCCCCCCCCCCCCCCCCCTTTTATTTTTTTTCAATAGAATAATTTTTTCTACGAAAAATATTTTTTTCCATGATTCATTTTTCCCAATATCCAAATGGCCCCTCAATAGTCAATATATTGCATGAAAAGATATTACAATAAAGAATGTGAAATGTTATCAGCACAACCATATTTTGATACATTTCCCAAAAAGGTCTCACTAGTAAACTAAAGAAAAGACAAGATAGGTTAGCGAAAATATCAAAATCTAGTTGTGCTGATATCATTTCCCAACTGTATAATACTCTGTGACAAGAAATTCTCTAATTATAAAGAGAAAAAAGAAACCTTTTTTGGTAGATAGAAAAAGAAACTTTGTTCCCTCTTGTTGCAAATTGTATTTTGTTGCATTGATGAGAAGTGGCTGAAAAACAAGGAAAACAAAAAAACTCTATTTTGAGTATAGTTTTGTTGTTTCCATGTTTTTCAGCAACTTCTCATCCTCTCCTCACTCATGCCCTTCTATTTCTCTCCCTCTCACACCCTCCTTACTGATAAACTAATATTCCATGGAAAAACTTTCATGGCTTCCAAACATGGCCTTATATGTATCTTGTGCACTTGTTCACGTTAGTTGGATCCATATTATTTTCTTCGGTGGATCTCATTCATTTTCACGAGGAGTGGATTAGTTCCACCAATAATAATAGTTGGACTATAGTTTGTAGTGAATGATAGTATGAGAAGCAGATTAAAAGCCTTCTTCTCCCCAAAAAATGAATTAATGTGATGGAATCCTTCTATTTTGTAAGCTATTGTGAAGATGTCACTTATGTAAAGTTGTACTTAATGAAATGATATCAGTGGTTCAATCAGTGGGTTGCAGATAGAGGGCTACAAAGAATGAGCATATGGCAACATACCCATAGCATCCAAGGTCCTAAATTGACATTTGATTGCACCATTTTACGGTTAGGACATGTGAAAACAATTGGGCTCCAACTTAGCATGACGGAGTCAATTCTATTAGTGTGATTGATCAAACACTAGAATATTTTCTCTATTCTATTCATTCACACCATGGGAGCCAAGATAGAGTTGAGAAGGTATAAGTAGGCCAACAAAACTTCTTATTTTCTATCATAGAGTTGATGAACTTCAATTTGTTTTCTCTTATAAGATTTTCTAACTATAGATAGGTAGAGGCGTCATCTTCAATACACTTTAAAAAAGTAATTTCCATTAAATCATTCATATTTTTTGAACATAGCTTTCTAATCTTTTATATTATTTGGTGTTATCAGCACTACTGTATTCTTAAGCTCCTGGCAACCCTCCCTCCAACTCCAATGCAAATTGAAACCTTCATCCCCAACTCGAAATGGAAATGGGTTCTTAAGGCACTGGCAACCCTCGCACTCCAATTTGAAATGGAAATAGGTTTGAAGCAATGGAAATAGAAGATAAAGAGGGAAATGTTATCAGCACTACTGTATTTTGATGAGGGCACTCATTTTATTAAAAGTACGGTATGGCCCGCACCATAAGATGATCCAACCCATCCGTTAGATGGGTCACAGCCTGAATAGTTTGTGCCCCAAAAATTATCTCCATAGGTTAATCCTAACGCTCCGATTTCTAAAGGGTTAGGATCAAACCTCTAATATTCAGATTGGAGGGTTAGGGTCAACCTATGGAAATGATTTTTGGGCCACAACCTATTTAGGCGGTGGCCCATCTAATGGACAGTCTCCTATGGTGCGGGCCATACCGTACTTTTAATAAAGAGAGGATGTCACACCCATTGTTGGTGTGTGTCGCATGGATGTCACACCCATTGTTGTTGGCTTGTTGGCCTGTGATAACTAAAAGAAGCTAAACCTTTGGCTTTTGTAGGCCTTAATCTTACAAATGGGATGCCTATTCAGAATGGGATTAGAGTCATCTATGTTCACATCATTATGTCCACCAAGTTAATAGCATAAATTAAGTACAAATGTCCTCATTTGAGACCCAATTGGTTAATCATTAGGATTCATCCAAGTCAATTTCTTCTCAAAGTTGTATTGGTTGATCCAAAGTCTCAACATTATAAGGCACAAAAAGATAAACAAATCTTTTTTTTCCTAATAGAGCTTCAAACAAGCCTAATCAGCAAAACACAGTAATCACAGCAAGATGCTGTAAGTCAATAGCAATAGATTCCTAATACACTAATAGACTATATCAAATTTCGAAAATAACTAATACATGAACAAATAAAAACGAATACAACAATTACAATAATTAAAATGAAAAGAGGCACAAAGACTATTCAGAACAATTTTAACCAGATTTTTTTTTAATGATTTTACTTAATCTATGGGCAGCCCGGTGCACAAGGCTCCCGCATTGCGGTGGCTAGATGTAAGTACCTTACCCCTGCTTTGTTGTTTCTGTGACTCGAACCCCTGACCACCATGTCACAATGGAGCAACCTTACCGTTGCGTCAAGGCTTGCAACCAACAACAAAAAATGATTACGAAGACAAGCAAAAAGGAAAAAATACAATAAAAAAAAGAAAAGGGAAGCAGCAGAAAAAAAAAAAAAAAAAACAGAGTAATGAACATAGCTTTCGTACACAGCCCTGATACAATTGGGGGAAAAATATTTGTAAAATTTCTACTTTTTTTCACACATGAAAAGACATTAACTTGAACCAACCCTATTCAATTTTTATTTAGAGAGAACTTTATGATGATATCCCTCTAAATTAATCAAAACCATATTATTTATCTTTAAATTGGAGAAAGAAAAAAAATTTCTCAGGAAATTTTTTTATCATGAGAAATGTTTTTCTTGCAATCCAAACAAAGGCCAAGTGACATGTCCTCTATCACAATCAAAGCAGAAGAGATTTCAGATGGGACGAGGAAAAATTATCCTTGAAAAGTACCAAAGCTGCACTTTCCCCAGGATTTAGAAATCCACCGGGAACGAAATGAATAAAAGAAAAGAGGAGAAAAAGAAAAATAGAACCCAAATATGTACAACGAATATTTGGATAAAAAGCCCTGTAAGGATGAAATAAGAAGACGATACAAAGAAATCAAATCTTCCAATTCCAATGAGCCAAAACTTGCCCGTGCATTAAGGTTGCATTAATCTCACAACAATGGCACTTTAACTTTTAAAATTTTAAACCAAAGTCTAATAGAAGCATAGATGTGCTTATTATCCACAGAGAAGCACATATGAATTACCAACTGAACATAAATTGCCTTGCTTTGGTACACATGGAAAACGAAATATTTTCCCAAATTAGTTACTTTAGAGTAATAGATGTAAAACGTCAGGCAGGAAGGTGTTGTTAGGAAGGAGGAAAAACCTAATACAGTCCAGAAATCCTAAATGCATGGGAATGGCATTGTCCAGAGACGATACACTAGTTCAAAGCAGATTCTGCAGAATGAAGGAATATTTTCATATTTAACCACTATTTTGGAGAATCAAAACTTTGATGAAAGTAGGATAGTAGAAGGGAAACTCTTTCTCAGACCAAATTGGACATACAATCAAACCAGAGTTCAGAACCATGTTTCTTTCGATGTATAACGGGCGCAAAACAAAATTTACAACCTTTTTTAAGCAAAATAAGGCTATGTTCCTGCATTCAACAATGCTTCTGATATGTTTCTTTCGTCATAAAATGGGCATAAAACCAAAGAAATGGGTTTTGAACCCTGGTTAAAAATCAGGATGCAGAGAAAGATCAGATTTGGGAAAAGAAAATGTTCAAAGTGCCGGTGTATAAAATAAGTAATTCATTGTATTTCAAGGGAAAAAAAATTAAATTTCATAAAATAAAAGGATAATAATAATAAACAACTTTGTTGAACACCCCTAATCGGCGCAACGGGACGTGTCCATTTATCTATATCTTGACGTAAAACAGGTGTGAAAAATGATCCTCACATCTATCCCCTGAGCCCAGGTACTATATACACCCCCAAAATAAAGAGCTTAGAGTACTAGAAGAAAATGGAAACTACTCTAGGTGGAGTTTAATGATTCCAAATAATGTTCTCAGCACCAGCTCAGCATAATTGTAGAAATGAAGCCTGCAAAGGAAAGAGAGTAATCTTTTATGACTGCAATGTAGATATTTGGTACAGAGCTACTCACTGATTCCAACCAACACACAGTAGCTTCTTTATTCAGGGCAAGTTTCACTAAGCAGTGGGTTGGATCGGTTTCACAAATCTACAATACTACACAGATGGACAGGGAAATTACAAATTTAATATCTGACAAGTATACTACTTACAGATATTGTATCACGACTGGAAACAAATAGTTCCTCTCTAGCGAAAACTGAGGAACGAAGAGCAAGCACATACCTGGAAAACAATCCTACTCGGCCTTGTGGGTAGACTGTGAATTGTCTGCTGAAGAATAAATACCAGACTTGAGGTTCGGATCCGGGGTAAATAAATTTGGGTACGAGAAGTACGGGTCGTCCTCCAATGAAGTTGTTCGCTGATAAGAACCAGATACTTCAGATTCCAACTTGGGCGAGTCATAGGATGGAGCGTCCGGCGTCACATCTGGATGGGAGTTGAAAGAATGTGAAGACGTCACATTATCACCAAAGGAATGCTGTGGAACAAATGCTTGTGTTTCTGTGATTGGTTGATTATCGGGAGCACCCATGTGGAATGGGTTTTTGCTACTCTCTGAGACCTGATCATTCCTTTTGTTGACGAGCTCTGTGATTCTGACCTGTGCGAGACTTGCTGCCGAACGTGCGGCTGCAGCCGCAAGTTCGGCGCTTTCTGCGGCGGCCTGTGCGGCCGCCAAGACATCTTGTAAGTCTACATTGCCCTCGCTTTTAGTCCTTGAAAGAGATAAGGCAGAGTCACTTTGCCTTGCAGAAAACATGGCTGGCTCGTGTTGGTTTGCAGAAAATGAGGCAGATGATAGTGATGGAGGAGAAATGAATGGGAGAAACTGTTTATCTTCATATGGGAAGGTGTCTGAGGGCTCTGGGATAATTAGTTCAGGTTCCGAATAATGGGTGTGTGTGTTATTCTCAGTAGCTCGAGTAGGTTCTGCAATATCACCATCATCATATTGGGCACTAGCTGGAGGGGGCGGACCAATTTCTGGGTCTGATACATTGTTGGAACTTGGCGTAAGTATAACTTTTGGAACTTCTGGAAGATCAAAGGAATCAAAGTCTGTGTCTGAATCAGCCCGTTCATGGGAAGCTTGGATGGGGGTGGACGACAATGACTCATCCTGTTTCTCTTGGATGGGTGTGGACGACAATGACTCGGCGTGTTTCTCTTGGATGGGTGTGGACGACAATGACTCGGCGTGTTTCTCTTGGATGGGTGTGGACGACAATGACTCGGCGTGTTTCTCTTCGGGGACGGGCAATTTTGATGCACTGATGAACTGGTTTGGGCCATTCTATAAAAAAAAGAGGCCTGTTAATCAGTGAAAACAAAAAAATCCCTTCAGAACTACAACAAAGAGATTATTGACATACGAGTAGATCTTCATGGGGTTTCAAGAGCTCAGTTTCTGAAGCCGCTGGGTCCCAATCGAGCTCGTGCTCTTCAGCAATGTCTTTCAGCAACTTCAGTTTTTCTTCGGCGGAAGGGGTCCGCACTGATAGCAGTTCAATTATCTGTTAAAAAAAGAGAGTACAAGACGCACTCATTAGAAGAAAGGTCCAAATCTCCCATTCAAGATTAGGCGGGAAATATAATCTGTCAAATAACAACACATATCACCTTGCGATTAACACCACAATCTGGCATGAGTTCAGTTGCAGCCGCGACAAATTCCTTTCCATATTTGGCAGCAAACAGCATCTGAACCTGCTGTAATTCTGGTAAGTCTGAGCATCTGGGTGCAGCAAAACAAAGGCTGGAAATCGCTTCTTTCAAGTCTAGAGGACATTCCCTGCACATAGTAGCAGTCTCATATATTCTGCCTCATTTATATTAAATATGTTTGCGTAAGAAGCTAATGACTAAAAAATATATGTGCTACATCAACTCAGGAGAATATCTGCCACAGTACGCCTAAACAGCCATGTAAGTTAAATGGTAAGAAGGCATGAGAATGCAACTTGGGAAAATTAGATCTCATTCCGATAATAAAAATTTGTTAAGGGTTTTCCTCGAGTGTCTGGAACTTTGAAATCCAAGAATGTGGACATATCCATAGAATAAATAATAAATAATTTACTGAGTAATATAAGCTCTTAAATAACAAAATAAAAGCAAAGTTCTAAAAATATTAATTTAGTTCCAACTGGTATCCATAAAAAAACTAATAATTTCATTTACCATACCGACACAATAGTTTTTTTACTATGTCACCAAGACAATTCTCCCAAACATGTCTAGGAGGGTCGTGTCATGCCAAGATGTGTCCACGTGTTCCAAAAGTGTCAGCATTGTTAAAAACACGAAAAGCAGAACTGTTCAGGCAATTTCACTTCTACAAATTACTAACCACCCAGAGATTAAAAAAAATGGGTGCAGAAGTACACCATTAAATACTTGGATGAATTATTTCTAATTAGAAAATAGCACTGCTATCAGCATAAGCCATGAGCCAAGGAAATGAAATTGAAGAACTGAAGTTTCGAATTAATATACTGTGTAGGAGGTTGACAATGGGCAGCTCTCAGGGAACAATAATCAGTATTGTTATTAAGCTTGCATAGTTAGTTGCATCTTAAACCTAGACAAGATTCAAGGCAGCATAACTTCTTCAGCTATTTTAGTTTTCCTCATGAAAAGAGAACAAAAACAAAAACAAACAGGAGCCTCAATAGCATGTGGAGTATCAACCAACTGAAGAGAGATGTTTCTGTTGAATTCTGCTACCTAAGCATAATTATGAGTAAATTGTGATGGTGCATTTAGGAGTCAGCAAGTATAGAGTGATTGACTTTTCCTTTGAGATGTTTTCTATAGATTAAAGATATATTTTTTCAATGAGTATGGGGAGATAGAGAACTACATAATGTAGATGATTCTACATTTTTATAAAGCTGGAAGATATTTGTACAACTTGAGAACATAACAACAAATTTTCTAAAACTTATAAATGGTACTGCAAGTAACTAAAGAAAGGATCCCATTTCGATTGTCTATCTTGTTTGACAGTTTAGACTCCCAACCCTCTCAGTCAGAAAACTGGCTACCAAATGAAGCATCTGGTAACATGTTTGACCCCTAACCAATGCAAGAAAATCCCCACCATGACTACCCGTCCAAAAATAGAGAACTCAACATTCTTCTCTCCCCTACTGCAAGCAGTGAAAAGGGGCTGATTTCCATCAATAAGAGCACTCGGACATCTTTCCCTCTTCTTCCCCTCTCTCCAACCACGACAATGTCAATTGCTTTTCCAGTCTTTTCCTCATCAACAAATCATATTCTTCTTCTCTTCTGGATATCGGGATAGAGATGTAGATCCTAAGCAACCAATTTGAACAAACTACAACATGATAGCATTAAAATCAACATGACGTATTGCTCCAACGAATCTAAAGTCCTAAACCCAGATTCCAGTGCTTGATTTCAGATAATATCCAGCCTTCCTCTTAAAAATCTTATAGTCCGAAGAGATTCTCCTCGAGGAAGTCACACACTACGATTTTGAGTACTCTTTTGCATTAGAGTTGGGATGCCATGCTTTGAGAGAGGAAGCAATTGAAACAAATAGGACTTTGTGTTGCTTCTTGAGAAATGAGGGTATACAAAGGAAAAAAGGAAAGCAAAGAGAGCAACTGAGCACTTGTCCCTACGGTAACCATCAAATAAGTTATAAACACATTTCTTCTCATGTGGATAAGGAAAAGAGGCACAAGAAGGAATGCATTCAAAGAAAGTAAACATGTGGTGAAATTACAAGGATTACAATGGATTAATACGAAACCCAAAACCTGCAAATCGCAACCCTTTCCCTTGCACTCTCAACCAAGACCGTACACAAGACTAATCCGAGAGAAAAAAACCAAGAAGAAAACTCAATTCTCTCTTTTCCCGACTCTTATATCTCTCACCACCACACCAAGAGAGAAGCCCTCTCACTTTTTGCCTTCATGCAGACTCCTCTTTGTAGCCACCACCCTTCTGTTGTAGGTAAAGGAGATACTTTATATCTAGGTTTTCCAAAACCTAAAAAAAAACACCCTTTCTTGTTTTGGCTTCCCATCACAATTAGAAACCTAATTATATTAGGTAACTAGTGGTTGTGGAAACAAGGCAACTTCCCAACACTATGCTTGTTGTCAAGCCAATTAAAATTTAGGCTACATTTGCTGATCTCTCTTCAACATTCTGGGAAGAATCAGGCACCGCCCGCCTCCTTGCAAACAAATTCTGGAAAATATCACATCTACATCATGAAGTCAACCGCTTGGAATTTTTCCAATAAGGGAACTGGTTCAGGATCTTCTTCTATCTTTAGTATTGTCTCAAGCAGGCTCGCAAGCCTCCGTTTTGAAGCAGCAGAATCACCATACAGGCTAGTGGTCGCCGTGAATGAACATCCTCCAATGAAACACAAAGGCATCGTTCAATGGCAGAGGGTTGGTTTTTGCCTGTTTCTCATGAATGGGAAGAGCGCAATAGGAGGAGCAATGAAAGGTGTGACTGGCCGCTGCGATTGAGAGAAGAGAGGTAGATGCCCGAAATGGGCTCGACGATGAAATGGTCATCAACTTTCCTTTTGACCAGCTGGTTGCAGTGGCTTGAAGAGGGATAGTGCGAGGGCAATGAAGAAGGAATACTGGGAAAGACTTAGTAGGTTACCTTGCTGCTTGATTTGGTAGCTCTTTCCCTTGATTTTAAATCTCCACCATGAAACCAAACCAACTAGACAGTTTCAATCCAGGGGCCTTGCCTTAGTTACCGAGATTGCGATGCTCCTAATTATGATACTATTTTAATTATTTTATGTTCTGTCGATAAAAGTTTTCATTAAATGAAAAAAAGAGATACCCTATGATCTGTGGACACGGACACGAGTGTCATGTGTCGACACGGACACGGAGTGTCGGACACGGCAAACTCTCAAAATTTAGAAACAGGGACACGGCTAAAATAGAAAGTACATATAATCATGTTTTATGGATATAGATTTGTGTGCCGGGTTTCGATAAGAATATGAGATATCTGACATGGAATCCCCTAAAAATCTAGAAATAGTGGCACACTCATAAATGTACATGCATACAAAGTTACTGACACTTCTAGCAGTACACTTAGAAGTGTCTAAAGGAGTGTCGACACGGGTGTCGTGTCGGACACGACACGACACGTGTGTCGGCAATAAATTCAAAGTGTCCACCAAATCATAGGAGATACCTTCTTTTGAGGAAAAAAGATATCTTAATTATCTTCCTATAGATAACACGGTACTTTTCATAGCACACAAAATATAGTCTAGGTGAGTCACCTCCCTCGGATCCTAGATGATTGTCCAACAACTGAAAAAAAAATGTTTCGGTTAATTATATGTTTCATATCTATAAATAATTATCATGTGTATGTGTAACCAGGTGTGGAAAGTGATTTACATATTGGTCATCAAAACATTAAATAGAATTAACTAGCTTTGGCAGAGGAGGGACGGGTTACTACTTACAACATCAGAATTTAGATATTTCTAATACTAAGAACAACCATTTTTGACATTGGGAAGCCTCATTCCAACCAAGAAGTTAAGAGTCCTTATATTATTTGGACTGTTAACAAGGGAATTCCTATCCAACCAATCTTCCATATAAGAGTGTCTATGATCTACCGCTGATATTTACCAATGAACAAAATCATCATGATTTTAGTGTTTATATCATCTTCAATGCTTTTAACACATTGTTTTATTTATAACTGCCTTCAAAATGTTTCTCATACGGCTTATATGTTTGGACTCTCGACATAAAAGCACCAATGTAATCCATGCAGACTATTGTTCAACATCTCCAAAGGTATTATCAAGTACTCCATACTAAGCCAAGGACCAAAGGGTGTCTAAAGTCTAAACCAAACTAAGAGCTAGCGCACCAAAAGGATGGCATCGCCCTTGCAAGGGCTTTTGAAGGGTTCAAGTGGTCAGTCAATCTAAGTTTCATGAAGATTTTCTATATGAGTTATTACAAAAAATAACCTTGATAGGGTGTGATGTCATGACAAAAGAGTACGGGTTCCTAGAAAAGAATTCGAGGACATCATGACCACTGGTGGAATAGAGGAACCTCAGCGAAAGTCAGGTTGACTGTATCCTTGGGTATAATGATTTTCAAAGGTTCAATGGAAGCCTTTAAAATCTCAGAAAAATGTACTTAGCCATTTTATTTTTCTTTTTTAAATGCTATATCTTTCCACGAATCTACCTAGGGTTTGAGACAGATGCCTCTAGCGAGAGAAAGCTACATCAAATTTCCAATTTTCTGAGGCCAGTGAATTATCATAAAAGTGCAATTCACTGAGAATAGAACATAGGTTACCAACAAAATGACTCTCACAAGAGCATAATACGTAACACCTACTAGCAGGATGACACTGTATAAAAAAAGCTTGTTCTTTACTATTGATGGATGCTGGCTAGCTTTGCATGCATCACAGGACGATCTCAATCTACAAGGGAAGTACATCAAAGCAATGACAATCAACCACCTATCCCCCCTTGCACTTGATAGTTGGTTGCTACAAATTTATGAGCCAGGGCCTCTTAGAAGTTGAGATTTATAAGGAATTTCTTTGACAGAGAGATACCCAGGGTGGCTAGGCTTCTTCACATGTTGGAGAACTGCTATATAAAAAAGACAAGTGAAGATAAAAAGGTTTGGATCTGGTGCTCTACCGGGGAGTTCAATCTCAAATCATTCTACCATCGGATCGTACTTTGTCCTGTATCCTCGCAGGTAGCCAGAGTGCGGATCATTTCAATGCCGCCCAAAGTAGAGGCTTTTGGTTGGACCGCCTGCCACAACAAAATACTGACAGTGGATCACCTGCGTAATCGACACATGCTTACCATATGCCATTGTGCTCTAAGTATTGACTCTGGAGAATCAATAGACCATATGTTCATCCAATGTAGACTAACCAGGGAAGTGATGTGTAGAGCAAGATATTGTGTAGATTTGGCATAGCCTGGGTCTTCCCTGCCAAGCTTATTGATTTCTTAAAAGGATGGCTCATAGTCCCGGGGCGAAGGGAAGGAAAATTTCTATGGAATGTGACATTGTTAGCTATGATATGGGTTCTATGGAAGGAAAGGAATGGCAGAGTATGCAGATGCTTCGTAAAAAGCTCCCAGTTCATTTTTTTTTTGGATGTAATAGCCTTAACCATCTCATGGGTTAGGATATTACAAAGCTTTAGATTTGTTTCAGCATTCGACCAACGGAACAGTTGGATAGAAATTTGTGCTAGCTCCGAACAGGTGATCGCTTCATCCCAGCATTGGGATCCTCCCATGCAAGTCAGATGAAGGTGAACTTTGATGGATCCAATCCAGGTAACATGAGCCCAACAAGAATCGAAGGGCTCCATAGAGATAAAAGCGGGTCAACTAGGTGCTTCTCGGGTCCCGTTGAAGCCACATATTCTAACGAGGCGGAAGTTAGGGTAGTTCTCCAAGGCATCAGTATGTTAGAGAGCAGTTGACTGGAGCAAGTGATAGTAGAAGGAGACTCTCTCAAAGTCTTAAGTTGGCTCAAGGGGTCTCATGCCAACCCATGGAGATTCACACATTGGTTCGATGAAATCCAGGACAAAGTAGCTGGCTCTTCCATTTCTTTCCAACATATCAGGAGGTCAGCTAATACCGAAGCCGATATACTGGCTAGGGCGGGGGTGCTTAGGATCAGCTTAGAGATATTCGACTTTCTTCCACCCTGAGGGCCATCTTACAGTGCTTGTGCCTACGTGACTTATTTTTCGTTTTGTACTGACCACATCGGTCGCGGACTTGCCCGTTTTTTCATCATCAATAAAAATTTCTTGCCAATAAAAAAAATGAGTCAGTTTTGTTAACTAGTCTCGTATATTGTATACGAACCACTGTCATAAACCCCAAAAATGGCTCCTACAAGAGCACAATAAGTAACACCAACTAGCAGGGTGAGACGATATATAGCAGCTTGTTCTTTACAACAAGGGAAGTACATCAAAGCAAGGATAATCAACTCAACAACCCCCCCCCCCCCCCCCCCCCGTAAAGAAAAAAAACACCAGCACCTTACATTTGATATTTTATTTCTAAAAAATCATATGGGTCAGTTTTGATCCCTAGTTTCCAATCCAGCACTCCTCGCTCACCCCACAAATATAAATCTTTCTCACACCCTGCATTCCCCTTGCATATTGATTAGCATGCTTACCGTGTTCTCTAACAGTGATGCAAGTAAAAATAAATCACAAACAAAATTTGAAGCAAAAAAAAAAAAAAAAAAAAAAACTACCTCTGTGTTTCAATAATTGGAAGGCGGACGGAAATAAGTTCACAAAACAGCTCAATAATCTCTTGCGCAGCCATCATATTCACTTCACGAATGATATGCTCCACCTGAAAGGAATATCAGCAATTCAAGTAGAAACTTATTGATTACTGCTCCCAATTACAATGTATTAAAATCAGATACTATGACAAAATTGTCTTATTACCCGAATTCGAGCTGTTGCCTCTTGACCATTCTCGAGGAGCTTGGCAATGTCTCTTCGCATATGCTTCAGCTGTATCTCTCGCCTATTCCGCAGCAACTTTATGCGCGGAATCGTCAGCTTTAGTAGGGTTTTACTGAAAGCAGAGAAAAATTTTAACAATCAAAATACAGAGAATTCGTTATCCGCAACCCGTAAATATCTAAGGGCCCGTTTGGATACCCCTTGGATTTGGATTTGGAGGTGAATTTGGATTTCCAAAATCCATGGATTTGAAATCAAGAATTTTAAAATTCACAAATTTATAAATAATGCCGTTTGGATGACCACGTATAGATTTGGATTTTAAATCTAAATTATTATTTTTTGTTTGGATGCTCTTTGGATTTGAATTTGAAATCTAACAAAACCAAAAAGCCCTAAAATACTTGATATAGGGGCATTTCAACCATTTTCCATGATCCAGGGGTATTCTAGTCATTTTACCCTGTATGGGGGTATTTTGATCATTTTTTATGTCACAAAGGGTGTTTTAGTAATTTTCCATGACTCAGGGTAGTTGGTCATTTTCACCCGGTATAGGTGTATTCCGGTCATTTTGCATGACCTAGGGGTATTCTAGTCATTTTACCTAATATGGCGTATTTTTATCTCATGAGGGTATTTTTAGTCATTTTAGTCATTTTTCATGAGTCATAGGTCATTTTTACTTGATATAGGGGTATTTTGGTAATTTTCCATGATCTTGATGTATTTTAGTCATTTTACCCTATATGAGGTTATTTTGATCATTTTTATGTCATAAGGGTATTTTAGTCATTTTGCACGACTCGGAGGTATTTTGTCATTTTTACTTGGTATAGGTGTATTTCTAGTCATTTTACCTAATATGGCATATTTTTATCTCATGATGGTATTTTTAGTCATTTAAGTCATTTTTTATGAGCCATGGGTTATTTTTACTTGATCTAGGGGTATTTTAGTATTTTTCCATGATATTGGGGTATTCTAGTCATTTTACCCTGTATGAGGTTATTTTGATCATTTTTATGTCATAAGGGTATTTTAGTCATTTTGCATGACTTGGGAATATTTTGTCATTTTTACCTGGTATAGGGGTATTTCGGTCATTTTGCCTGACTCGGGGGTTTTCTAGTCATTTTACCTAATACGATGTATTTTGATCAGTTTTAATGTCATGTGGGTACTTAAGTCATTTAACACTTTTTTGGTATATTTTGGTCATTTTAACCTCTTACGGGTCAGATTTATATTTATAAATAACCTTTCGCAGAAAGGATTTATAAATCCAAAAAAGTACACTAACATGAGGAATTTGTAAATCTTGTGGATTTCACTCAAATCCAAATCCAGATGTCATAAAGGCTTGCCAAACGCTTTAAATCCAAAATCACCTCCAAATCCAAGGAGTATCCAAACGGGCCCTTGCTCCGTTTGGATGCCAGAATTTTTTTGGTTCTTTGGACTTTTGTGGAATTTCCGCAGGTTTTCTCGTTTGGTTGCTAGTTATATAGTGGGCAAAAAAGAATCCCACAAACCAAAATAACCCCGCACGAAACTCAAAGCTGGAAAAAAAAATCCCAGGAACCAAAATAATCCCGCACGAAATCCGAGGAACCAAACCAAAAGAAGAACTTTTTTCTTCCCAACAGTTCAACCAACCAAACAAAGCATGGGATTTTTATTTTACCGGGATTTTTTTTCCCACCATAGTCCGGTCAACCAAACATGGGATTTTTATTTTACCAGGATACTTCCAGGGAGGTTTTTTTCCCACCAATCTGCCAGGAAGTTTTTTGTTCCACAAAAGTCCCAAGAACCAAAATAATTCTGGCATCCACCAATCTCCCAGAAAAGCAAAACATGATTTTTTTTTCCTTTTATGTTTCTTCTTGCTACAATTTCACATCACCCATGAAATTTTTTTCCCTTTCATTAATTTTACATTAATTTTGATTCTTCTCCAGCTCTTTTTCTTATAATCGATCCAAAAATAAAATAAATAAGATAGAACTTAACGAATTCAAGACAGATACATCACAATAAACCTGAATTTCCTAAAAGACAAAGATCAACGAAAATCAAAGATTAAATTAATAACTCACGAATTGAATAGCTCTAATTTCCATAAAATACATAAGAATAAACCCTAATTCCCCTAAAATCATCAATTGAATAAACATTTGATTCATGATAAACCCTAATTTCCCTAAAATCATCAATTAAGTAGCTCTCCAACTCAAATCGAAGAAAAGTTACCATCTGGCTCCTTTGAATCCCTTGTTGAAGAACGCGTCGAGCATCGACATCGAGAAAATCTCTGATTAAAAGTCCTAATCAGCAATTATTCTTATTCTTTCAACTCTGAGCAAAAAAAAAAACATAGAAGATAAGATATTTCACGATGTGAAACTAAAGTGGAGCTGGTGATTAAAGACCTTAACCTCGATTATTCTAATAATAAATAATGATTTGAGAGAACTTTCCGATAATATATTGAAACGGTATTAAGAAAATGACAGAAAAAAAAAAAAAAAAAAAAACCCCTACCGACTCTCTCTACTTCCAGACGCAGACAAAGAGCTTTCTTACAGACGAAGATTTTTTTTTTCTCTCTCTTTCTTTATTTATTGTGAACGCAAAAATGCTACAATCCTCGCTCGGCATACGTAATGCACGCGTACGCTTTCCCCTTAAATACAAAAAAAAAAGAGAGATGATATTAGCACAACCATGTTTTTATAGTTGCACGGTAATCAATGTATGCGTAGGGTTGCAACTTGGGTCTACCCACATCGGCCCGACCCGAAAATAACTTGGTTCGGGTTTAGAAATCAGGGATCTTGGGTAGGGCGGGTTTAAAAGAAAAAAAACCCAAAACCCGACCGAGTCATATGGGTGTACTGACTTTCTTAAATATCTCTCGAATAACATAGCAAATCATTTTCCAATATATTGATATAATTGTTTTCACGGAGGTGATCATGTCTTTTATATGAAAATATAGTGTCCTTAAATTTATACACTTGACGACATAAATTTAGAGATTGTTGGTGTGAAGACTTGTTTTTCTTTTCCACAATCTTTAAATTAGTAATTATCCTACGGTGAAAAATGAAAATCCGAAAATCCGACCCGACCCAACCCAACCCTAGAAACTATCTTGGGTAGGGCTGGGTTTACAAATCTCGGGTTTTCCTATAAAAAAATTAGACTTGACCCGACCCAAGATAATTCTCAGGTAGGGTTGGAAAACCAGACCCAAGATTATTCTTAGGATTTTGCGTAATATCTGTTGAGAAAATCTGCCGGGCAATCCGATCCGATCGTGCACAAATTAAATGAACACCAAGATTTTACGTGGTTAGGCCAAGCCTACTCCACGGGCGAGAAACACGATCTTCCACTATGAGAAAAATAAAATACAAGGATTACAATGAATTAATCTCAAAACTCAAAACCCGCAACCCTTTCCTTGCTTCTCAAAGCCAAGATCGTACACAAGAGAAATCCGAGAAAACCCGAAAGAAAACCCAAGAGGAACCTAAGAAGAAACCCAAGAAAAAAACTCTTTTCTTCCTTCTTCTTATCTCTTTTTTCTCTCTTTTTTCTCTGTCTCCCTTAGGATAGCTGTCACACCCCAAGCCTCTCGCTCGTCCTCTTCTCACAACAGAAAACTCACTCTCTTTTGGTATTTAGGTTTTCCCCAAAACGTAACAAAGTAGCTTTCATTTTTGCCTCTTGCCTTACGACCCAAGCAAACTACAGTGGGTGGGAAATAAGGCAACTTTCCAACAATCTCCACCTTGGCTTATTTCCCAGCCACCTGAAGATTTTCCATTGATGTTGTCACCGGTCTGCTATTACCGCAAACCACCATTGGCCTTCTGAAGTACCAGCTACACACCCTCGAATCACCTTGGTTCTTACTCCTCCCGATTCGATCAACATGACCAATGCACATGCGTAGCTGCCAACCCGTTGACTCACCCAGTCAACCTTGGAGAGGGATATCGATCAATCCTCCCCAACGCAGGTACTGTCATCCTCTCACAATTGTCTACAACCCAAAAACCCGTCTCTGCACCAACTGCGAAAGAGACCCTATGCGTGCACATATTGCCACTCCGTTTCCAACTAACCATCGAGATCTTAGGAACACTAGTCATTGTGTCCCCAACCAGACGATATAATCCACCACACTTATCGCCTTTCATCAGAACCATACAACCGCGTGTGATTTTCATGGCTCCACCTGCAGCTGAAAAACTGCAACCCCTGGAGTCCAACCGGCCAAGAGATACTAGATTCTTTCGTAGCTTTGAAACATGCGCCACACCACCCAAAGTACGAACCACTCCATCAAACATTTTGATCTTCACCGTTCCAACTCCCGTGACGTCATAAGTGTTAGGGTTATTAGGGTTTAAGCAGGATGCTTAAAGCATTACACCCAAGGTATCTAGTTTGGAATACCAAGTTTGTTGCCTCCAGCCCCTATATATATAGATACACTAGGGTTAAGAGAGGTTGATGGGCTCCAGCCCAAATGGGCCCACTACACCTGGTCCATTACCTATTGGGCTTATATTAGAACATAAATGGGTTATATTATATATACCCAACAATCTCCTCCTATGTTCTACATATAGCACAATCCAATAGATAGATAATGTGATGTTCAAACAAAATTATTGAAGCACCCATATCACCATATCAATAAAGATTTGTAATCCAATTGAAAACAAAATACTTTAAAGAATAACCAAAAGTTTTAGAAATAATCTAAACTCAAACATAAGCAGTTTCATATGTAAGTGAACTATTTAATCAACGGAAGAGAAAATAATAGTTCCCACTGCGCTATAAGGATTCACTCATCAAGTAAGTCATCCTCATCAAGATCCAAATTGAGGCAATCTCCTCCATTTTCGCCAATTCCTGTAAATTATCAAATATGAATTTCATTAAAAAATGAATCCAATCATTTGTGTATTTTACTAAAAGTATCTAGTTCTACCAGAAGAACTTAGTACAATTTCATAATGGCTGAAAAAACAAATATTAATATCAATAAGCATCAATGTCAAGTTTCAATCAAGAACAAGACCTAAATAGTTTCTTTTACAAAGAACCATTCCATGTTTCCATTTGGAATGTTACAGGCATCATATCCAAATTGAGTTAAGCTGTATCATCAAGTTTGGAATGAAACAACCTTTCCCAAGAAGGACATGTCATCAAATGTGGAATGACATAAAGATAACTGTAAACATCATTGAAACATATCAAGTGCTTATCTTGGCCAAGATAGGGAGATTCGAAAAAATTCAAAATAATAGGAATGTAGGTTAAGACACGTCTACACAGTCTTTAACCCCATCTCCCCCGCAGTTTTGAATATTCGATCTTTGTTCAGTCCCTTCGTAAGAGCATCGGCCATATTATCCTTCGATCTCACATCAACCAAAGTGATAATACCTTGTTCTAGAAGATAATTCAGCGTGGCATGTTTCAGCCTGACATGTCTCCTCTTACCATTAAAGAGTGAGTTTTTCACAATCGTAATTGTAGCTTGATTATCACAGAACAAACTTAAAGAGTTAATCTTTAAAAGGGTCAATGGAATGTCCAGGATCAGATCTCTTATCCACTCTGCTTCATCTCCTGTAGAAGCTAAAGCATAAAGTTCTGATTCCATAGATGACAGAGCAATACAAGTCTGTCTCTTTGACTTCCATGCAACAGCGGCTCCACCCAGTGTAAAAACATAACCACTGGTAGATTTACTGTCTCCTAATTCTGAGCCCCATGATGCATCAGAATACCCTTCCAGGATAGGAGGATGGCCAATATAACATAGAGCATAGTCTTGAGTACCCTTAAGGTATCTCATCAGCCTCATAAGAGCATCCCAGTGCTCATGACCAGGATTACTAGTGAAACGACTCAGCATGCCAACTGTAAAGGCTATGTCTGGTCTAGTGCAACTCATAGCATACATGAGACTACCAATCAGTTTAGAATAATCTAACTGATTCACACTGTCTCCTCCATTAGAGATCAGCTTCTTGGTATAATCAAATGGTGTCTCAATCGGTTTACACTCACTGTATCCCCATGTAGAAAGTAGTTTTCCAATATAATGGGCTTGGCTAAGAGTAATCCCCTGCCTTTCAAAACTTACTTTCATACCAAGAATGGTGTCAACCACACCAAGATCTTTCATGTCGAATTCTTGAGCCAAAGTGGTTTTCACGTCACTCACTACAGAGAGATCGGAACCAAGAATCAACATATCGTCCACATACAAACAAATAATCGCAACCTTATTCGACACTGTAGACACCCCATTTTGACCGTGCCCTAATCCTTCCGATTTTGCGCAAAACCCTATCAAACCAATGCTCTAGGGTCCCAAAATTCACCCTAAGCTAGGTTAAGGTCCCATCTAGCTTCCCGTAAAATTTCGTCGAAATCCGAGTTCGATTGCCTAGCGAACGAGTCGAGCAATGTCGTACGTCAAGTTCGCAGATGGGGGGTGCATTTATCCTGAGCGGTGTCTATTCGAATCCAGAAAAGACAAGGGAAACCGCACGATCATCATTTTTTCGCGCGCTCATCAATTTTCCGCGCGCTCATCATTCTTGGAGTGCCGATATCAATCTCCCGAAATTTCTATATATATCATTTTCTCTCATTTTTAAAGAAAAGAAGAAGAGAAAAATCCCTTTTAGAGAGAGAAAGAGTGAGAGAAAGAGAGGATTGTAGAGAGAGAAAGTGAATCTGATCTTCTCCGATCATCTTCTCCGGCAGATTTCCGGCCGGTGCGCTTTTTCTGTTTCTCCTTTTCATTGTTTTTCCTTATCCTCTCGCAAGAAACCATAGCCTAAGATTCTTTAAATCTCAGATCCTCTTTTCTAGATCCTAAATTCAAAATCTAAGATCTGTACGATCCGAAACCCTAAATCCGTTTCTCTTCCTTCCCCGATCATTTTCTGGTTGATCTTCCGCGGAAGAAGAGGAATCAACGAAGAGATCTACACGTTTACAGATCCGATGGTTTGAAGCATAGATCTGGCTATTGTTCTAACGGATTTCATCAGATCTGAAAGAAGAGAAAAATCGAATCGAAGGAGGTAAGTCTTGCTCTGTTTTATATTATGTTTTGGGATTTTTTGTTCTGATCGCGTGTTAGATTGTTTTGTAAGATGATCTTCTCAGTTACATAGAAATTTTATCTCACATGATTTTTTTTTTTACCAGCTGGTGTGAGAAAGAAATACATCTGAAATATTATATATGTATATATATATATATATACATATATATATATATATATTATTATTTTTGAAATAATGCAATCTATGCTAATAAAGAAAATGTGTTGTAAATCTGTGACGTTTAGAATCTTGCAAATTTTGTTGTCTTTAGAGCTTTTAGAATAGTGAAGATAATTTTAAATACTAAAATTTTTTTTTTGGTATATAATTGTACTTGATATGCTTTTAAAATTCAGTTATATGAAAATTTTCTAAATCTTGTTTAATTTCTTTGAAAAAATGATGTAGTTATTTTGAAAAGATCTCATTGAAATCTCCTTCGTGTCGCTGATCCGTGAATTCATGTTTGCTGGTGTGATTTTTATTACGAAATTTACTTCAAATTGCTGTTGTTGTCTAGGATAATTTATGAGAAAATGGTTCTTTAATTGTTGGATTGAAACACTTATTCCTTTTGCACTATATGATTTCGAAATATAGGATTATCTTCTATGAACTGTTGTGTTTCTATCTTAGCCTGTTAACCTCTGAATTTTTGGATTTAAGAATCTGAAATTTGATACACTTTGGCAGCCATCATAAGTTTGGAAAGTATTTAGTTAAAAAGTCTGTAAGAGCCTATTTAAGCATGTTTGCTATTGATTTATTTCATGTATCTCTACTTCATGTGAGCAAAAGTTGTTATTTGGTTTTACTAAGAGTGTTTGTATGTCCATATGAGTGTTATTCTCTCATATGGATAGATTTTATCCTTAGGTTGTAAAAAAATACTCATGGGTAATGCTATGTAAATTATAGGATATTTGATGCTTAAAGCTTTAATTCAATGCGTTTAAATGTTTTGGTCATTGTCTAGAATAATAGTAATTATATTTTCTTTTCTTTTCTTTCTTAATGAGAAAGGTATTTTGGTAAGATAAGAGTTTAATTTTGTGCATGATAATAAGGGTTATTTATGTAAGCTTACTGAAACTTTAGAGTTGTTAACATTTTTTATTTTTTATTTTTCAAACTGACCTTGAGTTGTTATTACCCATGATCAGTTTAAAAATTATGTGGGATTAAGGATATTATATTTCAATCCTGTTTGAGATTTTGTAATATCCTAAAATTCTATTAAGTATTGTCCTTCTTAGCTTCAATTCCACTAATTAACTGGTCTTGGACTTTTGTTTTGTTGATATAATTTAGACCTGGAGGCTGATGTAATCATTTTTTTTTTTCAAACCTTCATGTGTGAACCACATCATTATTTCTTTGGCCATTGTACTTCATTTATATTTTGAAAATTTTGCTCACTTGGTAATCGCACAAGGCTTACGGTCCTTGCATTCTTTGCTTTTAACAAAACTTTTTCTCTTAGCAATTTAGTTTAATATAGGTGGGCATTACCATATTCAAAAATTTGTCATTATCTAGATTACCTCGCATGTAAAAAAAAATGACATTAGACTGTATTGATCATAGCTGGTTGTATTGTTAATAAAAAGAAAGTGAGATGATATGAATGAGAATACATGGTTATATGTAGTCTTTTATTCTATACCTACCAGAAGTGTCTTTCATCAAATTGGGGTTTGAATTTTAATTTGAATTCGTGGTTATAAAAATGATGAGGACCATAGCAAAGGATACAAGTGAAGTTGAAACTTTGCATTTAGTAAATACAGTGATGGTCATGTCAGTTCTCAAATTATCCTTGTTTTGACCTTTATATAACATAGACTAAATAAATTAAAAAAATCAACAAGGTCAACCTGATTTGTTTGAATCTTTTGCTAAAATCATATTCTAGCTGATATGGAGTTCAAGATAAGATTACTGTTAGCTCCTCATCCTGGTATACCATTTGTCTGTGGAATGTCCTCATGCAAGGCATGATCATGATAGGTAAAGTAATGTATTTCCTTGGAAATTTGATATCAGCCCCTCACTCTCTTGATAACAGCAGCCCTTACATTGCTTTGACATGTGTAGCACACTTTGCTTTGACATGTGTATCCCTCTTATACTTTAATATGTGCAACCCTCATTTTGTTTTGTCATGGACAACTCTTTTCACTTGGATATTTGCAGCCATTTCTTCATTTTGGTAGCAACAGCTCTACTTATGATCATCCCTATGTGATTGAGAGTATGTGTATTAAAAATCTTCCAAGGTCCTCATCGAGTGAGATTGCCACTAACTAATGCATGCCTTGTATTATCACTTTTGACCTCATACATCATCATTTAAAATGTCACGTAGGATTGAATTGATACGTGTCCCTGCATATTGGATAACTATTTGTTTATGCATATACTGAAGTGTCACTTGTTCAGAGATTGTCGTTTTTGTTGCATGTTATATGCATTTGTGGGCCTAAAAAAAAAAGGGGGGGGGAATATGTCAATATAAAGGCTTGCTGAATTTGATTGGAAAAGGAGATGTGATTGGGGTACAAGGTCTGATTTTATCACTGTTTTATAGTGTCCATGTTGGGCCTAGACTAATTTTATGAAATCCTTCAGAAAATGCAACTACTGATGATGTGGCACCAAGGCTTTACTAAGAACAATATTGCCCAGTGGAATTACTTCATCCATTTGAAAATTGTAATGTGAACTCTTAATTTTACTCTTTAGATTTGTAGAGTTGAGAGCATTGCTATGTTGGTGTAACAGAAGGAGCTTTTGTTCACTTCCACAGGACAAGAGCTATAGTTATTTACTTTTCGGTATTGATTAGTGCATCCAGTTTGGGCTGCATAGGTGGCATAAATAGAGGAATAATTTTTTAAGCAATGGTCTTAATAGTGGTAATATGCATGAAAGTAAGGGTTAAGATGTGTTTTTCATTACCCGTATTCCCCTTATACATGTTTGGATGTGTGTTTGACATTGATCATTATCATTCTCCAATTTGATTACATATTTGCATAGAAGTGCATAGCTGCTGCCCTGTGAGTTATATACCCTGTAGCTGTAATTTGATTTGGTTCACAAGCACATAACTGTTGTCCATAACTGCTGTCTACTGTTACGTATAACTGCTGCCCATGGTTTAATTCAAGGATGCATAACTTCTATCTACTGTTACATATAACTGTTACCCATGGCTTTAGTTCAAAGATACATAACTGTTGTCCACTGTGGCACATGATTGTTGTCCATATATTGTAATAAGTGGCGCCATTACTGTTCTAAGTTCATTACTCTTACTTTATTCAAATTTTAGAGAGTCAATCTTATAGTAAAAATGAATGATGGGATTATTTCTTTTCTATTTGGAAGATTTAGTAAGACCTTAAATGTGAGTTTCTTGTTATTAATTATTTTGTCCGACATTTAGATTTTCTTTAGATAGTTTAATTATTCTGTAGAAAATGAGATAATGAATTTGAGTTGCATAATTATTTAGGATCAGGCTGTTCGATTAGAGGTGTTTGGTTTATGTTAAAGCATATGATTGTATAATTGTAGTTATTATAATTTTATGTTTTGGGTGGTCAAGAGAATCAAAAGGAGATATGGTTCAATTACTTACTTATCATGTTTTTTTTATTTATATTCTTTTGATTGTAAATATGTTTGAGTCATGGCACTTTATCCTTTCTTTATTAGGTAAAATATTTGTTCTATCTGGTGGATGTTTTTCTAGCAAATTGTTTCTTCATTTATATGGGCGATGAAGGCGATAGCATAAGCCCACCTTTAGAGGGATTTATTGGATTATGATAATACCTTCTCCCCTCTTCTTTCCTCTTATTTAATTTTGAGTTAGATTCTGAAGATAAATGGGTTGTTTAGATGAGATTATATCAAAGTTCATTATACTCATTCCTTTTTATTTAAATAAATTGTTAATAGGAAGAAGGAGATCAGATGACTACTCTATTCGATATTATCGACATGAGTACTGTCTGATCTCAAGGCGGGATTAGAAATATTATCATGTGTATATGATATCAGATGATTACTTTGGCATCATCTGATTTCATTGGAGTCCCCGTATTGGGGTTTGTGGTTGGTTTTGAAGTGTTTTGATATTATTTTTACTTTATTAGGCTATCCAGCGGCTGGTCTGGACTAATTAATGTTATTTATCATTTTTATGATTGCTATTAGATTGTATATTCTTCTTTGCTTAGCACTTGATTTATTCTTAGAATAAAATTTGCGATTATTTGGTAGCATTTTCTTCTCTTTTTGATAGACTAACACAGTCTTATAGATTTCTGTTAAAATTCTTTGATATTAGAATTTCCTCTCGTTGCAAGGGCGATGAAGGCGCTAGCCTAAGCCCATCCTTAGGGGACTCGCTTAGTCCAAGTAGCACTCCTCTCATTTACTTAAAGACTTGTCCAAGTCTTTATGGTATGTATCCCCTAGAAATTAGAAATCCATTCATTGCAAGGGCAATGAAAGAGTTCTCTAGAGTCCTCTCAGGGAGACAGGCTATGTCTCAGACAGAGAAAGTTGTATCCTTTAGAGACAAGCTTTGTCTCGTTAGTGAGTCCATCCTTAGGAGACATGCCGTGTCTCGTCAGCACCTCTCTTGGAGCTTATCTTTTTGTTTAGGAGTCTCTCACAATCTCATTTTTCTTTCTAAACCTCATCTTTGTGCGTCTCTTGGTTTTTGGAAGAACACCTTGCTCGGCTTGGCATCATACCCCTTTACCTTATGGGTATTGGGTTGCACATTTGTTGCACCCTAGGGCTAGGTAGCTGTCCGGCCCGGCTGGGTGTTTTACTTAAACCAAATATGCACAAGGTCTCTTTTTCTTTGTTCGCATTTTTTTCTCTATCCTACCTATATGTCTAAGAGACTTGTCCAGTCTCATTCTATTAGCATCCTCTTCTTTGTGCATCATTTGGTTTTGGGAGAACATCCTACTCGGCTTGGCATCATACCCCTTACCCTTATGGGTATTGGGTTGCACATTTGTTGCACCCTAGGGCTAGGTAGCTGTCCGGCCCGGCTGGATGTTTTACCTTTGCCAAATATGCACAAGGTCTTTCCTTATTACTTGTTGAGCTTTATCTTAGTTTGATCAGTCCACTAGCATAGGAATCTGTCCTTAGTCTAGAGAGTCAGTCCTCTTGTTCAGGAATCAAATTCTATCATCATAGGGGTTAGGATTTTATCCAACCTCTCATCGTATCATGTTTTTCTATCCACTCTTGCAAGGTATAGGATGCTGTCCAACCCTTGCAGAGCTGTGTTTCTGTTCTTTTCCCCCGCAAAGCATAGGATGTTGTCCAACCTTTGCGGGATATCAGGAGTCTGTCCTCCCCTTATGATGATAGGATTTGTCTCCCTTGAGTCAAAAACACTTAAAAACAACAAAAACATCTGAAAATCCAAAAATCTCAAAAATCTTGAGTCATTAGGAGTAGTTAGGAAATCTGTTTCGAACTACGTTGGCTTGATCCTCTTCCACGAGGTACGTAGTGCAGCTTGAGATTCTTATCTCAGGTCCAGCCAAACCTTTGTAAATAAATCATTTACCCATTTTAAGAAAAAATACCAAAAATCTTCAAAACCTTGTTTTCAACAAGATCTTCCTCTAGAGTTAGGAGTTTGTCCTAGATAAAAAGTTTTAGAGTTTTGAGTTTGTCTTTGATGTGTTGTGTGGTTTGTTTGTGTTTGTGTTAGAGTTAGGAGTTTGTCCTAGAGTTATAGGAGCGCCTCCGTCCAGTCAGTTGGCGATTCATATCGCCGACTGATGATTAAGTCTTGGATACGCTAGTGATCCCATTGTTTCCCTTAGGGCGTACAGCCTAGCTACACATAGATTATAGGAACCACCTGCATTAGCTTAGGGCTAACCTGCATTTAGTTAAGGCATATAGGGTGTCCTAAAATCTACAATCCATTGGAATTTAAATAATCACACAAGAAGCTTTAAGAACTAGTCCGGTCTTTTAGATCGAGTCTAGGATAGAGGTCTAGATGTCTTAGGCATCATAGCTTAGAATAGGTGCGAAGAACTACGTTGCCTTGATTCTCGTGGAGGCGGGGATACGTAGGCTTCTTTGGATGAACATCAGATCATCTAAAGACTCGGGCCTAGGTATAGATTAGAGTCTTAGGGTTGTATAGTATCGAGTCATTTTTCTATGTTTTGCAGTGTTTTCTTACTTTATTGCGCAGACCTTATACTTTTTTGGTGTGTCGTGCATGTGTTTGTTCATCAGAACTTAGACACCCATTAGGCATGTCACTTATAACCTAGCTATGCTTAGGTGACACATGTTTCTTTTATTTTATCTTGTGTGCCTTTGATTTCATCTCCGAGACATGCATGATTAGATAGACGTCTTCTCGGAGATATTCATTCCCATTCCATATGATTTTCGCCCAAAACTCTTCAAAATTATTAAGTAAATGGCATAAGAGACCAGGTGTTTGCACTTGGGCGGATGAGGTGCTCTTTAGACCTTCCGAATTCGTAACCAGGCACGAACCTTATTTTATATCTCTGGTTATCCGTTGCAACAGAGCATAGTATGGGATCCAGGGCCCATTTGCCTTTTTCCTTGGATGGCGACTCTTCTTTGTTTAAGGTACGCCTCGAATCTGGGCTAGTCCCCGAATCGAGAGGTATCTCACCTTTGTATCGCCACTCATGCTGTGAGGGGCATTATTCTTTCGAGAGTTCCTTGGTAGAGCTCTCCATTCATGTGGATGATCCATAGAGACTGTTAGCACGTGGGGGCACGTCCCTCACCGCTCCCTCTCTCAGATCGAGGTCCACAGACACAGAACGATAGTAAAGGCATTTATCTGAGTAACTGGTCTGAAAACCAAAGCTCTTTACTACCTTGTCAAATTTTTGATGCCACAATTTAGGTGCTTGTTTAAGACCATACAAAGATTTGTGTAACTTACAAACTCTGTTCTCGAAACCTTTCATGACAAACCCTTCAGGTTGGTTCATGTAGATTTCCTCGTTCATGTAGATTTCCTCTGTGAGGTCTCCATTAAGAAAAGCTGTTTTTACATCCATTTGATGCACAATATACTTCTCAATAGAAGCCAAAGCAAGAAGAATTCTTATCGTTGCCAAATAACAGACCGGTGAGTAAACATCAAAGTAGTCTATCCCACTGACTTGAGTATAGCCCTTAGCTACTAAACGTGCTTTATACCGAGCTATAGATCCGTCAGGATTAAGTTTCTTCTTCAAAATCCACTTACAGCCCACAGTCTTAGCCCCTTTTGGCAAATCGACTAGCTGCCAAGTTTGATTTTGTAACAGAGAGCTCATTTCATCATCAATGGCTTCTGCCCACAACAAAGAGTCCCTAGATCTCATCGCTTCCTTATAGTTTGATGGATCATTCTCGACATGGTAGGTCACAAAGTCCTCACCAAAGTTCTTGGGTACTCTATCTCTTGTAGAAACCTTTAAAGGTTCTGATGTAGAAATCAGTGTAGGACAGGTGTCAGAAGTATTATGTTCAAACTCTACATGCGATTCTGTAACCATCTCAGTATCGCCAGGTAGGTTCAAACCATGATCTCTGAGAAATTTATTCTCAAAGAATACTGCATCTCTAGATTCTATAACCAAATTGGTAGATAGATCCAAAAACCGATCAGCAGCACTATCTTCTGCACCACCTAGATAAACACAAGTGTTTGTTCTAGGTCCTACCTTAGGTCTCCTAGGGTCTTGTATCCTCACATAAGCAATACAACCCCAAGTCTTAAGAGTGTCATATCTACAAGGATGTTTATGCCATAACTCATAAGGAGTAGTGGTCAACTTAGAGTGGTGTACTCTATTCAGGATGTGATTTGCAGTTAAAACTGCTTCTCCCCAATAGCTAGTAGGCATGCCAGCTGTCAATAACATAGAGTTTAACATTTCAGTTAACGTCCGGTTCTTACGTTCAGCTATGCCATTAGATTGAGGTGAGTAAGGAGCAGTAGTTTCAAGTATTATGCCCTGAGAGGCACAGAATTCCTTGAACTCTGTCAAAGTGTATTCTCCTCCTCGATCACTCCTAAATCGCTTAATTTTCAAGTTCAATTGATTTTCAACACGATTCTTGAAAATTTTAAATTTATCAAAAGCTTCATCTTTCGATTTTAGGAGATAAATATGACAATATCTAGAAAAATCGTCTATAAAAGTGATTAAATACTTCCGACCACCTCGAGTAGTGAAACTTTTAAAATCACAGAGGTCAGAATGTATTAACTCAAGAAGTTGTGTGCTCCTAGAAACCGAACGAAAAAGTTTTCTAGTGATCTTGGTTTGTGCACACACTTCACATCTGTCAAATCTAATCGATGTATCTAAAGGTATATTATAAGTGTTAGCAAGTTTGACCATTTTTCTATAGTTCACATGTCCCAATCTAGTGTGTAACAACTGAGGATCAATCAAAGTGGAACTAACCTGACTAACGGTTTCATTTGCTAAACTCAGTCTATACATACCATCGATTAAGAAAGCACAGCCAAAATAATAAGAGTTAACAGTTAAAGTTACTCTACCACCCAAAAAAGATGAACACATGCCAGCATTGTCTAAAAGACTAATAGAAATTAAATTCTTTTGAATAGCAGGAACTACTTTAACATTTTTTAAAGTTAGTATTTTACCTGACGAAAGAACCAGGTTCGTAGTTCCAGAGTGAGTCACCTCTGCCTCATCTCCACTAGCCACTGTAACGGTCTCTTTCACGCCAACAGCATCCGTAAGCAGTTTCTTCGAGTTGCAAACATGGCAGGTGGCTCCTGTATCTAACCACCAGTCTGAAGAAGTACTGGCCTTACCATTGCCTAACATGGCAATAAAACTCTTAGGCGCAGCACTGCCCACCATCATATGAGCTTCCTTTTGTGGTGTGTCAGATTTAGCCTTCTTAGGTTGTTTACACTCTGCAGCAAAATGACCCCATTTCCCACAGTTGTGGCACTTGCCCTTCTTTTTCTGAAAGATAGTCTTTTTGGCCTCCAACTTGGGATGGTCACTTTTAGGTGACTTAGATTTCCGAGGAAATTTCTTGGGATATGTTACCGCGTTAGCAGCAGACTGTTGCTGTCTAACCATCTCCAAGTTATTCCTAGCTCGATTCTCATCTTCGATTCGAATGAATCGTTTGAGATCATCCAGTCCCACTTGCACCTTTTTCCGATACATCTCGGTTTTGAAAGAGTGCCATGCAGATGGTAATTTATATATAATTGCACCCACAAGAAACGAATCACAGACAGCTATTTTTTCATTATTCAACTTAGATCTCAAAATCTCTAGATCAGTAACTTGAGGAGTGATTTCCTTGTCTTCTTGAAACTTGAAATCCATGAATTTGTCCACCAGATGGGTCTTGGACAATTCCTCCTCCTTCTTGAATTGAGCATCTAAGTTGTCCCATATTGCTTTAGCAGTGTTAAATTTACTATAAGTTTCTGCAAGACGATCTGAAAGACAATTCAACAAGTAGTCTTTGCAGAAATCCTCATCTCTAAGCCATTGAGATTCATCAACGTCTTCATCCGTCTCAGCAAAGGTACTCAAAACAGTGTAAAAACAGTTCATGTATTTTAGACTAAATTGAGTCTTTCGCTTCCATGAGGTAAACTCAGATCCACCAAAGGAGTGAAGTTTGACCATCTCAAAAGGCATAGAAATCTTTTCCATTGCAATATTTAGGTGAAATTAAAAATTAGAAAGAGTGCACCTGATTGACGAAAATCAAGAACCGAATCCAAGAACCAAGTCAAAGCCGAGCTCCAAATAAGGCCAAAGGTGCGCTCTGCCAACTGGTTGTTCTCCCAAAGAGGATTCAACAAGCGTTGAAAGATATGCAAAGCCACAATCAAAAGCAGGCCAGAATAACTTTCAACCCAGTACAAAGTCCAAATTGAAGTTTGTGGGAGTGAAACCCACGCCCAAATTGCTGTGAGTGAGGGCTGTTTCCAATCGAAACCCAAAGAAAAATCCACCCAAATCGAACTATTGAGGGAGAAACCCACGCCAGTAACAATTCTGTGTGAGAAAAAATCCACCGACCAAAACAAAATACAAGCTTCTCTGGGTGAGAACCCCACGATCAAAACCAAACTTCTCTGGGGAAGAATCCCACGACCAAAACGATCCGGTGGAAGAAGAAACCCAATCGTCTCAAAATAACGATTGAAATTGAGAAGAGACCCACGTCTATATTGTCTCAGAATTCACAACGTCTCTGTGTGTGGGTTTCCACCAAAGCTATCTTGTTTCAATCGAAGGATTTGATTTGTCCACCAAGACAAACCTCCAATCCAAGCGAAGAAGAAAAAATCGATGTCCCCTTTTCGCCCAAATCGATGGATTGTAGAAACCCACTTCAACAGATAAAACCCACTTCAAACAAGAACGAGGGTTTGATGGTCGAAGCCCGGCGGCTAGATGAGGGAGACGAACCCACGCCACAGATTTTGGTCGAGCAATCCTTCTCTGTTTTGCAGAAAGACAATAATCACACGCCCAAAATATAGAGTATCTCCTTTCCCTTCTTCAAGGTAGAGACGGCTCCTTCAGAGAGAAGATCCGACGCCTAAGGCTTGTCTGAGGGATTAATCCCATGCCCAAAACAGTGACGGCTAGGGTTTTTTTTTTGTAATGCTTTAAGATTGTTAGGGTTATTAGGGTTTAAGCAGGATGCTTAAAGCATTACACCCAAGGTATCTAGTTTGGAATACCAAGTTTGTTGCCTCCAGCCCCTATATATATAGATACACTAGGGTTAAGAGAGGTTGATGGGCTCCAGCCCAAATGGGCCCACTACACCTGGTCCATTACCTATTGGGCTTATATTAGAACATAAATGGGTTATATTATATATACCCAACAATAAGTAGACCCGTCACCCAAGGACACTACACCCGCCCTTGTCTCCTGAAACGTATCAAAATATTTCCTCCTGGAGCATACATGAACAGAGCACCCAGAATCTAAAATCCACTCGTCATGAGGAGAAGTGTGATTAGCTGTGGAGACTGTGAGAACATCTCCAAACTTTTCACTCTGTTCATCCGTTACCGCCATCGCCACCACCATATTCGTAGCACCATTGTCCACTTGGTCAGCTCACTTTGGACAATCCTGCTTGATATAACCATATTCCTTGCAACGGTAACATTGCACGCCCTTTCCGCTGTCCCTGGATCTTGACCTGCCTTTTCCAGATCCCCTGTCAGACGACCTTCCTCTTTGATTCCCACCATGAACAACCAACCCGTGCTCTTCACTTGCACTAAGAAAAGGTTTCTTTCGCATCTCATCCGATAAGAGCGACGCCGTGACTTCCTCTAACTTGATTGTATCCTTACCATACAACAAAGCCGTCACCAGGTTGTCATACGAATTAGGAAGTGAAGTAAGAAGCAAAAGAGCCTTGTCTTCTTCCTTCAACTTTTCATCAACCTTGTGGAGTTGATCCACAAGCCCATTGAACACCGTGATGTGTTCTAGAAGATCTCTGCCTTCCTGCATCTTCAGCCCATACAATTGCAGCTTTAGATACAATCGGTTGGCCAAGCTTTTTGACATATAAAGCTTTTTCAACTTCTCCCATAATTTAGGCGCTTCTTCTTCTTCCATAACATTAAACATAACGCTATCTGCCAGACATAGTCGAATCGTGTTGACTGCCTTCAACTCAATGTCTTCCGACTCGGCACCCGTCATCTTCTCCGGCTTCCCATCATTTCCCTTCAACGCCTTAGCAAAGCCCTATTGAACTAGGATGTCCTTCACCCTCATCTGCCATAGGGTGAAACTACCCTTTCTGTCAAATCTGTCGATGTTGAACTGAGTAGAACTTGATTTTACCGCCATCTCATATTACTTTGCACTTCTCGGTGTAGTGCTCCACCTCGAACAAGAATCTTTCTTGGACAATCATTCTACCCCAAAAATCGCTCTAACCGCGATCTAACCACAACACCCACGACCACTCCACCCGGCCTCGACGATCACTCTACCTGAGCAATCCGATCCGATCGTGCACAAATTAAACGAAAAAGTAAAATAAACAAACAAGCTACAAGATGAACACCAAGATTTTACGTGGTTTGGCCAAGCCTACTCCACGGGCGAGAAACATGATCTTTCACTATGAGAAAAACAAAATACAAGGATTACAATGGATTAATCTCAAAACCCAAAACCCTTAACCCTTTCCTCGCTTCTCAAACCCAAGATTGTACATAAGAGAAATCCGAGAAAACCTGAAAGAAAACCCAAGAGGAACCCAAGAAAAAAAATCCTTTTCTTCCTTCTTCTTATCTCTCTTTTTCTCTCCCCCTTAGGGTAGCTGTCACACCTCAAGCCTCTCGCTCGTCGTCTCTTGCTTTCCTTCTCACAAGAGAAAACCTACTCTCTTTTGGTATTTAGGTTTTCCCCAAAACCTAAAAAAGTAGCTTTCCTTTTTGCCTCTTGCCTTTCCACCCAAGCAAGCTATGGTGGGTGGGAAATAAGGCAACTTTCCAACAATATCAATTTAAGTCGGATAAGGAGTTATGTACTTATGTCCTAATCAAACCCCAATTGAAAATTTAAAACTCTTATTTTATAAATACATGTAGAGTTTCATGCTAACGCTAACAAGAACATGATTCCTTCCTTTTCATCTTTTCTTAAGTTCCCATCATTTACCTTTGATCTCGACCGTCTATCTTTATCTAATTGAGACCCAATGATTGTAAAGTTACAAAGACCTAAGAAGCACATGTATGCAGACTCTTTGTGGAACCAATCATCTTCTGTTCTATCAAATCATGGTCTCGATCAAATTTTTTGTGTGGTTATGCATCCAGTTAAGATCAACCAAGAAAATATTCTTGAGATTTGCATCCACAATGGATCATAAGGCATGCCTTTCAATAATCTTTCCCTCAAGGAATTTATGGACAGAGCCTTTCCACAAGGAATTTCATGTTACTAACATCCTTCTGTAATCATCACTTGGCCACTCACCATCCCTTATGCAGCTTCTTAGTGGTCTGAACTCCAATTACTCAACTTCATTCTTAGATTAACGTATTTGCTACGTCCATGTTCTATCCAACACGTTGAAAGTTTTCTCTTAAGGCTGTGATAGATATTTGTTAGCTACAATGATAATCATAAGATGTGCATGTTCTATTCTTCGTCTACCAGAAAAATCCTAATTTCACTCCATTTACCCTTTGGAGAGTTTTAACTTCAATGACCCGTCATCCATTCAGCCTGAGCTTAAGGAGAAGAGTACTACTCATCATGGTAATGACGAATTTCACAACCCTATACCTTCTTCTTTTGTAGTGCATGAGAGCACAATAGACAACAATCTTCTTGATAATCTCATGCAAACCTATGCCAAGTATTATAATATTCAAAATAGGCAAAATCAAGTATTAGCAACTTATGTCACCAACTGTATTATTGAACTTTCAACTTTTATATACGTAGTCACTAATGAAAGTATATAGAAGCTATGTAAAACGAAACGTAGGTTCTTTACAAAAAACAGTACCTAGGAAATAGAAGTGAGACTAAAGACTAGAAATGTGGTGGGTTGCAAATGGGTGTACAAACTTGAGCAAAAATTATATTGGACTAGTGATAGGGAAAGGGAAAGCTGGATAACGCTAGATTAGTGGCCAAAGGATGCAACTAGTGTATGTACCTGACTGTAATGAGACTTTTACCCCAGTAGTCTACTATTGTGAGCAACTGCATATTATGGAAACTTCTATAGATCGGAGGGCTAGGATCATCCTATGGAAATGATTTTTCATGCACAACCTATTTAGGTTGTTTTCCATCACATGGACAGTTTGGATCATCCTATGATGTGGTACGTACAGTACTTTTTGAAGAATGTGGGACTATAAGAGCTTACACCATATAAAATCTCTGCAAACCTATGCCAGGCATTGTAATATTTAAAATAGGCAAAATACATACTTCACCAGATGTATTTTTGAACTTACAACTTTTACGGAGGTAATCACTAATGTAAGTAGATAGAAGCTATGTAAGAAGAAAAGTGGGCTCTTTACAAAAATAATACATAGGAAATAGTAGTGAGACTAAAGAATAGAAATGTGGTATGTTGCAAATGGAAATGGATGTACAAACTTAAGCAAAAATTATATGGACTAGTGATAGGGATAAGGCCAGATTAGTGGCCAAAGGATGCAACTAGCGTATGCACTTGACTATAATGAGACTTAATTTTGCCCGAATGGTCGAGAGTACTATCATGAGGTTCATTCTGGTTCTTGCAAATATGCTTGGGTGGATTCTCAACCACGCGTGGAACGGTTTCCTTCATCATATACTCAAAGAGACGGGTTACATGAAACATTCAAAAGGCTTTGAAGCTATAGATAGGAACAAGTGTGTGTGCAAGTTCGGAAAGAAAATTTATTAGTTAATGCAAGCTCTAGCAATTATTGACAAGCTACATCTACCTCTTAAAATTAGCAGGAACAATTAAGAGAAGCAAATTGGATAATTAAAGAGATTTGCTAGGAAAACGGGATCCCGTTTTGTGAATTAAAAGGGCGTCAGCCATTAGATCCACGTCCATTAAGAGACAAAGTAAGGGGGCTCAAATCCCCATAAAAGCAATAAATACACCTTGAAAAAGGTCAAATCAACAGTGATGTCACCCTGTTTTTATTTTCCAAAAGGAATCACGTTTTCAATCCAATATAGTCTTGGTTATGATACATGTAAACGATACTAGCGTCACAAGGGGTGACAGTGACAACAAGACTCAAAAACACCACTAAGGAAACTTTTGGTATTAATGACTTCAAAAACTTGAGTTATTTTCTTAAGCCCAGTTCGTTTTAGATTTTGACAACCAATTTGAGTCCAAAGCCAATTATTGGACTGAAAATTAAACGTGATTTTGAGTCCAATAATCGGTTTTGGACTCACAATTGGTTGTCAGAATCTAAAACTAACCGGGCCTTAGAGTAGAAATCAAAAGATCAAATGAAGGAATGCGATTATCTCAAAGAAGGCAAGCAACACCTTAAAAGTTAAAACTGCTCAATAGGTTCAACATAATAAACTGCAACCGTGTTGATACTCTTTTTTATGGCACCAATAAGAAGTTCAATGGAAGAGAGGATAATAAAGTGAAGGATCCCCACATCTATATAAGCACTAGTAGGAGCTTAACAAAATCTCACCATACGCCAAGCCAAATATAACATGTGCAGTGAATTAAGTCTGTCAATACCCACATGATTCTAGGGAGGAATAATTATATGATGAAAAACTCATCTTGAGATACCTCAAAGGAACTATAGACCACGATCTATTTTATTAAGTTTTTTTTTTTTTTTTTTTTTGATTGATATTATTAAGTTTCTTTTGATCAGTCAATTAGGTGTATTATCGTGTATGATCACATAGATCGATATTTTCACTGGACTGAGAATTATAACATTTGGAGATCAATTACAAAATACTACATAATGATGAATGATTGTTTGATCTCATGGAGTAGTAAGAAACAAAGTTTGATTACCACATGTAGGCTCGGTACAAAGCCATGATCCGGACTTACAACAGAGCTTATATGACTCAAACATCTTCAGAATCTTCAATTGAGATCACACTCATGTGTGGTGTGACAATCCATATCAGGTTCATCCACATTGAGATGTGGGTTTCAATTCCAGATGATACAAAATCCACTCCACATGTTTTCTCTCCTCTCTTTCTCTCTCTACTTTATTTGGTTACTCAATATTTTATACACTGCATATAGGCCAGTTCCCACATGTACACGCAGACGAAGGCCATCCTTACACAGTTACACTGACATCATCTAATAATTTTCCCATTAAAACAAGGTAGTATTGGAGTCTATTCATTTAATAAGCTTATATGCAGATAATGTTTACATGGCAGCCAAAGAGGTCATGCATTTTTTTATTTACATCCACAGGTGAAGTCCATCGAGCAAACAACCAGTCTTCTGCTGAGAAATGAATAGCCTCAACTACAAAACATTCTAGGTGGCTTCAGTAAGTTTTTAAGTAATGTATGTGTATTTAATATACCTCATTTCTAAAAATCATTGGCTAGATTGGGTTTAAATATTGCTATACATGTCGATATCAGCAGCCTTTGATACCGAAATGGTTGTAAAGGTAAGGAAAATTTTATTGGCCCATATTTCGCTCAGACGAATGTATGGACCAATATATTGCCATCTCTATTGGACATATCGGCCGATATATTTGACACCCCAACCCCGAGTTCACTAAATTAACTGTAGCAAAATTGGATATCTGACATATTTTTCATGAAAATAATTTTTTTGTACATTTCATGATATTTTATGACCAATTAAGATATAGTTTGAAAATTATAGATTTAGGCATGTTTGGCAACCTTGAAAAAAAAAATCTTGGACCGTTTGTTTATCCAAGGTGAGAGAAGGGTAGAGAGGGATGATGAGAGAGGTTTGAGAAGGGATGATAAGGAGAACATGTGACAGGGTAGGAAAATAGGTGAAACAAAAATCCTATTTTATTTTGTCACCACCCAATCACATGCTCTCCTTGCATGATTTTTTTTTTTTTTTTGCAACCCAACATGCCCTTAGAAGTTAGAAGCAAAACTTCCTATAAATTTGTGGTCTCTCTCTCTCTCTCTCTCTCTCTCTCTCTCTCTCTCTCTCTCTCTCACAATGGCATCACCAGGTTCCGCTCTCAACATGCCGCCACCACCACCTAAGGTGAAGGTGCTAGAGAACTGTCAAGTCTCCCCACGACCTGGCTCAGACACCTTTCACACTCTCCCTCTCACCTTGTTCGACGTTTTTTGGGTACCTATATCCAACATCCGACTACTTATATTCTACGAATTCCCTCACCCTAAAACTCATTTTCTACATTATCTTCTTCCAAACCTCAAAAGCTCTCTCTCCCTCACTCTCACCTTCTTCCCTCTAGCCGGAAACCTAACCCGCTCTCCAGAAACAGGCTAGTACGAGATCTGTTACATAGACGGCGACTCCGTCTCATTAATTGTTGCTGAGTCGGACACGGATTTCCACCACCTTACATCAAACCATACTCGATACATAACAGAATTTCATCCTCTTGTACCCCTATTGCCTACATCTGATAGTCGGAAACTCCCTCTACTAGCCTTGCAAGTCACATTGTTTCCAAATTCTGGCATCTCTATTGGGATCAATGCGCACCACGCAGCCATTGACGGAAGCAGCTTGGATCATTTTATCAAGTCATGGGCTTCATTTTGTAGATCAGAGGTGATGCTTCTATGATCACTTTGCTCCAAACCCACAATAGGACCTTGGTCAAAGATTTTGACCAGGTCAAGAAAAAATTGTTATAAGATTGAAAAAGTCAAAGAAGTCAATGAGAGCCCAATCTTAGAGTCTTTAGAGGATAGCAAGAACCAACATGTTCAAGCCACATTCGTCCTAAGTCGAGCTGACATCGATAAGCTCAAGCAATGAGTCTCGGCCCGATGCCGGACACATTGCTCGGCGTTCGTTGTAACATGCGCCTACACTTGGGTTTGTTTGGTGAAGGCCAATGGGGACATTGGTGACAAAATTATCCACTTTGCTACGCTTATAAACTGTAGGGATCGCCTAGACCTACCGATACCTGCTACATATTTTGGAAATTGTGTGAGTGGCTGTTACGCCAAGGCGAAGGGGAGCGATTTGGCAGGCGAAGATGGGATCGTGGCTGCATCGGAGGTCATTGGTGGATCGATTCGAGAATTTGACAAGGGAATTCTGAAGAGCCCGGAGGATTGGGTTGCAAAACACTACTTATCATTTTTGCGGGAGCGATTCTATATAGTTGGATGGTCACCGAGGTTTCTAGTGTACCAGACAGACTTTGGATGGGGGAGACCTAGGAAGTTCGAGCTTATGAACTTCGACAAAACAGACTCCATTCATCTTGCAGAGAGTAGGGACGAAGAAGGTGGGCTTGAGATTGGGTTGGTGCTCTCTGACTCAAAAATGGAAGCCGTTGCCTCTCTTTTTGCAGATGGTCTGAAAAATCTTTCCTAAGGGTCCAACCCTACGCCATCCCTTGCAACTCCTTATGGCTGCAATGTTGAATGAATGTACACATTAAGGGTCTCAGTGAGTACACCCCTAACAATTATTATCATATATAATCTTATATAGGAAATGACTTTCACCACTTTTCCCAGCATTTGCACCTCCTTCTGTTTGTCTTTTTTCTTAAAATGACTGCATTTTCACTCCCTTTTTCTTGGGTTTTTTAAAATAATGTCATTTTAAGTAAAAGACAAACAAAAGGGGGGCAATGCTGAGAAAAGGGTTGGAAATATATTTTCCCTAATTATGTAGACCGCATATATGTAGTTTGAAGTTTAATATAAGTAGGCTGCTTTTATTTGCACAACCATGTTTTATTAATTATAACAGTAGTACCCTGCCGCTGGAATTTTTCAGCCAAAAACCCTGCTAGGATTTTTGCGATGGATTAGTCTTTCCATCGCTGCATGGGACAGTTAGCAATGATATAGGTCGCTTGCCATTTATTTTCTTTTTTACTGTCCCGCCAGCCGATGGCACCTTAGTTTTCATTTTGGTAACAATATTCATAATAACGCACAAAGAAACCGAATATTCATAACGGAAATAGAGTCCTCCGACTCTAGCCGGTCCAGAGTTATCCAAGCTTGAACCATCAAAGTTCAACTTTAGGAATGCACTACTATGATGCTTCCAAACCTGAGTGATTACCGGCCTTGCCTCCCTAATATTACAAACCGCTGACCACCCTTACCATAGGTCATGTGATGAAACAAATTAGAAGCTAGGCAAGGCAAGGCTCTAATCCAAGTGATTGTTAGTGCAATTGTTTTTTATGAAAAGGAAATGCGGGAGCATCATTAAGAGATTTTGAGTCTTTATTTCATATATAGTTCTATTTATTTTTTCTGTTTTTAAAATTTTGAGTCTTTAGTGCAATTGTTGATTGCCCCCATTATGGTCAATTAAAGATAAGACATGCTGAGCATGCCCTTAAGAACGATGCATGTCTCAATTTGGTATCCTCCTGATCTAGGTCTACTTTACTTTTCCATGATGCACTTCAATCAGGGGAAATGATAAATGCGCCCCTTTTCATCACTTGGGACACCCAGCTGCATTGTACGTGGCAATCAGGTCCTTTCACTCCTTCAAATGTGAAGTACATCAGTGTAGATGGGTGTCCCAAGTGATGAAAAGGGGAGCATTTATCATTTCCCTTCAATCAACGAAGAGTTTACCGGATGAGCCTTTGGAAAGTACTCAATCTGTTACATCATTAGATTAGTTTCATGCATTTATAGCACTACAAGAAAACTGAGTTTCACCGACCGACTGTTACTGGTGGTCATGAAAAACTGCCCCCCAAAACTTATATTTACCGGCACTTTTAATTAAACCGCCGATATAGAAGCTTCATTATCGAATGTTGTAGAAAAATATGGCAAAAAGTATTACCGGTGGTCTTGACCGCCAGTAAATAATTGTATGTAAAGAGACATATACAACAGGATTTAATTTCCACACTAAAAATGATAAGTTGAACCAACCCTATTCAATTTTTATTTAGTGGGAGCTTTAATTTACGATGATATCCTTCTAAATTAACTACAATTATATCATTGTGGAAAGAGAAAAAAAATTCAAAGAAAAAGTTTTCCATCCAAATCTCCGTACCCATACACATATCCCAGGCCGGGCACGATTTGAATCCTGATTTTTGGAGTTCTTCCAAAAGGGAGTTCGACCAGGTAAGCATTTTTCTTTGTCTTTCTAGATCTTTCCGTTTTTTTTTTTTTTTTGTCCTTTGGATATCGTTTATAAGCAATATCATTTTCTCTTGGCAACGAGGAATCTCCTAGTCTTGTTGTTTGCATCGGGCAAAATTGAGTATTATTGCTATAAGATCTGTAAATAATGCTGCAAACTTCTTTATAAGTGTAAGCACTAACTTCTTGCTTCCATTGAAAGATAGTAATGAAGCGCAAAAGTTATTCTAGCTAAACGAATCTATGGGCCATGTTAGTAGTTTGGATCCCTAATTATGCCCTCCGATTAAGAAAAAGGTTGTGATATTTTGTGGGTTCGTGAAATTTTGTACCATCCTTGGTTTCTTCTTTGCTGGTTGGCTGATAATTTGCTTGAGATGTTGATTTCTCAATTTGGATATTTTTCTTGTTTTAATTCATTGCTGGTAAATTCTCATAGTGCAATGTTAATTATGTCACTTTTGAAGGGAAAAAAGAGGGAATTTGACAGCTAAAATGTGAGACATTTTCCCTTTTTTGGAGGTTGAAAGTGTTGAATGGTCTCTGTTTACATAGGATTAATTATCTTGTTCTCTTTGTATTTGTAGTTGTGGTTTGGTCTCGTGTTACATAGGTTGCAAGTAGGGCTGCAACAGGGTCGGGTTTTTCAAAACCCTAGCCCAACCCTGGATCCTAATTCCTTGGCCCTGACCCGCCATGACCCTGATGAGGGCCTAAGAATCGTCAACCCAATGCCCGCCCTAGAGGGCTCGGCACAGCCCTGACCCGCCCTGATTGGGTCGGGCCGGGCCTAATTGATCCTAGTGCAAAACCCATTTGAGCTCATGTACAGTACAGGTTTGGGAGTTTCCATTTGATGTCTTTGTTCTATCATCAAATGTAGTGGCTTTTCAAGGTCAAGTTTTTTTTTGTCAAAGTGATTCATCATGTTTTTCTCATAGCTGTGTTCAGTATTCATTTCCCAAATCATCAAATATTCATTTCCGGGTCAGGGGTAAAGAGTAAAACAGACTTATTGCCAGGGTGGGTCAAGGGTAAAGTGTAAACAGGGCCAGGTCGGGTCGGGCGGGTCGGTCCAAGTTGTTCAGGAATAGTGGAATAGTAGCATTGAGTTTCTCAACCCTTTGCCTTAGGATTAGTCAGTTCTATTTCTCGATGGGGCAGTGATGTTTGGGTTGAAGCGACAGGTGGTTTACTGGCTTGCTCTCCATAGGTAGGTTTCCATGCTCGTAGATCTAGGACTGTGAGCAGTACGAGCTGAAATGCTCCCCTATTGTTTGGAGATAAGGTAAGGGGAAGAAGCGGGGAACCCATACGTGTTTCTGTGGGTCCTTTTTTTTTTGATTGGTAAGCTAGGGTTAGGCAGACCCCTACCAGAGTTCATTAAAAAAGAAAAAGAATACAATCAAGGAGGCTCAAAAGCCAACAATTTGGGGATAAGAATCCAGCATAGCCCACAGCAGGAGAAAATAATACAATTGAAAAAATTTAGGAGCCAGACAGAACATGGCATTCTGCAACAAGAGCCAGGGAGATAAGCCATCAAACCAAAAGTCTTCAGCAGGGAGCAAGGATGGAGGGGGTAGCGGCTTCTAGAAGAGGGATTTATCATTATAACCCAATGAGGGGGCACCAAGAAGGGGAGCACAGAGGAGCAGTCTTCCAGCAACATCATCAACAATAGAAGAAGCAAATTATATTCTATGGTAGATATGTCCATCTCTGTCCAAATTTAAACAAGTTAAGAATGTAAACTGCACTTAATTTGATTATTCCTTGCTGAATAGCCATACGGCATCTACATTATATAAAAATTAGGGAAAGCAAAATAAAGAAACATAAATCAGTAACATGTGAAAAGGAAAATAAGGAAACCCTAAATATGGCAATAACCTAAATAAAGAAGACAATCTAAATTAGCAGAATAGGAAAAAGGAAAACTGATTCTAACATTCCCCCGCTCTTAATTTCAACCTTGTCCCCAAGGTTGGAGAATGATCTTGTGCAAAACTTTCCAAATTTCTTCTCTCTTCTCCTTTTTTTTTCCCTCCTCCTTGCATTTTCTTTGTCTTGTAATTAGTCACGATTTTGCCTGTTATCAAGAGTTGAGGCCACTCCAATTGCAAACTGATCCTACCATGCCGTTCATCAAAGCTTCTTTGATGTATTTTTTTAGATTTATTCAATGATGGTTTCAGGTGAGGATCTTTTCTATAGCGTTGGAAAGGTTGAGAGGCATGACAAATTTTTTGGCGTCGACGTTGTTGGACTCGAGAACGCTAATAATCATTCACCCCTTTCTTTTGTGGCTTTTTTGCTTTTTCTTCAATCTGATTTCTTTCTCTCTTTTTTCTGTTTCGTCTTTTCTTTTTTATTGTATAAGCCTTCTCGACGGCAATCTCGCTGAACTCTTCACTTAGAGGCTCTCCTAACTTCACACCAAGTGACGCTCGTGTTTGTAGAAGAAGATCCATGATCTTTTGCAATTACGTCTCAATGTTGTTGAACCGTGCCTGATAAACCGCATCGAGTTCTTCTCTAATTTCAGCTTTCAAGGCATCTGTCATGGAATAGATTTGGAGGTCGGTGATGCTGGAAAACTCTTTATGATGGTGAGTCAGCACCATGCACCAGGAAAGTGCTTTGATACCAAGTTGATAGAACACCGTTCTATTAGAAGAGAAAATAAAGAAGAAGATGATAGAAAAGGGGAAAATAACGAGTTAATTCGACGAAACTCAGGCCTCCAATGAGTTAATTCGAGGAAACTCGACCTCCAATATGCAAACTGCACTTAATTTGATTATTCCTTGCTGAATAGCCATACGGCATCTACATTATACAGAAATTAGGGAAAGCAAAATAAAGAAACATAAATCAGCAACATGTGAAAAGGAAAATAAGGAAACCCTAAATATGGCAATAACCGAAATAAAGAAGACAATCTAAATTAGTAGAATAGAAATAAGGAAAACTGATTCTAACAGAATGGTTCTGTTCAATCAAAAGTTGCAGCTCGTAGTGCCTGTGTCTCATAATATTAGTATAAGAAGGTCGCGCCCTACTAGAACATTCCTCCATCAGAGTCTATATGACAAACTAAAATGGTGGCAATGCTAAGTCTTAGTGGTGGTGGCACAACTTCATTCCGTTTTGTTTTTTTTTTTTTGATATCTGCACTCCATTGTTTCAATAGCGACACTCGGCTCTATGTTTTGCACTTCTCTTATCAGCTTTCGAAGGCAATTACAAATTCCATGACACTCTCTGCAGCCCATTAAAGTAGTGATTGACAAAGCATGATGTGCCATTATCAAAACAAGAGAGAACAGATATCATTTTTTTGGTAGCGATTAAAATATTCTCTAACTGTCCATGCCCCTGCACGATGGATCTCTAATAAGTTGGAAATGTATAAATAATTATAGGGATCCCAATTTGCAACATAATCAGCTACAAGTTAAACCGATTTGCAACATGTTCAACTGTCTTATTTGATTTGCTTTTGTTTTTTTCACATATAAAACTAACTAACCTAAGTGTTGTTACTAATTTCACATAAAAAATCATTTGCATAGGTTGATCCTAAGTCTCCGATCTGAGCGTTAGAGGGTTGATCCTAACCCTCTATAGATCAGAGGGTTAGGATCAACCTATGGAAATGATTTTTTGGACACAACCTATTTAGGCTGTGGCCTATCTAATGGACAATTTGGATCATCCTATGGTGTGGGCCATACCGTACTTTTAATAAAGTGAGGAGTGCGATCATCAAAATACAGTAGTGCTGATAACATTTCCCTTAATAAATTATAGAAAAACACATTGAAAATGGGAGAAATTATATGGTGTAAGGCCTTTGTACGGTGGAAGTACCACCCTCCGACATTTGATCCAACAGCAGCTCCTCAAAAAGCTCAAAAAGTGAGCTACTGTTGGATCAAATATCAAGGGTGGTACCCCTACCGTATTGTCGTAATGCCTTACACCATATAAAATTTCTGAAAATGGAGTCGCGTCTAGAAAATAAAGACAACAGTGAAAATGACCGACCCTCCCCCCCCCCCCCCCCCCCCAAACAGGGTGGATATCACTTTCTTATAATCTTAAATCATATCGAGATATATCACTGACGATTAGAATATAATCAGGGCGCTCATATCGAGATATATCACTTTACCTATGTTTTTAAGGAATACTTTGTCTGAGAAATTTAAATTTAACAATCTAGTAGTTCACCAAACATTGGGTTTTTCATTTTTTAAGAAAAGTTTTTCCAAGAAAAAGAAATCCCTAGATCCAAACATGCTCAAGGTGAGGACGGATAAGTGGTATAACCGTATAACCTTCCGGGGAGGTAATTTCTCTGGGTTATAGTCATCGGAACAACAACCACTCTGATAATCTTCAACTTACAAACAACTGATCGGTTTGTTACAAACATTCCCATCATCGATCTAGACCGTCCATTTCATTGGGTCCCAAGTATTATTACCTCTGGACAAGAATTGTTCCAATCAGATGATCCTAACCGTTGATCATGTCACATCTCTTTCTAGATCACTTGGCAATTTAAGTGGGGACCGCACCAGCACGCTGCACGTACACATGTCAGAGACCCATGGGGGCAAGAAAGCCATAGAAGCCTGCATTAAAAGCTTTGAGAGCTTCATTCAATCCAAAAGTTCTGAACCTCACGCTTATTGCAGGTCTCTGAATCCATTTTCTGATCTACCTCTATTCATACTAAATGTTTATCCACGTGAATCCCCTCATGCCAACAACCCAACAAAAGTAACAAAAAATAAAATTACAATATAATACCGCGATCGAACAATCGAGACCATCCGATTAGAACGATCCTCCGATCATGTCATCTGGCCCCACTAAGGCTCTTTGCAGGCCCGGGTTAGGCTTCTTTCTTTTTCTTTTGTATTTTAAATTTTCCATGACATAACAATTCATGTGAATATCTCAAGTAGTCGTCGTGGATCTTGTGAAGTTACTCTGATGTGTCCACCCTTCATTTAAATCTCTCTGTTTCCATTCTCAATATATTTCTCCAGTCAGCTCAGATCACTTCACTTCTTTGGGTTTCTTTTCTTGGTTTCACTTACTTTAGATCTTTCTTCTTTTTGAATTTACTGTTTTTGAAGTCTCAAGGATCTGGGTTGTTTCCAAAATGAAGAATTCTATCTCCTTCATAGCTTACATGATCTTCCTTGCTGTATTTCTCTTCTTATTTTTCACTGTTGGTAACAGTCACAGACTAAATCCTGGTAAGTTCTATACTCTGAGTTGTTATATTGATTTCTTTGCAAAAAAAAATACAGGTGGGCCCCTTTTATTTTTCATTTTTCTTTTGGTAGGCCTCTTTATTTGTCTTTCCTGAAAATGTAGAAAATGAAAATAAAAAGAGGTGGAAATGAATCCATTTTTAGCATAGACAAACAATAGCAGGTGTAAATAGTGGAAAAAGTGAGTGGAAATACCTTGTCATGCATCATAAATTTTTTTCTCTTTTGCCCTTTTCTTTTTCAATATTTTACTGAGGGCTAGTTTACTTTAGTGATCTGCCTGTGTCCATTTGTTGAAGGAGTGGGGGGTCCAACTCTTCCCAAATGGAGCAGGAGAATTTATTAATATTATTATTAGTTGTTATTTTAATTAATTAATTAATTTCATTTATTTTACCAGGCAATGCGGTGGGCCTGGGTGTTAAAGGTAGCTCTGCAGGGGACAAGAATCATGTGATCACCAAGGTTTGTGTTCCTTTCTCTAAGAAGATTTTTTTTTTCTCTTTTTTTTTTTTTACAGAAATATTAGAAAGATTGAAAAGAAAAGCAAGTGAAAAATTCAAAAAAAAAAAAAAAAAAAAAAAAAAAAAAAAAAAACTTGTACGTTCAAGTTCAGCTTACATTCATGGTTTTAAATTTTGGCTGAAATCCAAAATTATCGGATTTCGGTGGGGACCGAAACCGAAATTTCGGAAATTTCGATAATTTCGTTTTGAAATTTCGAGAAAATGTCATTTTCTTAAATTAAAAAAAAAAAAGAAAAAGAAATGTTACAAAATTTTGAAATTTCGGAATTTCGGTCTGATATTTTGAGACGAAATACCAAATTTCGGCCAGAAATTTCAGATTTTGGTGGGGTCCGAAATCGGTACCGAAACCGAAATTTAAAACCTTGCTTACATTAGTGGAAACTTTGGACCCACATCATGAAATTTATTTTGTTAAAAAAGTTTAGCATTGAAAATTCACTCTTTCCATTTACATTCTTCCCAAGGTTTATAGGAAATTACACATTGTTTTGTTAGGAAATTACACAATCAGACTTTTACCATATCCCAAAAGAATAGCCATAGTATAAACTTAGTGAATGTTTGGCAACCATGAAATTGTTTTCCTAAAAGTATATATATTCCTGGAAAACAAATTTTCCAAGATTCGGTAATGCCTTTTTCTAGGTTAAAATTGTTTCGGGTAAAACTTTTCCAGCTCCAGACCCAAAAAGATTTTACTTGAAATCACTTTTACCTAGAAAAAAGCATTCCCAAACCATGGAAAAATCGTTTTCCAAGACTGTTTCTTTCTATGTAAATTTGTCACAAAAGAAATTTTACACCCATTTTACGTCGAAAGAGATGGAGCCTAAGGAGAATTAATATTTTCGTGGTTGCCAAACAAAGAAACCATGTAGGGCATAGTAACATTCTAAATCTTTTAGAGATGATTGTGTTTCATGTGTATATATGCAGGAAGGAGCGAAGGAAGAGCTTAGTATGGAACTCTATCCGACGGGTTCGAGCTTGCCCGATTGCTCTCATGCATGTGGCCCATGCTTTCCCTGCAGGAGGGTGATGGTGAGCTTCAAGTGCTCCATTGCAGAGTCATGCCCCATTGTTTATAGGTGCATGTGTAAGGGGAGATTTTACCATATCCCTTCCAATTAATAAATCCACCCTTAATTTGAGTTTTTCTTATCACGCGGCGGATTTTGGAGTTTCCATGGAAATCTATGACCATTTTGGATTTACCTTGTCACCTACTTGTGCTTGTATTCTTGTAGTCGAAAAAAAAGAGAGATATGGATGTTGAGGTATTGATTGAATTTTGTAAATAGGAGTAGAGGATAGTTTGTAGAACTCGAGCTGTTGTGAGATTGTGTTTGTTTTTAAAAATTTGTAGTGGATTGTTGATTCATGTTTCTGCTGAAGTTTAGTTACTTAATTAAACTAAGAATTTCCGAAAGGAGACCCGACTTAATCAAACATCACCATCTAAGAAAAATAAAAAATAAAGGTGCAAGTTGGGTTGATTTTTAGGAATTCAGGTTAAGCTTTTACCATAAAATGGGGTCGGATCTGGGTTGATTACAATTCATTTTTTAGCAAAAACTCAACCCGACCGTACCCAAGTTGCATAAAATGGGGTCGGATCTGGGTTGATTACAATTCATTTTTTAGCAAAAACTCAACCCGACCGTACCCAAGTTGCACCCCTAGAAGAAAAGGTTAAAAGATCTATAAAACTGTGATAGAATTTTACATACATTTTTAATGATACCCCTCTAAAATAGGCTAACCACATCATTTCCCTCTTAAAAAAAAATTCCACAAGGAATGTTTTTCTTGCAATCCAAACATGGTCTAAGCGTACACACAAAACCTCCATACAATTTGACTAACGCTGTCTTTGGGTGTAAACCCAATTCACAATTCCCAACTTTTTGAATTGCAAATTGCACATACAGGAAGCCCAAAATTTGAGTGTAAACTCAAACTTACCCTTAGATAGATACAAGTTTTGGGGCCTTCTAGTATATCTCCAAAAAATTATTTGCATATGATCTTATATGCAAGTGGTTTTGAAATAGAGTATGATTATTTTCAAATAATGGCAATAACAGACTTAGATAGGATATAAAGTTTTTGGCTTTCAAAGAGGTTTAAAGTTACCAGTAAAAATAAGGCCATGTTTGGATAGGAGCAAGATTTAGATTTGGATTTAGTTGATATTTTGAACTAGATCAGATCCTTAGAATTTCCAAATCAGTTACAACAGTGCAAAAAATTCTGATTTTCAAATCTTTTATGCGAGACATTATTTGGAAATCAACGTTTGTGGCAACTTCCGTCACCATCGCTGCTCCTCGACGTTGCTCCGGCTTCATCGACACATCCCTCCCTCCCTCACTCTCTCTCTTAAAACATGATCATGAAGATTATTGATGTGTTTTGTATCAAAAACTAAAATCCAAATCAAAATACAAATGCATGAGGTATCCAAACGGGCCCTAAGATTAAATTAAAATGAGCTTATTTGCAAATAAGGGTAAATACTAGTTATATCCGGAGAGGCCATCGAATTGGGAAGATGGAGGATAGATTAGGGAAAGTGATATACAGGCCACCTTTTTTTACTCGGGACCTCTAGTGTATTTATGACTACACATTTACAGTAGAGAGGGCTGTCCCAAGTTAAACAACGCAGGTGAATATATAATTTCCCTAGATCAGGGGTGCAATTTTAGTTAGGTCGGCTCGGGTTGAACTTTTGCTAAAAAATGAATTGGAATCAATCTGAACCTGACCCAATTTATGGTAAAAGCTTAACCTGAATTCCTAAAAATCGACCCTAGTTGCACCCCTGGATAGATGGAGAAGTGCCAAGGGGCAAGATCCATAGGCTAACTTTAATATCCCGTTGTAAACTAAAAATCGTGAATAATTAAAAAAGCTCGTATATTTTTTGTTGTAACATCCACTGATGTATATTTTTTGTTGTTGGACATGGAGGGTGGAAAAAACTTCATTTAGGCATTTATTTCAAAGACCAAAAAAATAAACATTGTAGGATAAAACTGTTTTATTTTTGGGCCGGCTTTGAACCCGACGTGAATCGAACACGCAACCTTCTGATCTGGAGTCAGACGCACTACCATTGCCTAAGATGAAAAGGTGCAAAAATCAGGCGTTAGTTAGTTTTGGATTATGAGAATTAATTTTGAGTCTAATAATTAGTTTTGCACTCGTAATCCAAAATGAACAGGCCTAATCTTTTCTCCTAGAACTTTAAACGAGGTTTGATAAATCAAGGGCATAGGATTACCCTGTAATGGTTTTCCCCACGTCCAGATGGACATATGGCTGTCCAAAGCTACAATTTAACTTCTCACCGAGGGTACTTGAACGTAGATTGTTGCCTTGGTGGCCACCCTTTAAATAACCATAATTAAAGGAAAGTGATTTAAGGGTACCTAGGAAGGACGGTACGGCCAAGACTGCCACTTGCGAGTACATCTAAGGGTAGGGCTACAAGGCCTTTAGGGTGTCGAATTTTGGGAATTCGGGTTGAATTTTTACCATAAAATCATGCTCGGTTCCAGTTGATTAAGCTCAATCCAACCCAACCCGACCCAAGCTGCACCCCTACAAGGCCCAGCCACATGTTGGGCACGTAGGGAATTTCATCCCCAGCACCTGTGCTCAGATTGATTGTGGATGATCCCACATTGGATATGCAACAACTTTGAAAACATTCACAATGGATAATCTTCTTGTTGTGACCCGGGTAAAACTCACTCTTAAAAGCTAGCCATTGAGGGGAGGGTGGCCAAGCCCTTATCAACCCATTCACATCTCTCACCTTTTCCGATGTAGGATCTTTGTCGTCACAAGGAACCCCAACAATCCTCTTCTCCGCGCTAACACTACATGATATCACTTGTTGAGACCCAGGTGGAACTCACCCTTAAAAGCTAGCCGATGGTGCCAAGCCCTTATAAGCCAATCCACATCTCTTTCAGTTCTCCAATGTGGGATCTCTGCTTTAGCATTGGACCTCAAAACTGGTCCCCCACCAAGCACCAGGTGGATGGCTTAGATTGATTAAAAGTGCACGCATCTATGGGTCTATCTGTATTGAAAGAGAAGGTGACTGACAAAGCTGTTGTTTTTGGGGCTGTTGATATTTTAAGCTGGGCCCACAAGTTCGACTACTAAGAGCCTAAGATTGATCACATGTGGACCCACCTACACAATCAAGAGTGATTTCGACTCCCCATGTGTCTCTCTGTCTCCTCTCTCTAACCTAGAGGAGAGAGAGAGACACATGGGGAGTCAATTTATCCATTTGGGGAGTCGATTTATCACTGCCCACTTCTGCCCCTTTGTCTACACCCCAAGGCATGGATTTCTGCTAAATCCGTCCCCCTACCTTCAAATCTTCACCCCATTTCGTGAAAAATCGCACGACCCACTCTCCAAATCTAGCAAAACTCGCCAAAAATGCCCCCAAATACATCACCACTTTCTCTCCAACTCCCCTCTCCAGTTATATTTTCCCCTTTCAGGTTCAAACCCTCGAAATCCTGGCTTTCTGAAGGTTTTCTACAGAAACCCATTAACAAAATCAGATGTATATCGAGTCGTCCAAAGAAGAAAGCTGCTTTTAAGACTGATAGGTCAGAGGCTGAAGATTTTGTTCGGATTCTGTTGAGGAGTTCGGGCGAGGAAAAACAATTGGTACCCACGTTGAATAAGTATGTGAAGCTCATTAGAACTGAACACTGTTTTATTCTTTTTGAAGAGCTTGGTAAAAGAGATAGGTGGCTTCAATGCCTTGAGGTAATTGGTTTTCCATTCTCTTTCTTTCTAAAATATAAATGTTTTTTAAAACCAGTTATTTTGAGTGTTTTAGTATTTAGTGTTCTACTTATCCAAAGTGTTTGATTGTTGGGTTTTGTTCCTTGTTTTAAATTCTTGATGTGATTTATTACTGTCAATAAGAGTACTCTATTGTGAAACAACTAATTACTCCAAAAGCTTAAGCTGTTAGAGTTAGTGTTATTTAATCATTTATACTTCGACATCTATGTTATTATTTGCTGATCATTTTGCATTTGGATTATATTATTTGTATAAATTACATTGAACATTTTGATCAACCTAAAGAATGCAATCACATTGAAAATTCGATGTGAGTGCATTCTTTAGGTTATGGTCTTCTTTGCATATAGAACTCAATGCCTTGAACTTGGTTTCACATTATTCTTACTGGCTCTTTCCCTTGATATTTGCTTCGTTGTGATCGATCTTTACAAATTCCCATGGATATTTCTAAAGCTTTTGCCATGACCACATTGGTGTTATAAATTTGAGGTGCTAAACAGCCCACAACGATGACCTGTTAACAATCCAAACACAAGAGTGTGTTTTTGGTTTTGGGAGTTAACAATATTTAACGTTTATCCACCGGATTGCATTCTTTAGGTTATGGTCCTCTCTGCATTATGAACTCAATGCATTATGCACGCAATGGCTTGGTTTCTCGTTCTCCTTGCTGGTTCTTTCCCTTGATATTTGGTTTGTTTTGATCAATCTTTACAAATTTCCAGTGCATATTTCTAGGCCCTGTTCGTTTTAGATTACGACATCCGATTGTGACTTACAATCGGTTGTCACAATCTAAAACTAAAAGGGCCCTTAAGTTTTTGCCATAACCACAATGTTCATATGGTAGTTGTTGCTGCCATTGTTGGAAGTTATTGGTGTGATTGGTGCATAGTTCATCTTATGGTAGTTATTGGCTAGTTGTTGTTATCTATTGACAGGCAGAGGAGGGTATTTGTTGTTTTAATATTTCCATTTATGTCTATTGTGAGGGTCTAACTCTAAACCGGAGAATCTTTATTTCTTTTTTCTGTATTCATATTAAGACAGTTGGATGTTTCCTCCTTCAAGCATTTTATCTATTCAACTGTTGAAATTTTGTTTTAGAATTTGTTATTCTTATCAATTTGGTATCAGAGCCTTTACTTGGATGATGGCAGGCGATACTATATTCCCAAAGTTAGAGGCTTGTGTTAAAAGGCTGCAAGAGACTTGTGGATTACAAGGTCGAGCTATCTAGAAACTGCTTAAAAAATTATCTGATTTTGATCTTCTAATGATGCATCAAAATTTATCAGCACAACTGAATTTATGGTCAATTGTTGCCTTATTAACACCAGATAATAATGAGGGATTAAACATCCAAACAGTTGTCATAGATTCGTTACATCTTGTAAAAGAGGCAATCCAGTTGATTGGATGAAGAAACCCACGTGAATATTGAGGTGGGATGAATTTACAAAGGCACTTTGTACTCGGTTTGGACTGATAGAATTTGAGGATTCTGCTGGGGCATTGGGTTACTTTGCCAAACATATTACTTTCGAGAGTTTCAAACCCACTTTGAAAGGCTTGTCAATCGAACCACTTTCTTGACTGAAGCATTTCTTCTTAGTCGCAACTCAAGATTGGTGACTCAAGTTGACAAATTAGCGATGGCATCGTATGTCTCTTGAATGGAAATCTCGCAGTGTTGGTGCATCCTACCGTTGTAACCATGTGAGAACCTAGGGTCTGATACCAATTAACGCAGGACTACCAATAGTAGAAGACTATCGAGGAAAGAATAGATAACAAACTGAAATCAAATAGGGTGAGACGGTAAGTAAGACTATCAAGGCTATAGGTAAATAGGTTCAAAGAAAAGAAAGAAGGAAGGTTTAGATTAGTATGGGCAAGGGCATGATAGGAAAATAATATGCAACTGCTTGACACAGAAAAAAATAGTAACTGCAACAGATAAAAGGTGGATTGTAACAGTCAGTTTTTAGTATATAATTGGTTTGATACAAAGGGAATGATTTATGGGTAAAGGTAATATGCCAACAAACAGATGCAGGATCAGATGATAAACTGTCCACGGCAGTGGACTGTTGCGATGCAAATAAATTCCGGGAAAGTATTTCAGACTGAAAGAAATTCAGTTCTGAAATTTTAAAGGTAATAATGAGTTTATAGGGGGTTTCTAGTGGGTTTATGGCAGGTTCCAGTAATGATTCTGGTCTGAAAAATATAATTTAAATGGGTACAGGTCAAGGACTGTTGCAGACAAATATCTGTAACAGATAAAAGTCTGTAACTGAAATTTTAATCCACATGATAAGGGTTTCGACAGATTTCTGCAGATGTGTAGGGCTGGGTAAATTCGATATAGAGTTTAGGACTGGATTCAGGTGGAATCAATGGTTAGATTTCAGGGTGAATGATGACTGTATGGTTGGTAAGGGTTTTATAATTTAAATGCAGGCCTAAGTTTCATGGTTAGGGTTATATGGAGGCCTGTTCGAAGGTTAAAGGGATGGGAATGATTACCGTGGGATGTAAAGGGATAAAGGGTTAAGGTTTTGAAGGGAAATGGTAGGCTAGATATGGTGGTAGTAGGTTGAGAAGGCAGTGTAAGGTGATCTTTGGGCTTGGATGGGAGTATAGGCTTCAAAGAAAATGAAGAAACAAAGAGAGGAGGATGGTCAGACTATCAGAGAGATCAAGAGAGAACTAAAAAGGGGAGCTCCCAATGGGAGACTTCTCCTAGGCAAGGTATCACACCAAGCTTGGGAGCTCAAAACTTCAAATTTTATTTATTCATGCATGTGAAATAAGGTCATAGACTTTACATTTATAGGCAAAGTGATTCCCACGAAATTTGAAGAAAGTAGGAGTAAAAAGTAAAAACCTAGTCCCTACTTGTTATTGTTTGTAAAATCCCAATAAATAGGTGCTAGTGCCACATGATATTGGGTAACTCAAACCCCTATAATTAGGCTACTCCCCTATTACAAGGACTCTTATTTTCCCTTTACATGGATTCCAATAATCTTACTTTTTTTTTTTTTTGAAAAGGTAATCAATAAATATATAAAAAGAAAAGGGAAGACCAAGAAGGTCACCCAGAGGAGAACAAGAAGGGAAAACAAGAAACACAAAAATACAAAGAGCCTCAAGCGGGCAGATAATAAAAAAACTCCAAACCCGCTCTGACAACACCATCTCTAGCTAAAGAATCCACCTCGCCATTAGCCGATCTACGAACATGAGCAAAAGCAATGGATGAGCCCTCAACAATGTCATGGATCTCATCAAAGAAAGACCAGAATCTCCAAGGCGGCACCGCGGACCCTCGAAGCCATCTAACCACATTCAAAGAATCACCTTCCACAATAGTATTATCCAATACCTCACTAGCAATTTTTTTAATACCTTCAAAAACCGCTCTAACCTCATCTTCACTGGAATCACATACCCCCAGCGGACCAGAGAATGCCCATAGAGTCTCCCCACTGGAATTACGAAACAGCCCACCAATACCCACCGGGCCCGGATTTCCAATACTCGAGCCATCAAAGTTAAACTTTAACCAACTCGGAGGGGGAGGGCTCCATTTTTGCACCACCTTGGGTCTGATTTCCCCTTCCAAACACAAAACTCGCCAACCTTCTCATAAGTCGAAGGCAAAAACAAACTGGAACGGGGGCAAGCACCTGGCCCAAGCTATAACAGAGGCAATAATATTAATATAAACTCTATGGGCTGGTTTGTCATTTCTGTACCCTGATGAGCACATATATGTGTGAATTGTAGGTAGAAAAATCATGTATTTTCTATATTTAGAGCGGTGTTATTAAGGTATTTTGTGTGTTTTTGGTGTTTCAGGGCTATTTCTGGATTTTTACGGAAAATAGAGCTAAGGAGAGGAAATTTCAAAGAAAAAAAATCAAAGATTGGAAGTTCTTGGCCAAATCTGAGTGTGTGATGCAACCACTAGCCGAGATCAAGGGGCAAGATCATCTCAATTTATAGAACCGAAAGTTTGACACTATTGGATTGAAATTGTTATTTGCACCCGTATCTCCCTTGGATTTTCACACTTGAAAGATTAGATTGAAGATCAGGGGCTGATGTATATCACATCCACCATAATCAAAACATTTATTGGTGGGCCCCTTCCTTCAAGATTGGTCGAACCCCACTTTGCAATTCGTCCACCATTCTGTTAACATATGTGGGGCCTACCATCATATGATTGATATTGGCACCACCATCTTACACCATGTAGTGATTCCACCATTAACAATGCCCATAATTGATTTCCATAGGTTGATCTGAGACCATTTTGTTAGCTACTCATGGGCCCCACTTTGAAAATAAGAGAGAGAGAGAGAGAGAGAGAGAGAGAGAGAGAGAGAGAGTGTGAGAGCTGGGCATCATGGGGCTAATCCAAACCGTTCACTTGATTGGGCCACAAGATAAATGGGATGTGTCCTATAAATCATTCCCACAAGCTGATCCGAGCCATCAAATCGGTACACCCACAATCAGCCCCTGATCTTCAATCTAATCTTTCAAGTGTGAAAATCTAAGAGAGATATGGATGTAAATAACTTGAGATGATCTTGCCCCTTGATCTCGGCTAGTGGTTGTATCACACACTCGGATTTGGCCAAGAATTTTCAAACTTTTATTTTTTTCTTTGAAATTTCCTCTCCATAACTCTATTTTTCAGGAAATAGCCCTGAAATACCAAAAACACACAAAATACCTTAGTAGCACCGCTCTAAATATAGAATATACATGATTTTTCTATCTACAATTCACACATATGTGCTTATCAGATTCCCCCATACTTAAGCTTTACTTGTCCTCGAGCAAACAAAAAGAAAATAAATAAAAACAAAAACTAAACAATAAAAAAATCCTAATTCACTTTTGTAGGAATCACGATTGCACTTAGCACGTGCAACAAGCCTTTAAACCCCTAGGTTATCCTAGTGGACGAGTTGTGTCTCGTGAGTGTTTGCAGTGAATATACACACACAAAATTCCAAAAATAAAAATTTCTTTTACAAATCCTCAATATTGAATAAAGCCAAATATTTTCAATCCATTTGCTTTGATAATTTACTCAAAATAGAACAGCACCCCCATACTTGAATTTTGTCATCTCATCCTAAGTTGGGAAATTTGACTCATATCTTAATTAAGGAATCCTCCTTTATATTTTCACACCTTTGTCCAGACCATAGATAAGATTCTAGTGTCATCTTAGTCACAAAAGAATTTGAATCAGAAATTTGATAGAAAATTGAACAATTATATGGTTCCACCTTTCTTTCCACTTTCCAGTTATTTCTAAAAATTGAAACTCAATTTTGATCATCTACTGCCTTTGACGTGAATGACATGCAGGGCATGCACTAGACACCCAGGTTACTAAGTAGTGTCAGACTAATCTTTCGAATTTTGCATATATTAAAGACATTGATGCATATGAGTTCAATCTTACTTTTGATCATGTGCAATGCTTTGACTTATTAAGCTTTCTAATTGACCCATGAAACGAGCTTTTGGTCAATTACTTTCAAACTAGATAGCTTTAAGGAACTAGGTGTAGAACACCCCTCGGACTTACTTGCTCGAGTCAAAAAGGCTACAAGTCAAGACTAGATCAAAAAGTACTTTCCTTTTTTTTTCTTTTCCACATTTCCTTCTTTTTTCACTATACCATATAAAAGCCAACTTTCTATTTCTATTTCCTAATCAAATCTTTTATAAACAAGATTCCAAAAGAAATCTAACCTATAAGTAGAAAGTATTCTTTTTAGTTTCTCGAATTCCAAAATTAAAATATAGATTGATTTCCTTTCTTAAAACAAGAAAACAAATTTCTTTCTAAAAATAGCTAGTTATTTCTATCTTAAGAAAATACCAAAAATAAAAAAAGATAAATATCATACTTTAAACTATAGAAAAGACTCACAAAAGAAAAGTTTCCAAAAGACTAGCCCCCCATACTTGAATTATGCATTGTTCTCAATGCATTGAAAAATAGAAAGAAAAATAAGGACAATGACAAAGAGAGAGGGGCACACCTTAGGATTTTAAGAAGAATTCGAATAGAGAGGCGCATGGAGATCCATGACCTCTTTCAAATTCGATTTTGGTAACTCAACAAAGGACTTCAATCTTAGTAAATGAAACTTGTCCTTCCAAGTAGATTTCTTATTTGCTTTTAAAAAATTAATTAACTCTTCCTCTTCGGTCGAGTTTAAGTCCGTTTTGATTTTCACAGGAGATGTACAATTTTTACCCAAACATGTTTTTCTTAAATTTGAATGCAAAGGCTGCAAATTTAACTGTGGGGCCTTTTTGTATGGTGGCATGGGAAGGGGCAGAGATAGGGATCCTCCAAATTCTATTTGTTGGATGCTAAGGTCATCAGAAAAGGAGTCCCTTATATCTCTTGCATCCTCCAAGCATTCTTCATCCATACATCAAATCCTGCATCCAAAATATTTTCACAGTTAGTCTCAGAAGAGGAGTGCAACATATTAATTTCTTCTTGAAAATTAGGTTGCTTACCTAATCTAAAAACATTAAAGTCCATGGAAGCATTTCCAAAAGTTAATTTCATTAAGCCATGTCTGCAATTAATTAAGGCGTTGCTAGTAGCAAGGAAAGGCTTACCAAGAATGATAAGAATTTGATCCTTAATATTAGCAACGGGCTCAGTTTCTAGCACAATGAAATCCACAGGAAATAAGAACTCTCCTACTTTAACTAGGACATCATCAACCATCCCTTTGGGTTTCTTCACTGATCTATCCGCCAACTGAAGAACGGTGGTGGGTTTGAGGTCTCCTGATCCTAATTGTATAAAAACAGAAAAAGGTAATAAATTCACACTGCCCCTAAATCTAAAAGAGCATGATTAATATGAGTATTTTCAATAGTGCATGCAATGGTCGGACATCCCGAGTCCTCGTAATTAGCCACCATCTGTTGAGACAAGATGAAACTAATGTTTGCAGCCAAGAATGCCTTCTTGGGTACATTAGACTTGCACTTTTGAGTGCACAAGTCTTTTAAAACTTTGGCATAAGTCGGGCATTGGGAAATCGCATCTAACAATGGAATATTAATGTGCACTTGTTTAAACATATTTAAAATTTTCTCCGTAGCAGCCTCTTTATTATTAGCAAATCTCCTTGGAAAATGAGCCTTGGGCACATATTCTTCTTCAGGTGGAGAAACTGCCTGCTCTGTACTTACCTGTTCGGGCTCTTCTTCTGAACCAGTGGAGGAGGACTCATTCCTTACCTTAATTGGAGGTTCTTGAGCATCTTGAGAAGGTTCGGATCTGACCTCTTCCCTTTGATATTCTCTGCCACTTCTTAAGGCAAATACAACATTGCAGTGATAGGAGGGCTCCTGCTGTGCTACAACTGGTTGAATGGAATTCAGCTGATTAGGCAGTTGTTGTTGATTCACATTCAAGGGCACATTCCTTGGGTTAGGAATGGGTTGGCTTGGTATCTTCCCCTTTTTCCTCTCATGCAAAACCGTAGCAAGTTGAGAAATTTGTTTCTCCATGTTATGTTGGCTCGTCATGAAGGTACTCATGAGAAGTTCCACAGTTTTCTCTAAGGAAGCTATCCGGGCCGACTCCCCTTGTTTTTGAAAATCCGGAGGTTGCTGATTTGGAACATTATTTAAAATCGGATTTTGAAAAGTAGGAGGTGGAGGGGGTGGCCGAACATAAGGGGAAGTGAAAGTGGGCCTAGGTTGGCTGAATTGGCCTTGGCCTTGGAAATTGGTTAGCCCACCTTGGTAGCCCCCCTTGGCTCCAAGAGATATTGGGATGATTTCTCCATCCCAAATTGTAAGTACCACTATATGGATCATTGGAAAACATTGCACTCACATTTTCATTAGAATTACCAAACTTTGAAACATTTGGGCATTCATCCTTGACATAGTCTGTGGCTTGGCACTAATTACACATGGGGACACCATGTGCGATGTGATTGACCTGTGACGGTCATTTTACAACTATAGCCTCAAGCCTCTTGATTAGGCTATCTAATTGGGCCTCCTTGGCCACAGTACCCTCAATAAAGAATCCCTTGCTTGAGGTGACCCTCTCGCTTTCTTGAGTGGATTCTCACTCACGTGTTTTCTCAGCCAAATCGAGCAAGAAACTCCAAGCAAGGTTCTCATCTGTAAAAGATGTGAACCTTGTAGAGCACATGGACTCTAAAAGTTGTTTGGTTTGGAAATCAATGCCCTCATATACTATTTGGCACAAGTGCCACAAATCAAGACTATGATGAGGGCACTCTTGGAGTAGATCTTTGAATCTCTCCATAAATTTAGAAAACGACTTTAATGGTTTTTGCTTAAATTGTAAAATGTTGTTCTTTAGCTTGTTTGTTTTATGTAAAGGGAAAAACTTCTTAAGGAACGCAACCATGAACCCCTCCCAAGTGGTGATGGAGTTTGTGAGCAAACCATAGAGCCATTTTTTGGCTCCCTCCTTGAGTGAGAAGGTGATAGACCACATCATCAGAAAGTTGTTGCAGTTTAATCAAAGCACAAACCTCCTCAAACTCACGTAAAAATAAATAGGCATCCTCATATGGGAGCCCGTGAAAATGGGGGAGCAAGGAAATAAAATGCAATTTAAAACTCAAAATTATTGCCCTGAGCAGCTGGCAATTTAATGCATGAGGGTTGCGCGGCTCGGGCAGGGTAGAAATGATCGCAAAGTGTTTTGGTTCCGCCATGGAGATTGGAATTGGTTGAATGTCTGTCTCTGTTTCTAATCGAATTACTCTCTCCAAGCGATTGACGGAGTTGTGCCCAACCTGCACTCATACACAGAAAATAGCCAAGTTAGGAAAAGAGTAACCAAAAACCAAAGTAAACAAACAACTAATTGAAACAAAAAGAAAACTAAAAATCACTTAAAATAATATAAGAATTAAAGTAATCGCACTCTTCCCTGGCAACGGCGCCAAAAACTTGATTGTGATATTATAAATAACCGCAAATGCACGGATCGTGTAAATACGGGTCGAACTCAGGGAAGAACTTGTGATATTATAAATAATCGCAAGTGCACGGATCGTGTAAATACGGGTTGAACTCAGGAAAGAACTTATTGTGATTTCTACCCTTATACTACTTAGAAAATAAACTTCTGATATATTGTTGCCTGGAATGGACTCAGGATTTTCGTGGACTACAACCTCGGATCCAACAATATATTTTAAATTTATAAACTAAATAGACACGGGTTGAAAACAATAAAAAAACGATCACAAATTTAACCCTTATATTTAGGCAAAGTGAACCAATAAAGGAATCTATTAATTATCTAACCTAATTAGAAAACCAAAATCTAAAGCCTATGTTATTGGAAAATTGGATTTGAAAAAATTACTTTGGAGATTGATTGCAAAAGTAATTAGAATTCTAATTGAAACCTTAATTCAAATTAAAAGATTACTTAGGGTTAGAATCCACCATGGGTTTGGAATGGATAATCAATTAAACCAATTTTTGCATTGGATAGTGTATTTGATAAATCAGGTCAATGGAGAATAAGATCTATGGATGTCATTGCCTATGAGTGATTGATCAAATATACGACCCAATTTTATAGATTATATAAGAAATTATATTTGTTTATCGGCAATTACTCATACGAAAGAGGAAAGCCAATGGCATGAGTGATTGGGATCCAACAAATATAAACACCTATATATGATGTTATATTATGCCATTGATTTTAATTAATCATCTTTCTCTTTCCCCATGGCTTCATCTAAACCCCAAGTAGATGGGTTTAGTTACTCCATAGGCACCACCATTCAAGAACTTAGAAAAGGGAAAAAGAAAACAAAAATAACTCTTCTTTAACTAGTGTGAAACAAAAGTACATCAAATTGGAATTGAAATAAAGAGCAAAAATAAGAAAAACTTAGTCTTTTTCTTCTCCTCAAGCAATGGTTGAATCATTGTCCTTCTTCAAGCTTTGATGTCACCCTTGGATTGAATTTTGGACGGTTGGATCGAGCCTTGGTTGAGAGAAAGGAAAAGAATTTGAAAGAGAACAAGAAAGAACAAGAGAGTAAAGAGAGAGTAGAGAAAGCCTTCACTTCAATATATAGAGAGAGCACCCTTCTATTTTCAACACCCAAGAAAAGACACAAATTTGGCAAGTTTCTTGTATTTTTAGCAACAACCACTTGTCCTTAGCAATTTTTCAACTTCCACCATTTGGTGGTAGTGGCAAACTTCTTCTTTTTCTCTTCACTATTTCAACAACTTTTCACCTTCTTTTTTTAACTTGGGCAACTTTTGTTGATTTTTTTCTTCTCATACGTGGGAATGATTGGGCTTTTCTTTTTGGCAACAAGACAAAAGAGCATGCATGTAATGCCAAATATATGATGAAGACTAATGATAGCAAGTGGGTCCCACGTTTCTATAATATATGGCTTGCATGGAATATAATACAAGCAAATAGAAATTACTATTTTCAAAGAAAATACGTGGGAATAGCTGCTGTGTTTGGATCATTCATATAATGACAAAAATTATAATGAATAGTGAGAATAGTAAGTGCAAGTGGGTCCCACATTGCTAATTCGGTCTTCCCTTATGGCATTGTTAATGGTGGAATCACTACATGGTGTAAGATGGTGGTGCCAATATCAATCATGTGATGGTAGGCCCCACCTATGTTGACAAAATGGTGGATGAATTGCAAGGTGGGGTTCGACCAATCTTGAAGGAAGGGGCCCACCAATAAATGTTTTGATTATGGTGGATGTGATATACATCAGCCTCTTGCACTGATATTATGCATTGGTGGCCATCAATTTGGACGGTTTGATCATCCTATGGTTGGGTTCAATTTTTTTTTTTAAAGATGGGCCCACTAACGATTCCTATTGGAAAGAGAGAGAGGATGAGATGGGAATGATGTCATGTATGGAATGGGAATGAAGCCATACATGTATGTTCGGTTAAGAAGTGGGGTCCACTATGATCGAAAAATTTAGAAATGGGTTTTCATGGAAAGTAGCTATTCATTTTAGAAATTGATGGAATTAGCAACCAACTAGCAGTTTGTCACAAAGGGCATGCCGGTTATGAATAGTATATTACTCATCTTTAGAAGCTATTAGAGGTGGAGCAAGACAATAAATGTTGCAGAATTCGAATTATAGCATGGTAGCCCATCATCAAATGAATGGTCCAGATTAAACCATGAAAATAAATTAAAGAGGCACACCCACTTAAGTATTTTGGAAGCATGTAAAGTGGGACCCATGCTTTCCTTTAAAGAACAAATTGAAATTCTATTCCGAGAGGGTCGGTTAATATTTGTTGCATGGCTACTGTGAAAGAAAAAAAAGGGGGGAGGGGGGGCGAGGGAAGACCGAATTAGCAATGTGGGACCCACTTGCACTTACTATTCCTACTATTCTTTATAATTTTTGGCATTATATGAATGATCCAAACACAGCAGCTATTCCCACGTATTTTATTTGAAAATAATAATTTATATTTGCTTGTATTGTATTCCATGCAAGCCATATATTATAGAAACGTGGGACCCACTTGCTATCATTAGTCCTTATCATATATTTGGCATTACATGCATGCTCTTTTGTCTTGTTGCAAAAAAGAAAAGCCCAACCATTCCCAAGTATGAGAAGAAGAAAAAAATCAACAAAAGTTGCCCAAGTTACCAAAAGTTGCTGAAATAGTGAAGAGAAAAAGAAGAAGTTTGCCATTACCAACAGATGGTGGAAGTTGAAAAATTGCTAAAGACAGGTGGTTGTTGCCAAAAATACAAGAAACTTGCCAAATTTGTGTCTTTTCTTGTGTGTTGAAAATAGAAGGGTGCTCTCTCTATATATTGAAGTGAAGGCTTTCTCTACATTCTCTACTCTCTCTTTACTCTCTTGCTCTCTTTCAAGTTCTTTTCCTTTCTCTCAACCAAGGCTCGATCAAACCGTCCAAAATTCAATCCAAGGGTGACATCAAAGCTTGAAGGAGGACAAGGATTCAACCATTGCTTGAGGAGAAGAAAAATACTAAGTTTTTCTTATTTTTGCTCTTTATTTCAATTCCAATTTGATATACTTTTGTTTACACTAGTTAAAGAAGAGTTATTTTTGTTTTCTTAATTCTAAGATTCATTAGTTTGTTAAATGAATACCGTATTTATATTGTTGCAAATCATTATCGTAATTGGTAATTTTATATGTATGTACTGTGTGTCACAATTTCTAGATTTTTAGGGGTTGTCAAGTCAGACACCTCGTATCTTTGTCAAAACTTAGCACACGAATCTGTGTCCACAAATCATGATTATATATACTTTCTGTTTTAGCAATGTCCCCGTTTCTATATGTTGGCTTGTCGTGTCTGACACTCCGTGTCCATGTCGACACGCGACACTTGTGTATGTGTCTTACCCTTTGGTTTGCGGAATTGCTTTATTATTAAATACAGGGGAATTTGTCATGGATAGATGGTGGATGGTGTTAATGAAAAAATGAGCTGAGGTGTAATGAAATTATGGACTTGGTGAACTCGATGAAACTTTAATTTTATATGATAACAGGTATATCTCTTAACAAAAATTTTTTTGAAGACGCAATGCTTGCGGTCGTGACCAAGGGTCAGATCCATCTTATCAACCTAAACAAGGAAATGTGCGCGATAGTGGCATAATGAAGCCTTCTATTTGAATTTTTTTTTTTTTTAATAGTCCTACTGTTTGAATCATTCAACCAGAATTTTCAGTATTCACCCTACAAAAAGATTATTACCTTCATTAAAAGAAAAAATAAAGAACTTTTTACTTTCAAAATAGACTTAGATGGCGCGTTTGAATATGATTCTCATTTATCTTATTAATCAGTCACTATATAGCAAACACACTGAAGTAAGGTCACTAAACACACAATTATCTCAGGTCACACAGGAATCATGGAATGGTTTGCATCGAGTGCATCACCACTGGTAGCCTTGACTGGAGTATCTGCAACATAAAAATTATGGATGGTTGTCCATACTAACTAAATACTATGTAAATTCTTTTTAATATGAGTAACAACGCAGATTCCACAAAGTACTATTATAAGAATATGATGTTATATACATGTTTCGCCTAGAGGGATCTAAAGTTAACATATGCTACTTTCAGGTATTCAGGTGGATGCAGAAACAACGCTGGTATATTGCAGATAATGGTGTCTATTCTAAGTTGATATCAGTGATGGGAAAGAAAGGACAGACACGGATGGCCATGTGGCTCTTCTCTGAGATGAGGAGTAGTGGGTGTCGGCCCGACACATCTGTTTACAATGCACTGATTACAGCACATCTGCATTCCCGAGACAAATCAAAGGCTTTGGAAAAAGCGATTGGATATTTCGAGAAGATGAAAGGTATTGAAAGATGCAAGCCCAACATTGTAACTTATAACATTCTTTTGAGAGCACATGCTCAAGCAAAGGATACAAATCAAGTTGAAGCCTTGTTTAAAGACCTTGAGTCAAGCATTGTTTCTCCTGATATTTACACTTACAATGGTGTGATGGATGCATATGGCAAAAATGGTATGCTGAGGGAAATGGAATTAGTTCTTTCGCGAATGAAAAGTAATCAGTGTAAACCAGATGCTATCACATTCAATTTGCTTATTGATTCATATGGGAAAAGACAAGCTTTTGATAAAATGGAGCAAGTATTCAAAAGTTTGCTGCGCTCAAAGGAGAAGCCGACACTACCTACATTTAACTCAATGATAATAAACTATGGGAAAGCAAGACTTAGAGAGAAGGCAGAATTGGTTTATAGAAAGATGATTGATTTAGGCTATAAACCTAGCTATGTAACATATGAGAGTATCATTACTACTTATGGATATTGTGACTGTGTTTCGAGAGCCAGAGAAATATTTGATGAGATGATAAATTCTAGAAAGGAGAGACCAGCTTCAACTTTGAAAGCCATGCTTGATGTTTACTGCATAAATGGTTTACCAGAAGAGGCAGATCTTCTTTTGGAGTATGCATCGAACAATGGCTTGTTGCCCGATGCGTCAACTTATAAACTTCTTTATAAGGCCTACACTAAAGCCAACAAGAAAGAGCTTCTACAGAAATTGCTCAAGCATATGGATAAAGATGGCATTATCCCCAATAAGAAATTCTTTCTGGAGGCTTTAGGAGCTTTTGGTTCTTCCTCCACAAGATCTGGGTTGGACAATTCTTTAAACGGTTCAACGACTCCAAAGATAAGTGTGATTCCATAGCGCAAAGCTCAGTTTACAATTTTTCTATATTTTTAACACAATGAAATTTGGCAGATATGATTTCTTGTAGTGTTGGTAGGTTAGATTTTGTTTGAAGGAGTGTAGTAACAATGAGATTAAGTTTCATTCTAATGATCTTATCGGCCATTGCTGTTGACCATGTGATTGGGGACTGGTCTTACCATGCTCTGTATCATGCTTTTATTATTGATTGTAAGTTTGTAACAAAAAGAAGATTTATACAAAGATAGTCATCATAAAATTGATTGAATTAATCTAGATGAATATAAATTAGGGTGCAACTCGGGTCGAGCTTTTACCTTCAAATCGGGTCGGGGTCGGGTTGATTCCAATTCATTTTTTACCAAAAGCTCGACCCGACCCGACCCAAGTTGCACCCCTAATATAAATCATATGGGTTACCTTATGATTAGGCATTTGCATGCTATTATGAACTAATATTGGAATAGAAAAACAGCACCTTGAATTTACTAAAAATTGTTCATTGTTCATTGTATTATTAACCCTCATTTGAAGGTCACCAGAACATAGTTTGGATTGTATAATTAGCACTTCATAGGATGATCCTAACCCTCCGATCTGACAGTCTCTAGATGATTGATGGTCTTGCATGCAATCAGATTCTTGGGTGATCTAAACAATTCATTTGGTAAAGATGTGAGAGAGATTTCTAATGTAGAATGTGAAATCAGATTCTTCAAATAGGAATAATTGCAATGGGGTGGACCCACTCACCCACTACATTATAGTGGAATAAACATTTGGAAGTTTGTTCGTGGATGAAGAATTATGCAGTCCAAGTCTTGGGTCCCACCTTGGATTGGGCTAGATACCCCTTTATTGGGCAATCCTAACCATTAAATGGCTTGCAAATGAACAGTTAAAACAACATCCAATCAAACAGAAAGCTTGATCTACGCCCACCTGCATGATTCAATCATTCATCCGGGCCCACCCACATCATTCCAACATTTCTGACCATTCGATCATCGAGTTTGAAATTTGAACATAGATTGCTTCATTTTTTTTCCTAACAAACTTACTTGCTATCATCTTCATCGATAACTGTAACATCCATGATATGGCCCACAGATGAGAGATCTGGATCATGCCGATGTCTTATAGGTGGGCCCAGATTGTGCATCTTATCCGCGTCTCATATTTAGCCTCTGCATAGTATCACGCCCCTTATAATTATAACTCAAGGACGGGAACTGAAAGTTGTATGTTTGGTAGTTGGTACATTACATTTCTAACCAATCCCTAGTCTGGTAAATCAGAACCGTCCATCTCTACTTTGGAATATTCTCTTCTACCTCATATTGCAGCTTACAGAGAATTTCCCTTACTCGTTCATATTTTCTGGCAGCGGTAATAAAAGAAGGGCTTCGGCGGGGAGATTTTTGAAGATGATATCCAGTAAGTTTTTTTTTAAATCTCTTGCATGAATCCTTTCTTCACTTGAAAAGAGGTGCCACTATCAAAACAGCCCTATAAAAAAACTCGAAGCAAGAAAATTTTACACTGCAAATTTCTTTCTCTTTTGGTGGAAGCCCATATAGTCCAGTTCTTTTTCCTTTTTCTTTTTTCAAAAATGTACTGTACGGCTTACACCATAAGATGATCCAAACCGTCCATTCGATGGGCTACAACAGAAATAGCTTGTGCTCAAAAAATCATTTCCATAGGATGATCTCAACCCTCTGATCTATTGAGGTTGTTACCATAATATGCAGCTCTATAGATCGGAGGGCTAGAATCATCCTATGGAAATAATATTTTTGGGCACAACCAATTTGTGTTGTGGCCCATCGAATGGACGGTTTGGATCATCTTATGCATTTTCTTCTCCTTTCTCTTCCGAATATTTTCCAAGAAATGGTGTTGCTACCGATGTGATTTGTCATTTTTCATTCCACCTACCTCTTTTACTTCGAGCTGTACGAACCAATGAAAGTTTTCCATGTAAACAGATGGTGAAATAACAAAGCTAAGTAGTTGCAACACTTGAATTCTCGGCAGAATTTGAGATGGATTTTCTTTTCCTTGCTTTCCATATGTGGTGCTGAACTTTTGAGAGTAGTTAGATAGGGCTGGCAATTTTCACCCGTGAAAACGGGGATCCGCTCCGCCCCGAGCCGGACGGGGATTCCCCAATCTCAGTGGAGACGGTGCGGGGATGGAGATAGGCCTGCCCCGCCCCGTTTCAATATGCAAGATATTAGGAATACCCTCATATCTTAGTACTGTTGTAGTTTTTTTTTTTTTGTGGACAACAAACACTGTGATATTGGCACTACCATATTTTGATAAGTGCACAAACATGCCTTGTCTTTTCTTCTTCATAGGTGTTAAAAAGCATTTTTTGAGGTGGGAATTTTTGTGCGAGGCAGGGACTGGGAATCTTCCTTCCTGCGGGGATGGGGAATACAACATCCGGCCCCGCCCCGCTGCCATCCCTATAGTTAAGAGGGAAAATAATTGGAAAAAAATCCGTTTTATCACATTTTAGCATCATGGCCCATGACAGTAGGGCCCACCATTTGGAAGGTCTGGATTCCACAATGATTAAGGTGGGGCCCTCCTAATTGTTATGTATTGTAGAGGGGTGATATACTGGCCCTCTTTCTTTCACCTGTGACAGCCTCCTCAAGTGTAAAAGAGTAGTCATAAGTCATAAACACTAGAGGCTGTCCTAAGTAAAAAAACAGGGCGAATATATCATGGGAAATGATATCAGCACAACCTTGTTTTAAAATTTGCACTGCCCCATCTTGTCTTTTACTATTTAAAGGGCTGTCAGAGATTATTACGGTTCCCTAAGAGCCTTCACAAGCCGATTAGAAGAGAAAAGACAAGCTGAGTTTGTGCAATTATTAAAACATGGTTGTGCTGATATCGTTCCCTTAAATGAAAATATAAAATATCTTTTTATACATTGGAGCCCTACATTCAGATGTAGGACGCTTCAGAGATTTTGCGCCTACACTTGGGTCACGATCTAAAATAATTTTGGATCTTAGGATGTGAATGTAATAGACACGGCTTGAATTCAGTTGTGCTTAAATCTTGTCCATTAAGGGTAGGATTCGAATTGTTTGGACCCATCGGACCATCTGGGTCTATTGACACTGGTGTCAGCTAGGTTAGGATTTTTCTGTATATTCAGCTTGTGAGCATTAGGGCTGCAACTTGAGCCGGGTTTTACCCGACCCGCATCGACCCGACCTGAAAATAGCTTGGGTTGGGTTGAGGTTTCATGGGTTTCGGGTCGAGCCGGGTTGAGCATTCAAAAGCCCGCATGAATCTCGGGTCGAGCCGGGTTTGAAGGGGCCCGACCCGACCCGACGCGAGTTACATAAGTTATAGTATGTACATTTTTTTCTATTGTTAGTTAAAAGTTAAAAGTGAAAACCCACGCACCCACTGTTATTGTATGTGAGTGTAATTTCTGCTTCTATGAGTTGAGTTGATTCAAGTGTTTGATTCAGCATTGTTTGATTGTAATTACAACATTGTTTGATTACAACATTGTTTGATTCAAGTATAATGTGAGTGTAATTACATCATTGTTTGATTCAAGTGTAATGTGAGTGTAATTTCTGCTTCTATGAGTTGAGTTGCCTTGCCAAATAAGAATTTTCCTTCAAAAATTGCGTCAACGTGAAAAAACCCGACCCGACCCGACCCGAGATTTATCATGGGTAGGGCCGGGTTTGGGAATTGTGGGTTTTCCGAAAAAAAACCCGACCAGACCCGACCCGAGATATTTCTCGAGTAGGGTTGGGTTCTCCAAAACCCGACCCGCCCAACCCGAGTTGCAGCCCTAGTGAGCATCCAAGAGCTAAGAACAAAATTACAAGATTTAGGTATGGGTGCAGCAAGTGAATACTTTGGCAATTTTGCAGAAAGCCATTTTGCGGTGAACTTTTGCAGGAGAGAACAGCCACCTCAGATGAATTAAATGAATAAGACAAAATCTTCTAAAAGATTAGCTTGTGTGGCTGTTCTCTCCCAAATTAGTGTGGAGACCCAGTTACATGGGTCCCACCATCTCCCTATATGACACACCATACTGCTTCTAATCAAACTCAGATCTCTAATCTCATCAATGAACTTGGCTAATCTATACAGCCATTCGCTACTCCCTTTGGCCCACCGTAAAATGATAAGATTGTAACTTGATCAATGATGGTTCACTGTTAATGTCCAACACAAAACCATCTCACTAGAAACAAATGATGCCTTTGGATTTAGGGAATATAAAATTATGGAAATATTTAGGCAATTTTAGAAGAGAAGGGTAAGACGAAAGTTTGAAAAGGGTTGCTACCCAAGCAACTGTTCACATTCTTGACCAAAATTTCACATTACTAATGTTAGTGTTAGGTCATCTGGTTGTGTTGATGTCCAGCGGCTTCAAATAATACTGTTGTCGAGGTAATCATCTGGACAGAATATCTAAGTTTTATTGTGAAAATATGATCTAAGAAAAGCATTATAGGGGAAATGATAGATACGGACCCTTTTTTCTTTTTTTAAAAACTTGGGACAGCCCTCTCTAGTGGAAAAGAGTAGTCATAACCATGGTTTAAAATTTCGGTTTCGGTAACCGTTTCGGACCCCACTGAAAACCAAAATTTTGGCGAATTTGGTAATTTTGTTCGAAATTCCGAAATTTTGTATCACTTTTTTTTTCAATAAATAATGGCATTTAATCGAAAATTCGGAGATTTCGGTCGAAATTTAAAACCATGGTCATAACCATAAAGAACACTACAAGGGCTTCCCCAAGTAAAGGGACGGGGTGTGTGTGGATACATCACTTCCCTATTTACAATCCAAATGTAAGATCAATAATTAGACAATAAACTATATTAGGATTTATCAATAAACAAATTGGATTAAATCACCAAAACAGTACTAGAAAGGCACAAAAAGAATTAAAAGATGGTTTTCCAAATGCATCTCCACAGATTTACAAACTCCAAGCCAAAGCACACAGAGTGTATATGTTAGGAGTGCAACTTGAGCCGGGCTCAACCTGAACCCTACCGGTTCCCCCGATTTCGTCTCAACCCCACCCAACCAGGCCCGAGTTGCACCCCCAATAGATGTTGATTCTATCTTTGATGTGGTTCTTGACTTGCATCCCAACTTCCAAACTTCAGATCAGTATATGTGTTTTACCTAGTTAACATAGAAGATGACACAATTAATGATTTTGAGATGTGTCTGAAGATTTTTTCTGTGTTTCTTTGTGGTTGACAACTGAAATATAGCTCTGGATATCCTTGCAGCTTCCTTTGTATTCTGGACAGCTGTTGCTCTTCTGGTTTTACAATCCGAACTTGGTTCAACTGTATCAAGTTTGGGTGCTGTTGAAAAACATAGACGCGAAATAATTACAGCAACACATGGCGTCGTTGCCACGGATGATGGTCGATGTTCTAGAATTGGAAGGAATGTTCTTCGCGAAGGAGGTCACGCCATAGATGCATCAGTTGCAGCTGCTCTTTGCTTGGGTGTGGTAAGCCCGGCGTCAAGTGGACTTGGTGGAGGTGCTTTTATGCTGCTCAGGTCAGCCAGTGGAAAGGCACAAGCATTTGATATGAGAGAAACTGCTCCATTGTTGGCTTCTGAGGTATTTAGATTGCTCTTCACTTGGTTACAATTACGATTAAGATATTAGATATCCTCAATATCTATATAAAGTTGGACCTCTAATGATTAATATTGCTAGTGGCCGCATTTTAAATAAGATTAGTATTAATTATCAGATTAGATGTTGTCCATCACCCCGTCCTGATTAGTTATGTGGCACTTCCTTCGTCCAACTCTTTGTCCTTGCTTTGCTCATATTTCTGGTGCACCGGGTTTTATACATATCTATCTAGTACGAAGAATATCCGGCAACCTCCTACTTCCATTGGTAGATGGGAATCTCCCTGCTTCCACCCCTCCCATTGGTGCTCCTGCAACTGTCATGCTAGAGTCCATAGCTGCTACAACCACCAGAACAAATTCCATTAAAGGGATTGAAGAACATTTCCTATGTACCTACATATAGTATGTACTTTAAACAACATTAATGTTCACATGTATTTACTATGAACAGCGTTTTCTATGGTATTCTCATATTTCTAATATCACTGGTTTTTTGTATGATGTATTATAGGAATAAGAGTATAAATTATCAGCATTTCCTACTTTGAGCAATACGATATAAGAGATTACAAATTAATGGAGCATTAATTATTAGAGCCCTAACTGTACTTGAACAAAATTCATGACAGCAATGCACAAAACATTTCTGGAATTAATATAATTATTGCTCTTTAGAAAACATTTTAGCGAATTTTAAACGCCTTTTATACCTGAGATGCTTAAGGATATATGCAGAACATGTATTCCAACAATGCTTCCTCAAAAGCAAGTGGTGCACTCTCTATAGGAGTTCCAGCCGAACTTGAAGGCCTTTATGAGGCTTGGAAACAGCATGGCAAGCTTCCATGGAAGAGGCTGGTGAAGCCCGCTGCACGCCTTGCTCGAAGAGGATTCAAAATATCTCCTTATCTACACATGCAAATGGTCAAAACAGAGTCAGGGATTTTAAAAGATGAGGGACTAAAGAGTATATTTGCGGCAAATGGGAGTCTCATGGAGCTGGGCGATATCTGTCACAACAAGATGTTGGCATTGGCCCTAGAAGAGATTTCAAGAAATGGACCAGAGGCATTTTACAATGGCTCAATTGGGGTCAACTTGGTTAGAGATGTTCAGAAGTCTGGTGGAATACTAACAATGAAAGACTTACAGACGTATCGAGTTAAAGTGAAGGAGCCAATCTCTGCAGAGATCTTGGGTCATACTGTTCTAGGCATGCCTCCACCTTCCACTGGTGGTGCTGGAATGATACTTGTGAGTGAATCTTTCTCATTTATTCTTGTTTTTGTTTTATCTCCTTAGCCTATATCTGTGATGAACAAGAGCTTGGTTCTGGTTTATGAAAACTATTTGAAGTAACGGTTTTTGTTTCTCATTGCTCTCTAATGACACAGGTTTTAAATATTCTTGCTCAGTATGGAATTCCTAAAGGTGTTTCGGGATCTCTTGGGCTCCATCGAGAAATAGAAGCACTGAAACACATGATTGCTGTGAAGATGAATCTAGGTGATCCAGATTTCGTAGATGTTTCAAAAGTTCTGTCTGATATGCTCTCAATCAAGTTTGCAAAAGAGTTGAAGAATACTATATTTGACAATATGACATTTAGTCCTAATCATTATGGTGGCAGGTAACAAATCACTGGTCTATCATACAATCGATCAAAATAATATTAGTTCTAAGGATCTCTCATACAATTAATCAAAATAATATAAGTTCCTCATAGATATACACACATATATTACATGCATATCATATGTGGGACAGTGTTCATTTACATGTCAGTAGACTCATGATTTTCCATAACTTGTTTCTGTTTATGTTCCTATAATCCTATCAAGGTGTAACCAGTTGGGAGCCCTTGATATGGTTAGGGTGTCTTAGATTTCTATTATTGTGAAATCATATGTTTCATTAGTGTCTTTTTTTAACAGTGTGTGCCTTTTTCTATTCCCATAATGCTTCTTTCTTTTGCTTGTCATAGATTTATCTTCAACCTATTAAAATACCCAATTATGCAAACTATTGGAGGATTCCTAAGAGAAGAGTTATTGTTGAAATCCGGTGCAAATCCGAACAATAGGTTTTGATGGTATAATTGAAATTCAGCAGAATGACAGCAAGAATTCAAATTTTCAGACTTCATGACCGTTTCATGTGATGCTTTTCTGTTTTCCCAATGTCACAGTCTCTAGTTTGTTTTCTGGCTCTGTGTGTGTGTGTTAATGTGATGTGATAGTCTTGTGCATAAATTTCTTGTTAGGCAAGGTTGTGCTTCAAATTGTAAATTTGTAATCATGTATCTACTGTAATGACTAATTTTTCTTACTTGCAGATGGAATCAAATCCAAGATCATGGAACCAGTCACTTGTGTGTCGTTGATGGTGAACGAAATGCGGTTTCGATGACCAGCACGGTTAACTCATACTTTGGAGCACAATTTCTTTCACCAAGCACCGGCATTGTCCTTAACAATGAAATGGATGATTTTTCCATCCCAGGGAATGGTTCTGCGAGCCCTCTACCACCAGACCCTGCGAACCTTATTCGACCATCTAAAAGGCCATTATCTTCCATGTCGCCAACAGTTGTTATCAAGGTAATATGCTCTTCTGAGTGGAAATTTCGTCGACTTGAAAATCTCATCCCACCTGAAAATGTTAAGATAGTTATAACTAGGTAATCAGCTCTCCACATTAATTTAAATTATAGATTTTAAAAAGATGAAGTGATTATGAAGACGAAATTTATCAAGAAGAAACACAGTTATCTTCATAATCACTACGGATATATCCAAGTTCTTCGTAATCGATAATGAAGAAGATAAAGGTAACAAATACAAAGAAAGAGGCTTCTTTACTTCGTTATAACTATGGTTGAATTTTATTTAACATTGGTTGAGAAAAATGTGAGTTTTATATTTTATTTTGCGAATTTACAGGATGGGCAACTGAAGGCAGTGGTGGGTGCAAGTGGGGGAGCAATGATAATTGCAGCGACTACAGAGGTGTTCTTGAATCATTTCGCCAAGGGAATGGATCCTCTTTCCTCTGTTCTGGCCCCAAGATCATATCATCAGGTACTACAAATTCTCATGTGCTAAACTTATTTCTGGTTCGACTCTGTTTTCTATTTTCTTGTGGGTAGGCCAATGTCCAACCAATAACTTAATGGTTGCAAGTAGGGGTGCAACTCGAATCGGTTTTTGGGAATTCGGGTTGAGCTTTTACCTTACAATCGGGTTGAGTTCGGGTTGATTCCAATTCATTTTCTACCAAAAGCTCAACCCGACGCGACCCAAGTTGCATCCCTAGTTGCAAGCCCTCTGTAGTTCCCATCCTTTTGGAAGAGGTACTGATTTCAGTTTTTTGATTAACTAAAAATGCTCATTTTCTTGCTCACTTAATGGGTGCATTTGGTATCCAGTTCTAATTGTTGGGTTTTTAAAGCTGAGGGAGTTATTGCTTTTTTCTTCATGTGAATGTCCGTTAATATGTTTTGCTTGTGCAGCTGGTCCCAAATGTGGTTTTGTTTGAGAATTGGACAACAGTAAGTGGAGACCACTTCGAAGTTCCTGCTGAGATGAGGGCAGACTTACAGAAGAAGGGGCATGTCCTGCAAGGTCTTGCTGGTGGGACCATTTGCCAATTTGTAGTTCACAGCTTGGAGGATTCAAAGACAGATGGAGGTGTTTTCTGTGGGAAACTTACTGCCGTGAGTGATCCAAGAAAAGGTGGTTTCCCAGCTGGTTTCTGAGCTTCTTATTCTTACTCCTTGTGTTCTGCTTTCACCGTACTCGTGCTTTTCAAAGCTAAAACAAGAGTAAGCAGGGAGGGCACTCCTAGTTCAAGAATGTACGATAAGAATTAGCAGAGCCACTTGGGTCTAAAGTTACATTCATAATCCAATATGCATTAACCAAAATGTCCACTAAATTAGATGGGCGACCAATCATACAGATCAGAAGGGATGATTAGAACAAAATCAGTAGAGGCCCACATTAGGAGGGCAAAAGTTCACTGATGAGATCTCAAGGAGCATCTGATTGATTTAAGTTGAGATCTCTCCACATAGCAACTCCTCATGAAAGTTGCATTGATATTGCAGGTCAGGAATTTAAAAAAATATATATTTCAGGTCAGGGAATTCTCCTTTCACCAAAAGTGGTTCTATACAACTTTGGAGAGCATTTAAGGGATGTTCTTATTGCAATGCAATGAGATTTCTCCAATAGGGAAATGATATCTGCGCCGACATTGTTTTGATAATGACAGTAATCAATTCATTAAGCACTTCCTGATAAACTTTTGATAGGTTTTTTCAATTGTAACGGTCTAAAGGGTGCAAAAGACAGAATGGAGTGACATTATCAAAACCAGGGAGAGAGAGAGAGAGCATGCCAAAGCCCTTGTTTTGCCATGATTTTCATTTTTAAGATCTTGAAACAATTATATACAGTTGGGTACAATACATACATGAATCATCAACCCCTAAAACAGAAGCCCAGAAAGTAAAAATAGTCTAGAGAGATTCATCATCATCAGTGTCGAGCTCGAGGCCTTCAGCGGCGAGAAGCTGAGTGATGACCTTTCTTTTGTCAGCCTCTGCTTTTTTTCGCATTAGATCCCTTTTCTTCAGCACCAGTGTATGCCGTTTAAGGGTATTTGAGAAATTCTCCATGGATGCCTTCTTTTCTTTTGCCAAAATCCTCCTCTCTTCCTCTGGGTCAATCTGAAATACCATTGAAACACATCTAGATGAGGGAACAATTCAGTGCAGACAGCAAAAAGTTATAAATTATTACAAACAACTCCATCTCCATTGTCGTTGATGTCTAAGAAGAAGTGCAAGGGTCTCTTTGGAAGCTACCAAAAATAATGCATGCAATCTTGTATGCATATAGTTTTGAAGTTAAATACTAATTGCAAATAATTTCCATCACCAAAGCAACCCCCAGTAGCAGTCTTACACCTAACCCTGGAGCCTACCAAACTCGCACACAATCTGTCATTACCTAGAGTCATACATCACCACCACTTCCTCGTCAGCTACAACCAGCTTGTCGGCTAGATCATTTGCAAACCTCTTCATATGAATGAACACCAAGCGAAAGAAAGGTCCAAGACTTCTGATAAGATACATGCTAGATCCCAGGGACCAGGAGACTTTTTGCCGCCAACATGTTTGCTGAATCCTCTTTAGTGATTAGAGGCCCCACCATCAAACTCACGTACCATCTCAAGCCCCAAAGATGGGGCTTGAGAAATTAGAGGCCCCACTTCGTACGAATCACGCTCCCACGCTGGTCTGGATAAAGAGAAGATAGTATGACTCTATTATCACGGAAAAGGCTGCCAATACCTGCTCGACCCAGGTTGCCTTTGGAACTCCCATCAAAATTGAACTTTTACCCACGCTCCATAATATAGTAGTAGAGGGAAAGGGATATAGTTTCCATTTCTTAACTTTCTTTTTTCTCTTGATTTGAGAGTAAGTATAGTCAAATAGTGCAAAATGGGTAGCATTTGGAAAATTTACAGCAGACAGGGACTGCCATGTGAATAGTAAATGGCACCCAAACAATGAAAGGAAATAGATAATGTATCCTACTTTGACTTTCCATCCTTTTTTATGCATCCAAACGGACCCTAAGAGTGGTGGGTGGCATTACAAATGCAGGACACCGGTAAAAATATTGACGAATTCTGGGCACCTTAAGAGGAACAACAATTATGGAAACCTCTATAGATTGGAGGGCCAGGATCCGCCTATGGGAATTATTTTACAGGCACAACCTATTTATGTTGTGTTCCATCACATGGACGGTTTAGATCTACCTATGATGTGGTCTGTACAGTTCTTTGTCGACCCGTGCATATTGGTCCTTTCTGCGATTGTTCCAGTTACAGGAAAGTTCTTTTTATTTATTGAACTAGGAAGATCGCATCGAGAACCAATATGCATGGATTGAAATGCAAACATCAAAGCTTCCTCCCTTTCTCATTAACGACCGTGCTCCAATTTCTTAGGATATCCTTCATGCTATAATGAGATAAAATGTTTGCATTTCCATTCCATGAGACAAGGTCAATACTATTTTCCATTACAATCCTCCTACAGCTTCTCTTTTTTCATCAAAGATACGGTTGTTCCTCTTCTTCCATAGGTGTCAAATCAAAGCAAAAGGTGCTAAAGCTCCAAAGTACCCCAGTTGCCTTTGCAATTAATGGTTAAAACAGTTTATATATTTAATGGCTTCCAAAGAGGCCTCCATGTCACAATCACAAACAAGATTATCTTAAAACTATCTTATTCGCAAATAAGGTCAGATTTTGGTGACATCCAAACAGGCCCTAAAACAGTGCAGGAATATGCAAGTGTGTGTATCCAAAGGCAAGTTCCATTGCTGCATGATTGAGTGGCTAGGTTTTTAACAAGTCTACAGAAGGTACAGAAGTTTCCGAATTCAAACAAGTCACGAATGACCTACAGGCAAGGTTTCAAATTTCGATTTCGGAATGCGTTTCCTTAAACTTCGGACCGAAATTTCAAAGGAAAACTACATTTCGAAATTTCGGTCGAAATTTTGTAATGTTTTTGAGTTTACCCAATTTCGGTTTTGGGGTTGACCAAAACCCGAAATTTCAGATTTCGGTTGAAATTTAAAACCTTGCTTACAGGTATCTCCATCAAGGCTATGATGGTTTTTTTTTCTTGAGAACTGCATCTTTTTCCATGTCTCCCTAGAACAAGCTAACAACATAGCTTTTCCAAATAGACTATTATGCTATGATTTGTGGACACGGACACTAGTGTCATGTTTCGACACGAACACGGAGTGTCGGACATGGCAAACTCCAAAAATTTAGAAACGGGGACATGGCTAAAATAGAAAGTACATATAATCACGATTTGTGGACACAGATTCGTGTGCCGAGTTTCAACACGGATATAAGGCATCTGACATGGAAACCCCTAAAAAATTAGATATAATGGCACACTCATACACATACATACATATAAAGTTACTGACACTTCTAGCAGTACACTTAAAAGTGTCTAAAGGAGTGTCAACACGTGTGGACACGGGTGTCGTAGCAATAAATTCAAAGTGTCGGCCAAATCATAGCTATTATGCTAGTGCATAGATAAAAGAAGATTTACATAGAGTTCCCAAAGCAAAACAAAACAGAGGAAATGTGTGTTACCTTTGAACGGGAAAGACGCCGTGCACGGATATTCATTTCACGCTGCTGTTGCTCAGCCCAAGCTGCAATAGCCATGTCACCTCTCTGATCAAAAGCTTTTCGCTTTTTTATTAGCCACTCCATCCATGCTTCAGAAGCCTGGTAGAACCGTGATGAAAAGGAAAAAAAAAAGTTATTGACGGATTGGAAATAAAGGACCTAATGTGAAACCTGATAAGAAAATCTTCTAAATGATATCCACCTTAACATGTTACAATGTTACTGATATTTTCAGATGAGCTTAACAGCCATTCTCACATGCAACAACAATCAAATATTCATAAAGAATCAAGCAATCCAAAGGGAGTCTGGTCTGCAAGTTCTTCCAAAATGCTGAGCTGTGTTTCAGTTTGAGATTTCGAAGAGCAAAAAATTCCAGAGAAAATACAAGCTTAATCACCTATATGATTAGTATATGAAATTCATAAACTCCATTTGTAAAGAGTGCAAAAAAGATAAAGCCCATCTTTGATTTCCATTACCATTTGCAATTCTTTATCTTGATTTCTGGATTTCGTTATTTTCCTCACTCCTAATTAATTGTTTGTTTACTCTCAATTCGTTTATCTAGTTATTAAATTTCAGTCAAGTCACATTTCTGTTTCTTGATTCTTTTTTGGAATTCTTGAATCTGATTTATTGTTTCAAGATTTAATTCCATCCAAACGTTATATGTTCTGTTTTGGCGCTGAAACCTCAGTTGATTGGGGAACAACTGTTCAAATTTAAACGCAAAATTCTGTTATCCACGAACTGAATCATCTTTTCAGTTTCTTGAAATTCTAATCCATGGTTCTGTTTCTTGACTTGTTAAACTTATTCCTGGTCTGAATTCTGTCATATTCATAATAATTTCAGTCTGAACTTTGTTTATTTTCTTTATCTGAAATTTGTGCTACATATCATTTTTTAATCTGAATTGTTTCTTGTAATTCAAATCAAGTTTTCTTTCTTTGGTGCTCTTTGTTTCCTGTTTGAATCTATTCTTTATTTTCTGATCCAAGAGCCAAACCTAAGAGTCTTCTAAGGTTCTTTAACAGTCCTCTTTGAGTTCCCTAGATCATTTAGAAACTGAGCTCCAGATAGGGGTGTTCGTTCGGTTATAACCAAACCGAATAGACCGAAATTTGATAACCTAAATTTGATAACCGAAATAATTTCGGTTATCAAATTTCGATAACCGAAACCGAACCGAAATTTCTAAAAACCGAACAGGAACCGAACCGATTAAAAATTCGGTTATTCGGTTATAACCGAATAACAGAATAGTGGGAGAAAAGAGGAGAAAAAGTAAAATCTCAGTTTGGATTGGAGGGCTAGGATCATCCTATCGAAATGATTTTTTGAGCACAACCTAATTAAGTTGTGATCAATCAAATGGACGGTTTTGATCATCCTACGAAGTGCCCATATAGCACTTTTTTTGGGAAAAAATGATTTTTATCCATAATTTCGGTTATTCGGTTAACCGAATTTTTTTTTGGAGATAACCGAACCCGACCCCGAATAACCGAATTTCCAAAAAAAAAAACCGAAACCGAAACCGAACCGAAAGGAGAAAAGCCGAACCGACTAAACCAATTCGGTTCGGTTATTCGGTTATAACCGAATAATGAACACCCCTAGCTCCATACATGTTTAAGCTTGATCATGTGAGTTATGCATTTCTAAGAGTTTATAATAAGCCAGATAGTCGAATCTGTATCCACTCTTACAGTCTTACATTTCTTTCTACAATGACCATAATCAATTTATCATTACAAATTACAAGGTAACTTTTACCGTGCTTAAGATCAGCTTATATCAGTATTGCATGTGCAAAGAACATAGGACACCATTTACAGTACACGGAACTACGAAATCCTTACATAGATCAAGCTGGAGAGCTTAGTCACAGAGAGAGTTACCCCTGGAGTCAAAGCTTCTCTGCAATATACTTAGTAATTTGTCAAACTCTTGATAGGGACCATCAAACACAAAGAGAGGAAGATCGAGGGGTGCCTATTCAAGGTCAAGTGGGCACCACATAACCTCTAAGAACCTTACTAGTGCCTCAAGTGGAGTTGCAAGTGAGTAGGGGTAAAAGTGTCGAGTTTGGTCAAACTGTCACAAGTGTGATGTTCTCTTATTCGGATTTCATAAATTGAGTTTTCAGCAGATTTGGGTTTTATTTGAAGGGTTTTTGTTTAATTGTTAAGATAGTGTCTTCGAATAAAATTCATAGGAGAGTTTCCTATTTGGGTTTATTCCAAGTCTAGGAGTCCAAGGCAAAAAAGTTGGTTTCTATTTTTGAGTGTTGCTGTTTTCAATATAAGTGAAGAGTCCCTAGGATAGTAACTTATTCAGTTTGAGTTCAAATTAGAATCGTTGGGACTCTCTACGCAAGCCATGAAAAGCTCCTAGAATCGTTGGAGTCTATATATCTATAGGCATATAGCCTTTTTAATTATGATGAATGATATGAATAAAAACCTATTTGCCTATACAAACTTTGGATTGAGTGAATCTCCATTCTTGATCTTGGTATGATTCCATGATTGATCATTATGAAACTAGATCATTTGGTGTCATGCCTTAGGATCACAAGTACTGTTTGGGAAGCCGTAGAAATGACCTGGCCCTTAGATCTGTCTTGAATTTCCTGGGTGACTAAATTTAGTCTAACATGTTTGGGACTGCTTCAAGAGCTTTTGAACTTCGATTGATCAATCCTAACTTTTAATCCAACGGTTAGATTGGTCTATTTTTTTATTGTTGAACCTGCTTTCATCTTGAGGTTAAATCCCCAAGGCTTTGAGCAGATCAGACCATTGGATTTAATCTGAAATTCCTCAGCAGTCTAAATTTACTATATTGACACCCTTAGAGTCTAGAACTGTTTTAAAATCAGTTTTCTCCAATTCCTCTCTATGGATTTCACCTAGTTCACCATTAATTGCCACATCAGTCACTATTCTTGTCTTCCTAAAGTCTTCCATCGACCCCATCCAACATCAACTCTTCAATTTGTTCTACATTTCATCTGGTGAACTTTTGCAACTTGGACTTTATATAGATAAGATATTTTTTTTTTGAAAAGGATATATAGATAAGATATTAAGAAGCGTATGCTTGTTCCAAAGGATTCTGAACTTGCTTTGGAGCAAGCTCCCAATCCTTGCTTTGTTTGACAAATAATGAAGCATCTTCCCACGTAATTGGACCAGCAAGTTGGGCCTTTTTGGGTTTTCGGGAGAGCCTTTAGCTTATAATCAAAGCCAGCATCAGATAAAATCCAATTCATTTTTTTATGTACAGATCATAAAGTTTTGATTACGAAATTAAAAATTCACTTGATGGCCTAAACTGGAACAATACAATGAAAAGTTTGAATTTCTAACAACTAACAATTACTTCAAACTTTCAAAGTCAGGAGTTTTAAATTATTCAGTGATACTTAAGGCTCAGCAATTTTTTTTTTGAAAATTGACGTTTATTAATCCCAAAATGATTACATATGGACTCAGCATTCAAAGTAATAAAGTTTACCTTCATTGGATTGACACGATGATCTGTATCATATTGCCTCCGCTTTTCCTCATCTATGAGCAACTCATATGCAGCTTGAATCTTAATGAACCTAGCTTCAGCTGTTTCCCCTTCCTCGAGAGTCCCTCTACCATCATAAACTTTGGACATAAAAATACAAACAGTTAATGATCCAAGAAATTCATGCAAACAGTGAAGAATGAGGAAATCATGAATAGGAGGAAAATAGAGAATACTGTATACAACATCACGCAGACTTACAACAGAAACAGTTGAATGAGGTCAAAGTATTCAGCTAACATTGGTACTTACAAAAAAGATCTAAACCTAATCAAATAAAACCATGTTTCTAAAGGTTGGACCAGCAAAATTTCATGATAGAATATTCCAAAATTATTGCATATGAAAAGAGCTAGAACTTTCATCCCTTGACCTCGCTATTGCAGGGTGATCACAATCATCTGTGGCCTGCACATGAACATTGAAAACAAAAAAATCTAACTTCATGAACAAAACCAAAGGTTACAATTTTGTTTTAGCAGAAGTGAGTGCTACAAAGAGAAGTCACCAATTCTTTTGGATATTTTCAGACCCATACAAGAATTGAGAACTTGCAGAAAATACGTATAGTTAAAGTGTTAAAGGTAAAGGGAAAGGAAGACTATCGCACAAGAAGAGAGTTCATAAAACATGAAAAGTAGGTACAACAGTGCAAGTCCCATAGGTTGTAGGTCAGTGCCATGACAAGTGAGTGGTTTGACTACACTCTTACAAAGGATACTTGGAAGGATCCAGTGGAGCGCAGGTTCTCCTTCTTTCACTTGCTTTCTTGCCACTTCTCTTTTCTGTCTCTCCCAATACCCCCATCCCCCAACCCCTCTCTTTACGCAAGTGTCCACTAACCAAAGCAAAAGAGGGTCAAGCTAGCGCGACAGGGGTACACATGAACCTCTAAAATAAACTAGATGATCATAGACACTCAAAGCAGAATCCGAGGTTACGTCCCTATATGCCTGGTTCTTGCCCCCGTTCCACGATCATCAAAGACCAATACACCTTTCCTCACAGTCGAATGCGAGATAAGTTAAATTTCAAACCCATTTAGATTTCAGAATATGTTTTTCCAATGAATCCCACTAATCAACTCAGAAAACAGTGCCCCCATATCAACACAGCTATGATACATATCAATCACAAAAGATGCTACAAAAGCCAACTTAGTGGGTAACTTTGGGATGATAGGCTAATAAAAAGAAGTTTGTGCATATATAGCGAAATGATGGAAAACATACGACTTCAACATTCCTGATCATAAAAAGAGTTTTTCATCGGAATAAAAATTAATTTTCAATAGAATGACATGCCGTGCAAGAGGTGTATTACAGGAAGAAGATTGACTTATTGAAAATCTTAAAAAAGTTACCAAACAGCAACATGTCTTCCACAATAAGCCACAAATATCGTTCAAGAGAAAACATCACTAATGTAAATGTAAGAAGATACAGAAATATGTTCAAGAGAAAATATAACATATGGTCAGATCTTCTAATTATGAGGAGCACTAGCAGGACACCCAAGAGGATCCTAGGGCCATGACCATCCCAGCCATGGCATCCTCCTACAGTGTCCTCAAATCATTTTCCTCTCATTAGAGATCAAAGTTTTGTTCCAAGAGCAAACATAGGACTTCAACATTCCCAATCACAAAAGAGTTTTTCATCAAAATAAAAACTTAATTTCAATAGCATGCAATGTCGTGCAAGAAGTACAATAAAGGAAGAAGATTAACTCATTGAAAATCTAAAGAAAGGGTAAAATGAAGCGAGGTTGTTAAACATACAATCAGGTTAATTATCCATTGAAGAATAATACACTATTGAGATATTAAACACATAAGTGGATATGATGCAAACCATCTGGGTGATAGTATTTGGCCAGCCGTCTGTAAGCAAACTTTATTCTCTCTTCATCGGCATCCCTTTCCAACTCTGTCGAGTAGAGAATAAAAGAAAAATAAATCAACCAAATCATGCGGTGGCATACCAAAAATCCAAAATTATATATGAGATTACATCATAGGCAAAATACAATATTATAAAACCACGTGATGAATGGAACATAATCTGGCACTGAAATGCTTTAACTTCATCCTACCATAACATACCTATATGAATGCACATATTAATTAGTACATGTATATTTTAAGTACATGCAATACGTGCGTGCCCATATAACCATTCCAATCAGGCTAAAATTAAATTAAAAAAAATATGGACAAATGAAGAATGGTAGCTGAGTTGGGACAAAGACTTAGTTGAGTTGAGTTGAGTTGAGTTGAGTTGAAGAATGGTAGAAGCTACAAAACTTGCATGTATCATATTGCTACATCCAATTTCCAGCAACAAAATATAATCGGTATTTCAGACCGAACCCAGATTCTGAAAAATACGAAGATGACATAATTTTATACCTACCCTGATAGTTAAAGATACTGTGAATTGTGCGAGTAAGGGAATTGCTGCAACGAGCAAGAAAGTTGAAAATAGACATAACAAAACAAAGAAAAATGTTAAAATTATGAAATGCTATAAAGGTATTCAATCAACAACAGAACAATATACACTGATCGTTCTCAATTTCTTTGGAAATTTCATTCTTTTCACGTAACCATCATCGATTACACAAAATATCATCAACTATACCAAAAAGTAAAAGATCGGAGACTTCAATTCCTCACAGAAATTCCTCGTTTGGATACATGGATTTTATAATCTAGGATTGTAAAATCCTAGATTTTATAAGCTACAAACTGGATTTTATTAGCTAAAACCTGGATTGTTCATTTCCAGGATTGTAAAATCTAGGTTTTAGCTTATAAAATCTAGGTTTTAGGTTATAAAATCCAGGATTTAACTTATAAAATCTAGGTAGGTTTTAGGTTGTAAAATCCATGTATCCAAACGGCCAGAAAGGGTTTTTGATATTTACCTAGGGTTTCATAAGGGGATTTTTCCGAGATCCATTTGGAAGCTCTGAGGAAGGTTCTCCTGGGATTTGTACGAGATGCGGGCTCTGATCTTGCAAAATGAGGGGAATCGAAGCAAGGAGAAAATATAGAGGGAGAAGATATACGAAGATTATGGTTCTGAAAATAAAACCCTAATCGGACAGATTGAGTTTTGCTACAGATGAATGAAGAGAAAATCACGTGAGGACGACAGAACGATCTGAGATTGCTCATCTTTTTCTTTCACAGAGAGAGAGAGAGAGAGAGAGAGAGAGAGAGAGAGAGAGACAGAGAGAGACAGAGACAGAGACAGAGAGACAGAGAAGAAAATTAGGGTTCTTAGAGTGAAATCAAGAAGAAAATTAGGGTTTGTTGTCTGTGTTTTTCCATAGAAAAGAAAAGGAAAATGGAGAGGAACTTGAAAGCAATACGCAACATCTTTGTTTCCTTATTTATTTATTTTTTCTGTTTTTTTTTTTTTTTTTCCTTTGTTTTTTCTGAAAATATCAACTACCAAAATTCGCGGGAAAACAGCTCAAGAAAGTCTTACGATGTCCCACAAGATCAACGGTTGCAATCACTGCTTACGCCATATCTACGGTGCAGATAACACTGAAAAGTGAAAACCCACAATTTAGAGAGCGTAAAGGTTGAAGATCAATTTTTTTATCTAACAATCACAGCCACTCATTGGAGATGGCCTGGGAATGAACGGTTGAGAAAATTTGAGAGAGTCCACATTGCTTGAATGCTTGGAACTTATGAAAGAAGACCCACAATCCACGTGACAATAAGTTCTTATTTGAAAAGTATGTTTTGGTTATTCATTGGAAATTATGAAATAGACAAAAGGTTTGATTGCATGAATTTTCTAGAAATTTATTTGGATATAATCTTTGGCCCTGTTTTGATTGCGTGAATTTTCTAGAAAATTTTGGAGAAGATAACTCCTACCGGGAGGAACCCATTTATACAACCTGAACCTCACCCAACCCGATTTTCAACCCGACGAGGTTCAACCCGACCCAATTCAACCCGGGCTGGGAAACTCAACTTGAACTTAACCTCGACCTCGCTTTTTTTCGGGTTGAACCTGACCCGAGTTGCACCCCCTACGTAGTATGAGGGAGTACTACTCCCTCGTGCAAGAGATGCTCTGCGAAATGCCTTCTGCAATGGATGCTAGCAAATCCCTTGTATTTTGTATTATTATGTGATAAAATTTGTTTAATCTTTCCGATTATTTAGTTTTACTTTGACTCTGCAGTTCCCAACGTTGGGAGGTGGTTGTGCATGCCCACATGATAATGCAATGTAAAATCCCAAGAGTGATTTTTCTTATGACTACTTATAATTCAGTGATTTACTTTGTAAAATAGGATTTAGAGGTCAAGAAAGTTCCTGTAAAATCATGTCCTCCAAGTCATGAACATTGAGGAAATTACTCATAAGAAAATTCACTGTTGGGGTTTTATTTTGCAGGGCACACCTAATCTTCTCTCCCCGCACAATAAATACTTCCCACCACCCGTCGATCTCCTTCCGTGAGTCTCTTCTACTTTTTAAAGGAAATGAAAATGGTAGTTGTGTTGGGTTTGAATGGAGGAACATAGATAGAAGGTAGATAGATAAAATAATCGGATATGCGATACGAATTTGCTCTCTTTGATTATGCAATTCTCCATGAAAGTGAGAGAGTGGAGGCCGTAGTGGGAAGAATTTATTGCGAGTGGAGAGAAGATAAAGTGTGCACAAAGCAAAATCGCAACAGTGATTTGTCTGACTAATTATAATTCAGTGATTTACTTTGTAAAATAGGGATCTAGGGATAAAAGTTCCTATAAAAATATGTCAAAGTCATTACCATTGCCACATCTTTCTTCTCCTTCTTCTTCTCTCATTCTTCATGGCAACACTTTGTTACCCTCTCAACAAAGCACAACAACATAGGGTGAAGGTCCTCGAGAACTGTCGAGTCTCTCCCCCGCGAGGCTCAGTCGCCCATAACAAACTCCCTATCACCTTGTTCGATGTTTATTTTGTACCTTATCTCCCCCTCCAATTACTTCTCTTGTATGAATTCCCTCACCCCAAGTCCCATTTCACACATTCTCTCCTTCCTAACCTCAAACACTCTCTCTCCCTTACTCTTCAATTGTTCTTCCCTTTAGCTGGAAATCTAATTCGCTCTATAGAAACCGGAGAGTACAGTATATGTTACTCCGACGGTGACTCCATCTCATTTTCCCTAGCCGAGTCCGACACCGATTTCCACCACCTTGCATCAAACCATGCTCAAGACGTAACAGAATTCGATCCTTTTCTACCCCAACTGCCCACATCCGACACTCAGAACCTTCCTCTACTAGCCTTACAGGTCACCATATTTCCAAATTCGGGCATCAGTATCGGGGCCACTTTAAACCATGTAGCCGTTGATGGCTGCAGCATTGCTCATTTCATGAAGTCATGGGCTTCAATTTGTAGATCGGGTGGAGATGCTTCCATTATCACATCGCTCCCGATCTACCAAAGGACCTTGGTCAAGAATTTAGAGAAGGTCAACTCAAATGTTAAATGCATGTTTAACAAAATCATACAAGTTCGTGAGATGTGTCTACGGACGGAGTCTTTAGATGGTATAAAATCTCAGGCCCTTGACAAGGTTCAAGCCACCTTCGTCCTACATCTACCAGACATTGAGAAGCTCAAGCTGTGGGTCTCGGCTCGATGTCAGGCGAATTGTTCGACGTATGTGATAGCATGCGCCTACATTTGGGTTTGCTTAGTGAAAGCAAAAGAGGAAGTTAGTGACAAAATAGTCCACTTCTTTTTTCCTATAAACTGTAGGGAACGTCTAGACCTGCCGATACCTGCTATGTATTTCGGAAATTGTGTCGCGGCGTGTTGCGTCAAGGCAAAGGGGAGTGATTTGGCAGGCGAAGATGGGATTGTGGTGGCATCAGAGCTCATCCGTGGATCGATCAAAGACTTTGACAGGGGAATTTTGAAGAGCACGGAGAATTGGTTGGCGAGACATTGTATAATGCCTCCTCCCGAGGGATTATATGCGGTTTCATGGTCACCGAAGTTTATAGTGTACAGTACGGATTTTGGATGGGGGAGACCTAGGAAGTTTGAGTTTTTAAACTTCTACAAAACGGACTTCATCTATCTTGCAGAGTGCGGAGATGAAGAAGGCGGGATTGAGGTTGGGTTGGTGCTCTCCAACTCAAAAATGGAAGCCTTTGCCTCTCTTTTTGCAAATGGTCTAAAACACCTCTCCCTAGGGTCCAGCCCTACGCCATCAATTTCAATTCCCACAGATCCAGTGGCTGCGGTGTTGAATGAGAGTACACGTTAAGGGTCTCTATGGGTGCCCAATATGAATGATTTGCAAATAATCTAAGGGCATGTTTGGATAGCCCTTGTATTTGGATTTGGATTTGGATTTGGATTTGAAATCGAAAAATTCCAAGTCCACAGATTTGAAAATACTCTGTTTGGATGTGCATGTGAGGATTTTGTTTTCAAATCCAATATTTATGAATCTCTTGTTTGGATGCTCTCTTTGGACTTGGATTTGGATTTGTCACAAATCCAAAGTACTCCGATCTTTGTTTCAATAATGACACTCCACTCTTCGTTTTTATTTTCCAATTGACTTTTAGGCTATTACAATTCTCAAAAGCTATCAAAGAATAATCAAATAGTAGATGTGGAAATTAAAGAAAGGTATAGTTATCAATATTTTCTTCATATAGTGTCCTTATAATTAGATATTTGCTAGGTGAAATACCCCTAATAGTAAATGGGACGTGATATATCCGCCCCTCTTGATTACTTGGGACACCCAGCAGCAGTGTGTCAATGACTGCGGAGGGGCTGATGTAGTTCACGTCAGAAGGATTCAACGGGCTTGATTGTCGCGTACATTGCTGGGTGTTCTAGTAATCAAAAGGGGTGGATATATCACTTCCCTAGTAAATTTCGGTTTTATAGAAGTTATTTATGTAAAAAGCCCAAAAATCTAGATTAGGGAGTATAAATACTAATCTTGTGATTATTTTCTCAGAGAGAACCAGCACCGGTAGGGAAGTTCTTGAGTGATGTGGGAAACAAGCAAAAACCATAAAGAACAAGTGTAACATACAAAAGAAGTCATGTTTTGAAAGTGTTTTCCTTAAATTTGATATGAAAGATAATTGTAATGCTAATTGGCCTGTTTCAAATAAAGACATTATGAAAAATGAGAAATTATATGATGAAGGGCCTAATAAACACATACCCATCAACCCATCCATCCTTGATATAAAGTGAGCTGAATATCAAGGGTGGTACTTCTGACGTACCACCTTTAAGTGTTTATACGGCCTTTCTTCATATAAATTCTCATGAAAAACGACTGAAGGTTAGGTAATTTTTCCATAGTTTTGGGGGAATTCCAGCCCTCTTCCAAGCCTTCATGTGCACCTGTCACGATAGCAGGATCCCGTTTTTCTTTCACAAGACGGATTTGGCGGTCCCCGTGAAATAAGAATGAAGTTGTATTGACTCAAACTCTTGCATAGGAAAGATGATTTGAGAGAGAGAGAAATAAGAAGTTGTATTGACCCAAACTCTTACATAGGAAAGATAATTTGAGAGAGAGAACAAATTAAGGAGAAAATATGAATGAAGTAGAAGTTGTGTTGAAGGTTTTAAATTTCGGCCGAAATCCGAAATTTTGGACCAAAATTTCAGATTTCGCCTAAGACCGAAATCGAAACGTGCAAAATCTGAAATCGGTGAAATGTGACTTATTTCGTCGAAATTTAAGAAATTTTGCCGAAATTTCACACCCCATACCATTACCAAATTTCAGCCAAAATTCCAGGATTTCTGCTGAAATTTTGGTTTTGGTGGGGTCCGAAATTAACCCCGAAACCGAAATTTAAAACCTTGGTGGTACTGACTCACTCATATAGGAAGGAAAGATAATCAAGAGAAAGATTTCTTAATAGGAAATGATATCAGCACAGTCATATTTTGATATTTTCACTAACCCAAAAGGGATTTGCTAGGGCCACCCATTTTGCGGAATGAAGAGTAGCCACATAGGATGAATTAAATGAGTAAGACAAAATTCGTTCCTATGTGTCTGCTCCCTCAAGCAACAGCTGGTCCACCAAATGCCTTATGCTATGGTCCCCAGCAAAATCCCTTCCCCAAAAAGCTCACACAAGCCAATTAAAGAAGAAAAGACAGCTGGGTTTTGTGCAAATATCAAAATATGGTCGTGCTGATAATATTATCCTTATTAATTTATCAAATTCCTAAAGATTCCAAGTTTCGAATCTTTCTTCACAGAATAGTAACGTTCCCACATTAGCCTCTGCTGAAAAGTCTTTATAAAAAGGGCGCGAAATATTCTTATTTTCTTCAAAAGCTCGAAAAAACAAAAAATAATCAAACCTCTTCTTCAATACACCATGTTTTTGCAGAGAAATCTCTTGAAGAGATGCTTCGAATCAAAGGAAAGGTTTCAGCATCTCCTCTATAACCCTTTTTCTTCTGTTTCAGCTCCTCAACTTCCTCCTTTTGACCACGAGCCAAAACCCTATAAAGGACCTTTTGGGGATGAGATTTTACAGAAGAGAAAGCAATTTCTCGGCCCCTCCTTATTCTATTACTATCAGAAACCGGTAAATTGTTTTTTTTTTTTTTTTAGTTATAGATTCTCTGTAAGTTTTAGAATTGGGAGACCTAGGGTTTTGAAATTGGATGAAAGTTTTGATTTTTTTGTGATTTTATTGATTTTATATGCTAGTTTTTGTATAAACTGATATACTATCATTTATTTAAAAAAAAATTATAGATTATCCGAAAGTTTTAGAATTGGGAGAGCTAGGGTTTTGAAATTGGATGACAGTTTTGATTTTTGGTGATTTTATTGATTTTATATGCTGGGTTTTGAGTTTCCAAGTTGGGGGATTGATTTGGTGCCGTAAAAATCTCATTTTGGATTGCTAATTTTCTGAAACTTTGGATTCTCTCCGAAACTAGTGGAATTGGGAGACCTAGGGTTTTGAAATTGGGTCAAAGGTTTGATTTTTTTGGTGCTATTATTAGTTTTTTATGCTGGGTTTTGAGTTTCCAAAATTCATCGTGTAAGATTATTTTGATGTTTTGGATTATTTTTTTTCCTCGCTTGTTCTTTATTCTATTTGTTTTTTTCTTTTTAACGAATTTTACTTTACAAACTTGTTGCTCTAGTGCTTCTGCATATGGTTTTGTTTTGATCTTCCCTGGAAGAACAGTGTCAAGGAATGAAATGCTAGCAGAATGCTTGATGTAATTTGATTCCAAAAGTTGATTTTTTATCCTTTTTGTTTTTTTTCTTACAATGTCAGGGAATGAAATGCTACCAGAATGTTTGACTTAATTTGATTCCAAAAGTTTTGATTTTCTATCGTATGTTTTTCTGTTCAGCTCAACATTGTTGAAGGCAAGATGCAGTATCTATTCGATGAGAACGGAAGGCGTTACCTTGATGCTTTTGCAGGAATTGTGACTGTATCTTGTGGGCATTGTCACCCAGATGTGGTGAATGCTGTTGTTGAGCAAAGTAAGCTTCTCCAGCATACTACGACCATATACTTACACCATGCAATCACCGAATTTGCAGAAGCGTTAGCAGCAAAAATGCCCGGAAACCTAAAGGTGTCATTCTTTACATTTTTTCATACTTTTTGGTGCTGGATATATAATCTTAAAATGCCATTGCTTGTTAAGATCATTCTATTCCAGTTATACTTTGTGGTTCTGGATAATAATAAACTTACAGAAAGTCAGTCCACATGGTAATTGTTGTTTTATATGTTTTAGCTGCATAACTTTTCTGTTATTTTTTGCTACTATACGGGCTTATATTTTCTTGGATGTAAAAATACTATGATGGTGGTTTCTTTCTCTTTATATGATGTTTTTATGTTCCTCGTGGTGAAAATGCAGGTTGTATATTTTGTCAATTCTGGAACAGAAGCAAATGAATTGGCAATGTTGATGGCTCGACTGTATAGCGGTAATCTTGGTATGATTGCCTTAAGAAATGCATATCATGGTGGAAGTGCTGGAACGATAGGATTAACTGCCCTAAATACTTGGAAATACCCAATACCTCAGGTTGGTGTATAAAAAGAAACTTCTTAGGATTTTGTTCCATCTAATGAAAACTTGGTAACTCATCTTTTTCTGGATAAGCACGAACTCTTAGTAATTGGGCACAAGACTTATTGCTTAGTTTGAGTCTCTGTATGCATGTATAAAATTTTATAGCTTTCTGCTGTCACTTCTCAAGTGCATGATGTTTTGCTAATTTGCAACTAGATTACTTGCGCATGCATATTTCAAGTAAATCCATTATTGTCAATGAAATGCTTTTCTGCTCAGTGTTTGTATCTCATTTGCTCTCTACATCCACCATATGTGTTGTCGTGATGTTGCCATTGAAGTACATTTTTGCAGTGCTTCGGTTTGAATTAAAATTGTTCTACCTTTCTATCTTTGCCATTTAAGTTTAAGATGGTTTTGTTATCTTCAATTCCATGCCCTATATTCTCTTCTTTTCTTTTGATGGATATAATAAGCTTGTTGAAGCATGGAAGAAATAAAATCTAGGGAAGAGGGGTTTTTCTTATCAAATTTCATATCCCATGCATTCTGTATATTTAGATCAAATTATGTGGGATAATTTACAAAAACACTTGAAAGACAACAGCTCTGTCCATATCATCTCAATTAAGTTTGCCCCAAACCTTCTGCAGGGTGAAATTCATCATGTTGTGAATCCAAATCCATATCGTGGCATATTTGGTTCTGATGCCATTCATTATGCCAAAGATGTACAAGATCACATCGACTTTGGTACTTCTGGGAAAGTTGCAGGCTTTATTGCAGAAACCATTCAGGTTCGAGTTGCTAATTATTTTAATAGTGGAGGTCTAGCTTTAGTTTTTCTTTACACCGAAACTTAAAATGCTTGTTCAAGGCAATTTCTGTTTTTGACAATTTTTAGGGAGTTGGAGGAGCAGTTGAATTGGCCCCTGGATACTTGAAACTGGTATATGATATTGTACGGAAGGCCGGTGGTGTCTGCATTGCTGATGAAGTGCAGAGTGGATTTGGTCGAACGGGAAGCCATTATTGGGGATTTGAAACACAGGGTGTCATTCCTGACATAGTCACAATGGCAAAGGTCTCAATTCACCCCCTTAGTTTTTATCCATGTGATTACATCATTAGTTTTCTTTAAAGACACAGACAGATTCTAATATAATTTCATTACCAATCTTTTTATTTTCATCTGTTTGGCCATCAACAGGGTATTGGCAATGGATTACCATTAGGGGCAGTGGTGACAACACCAGAGATAGCACAGGTGATGGCCCAAAAAATTCAGTTTAACACCTTTGGTGGGAACCCTGTTTGTTCTGCAGGAGGACTTGCAGTGCTCAAGGTTATTGACAAGGAGAAGCGCCAATTACATTGTGCTGATGTTGGGTCCCACTTAATTGGGCGTTTAAGAGGTCTTCAAGAAAAATATGAAAGTAAACATCTTTGATCTTTGACATCTTCAATTATCATGTTAATCTTTTGAACTCTTAGATAAACTAACCTTCATGCTGGAATTTTCATCTGACTATTTGCTTATGGATGATGCAATGCTTTTATGATTTGCCTCCATACAATTATTTAGATTTGGAAACATTCAAGCTTAGTTGTTGAGTTTTGAATGCTGAATGCCCGTGCAATACATGTGATTTTGCGAGTTATTTTGTTTCTAAATTCATATAGAATAAGCTATGAGTAAAGACACAACAGAAGTACGTTGGAACTGTTCATCTGATCACAAATGCAAAGTAAATTAGATTGCCACGAAAATAATTAGAACGGGATTAGACTGATCCTCTTATGGTTGTGTTCCTGGGTCTATATAGTGTAGGTTCCGATAAAGAGGCTTTTGTTTGTGATTGTTTGTCCGCGATGGGAGTAGTTTAGTTTGGTCTCTGATCTTCAGGAGGAATTTATTTGATAGGGAGTTAGAGTCGGTATCCCAATTTCTTAAGCTTCTAGATGGGTGCTATGTTAAGAGGACCGGTTTGGATAAAGAGTATGGACTGCGGAATCTTCTGGTTTCTTCTCTGTCAAATCTTTCTATTTATTCTTGATGCCTTGCGGTGTATCATCTATCTCAGCCAACGTATGGAAATTTCGTTGTCCATCTAGAGTTTGTATCTTCGGATGAGCAGTTTGTCGCGATCGGATTCAAACGATTAACTTCCTTCGGAAGCGAGGTATGTTGCTTGTGGACCATTGCCCCCTATGCTTGGATGATGGTGAATTTGTGGGTCATCTCTTCATGCATTGTTCCTTTTCTCATCAGATATGGAGCTATATACTTCTGAGGTTTGGCATATCTTGGGTTTTTCCATTATCTATTCCGGATTTGATGCATCGGTGGGAGTTTGTGCCGTGGAGAAAGAAAGGAAAATTGTTGTGGAAAATTTGTTTGCTTGCAACATGGTGGGTGATTTGGAAAGAGAGAAATTCTAGAGTTTTTGAGGGGGTTGCTAAATCTCCATATTGGCTATATATGAAAATTATTGCCCTCTCTATATCGTGGGCGAGATGTCTTCCGGCATTCCGCTTCGTTTCGGCCTTTGATTTATGGGAGGGGTGGAGAGAAGTTTGATTTAGTAGGGAGGCTAGGTCTCAGATTGCTCAGCAGTGGGTGGCTCTTCCTATTGGGATGTTCAAAATTAACTTTGGTGGGTCGAGTTTTGGGAACCCGAGCCCAGCCGGGGTAGGCGGGTTGTGTCGAGATGATTGTAGCGAAGTTGTGTGGGCTTATTCTGGCCCTCTTGGGGTATGTGATGCCTCGAAGACCTCGAGGTAAAGGCGGTATATCATGGTATTAAAAGACTTGATAGAGAGAGCATGGATCACATTATTGGGGAGGGTGATTCACTCAATGTGATTCGATGGTTGAAGGGGGCGGTGTTGCCACCTTGGAGATTTTCGTCTATCTTTGATGCAATAGATGGTCTAATCTCGGGCTCTGCTATTGTTTTCAATCATGTGCGGAGATCTGCCAATGAGGAGGCGGATTCTTTGGCTATGGGTGGGGTTAGTCGTATGACATTGGAGTGGTTTGACTTCCTCCCTCCTTGAGAGTTTTTTTGTATCTTTATTTTTATTGTTGTGCTTCCTCTTGTACTTTCGGGAGTGGTCCTCCTCGGCCCGCTCCCTTATCTAATGAAATCATTCTACCATTTCAAAAAAAAGGATTAGACTAACATTGATGTTATAAATTATTTGATAATACCTAAAACTCTCACATCAAATAGAATTTTGCATTTCTATGGTAAGGTTAATATGCTTCTCTATATTGTCAGCTCTCAGTTTCATGGTTTCAAAACTCTTCAGTTCTTTCCTGAATTTTTTAGAGCTCTCAAGTGGTGAATATTATGGGTTTACTCAAACATAGGCATTGATAAGCCATTGAGACGTATGGGGATCCAGAGGTGGCTTACTTATCTTTGGAAGTACAAGATCACAATTTTATGTTACTTTAACTTGAGACCTCAACATATTTCTCAATATTTGGGCCATTGGTTTGAGGATGATATGTGCTACTAAACTTGACCTAAGTTCCAAGTCTCTGCCACAAATTGTTGTAAAATCTAGTGTCTTGGTCTGATGTAATAGTCTTTAACAATCCATGGTATCTCACAACCTCCTTAAAACCAGACAACAACAACAAATATGGTATCTCCACCCCTTGAAGTCCAAAGAAGGCCAAGTACAAAGTTCATAGAAACCCCAGCCCAAGGGTTAAGATGGAATAGGTAATGGCATGTGCAACCCATTCATGGAGTACACTAGATTGCGTCTTCTACTCAAGGCATTGCCTTTTTTCGATTTCCTAATTTGTGCTGAAGAGAATCAGTGAATTCTTGCAGATTATTTAGCCATTTGGCATGCCTCAAATTTAACTTTTGTTGCCTGCTTAAACATTTTGAAGGTTCATGATCCGAGTAGAGTGTGACTCCTTATGTATCAAGTAGTCTCTCCAAAATTTTAAGACTCTAACTATGGTGTATAGCTCCAAATCATAAGTGGAATAATCAAGTGTAGCACCTTTTTCATTAAAATAACCCACAGGCCTCAAATTGTGGCTTAGGATACCCAAATCCAATTCAAGAGGCATCAAAATCAAGCTCAAATAATTTAACAAAATCAAGTAGGGCTAAACAAGTTGCACTAGCGAGGCACACTTTGATCTCCCCAAAATCTCTTTGAGCTTGAGTCCATTTCAAAACTCACATTTTCAACAAATCAGTAATAAGAGTCATAATAGTACTGAACGCTCTCACAAATCTCTTTTAAAAGCTAGCAAGTCCATAGAAAGATTGTCCCTCACGTATAGTAGGTGCCAGTCACTTTTAGATTGCTTGCAATTTTGCTTCATCTGGTTTGATTCCTTTTCTTTTTCTTTTTTTTCAAAGATAATGAAATTTATTGATGAAAACATATAACCGGGGTTACAAGGACCAGGACGAGTCATCCCACACATGTAACAACAGCTACACCGCACCCAACCATTGTGACCAGTGCGAAGCATTGCTTTTACATTCACACAACTCCCGTGGAAACTCCACTATGCAAGGCCCAATCCCATTGGTATGCTTCCCCCTCCAAGAATTGCTGAACCGCCATCCTCATTCAATGACAAAGCAGCCCTGGAACTCAATATCAGTGATTTCGCACCTAGGTTTGATTCATTTTCTTGATACTTCATAGCCCAAAAACATAACCTTAGAGGCTACTTAAATGCACTTCTCACGGTTGGCAAAAAAAACTTTTCTTTTCGCAATATCTCCAAAACTTCTGGTAGATGACGGAGATGTGTATCCATATTCGAACTATGAATAAATATGTCACTAATGAAGGGTCTTCACACACACACACACACACACAGACAATCCAAAAGACATGACCGTCCACTTGTGTAACCCTTCATCTTGAAAGTTGTCTTCCATCCATCCCTAGTTGAATATTACTTTTGATGATAATCTTTTTGCAGTTTTTAATAAAAATCTGTTACCTTCAAAAAAAATATTACTTTTGATGTTATTCGCTCTTAAGATCAATCATTGTAGAACACTGAGACTCCTCTAAGTTGATCCAATATATCCTCCAACCTAGGATTAAGAAAACAATATTTGATCATAATCCTATTGATAGCTCGGCTGTCGATACACATAAGCCATGATCCATCTTACATTGGAACTGGTTCTTACTCTGACTTATCTCCTTTCTAAAATCCCTTCTTCTTTCTTTCTCAACTCTTCATGCTTTTTAGACAACGTTCTGCAATGAGATTGATTTGGTAGAGTAGCATCTGGCGTAAGGTCTATGTGGTGTTGCACACAACACGTCAGTGGTGGAGCGGAAGGTAACTCCTCTGGGAGAACATCACAATACTCTTCTAATGCGTATTTTACATGCATGAATTTCTCAAAATTCATGAAAATAATGTAAAGATTCTTGCTACCATCGTACTTAAAAAATTCTTTCTACCATAGAACTTCTATCAAAGGAAACCCAAGGCGTGCTGGCATTGATGAACTGTTTCGGGATTCAGAAGGCCGTACATTACTATCTGTTTTGGGTCCGACGGGTTTGCGCGACGCTAAAAAGGCAGAAGCTCGAGCTCTCCTTTGGGGACTGCGGTAGTTTGTCAATACAATGGAAGCCCCACTGCTCATTGAGGAAGATTCAACTTATGTCGTCGCATGAGCCTCTAATAAAGCAAATGGTCCCTAGAAAATATCTTACGTGATTGAGAAAATTAGACACTTTTGCGGCAAGATCTCTCCAGAATTTCAGCATGGACTGATGTCGGCGAATGAATAGGCAGACGTACTGGAAAAAGGAGCGGAAAAGGAGGAAATGACAGCCATCAGCTGTGTGGAAGGGTAAGGAAAAAAGAAGGGAGTCAGTGTATTTTTTCTGCATCGGCAATGGGATAGCTTGTCCCATGAATGTAGAAGAGTTTGGTTTATTTATAAAATAAAAAAATGTCTTTCTTGTTTGCATGTTGAATACAGTTCCTTTGAGGATTCAAATTCAATGGGACTGGCTACATATAACTCCTTTTTATTTACTGAAATTTCCTTATACTTTCAAGTGCTTAAACCTACTGGTTTAGATGCTTAGTGTGATGAATGATGAAACTTTATGGGTAGTGATGCTAGTATCCATCGATTCTTAAAATATTTACTGTGGTAGGTAGCAATGCTTATTTAGTATACAGTTATAATTTTGTTAACTACTCCATCTCATGTCAATTGACTGTTTACCCTTTCTCAGTCATTGGAGATGTGAGAGGAAGGGGCTTAATGGTGGGGATAGAATTTGTCACTGATAGGAAAGATAAGACACCTGCCAAGGTTGAAACAGCTGTTTTGTTTGAGAAACTGAAAGGTAAAATGAGTCCGAGCTATGGGTGAAAAGTACTGCCTCGTGAAGTTTTTTCTTATTTTTCCTTGTTCTTTTGTATTTTCCTAACATATCTATTCCTAATTGCAGATCTGGGAGTGTTGGTTGGGAAAGGAGGCCTTCAAGGAAATGTTTTCAGAATAAAACCACCCATGTGCTTCACCAAAGATGATGCAGGTACACTCTCTCACTCTCTAGACAACTACCTTCCACACATCATCTTAGTCATTGTTAAACCCAAGGCACAAAGAAGGAATGCACTCAATAGAGATTGCCAAGGCAGAAAAATTTCTATTCCATTGATCTAAAAATGTGCTTTTTACATGACTTATTTCTGTACAATGCAGATTTCCTTGTAGACGCCTTAGATTACGCCATCTCAGGGATGTGAGAATTGGCAGATGGGAGCCGAAGACGAGTCAGATTCTTAGGGGCCGGAGCAAACAAAGGAGAACTGATTCTAGGAAATAAATTATACTGTGTTATAATCAAACTGTCGATTGGCATGCTTTTCTGAAGAAAAGGGTAAAAAGAAAAAATAAAGTTATTGTGAACAGATTTATTTTGAAGGAAATTTAAAAAAAAAAAAAAAAAAAAAAAAAACAGTTTTAATCTTCTTTTTGAGATGTGGTTCCAAGCATGCATGGGTGGATGGATCAACCTAAAGAGAAACGCATGAATTTTGATGTGAAATCAGAAGATAACAACCTAACAAGATATCCTGCCAAAGTTTAGAAAAAAATTCTTTAAAGTGGTCCTAATGTACAATGACGCATAAAGGGCTTAAAAACCATACCAAAAGTTCTAAGATTCCTTTTACTTCTCATGGTTCTTCAAGGAAAAACACTTACTAATGTCAGTTCTTGAAACATAGAAAATCATTGCGGGTCAGGTTTGACAAACGTCACTTCATCTTCCTGGTTTTTTTTTGTCTTCATTCTCCGCACAGGAAAAAAAAATGAGAAGCCAGGCTGAGAATTCTTGCCGAACACAAGCTAAATCTTTGTATCTTGTTTACTAGAGTTATCAAACGGTTTTAGTCAGTAAACTGAATTGTATTAAGAAAATTGTTAATGTCCTGATCCTAGATCTCATTGGTCTGAATTTTCAATTCAATACAGCAGCAGAAAGAATGACTTCTACATTATTTCATAATTTTACTGAACTGTATAACTAGTTCAGCTCCCTTGAGTTAGGCATTGGGCATTGTAAGTTAATGTTGAGAAAACCTGGTTACTTCTTTTTTTTTTCAATTTTTCATAGGAAGAAAACTTGGGAACTTTTGAAGTTAATGTTGAGAAAGCTTTGGGAACTAGACAATTTTTTTGGCATGACTTATAACAACATGGTGATACACAAATTGCCAATTGTATTTCACACCTAAGCTAGCTAAGTCGTGTACTTTTATTAGTTCTGGTATGAACTAAAGATGATGTTAACCCACTTATCTACAAATCCAATCTATTGAATGCAAAAAAAATACTAAAAAAGATGTTAAGCCACTCATTATCTGCCCATCCTTCAGAACTTCACTCTCTTATAAAGATAAAAACCATATGCAGGTAAAACCCTTACTATAAATATGATTATAACTTATAAGATTAAATCCCATACAATACTAACATTTTACAGGGGAAGTTTACCAGTCCACTAATCCATCAAGGCTACATTTGCATTGCATCAACATAACATTATGCAGCAACAGATCATAATATACAACATGCATTTCAGATGACAAAACTCCTCTTGTGTATGGTCGATGAGGCTTCCTAAGGATTATTTACACTGTTGTGTCGATCACCAGAAGCCGCTTCAAAAATGTCAGCAGCCTAAATATACTCTGTAGATACTGATGAACATTACCAAGGGACCTCCAAATTTGATAAACTAAGAGCACTTCCTTGCTATTGAGGTATGATCTTTAGCCAGTGGTCACATCTCAGAGGTTTTAAAGCTTTGCTTGTTTCAATTATGCGGGTTCACGAGGGCGAGCAGACCAGAGTGAGCTTAGGGCTCGAAGGCGCTGGATATAATCGCCTAGGGCTAGCAGGCCTCGAGCTGCTTGACGGGTTGTTAAAATGCGGTACATCTGCTGCAATGTCTCCTGGCGAAGGTGATCAGCCTGTTTGGAGAGTAAGCATTTGGAATTAGCAACATAAGCATTCTTAGTTAGAAAAAGAAGTGTTAGCATCTGAAAACAACTATTACGTCAATCAAGAGAAGTCAAAAGCTAATCAAGAGTACAGATATTAGGGAAGATCAGTAAACTATTGTTTTTGACATAAAAGCAAGCAACTGTGTGTGTGTGTGTTTATCAGCTAAGGATGTCAATTTTGGCTCGGGCTCGGAGGCTCGCTCGAGCTCGGCTCGAATCCTTAACGAGCCTAGCCGAGCCGGCTCACCAGGCTCGTTAAGCTTAACGAGCCGAGCCTAATTTAGGCCAGGCTCGGCTCGTTAAGGCTCGTTAAGAATTTAATATATTTAAATATATATATTATATATATTAATTTATACATTAAAAGGGTTGTCCAGGGAGTGAAAGGGGGGGGCAAAATATGTCACTTCATTTTTGGAACCCCATTTGTTACTAGGACCACCCCCCATAGTGTAAAAAAAGTAGTCAAATTACACTAGTAGGGCTGTCCAGGGAAGATGAGGGGTGTGAACATAATATAACCCGAGCTCGGTAAGGCTCGCGAGCCTGGCTGAGCCTGACCGAGCCGAGCCTAGCCCGATGGTTCGAGCCCGAGCCGAGCCGAGCCTGGCCAAGCTCGGCTCGGCTCGTTTACACCCCTAGTATCAGCACAACCATGTTTTAATAATTGCACAAACTCAGCTTTTTCAAGTGCACAAAGTCACAAACCCAGCTGTCAAAGGTTATTACAGCTACCAAAAAGCTCTGACAAGCCAATTAAAAAAGAAAAGACATGCTGAATTAGTGCAATTATTAAAACATGGTTGTGCTGATATCAATTCCCTTAGAAAATTATTGGAAAACAAAAATTACATGTGGCAGAGCACCCCAATAATGAAAATACTTATTTTTTCACTGTTAATGGAACAAACAGGATATGTAAACTGCATGAAGTGACTGTCAAGAATGAACCACATTGGATAGCTAGAGCATGAATTCAGAAATAATCTATCTATCTATAATATATACTAAGTACATAACTTCCCATTTGCCATTTGCCTTTTCCAAGAAAAAATTTTCCTGGAAAATATTTTCGCCTACACCATGTTTGATGGGGTAGGGCCCACCGTCTCTACCCAAATGGCTAATGTTATTGATGAGGTGGGGTCCACCGTCCCTACCTAAACCTATGCATTTTACTAGAGCCCACCATTTTACACCTCATGTTTTGATGGCGTGGGCCCTTCATTTTACATCCATGCATGGCATGGAACTGAATACTAGTATATATAGACTACTTGATGAGGGAAAATGATGTCTTACCTGGTTCACAAAGCTTATAAGAGCCTCCAACTTTCCCATTGCTGTCGCCATCTGTTCCATATAATTTGTTACACCTGACGCACCTAAAGGATCAGCTGCCAGGGTCTCGGCCAGAGTCTGCTGTAATTTATCCATCCCTTGAGAAAGCGCATCTTCAGCTTGCTGAGATGATTGTTGAAGGTTACAGACAGACATTAGTTGTTGATCCGTCAAGGGATCAAGCTGTGGAGCGAGAACCTGTAAACACCATAAAGAAAAGACCAAATAAGCAGTCATATTTTTTATGAAAGGAAGACCACTTGAGTTTGAGCCTCTAGCTCAACGGTAAGGCTTAGTTCTTAGTTCTTTGACCCAGAGGTCGGGGGTTCGATCCCAGCTTATCCACCAAAAAAAAGGAAAGAAAGGAAGACCACTTTTCCATTAAAAAATACAATATGTATTTTGACAGAGTCCCATTACTTAATATTTCAACTAGTTTACTTGGATTATTGGACAAGGATTTCTTTTTCTTGACATGCGGCACATATTTCTGCATGTGAGACCCACACCAATAGATAGACCCCAACATGGATGGCTCACGATCTAAACATCGCACCGATAAGTGAGATCCAACTCATCCGATCAATGGCTAACTACTGTCAGCTGCTGGTATCCATGCCTTGATTGGACATGTAGCGTCTTACTATTTGGTGATATTTTGAGCCATGGAGCATCCATGGTGGGCCACATCTAGTGCCACTAGCTAAAATTGGACCATAGTATTGTATACAATTAAATTTTTCTATATAAGGAATTAGGAAATATTGCCACTTCTCTATTACCAACATCTAGGCACCGAGAGCCTCCAACGATTTAAAATAAAGATGAAATTCACATCCATATGAAAACTTGAAAAACACCAAGTATCCCACTATAACAATAATAAAATAAAATCAAGCGTGATTATTAAGCTTTCTTCACAAATTCACCTAAAAAGAATTACAAATCCAACCATAGAAACAACAGGAAATAATACGCAATAAATAACACTACTTCTCTACCACTTTGATGGAAACCAGATGCCCGTTTTGACTAGCAGGGAACTGAGAACCGAATTCTAGTTCTACCCAAAAAAAAAAAAAAACCTTCAAAGTGGCTGATTGAATATGATAAAGCTACACCAAACAACAGAACATGTAGCATGAATGCTAAGTGTTGAGTCCCCTAAACCATCTACCTTCAAACCTCTAGACATTGGCCATATACCAAAATAATGTAAGAGTGCTGAGATCCTTCAATCAAATCTGTTTCTCGACACCATGTTCGGTTTCTATGATGACTCAGTTACTGACTTATTGTGTCTTGTGTCAACAATGACATCTACATTCAAACAATATAATGCTTTTTTTAATGGTTACAAACAATATAATGTAAAACAACAAACACAAACAACAGGATGATGAATCTTTCTTTTCTTCCATGCAGTCTCATTAAATTTCCACGAGGGAAGTATTTCAAAATCCATAGGCTCAAGAAGTTTATCATCATAATTGGGAAACAGATGAACCGCTCTGAGAATAACCATTTTGACAAGTCGATTGAGTGCTAGTGAAGACTGTATTCTCGAATACACCTAAATGCAGAGCTAAAAGATACAGCCAAAAAGCCAAAAAGCCATACCGCTGCCCTTGCTAACTAATAAGCGTAAGGGGCCACTCTCACACCCTTCTTAATAAGTTAATATAGTTGTTTCTTGGATGGCTTAGATGCATGTTTTCAAAGATACTTCCTTCATCTGAATGCATTGTATGTCCCACAGGCCTCCTGCCCTCCTTCCTCACCTTAACTTAAATGAAAGTAGAGTCGTGGCCGCTCTCTGCTCCTGCTTGCTTACTTTCCGATGCAAGCATTCGGTTAAAGCAAACCATTCCAAGTGCTCCTATATAGAACCGGAGTCATGGCAGTTGACTTTCTGTCTACAGAATTAGGGCTCAAGGAACCCACCCAACTTATCGTTAAGATGGTTACATCAATTACCCTAATTCGGTAAATAGAAAGGTATAAAAGGCATCTCACAAGTTAGACCAAATCAAAATAGCAATAAAAAATATAGTGTGATAGGTGGTGGCATATCGTCAAGATTTAATCCCTCCTATTCTAGTCATAAGAAATTCTGACTTCATGGGAATAAGGAAAGCATTTCGCATGCCCATATGCAGAACCATCACATCTTAGGGCTCAATGACTATGTCTTGTAGATGCTACCCACACGAGCCTGTAAGTTATAATGTTCATCATCATCATTCAATTTATTTTTACACTTGAAAATTATTTGTAACCAACTATATTCTTTCCTTCATATCTGGGAACTAGATCCCAAGTTGCATTTTAATTCAAAGCTTCCATTTCTCCCCAAAAGATTCACCAATCCCTAATCATCTAATGGCTTTTCCAGATTATTGTTGCAGCACCTGCCTTACTTGGCCAAGAAAAAAGTGATGCTCCATAAAGAAGTCCTCACAGGGAGTGAATCTCTCTGGATTTAAAAGACTAATGAAAAAAGCAATATTTGTCATGGCCAACAAAGAGTTAGTGGAACCTAAATTCTTAGTTGCAGTTGCAGGAAACTTCCACCCAAGGTCCATTCCCTCTTCCGAACCTCATCGTAGGCACTCCCACTTCTTGAATTATTTTTGTACTGCCACTAGTCCGCTCACACATCCGAATCCAGTCCACTTGGTATACCATGTGTGCTACAACGGCCCACAGAAATGTGACAGTTCTCAACAAAACTAAAAATGACTGAAAGCCCCCTCAAAGACAATGAAGAATAGAATAATTACAAAAGGAAAAGCACATATGGTAAACAAGAAAATATAGCAGCTGATAACCAGAGAACAAATAGTAAAATGAAATGAATCCTTGAACAAAAGACTATATGTAGACCAGGAGCACATTAAACTAAGCAGTGACCACTAACAGTTGTATCAGGTGCTAAATAAGTCCAACGTACATAGAATACATGCAAAACAAGTAAACATTATTGCCATTCAAAAAATAAACAAGTAAATTATAGTCCAAATGCCAAAACTGAATTGTATCACCTTAAGAAGCTCTGAAGGGCGAAATCCTCCAATCCACAGAAAAAAACGTTCGGCAGCTGTTTTCCACATGCCAGACATCAAATAGAAGACATCAGACTTTGCAGCAATAGATTTCATACGGAAAAGATCGTCGTAGTGGCTCATGCTACTTTCTACAAGTATACGAAGCTCTATATCAGTTACACGAGCTTGCAAAGCATTTCTGAGATCACAAGTATATTTATTTTGCTCTTCAACCCAGTGCCCATACTCCATCTCAAATGTCGCAATCCCTGCAAGATCCATTAAGGGTCTCAGAACACAAGTAGAGGACAAAACATGAAAACAATTTGATGATACCACATTAAAATTTACAAGCAAATAGGTTTTTTTTTTTTTTTTTTTGAATAGTACAAGCAAAGAAGGCGAGCCTTGGCGCAAAGGTCAGGTTGCTCCATTGTGACCTGGTGGTCATGGGTTCGAGTCACGGAAACAGCCTCTCTTCAAAGCAAGGGTAAGGCTGCGTACATCTAGCCCTCCCCACACCCCGCAATGTCGGGAGCTTCGTGCACTGGGCCGCCCTTTTTTTAGTAGAAGCAAATAGGTATTGCAGACAATAAAAGATGAATACTGACTATCCTAAGAAGGTGATGTTTCTGCTAGATAAAAAATACAAAATGTGCATTTTACCCTTCATGGACTTTTTTTTTTTTGACTGGTGAGATTTCATTAAAAAAGACCAAGATGGCCCGTCATGGTCTTGTTATTCTGCTACTTTAGGATATTGTAAATCCAAAAGTGAAAAGCTTCATAGATAGAACTATACAGGAGAGAATGGAGACGAATGTAGCTGGTGGGAAAAGGCTACATTTCTTTTGGTCGGAGAGTCACCTTGACCCAAGCTATCTGATGTTCCCACTTATTTCATGTCTCTATTCAATATGAGTAAGGAGATAGCCAAAGAAAGAGTCACTTCAAAGGGATTCTTGTGAGAAGGGAAGAAGAAGGGACATGCTCAAGCACCTTTTAAATTAAATTTCCATGTTCAAGGCCAAAGTAGGAGGGGGTTTAGGGTTGGGTAATACAATCTTTTGGAATAATTTTCCACAGAAGTGGTTGTAGCGGTTTGTAGAGGAGAAGGCGGAGATTTAGAGGAGAGTAATGAATGCGTTTTTATTTGGGGTTAGGTTTATGGGTGAGGGAGAGTGGGTCATTTTCTGGGGAGACTTGTTGGTTAGGAGTCATCCTCTTTGATAAGTGCATCTTCGATCATCCACAGGAACAAAATCTCTCTCTCTCTCTTTTTTTTTTTTTGAATGGTACCATAGGAACAAAATCAGTTTTTTTTTGGTTAGGGAGTCATCCACACGAACAAAATCTTACTATTTAAAAACTCCACGATTCAATTGACAACTCGCCTGAGTTGACTCTGTTTTACCTTGCTCAAGTTCTCATCCAATTCCTTTGCCCTTTGCATTGAGGATGGAGAATCCGTTAATCACCTTTTCATCCATTGTAAGATGGCCAGAGAAGTTTGGAGTAGCGTTTTGCAGAGGTTTGGTATCTCTTGGGTCATCCTTGTGGATATTATGCAGGCGATGGAGTGTTGGTTTTTTTCTCCATGGAGGAAAGGAAAAATCTTAAGGCACATCTCCTTTTTAGTGGTTATCTGGCTATTATGGAAGCAAAGGAATGCAAGAATCGTCAAGGGGGTAGCGAAAAATGCCTCATTCCTATCTACAAAGGTGATGGCTCTCACCGTGTTTGGGGCAAATCTCTTCCAAGTTTTAACTTCATTTCCGCCTTTGATATGTGGAAGGGTTGGAGGGAAGTGTGTTCAAGTGCCGAATTCTCTATCCCGATTATCCAAGTCTGGGATCTATCCCGATTATCCAAGTCTGGGAGCCTCCAGAATCGAGAATCCTCAAGCTTAATTTCAATGGTTCTAGCCTTGGCAACCCAGGACCGGCCGGCATTAGGGGAATTCTATGAGATGAAAATGGTGGGGTGAGGTGGGCTTTTGTGGAGCCTATTGGTGTCGCCGATTCTAGCGAGGCAGAAGTGCGAGCGGTCCATCAAGGTATCAAATTCTTAAAGGGCGTAGATCTAAATCGAATAGTGGTGGAGGGTGATTCTCTCAATGTCATTAGATGGCTTTCTGGTTCGCATCCCTTTCCTTGGCATTTTGCGGATTTTCTCAATAAGATTTTTCACATTGTGAGCTCCTCTTCAATCTCCTTTCGCCACATAAGGAGATCGGGCAATGGTGAGGCGGATAAGTTAGCTAAAAGTGGTGTTCACTTTGGATCCCTTGAACAATTTGACTTTCTCCCTTTGTGATCCTATTTGGTCTCTTTTTTGAACATTGTATCTTCTCTTCTATTTGTATTCTTTGACCATCTTGGTCCCATTAATGAAATTTTTGACCATTCAAAAAACAAAATCCAATTCCAAGTGTTGTTCCACCAAGTCAATTAGAATTCCATTGACAAACCCGAGTTAATGAAAATTGATCCCGTCAAGCATTGGCTCGCCTAAGTCAACTACCCTTTTACCTTAGCTGAGTTCTCGTCCAAGTTTGAGTTTTGAAGCATAGCAAAATCTTCATGATATGAACGAATGTTGTTTCAGAATCTAATAGGTAACCTTTTGTTAATCAATTGATAATGGTATGTACACTAGATTTACCATGTCTAAGTGATGGGTGCATCCTCAATCATCAATATTCACGAAATTCGATGGCCTAAATGAACGAGGCTATGAAATTCATAGAATACTAATCAGTGCTTAAAAATGCGGAACACGGACAAGAAAAATCCTTGTCAACTCGGCGCGGATGCGGCCAAAAACGCAGTTGACGCAGTCATAACTCGGGAGAGTCAAAGGAGTTTTTATTGACTCTACAGGGCAAAATGCGGACGCGGATGTGTGCGACGCGGACCGCGGCCAAGAAAAATCCTTGTCGGCTAGGGGGAGTTCCTTGCCGCGTCAAGGAGTTTTTAAACGCTGGTACTAATCCATCAATCATTAATAGCCACATCAAAAAAGATGCTTAGTGAACTAGGGAAAGGAGTTTGGCATGATGCGAAGATAATAAACATCTCAACCAGAATGTTAGCTTCGGCCCATAATACGTCACTAAACATAAGGGATCCTTCTCTCGAGAGGGTGCTTGAAAAATGTGTTTAAACGTCACATCAAACTCACTCAGGCAAGATATCTAATAAGACCAGTTCATTGAGCAAGTTTTTCGGAAGCTATATAAAGGTTATCCGGATAAAGATTCTAGTAAAGTTTGCTTCAAAATAATTTGCTGGTATTCCATTAGAGAGGCCTCTTCTATTACGTATGTCCAAATAGAACCGTAATATCAAGGAGCCGACACGTAGAGTTACAGAGGAAATAAGAGAGAATACAGTCACTCAATGTGTGGACTGAATAAGTGGCATGGGCTATAAAATCAAATAAAAGAATCATAGCCAAATCATTCGATAACCTCATTTACTTCTTAGGCTCTTTTCTACGGCATTGCAATAAAGAGATATTTAGGTCATGGGTATTAAGTCAAGGTACTGTATCTCAAGTCTCAACACACAAAGTATAAGTATATTCCAGAATAAATTCTGAATGGCAAAATCAATTTAAAGATTGATTAAAGAAGCAACCATTCAAAAGCTTCCATAAATGTTTTTTAAACTTCAATCTCTCTCTTTTTTTTTAATGGTTAAACTTCAATCTATCTTCTCTTGATTATTGGCAGAACTTTGGAATATTAAAGCGGAATGAGACAGCAACTAGCTTAAAATTGAACAGTTCCAACAGACAATATTCACTTGACTGTCATGCAATAAAAAGCTCCAAAGAATCACAATAAATTAAGGCAAGAATCAGTCATAGTTTCTATATAATTCAAAGACACTTTTCCTTATGGATTAAATTGAACAGTTAATATTTAATAAAAGGTAATACAGCTTGACTGTCATACAATAAAAAGCTCCCAAGAATCACAATAAATTAAGGCAAGAATCAGTCATAGTTTCTTTATAATTCAAAGACACTTTTCCATATGGATTAAATTGAACGGTTAATATTTAATAAAAGGTAATACAGCATTTGCTTGATTGTCATGAAATAATACATTACCAATAATCCCAATAAATAAAGAAAGAATTAGTCATAGTTTCGTTATCTTTCAAAAGATATCTTTCCAAATAGATTGAAGCTCAATATAATCAATAATGAAGACCAAAGTAAATGCTAGCATATCAAATAGTACACCTGAATTAACAGTTCCAGGTAACCCAAGGTGACTTGAATCTCCTGAATTTCCACCTATGAATACACCCTGCAGCTAGGCATGCATGCCCCATTAGATACAAGAAGCAATATATATATATATATATATATATATATATATATATATATATATATATATATATATATGTATGTATGTGGGGAAAGTGATTGTGAGCGGCCCCTCATATAAGCTTATATGAGGTGACCGCTAAAAACATGGTGGGCCCACATTTTTGGGGTGATCCGAACCGGTCATTTGATAGGCCCTGACTTAGATAGGGGTTGCCCAAAAAATCAGCTACATAGGATCATCCCAACCCTTCAAACTGTGGAGGTGAAAGAGGGGAAAATGAGCGGGTATAAATTTGCCCACTTACCCGTCCATTTCCCCCCTCTTTCACCTCCACAGTACGAAGGGTTGGGATGATTCTTTGGAGCTGATTTTTTGGGCACCCCTTATCTACGTCAGGGCCTATCAACTGACCGGCTCGGATCACCCCAAAAATGTGGGCCCGCCATATTTTTAGCGGTCACCTCATATAAGCTTATATGAGGGGCCGCTCACAATCACTTTCCCCTATATATATATATATATATATATATATATATATAGTTCATTTTCTTGATTTGTGAAATACTACACCAAGCACCTGTTGTCTAGATCGCTCAAGCTCCTGTTCTATTTGTGACAGCTTTAATCTACTTGACTCTAGCTGCTGAACATAGGCCTATAAAATGAAGCATAGGTATCAGGATAATTTGTTTAATGTCAATACTGAGAAATAGCTAATACTGTCACATATTTGTTGGTGCAGACTTCATATTGGAGTACCTTTTTCCGCAAACGACTTTTTCGGGCAGCCTCACGATTTTGTGCAAGACGTCTTAATACCTGTGTATAAAAGTGTACAATTAATGGGGGAACCTTGAAATTAGAATTGATTTTTTTCCAAAGGAAATCACAGGAATGTTCCTACCACATGATCGATAACCAAGTTTTTTTTTTTTGATGGGTAAGCTGGGGTTTAGCGGGGACCCCTACCGATTTATTAGATAAAGAGAAAGATAGTACCATAAAAGCATAAAACCAACCCTAACTCGGAACATGCGAGAGAGGGAAAAACCAAGGCGCGGCACATATGAGCGACAAACACTAAGCCTAAGAGCTCAAAATGCTCAATATGCTCAATACTTGTAAATTAAATAATCAGCTAGTTTGGAAGGGGTATGTTGGGCTCTTTGTGAGCGTTTTGGCCAACCTTTCTTGCGAACTACCTGCCATGATTCCTTTGGTTCCTCTACTTCTGGAGTCTCTTCTTCACCGCTATCCTCATGCTCAACTGGAATCAAGTGGACTTGATTAAGTTCATCCGCCCATGATACATTCTTTTTTGAAGATTCTTTGGGACCTTTTGTGTTTGTTTGGTCGCCCTCTTTTTCTGAGGAGGCTTCTAATGAAGAAACCTCTCCAGGGTCAGAGAAGTCCTCTGATCCGGAGTCCTCTTCACTCTCTTCTTCATGTTGATAATCATCTTCATCACTGGGGCTCGGATGAGTCCACTTTGTTTCTGCTGGAGCAGAACATTCCTCCTCCTCCTGATCCAGTTGATCAAGGAGGCTGAAAGGATTGGAGGTTGCATTACTGCTATCGGCACGCGTGGATCCTAGGTAAACAGGAATGCTTTTATCCTTTTCACAAGGAATAGGCAGAGACTCATCAGGGATGACTTCTGTGGTCTTTTTCTTTTGGGTCCAAACTTGTCTAATATGGTTTGTTGCTAGTTTAGAGACAGGGGAAATAGAGCATCTTTCCGTTGACTGACTGAAGTCTTTGCAAGTTTTACAAGGAGCTGGTTTCCAGTCACATTCAACAGCCCGATAAACCGATCCAGAGGAAGTATCAATCCGAATACAGTTAGGTAGCTCTCTATCAGCCTTAACTTCCACACAAACCTTCGCATAACTCAATCGGGTGTCCTCAGCCGTAGTGGAATCCATATAGAAAGGGCGACCGATAAGGCTAGCAATCCTGCTAAGGCAGTAGTTGGACCAAAATTTTAAATGGAGACCAGGGAAACGAACCCAAATTGGGATGGTTGAGAGTTTCAGCCTCTCCAAGGCACAGTCCGGGGCCATTTCTGCAAGATTAAAGGCCTACCTCCGTAGGTGTTGGAAGATGACTCAAGCACATGTATACAATCTTCCTCTTTGATGAATTTAAAAAGAAAGAAATTGTTGGCAAGAGCAAACATCTGGAATTCTCCTTTGAGATTCCACTTTTTCTGAAGATGGTTCTTGAAGGCAACATAATAAGGCTTCTTTCCCATGAGGTAACCAACTAGGCTATGAGTCCATTTTTCTTTTGTTTCCTCAAGATCCTTGTCAGGTATCAGAGTGGCCAACTCGCCATCCTCAGGGATATCTTGCTCGAAATGTTGGAGATCGTAATCTACGTTGGGCTTCTTTGGTTTAGCAAAAAGATTGGTCCAGCCTCCAAAAGGTTGGGGGACTTGCTTGATCGCAACAGGCTCCTTCACAATGGGGGAGGTGGGAGGAGCTGCATGCTTGGAAGGAGAGGGCTGCCGAAGATTTGAAATTTCAATGTCTAGGCAGGATTCCACAGAAGTTTGGCTCTGTTTGAATGTTGACTTAACAGGGGCTGGGCGGGGTTCCTCGAAATTAGGTTGATAACTTGAGTTAAGAGGAACAATCCTATGGCCTCGATTTGCAGTGCTAATGAATTCAAATTTTCCAGCTTGTGCTAGGCGGGAGTTAATATCCGGGGTAGTACTCAAGGAACTAAAGTCTTCTTGGGGATTTATCACTATCAAATACGCTGGGGGGCTAAGGAAGGCGGTCTTTTGAATTTCAAAGGAACAGCTAGCTGTAAGTTCCAAAGGAGAGCTGGGAAAGGTAGGCTTTTTGGCTTCAGAGGTATAGCTAGCTGTCAGAGCTGATGGGTCAGGTACTAGGGTGGTGGCTGTAGGGACAGACTTTTCTCTTGCTAAGATTGTATAGGTATCTATCTTTGCACTAGGTTTACAATTTCTGGTCATCGTTTCCATCTCATCCTCATCCCCGGCAGCCATTGTTTCTTGTAAAAGAAGGTCAAAGGATGGAGGAGGGGGAGTGGAAGGAGTATCCAGAGGGCAGGCTTTCTATAGGGCTTGCTTCTTCTGTTGTTGCTTCTTTTTCTTTCCAGTGGAACCAGCAGGAGAAGTGGAGGATTTAAGACTGAGGGGAGAGGTGGTTTGATCCTCATCTCCAGCAGGGCTTTGACCAGGGTCCCGTGGTTTAGGGGTCTCCATCTGCAAGGAAAAATAAGGAACTAGGAAAGCTTGATCGCTGAGAGCTGTTTTGGGTCAAACTTGAAGAGTGGAAATGTTACTCCAACACCCACAAGGCCACAACATTCATGAACCAAACATTTCACTCACTCAGCTCTCACGCCCTTTCCCCTTTCCAGCGAACCCTTCCGCGTGTCTCATTATCCAAAACAGCGAACCCTTTCCAGCCATAATCGATAACCATGTTAGTCGTACATGCTGGCTCAATATTGTTTAGGCGAGAACCAAATGAAGGGTGCAAAAGAGATAATTGAAATCACATGCATTTCAGTGGACGAATTTCATTTTTAATCTCTATCCTTTTGGAAAAGAGATACTGTGGTGGGAGTGATACAAACCACTTGAAAGATTAAAGAAGCTACATCAGACTATGCCCAACCTAGAACTAATGAAAAATGCTAGGAAACATCTTATTATTCGATTCCAAAGCAGCATTAACTTCATTTCATAATAAGCATACGGAAATAATGACAAAACTACAACAGATGGATGTCAGTTCGAGACATTCTAGAAAAGCCCCGGCTTCCTCATTTCTATTATCAAGTTTTAAATTTTGGCCGCCGAAATCCGAAATTTCGGATTTCGATGAGGACCGAAACTGAAACGTTCCGAAATCGAAAGTGCAGAAATTTACCGAAATTTCGGCTCAAAAAACGGACATTTCAAGCTCGTCTACCGAATTTCGGCCGAGATTTCGGGATTTCGGCTAAAATTTCGGTTTTGGTGAGGACAGAAATTACCCCCGAAACGGAAATTTAAAACCTTGTCTATTACCATTGAATGATAACAGTTATAACAGATGGATGTTGTTAATTCTACAAATTCATAGATGTTTCCCTGCTCTCTCATTCCAGATCTCATTAGGCCGAAGAACAGTCATTTCCATCGATAAAATAAGAGGATCGCAAAAGCTTTAGGACATATTCCAAGTAATATAAACTGATGCCATAAAAGACAAAGAGGTACATGCTCCAAAGTTGACTTGAAAGGAATAAAAAGGAAGAAATTAACATGAGTGCATAGCCTACAAAAAGCAGTTTAAGACGGGTATTGTAGAATGTAAAACATAAGCCTTGGTCAAAATTTTTGAAGAAAATGTTTAATTAACAGAAAATTGCAGGCTCCGGCTAATACTACATTTAAACAAAAGACTGAAAGAGCATGCAATTTATATTCTTTTTGGAGGAAAAGAAAAAGAACGCCTTGCCAAAGTAATATGTTTACCTTATCACCATGTTTGTTTGTCTCCTGTTCGAACTTTTGTGAAGGTACTAGTGTCCCATGAGAACCATCTTCAGACTAGACAAGTATTATTAGCTAAGTAAGGCATAGCATAACAGCTGGAATAATACAACCCCTACTTCCTATAATCAAGATAGAATAAAGATCAAGAAATCACACCCTGTTGTCAAGCTTTGTCTCGGCCTCCACAATTGTCGAGGCACCTGTGTTTGGACTACTACTAGATTTAAAGGGTTCTCCCCACATGCTTATCTGGTGGGTAGGTTCATATATGCCCATTCTTCTTGAGGTGGACAATTGAGTTGATGGAGAGCTCATACTCTACGGCCTGCAAGAGAATGAACTTGCATATTATCTACAGCAATGTGCAATTGCAATTGCAATAAATACGAAAGCATGAAAAATGGGTATGAAGAAGATAATATTATCAGAGAAATTAAATTTGACATGGCTAAGCATAAAATATTGACAGAATTCAGAGCAAAAACGACAAAAGACTTTGTGGTAGATAAAATATCAACTATAATTATTTCCAAGAAGATGCTCATTATTGGGAAAATATCAACTATGATTTTTTCTTTCATTGTCCTGGCTACTAAGCTCTCTAAAACTCCAAGAAATTAGCTTCATTCACAAATTCAATTGTCTACTCATTCCTTTAACCAAATATGAATTATCTTCTTCAAATTACCTCCATTCTATATCTGGGCAATTGGTTTTATATGAAACTGACTTGTTCCACACTAGAATGTGTCCAAAAGATGAATCCAATGATGGAATGCAACAACATCAAAAGGTTAATTCAAAGTGATGGTTTGGGGTTACAAATACTTCCATAATTCAAAATTGCATGTTATGAAATACATATAGGTGGACAGCAAGAACTACTTACACTAACAAGTCACAATTTAGCAGAAAAATTTTCTTCTCATATGAAAAACTAATTATTTGACTCCGGAACTTGATCATGTAGAACATTACAGTTCATGGCACGTGCTATCCATTTCAAATTTCTATTAATTTTTAAAGGTGGTCTATGTTAAAGTATACGGAAAATCGCAGCTTCAAGGATGACATTCCAAAGCCTAATAATAGAACCCCTAACCATTTATGTGTGTGGAATGGAATCATATTTATGGCCTCATGGCCCATACCATTGCGACTCTGCACCATATCACTAGGCATGAGGCTCAACAACCAATGAAAAAAAAAAGGCTAAATAGAAAATGAAGGACAGTAAAAGAGCAATGCCAACATAAAAAACAAAGGACAAGGCCCCTATACAAACATGAAAAATTACCAAATGAACAGAAGTAAAGTAACTGAATTGCTATAGACAACTTGTTTCATCCAATCCTATCATTTACAGGGTAGTCATTCATCAACCACCGAATCTGCTTCTCGTTGCACAAAAGAAACCCGACCCATCCCAAAAATAAACATGAGTACTAATCACATTCTGAGAATCCCTTCATTCATAAAGAAGTACATAGGTGTATTAAAAAGACCCGGAGACACTCACTAGAAGCTCTGCTTCCACTTCACAGCATCAATAACCAAGTGGAGCTGGCATATAAGCTTATCGAATGCATTGACCAACCCATCTAACCCCATCTACACCAAGATTATCTCTGATGCTCCCATCAAAGTTGATATTCCAAATACCAACACAAGGAGTCAAAGTGCCCAGAAAAATCACTATTTCCATGAAAGCAAGACAGAGAGAGAAAGAGTAACCACACAGACACTTCAGAAAAAGAAAAATATGACATGCCTTCATGAAAAAACACTATTTCCATGAAAAGATCCAGCAGAATTATACCTTCATTTTGGAATAACTTGAATCAAGCTTTTACTATAAATTTTGATGCTACAATAGCTCACTCTATTATACAAACCATGCCGAATTTCAAAGCACCTTAATTACATAATCATACAAAAAAAAAGAAAAAGAAATATCAACTCAACTAGCTTAATCATAAACCATATCAATTCACTTCTTTCCAATCAGTAAAAGACGTAATCACAACTTGAAAACAAAATTCATCGTAAAGTAAGGTCGAAAAATCTGCCTCGAATCATAACCAAGAAAATTAGTACCAGATTGAATATCTCGTTCCATTTCTTAAAGAAATCACATAAAATAACCATAATCCACTAATAATCACCAATAAACTTCACAGAACAAACTGCATATTTAATCATAAACAAATTTTCAAAACAAAAAACAACAACAGAGCCAAAAATCAGATGATCAGATGAATTCAAACAAGTGAAAGTACGGAATTCAAAGAACAAACCCTAAAATCCAGGCTTCGAATTACTAGAAATAGTAGTCCTGCTCAAAAACCCTAACCCTCATCAAACTCCACTCACTCTCTCTCTCTCTCTCTCTCTCTCTCTCTCTCTCTCTTCAAAGAATCCAACCACTTAAAAAACCGAGGAAAAAAAAACAAATGAAATTCTCACACCTACCTTTTTATGTTCCGCTACAGTCAATGGTCAATTTTCCACTAATTCTCTCTTTGAAAATGCGCACCACAACAGCTTCCTCTTAACCTACTCACCCTGTAAGTCGTTAACCTACACCCCGCATACCATCTCCTCACGATCCCGGGAGTGAAAGAGTGATAAGTGTCCATTTTTTAGTGGGGTTTTTTGCTAATTGATTTAAGATGTGATTTTCAGTCTACTGATATTGGCACTACAATGTTTTGATAATTACACTAGCTCATCTGGTCTTTTTTTATTTAAACGGTTGTCAAAGGTTAATACAGCTCCCACAAAAACTCTCAAAAGCTGATTATAAATAAAAAGACAAGCTGAGTTTGTGCAAGTATCAAACCATGGTAGTGCCAATATCAGTAACCGATTTTTAAAATTTTTTCTTTTTCTTTTTGTACTTGATTCTGACCGGCACCAATTTTTTTATATTATTTAATTGGATATTTTAGATTATCTTGGCATTATTGTGATGTTATTTTACACGTCAGCTTATGTGTCAGGCCTCAGCAAAAGTCCAACAATAATGTTATTTGTCTCCTTCGCAGGGTGATGCCTGTGAGTTTCTGCACCGAATGCTAACCTGCGCTTGCCTGCGCAATCCAACGCATCAGCTGCTCCTACGAAGATATGTAAACAAAAAAATTGGGGGATTGATTTGCCACGCGCAAATTTTGGCACTTCCACCCATGTTAGTTTCTTCTAAATGGAAGTGCTACCCATGGTTTGAAATTTCGGTTTCGGTACCTGTTTCGGATCTAGCCGAAACCGAAATTTCAAAATTTCGGCCGAAATCCTGCGAAACAAGTAAACTATTATTTTATTGGATATAAAATTTCAGCCAAAATTTCAGTAATTTCGACTGAAATTTCAAAATTTTGGCCAAAATCCGGCGAAACAAGGAAACTACTATTTTATTGGATATAAAATTTCGGCCAAAATTTCAATAATTTAGGTCGAAATTTCGGTAAAATATTAAATTAATTAAAAAAAAGATTTTTGAGTGAAATTTCAGAAAATTCCGAAATTTCGGCCGAAATAAAATACCATTTCGGATTTCATTGATTTCGGTGTTGGTCTCCACCGAAATTTCAGATTTCGGTCGAAATTTAAAACCACGGTGCTACCCTGAAAATGAAAGGAGGACAACTCGGGAGATAGGCTTCGGGATAAATTCTTGGGTCCCACATGGAGAAATGTAAGTGACCCAAGTGGCCTTGGTTCACATTGAAGTGAACAAAAACAAGTGACCCAAGTCGTCTTGGTTCACACTGAAATCTCATGCAAAGCATAAAGAATTACGAAAATCAAAGGATTATAGTTTAAGATTTAGGATTTAGGGTTCGAATGCAACTTACGACATGAACCGATGTGAAAATAAGAAAGCAACAATCCAAAAAATATCCTAAAAAAATTGAGACTAAGGATTCTTCGACGTAGGAAACTTTCATAGTTACTTAAGGTACCCATAGGTTGTAGGACCTAGCTGCGAATGGGTTGGACAGCCAGACACTAGTACCCTACTTGTTCCTTTTATCACCATTTTTTCATGGAGGCACAAAATAATTCCTCATTTATAGCATATTCTAATTCAACCTACTCCAATAATCCTCGAACTATGGGAATTCTTAGTTTGGCCCACTCTCAACCTTACTATGGCGTGTGTGTAGTAATTGGAATCAATCATACAATTGGGCCATTACGAGAGATGACAGACCAAACATCACTTTGGCAAGAGAAAAGTATGGGAAAATACGGATTGCAGGCACCTTTTAAAACAAGAACAAAAAAAGGGCTAAACTTGAAAATCGGGTGGTCAAAAGACCCTGATACCCTACTGACATCGATAGACTCCTCCTTTTTCACTACTGCCTCTTAAATTGGCCCGATTGACGAGGCTTCTTTTGGTTCATTTAAATGTGTATTTGAACCGAGAAAACCTTGGGTTCGTTTCTATTTTGGCCGTCGGAAATAACTAGAGACGGATGGATCTTGACACGTGTTGGAAAACTTTTTGAAACCCCGTTGTTATTGTACTTTTTGGAACACTGACGTTATCTTTTCTCACTTATCTTTTGGCTTAAAATGGTAGATGTTATCTTTTCTCACTTATCTTTTCAACACGTGTCACGCATCCATTCGTCTCTAGGTATTTCCGACAGCCAAGATAGAAATAATGGGTACGCCGGCGGAAAATAATGGGTACGCCTATGAAAATAATGGTTACAGAAAGGGAAATAATGGGTACGCCGACAAAAATAATGTGTACCCGGATGGAAATAATGGTTACAGAGAGAAAAATAATGGGCACGCCGGCAGAAATAATAGGTACGCCGATGGAAATAATGGTTATAGAGAGGGCAGTAATGGGTACGCTGGCAGAAATAATGGGTATGCCGATGGAAATAATGGTTACAGAAAGGGCAGTAATGGGTATGCCGGCGGAAATAATGGGTACGCCGATGGAAATAATAATTAAAAGGAGGGGAAAAGGAATAGTACACCGATGGAAATAATGGTTATAGAGAGGGGAATGATCGGTACGTCGGCGGAAATAATGGGTATGCCGATGGAAATAATTGTTACAGAGAAGGGAATAATGGTTACAAAGAGGTGTTATTATTAGAAGACGCCACCGTTTCATATTGATGTCCACGTGTCGTGGATCCGACCGTCTATTCATATTGGCGACGACCAAGATTTAAAGGAACCCAAGGACTCTGGGTTCACAGAAAGATTTCAATCCAAACCAAACCGACTATGTATAGAGCCGCTAACATTCCAAAAAAAATGTCAACACGTGTCAGGCATCCATCCGTCTCTAGGTATTCCCGACGGCCAAGATAGAAATAAACCCAAGGTTCTGTGACTTCTGTCGGTTCAAATACCAGACGAACCAAAAGAACCTCGTGAAACACGCTGTAATGAAAAATGAGGCTGAATGAAATTTCTGTTGATGTCAGAAGGGTATCAGGGTCTTTTTCCAATCCAATTTTGAAGATTAGCCCCTTTTTTTGTTCTTGTTTTAAAAGGCGCCCACAATCCGTATTTTCACTAAACATCGGCCCCCATTTCGTACTTTTCTCCTTTGGCAAATGTCGATTATTAAATCATTCGACACACTTTATTACAAAATTATTGGCCTGGTTATGTCATTTAATCACTAAACTCCAATTAAATCATAATGTTACTTCATACACAAGCAAATGATTTAAAAACAAACTTGTTGGAGAACTCGATTCCTCCTATATCATATCAGAGCATAATATAAGAATTGTGGATCAACTATATTATACAAATTAGATCAGCTTTCTACCTAACTTCTGTAGAAATTTTGAGAATCATTGATTAAACCATGCAAAAATAGAAATGCCTTTCGTTGGATAAAGAAAAAGATAAAAGGCATTCTATTGCTAATGCGCTTTCTTACCCATTTATTTATTATTAAATAAAATATGAAAATAACATTATTTTGAAGAGGTGTGTCGATTATTAAATCATTCGACACACCAGTATTGTTTATCCCACATGCAGACCGTGCAGCCAGAGGAGGTCTCTCCTAGGGCTGCAACTCGAGCCGGGTTTTACCTGACCCGCATCGACCCGACCCGAAAATAGCCTGGGTTGGGTTCATGTTTCATGGGTTTCGGGTCGAGCCGGGTTGATCATTCAAAAGCCCGCATGAATCTCGGGTCGAGCCGGGTTTGAAGGGGCCCGACCCGACCCGACCCGACCCGAGTTACATAAGTTATAGTATGTACATTTTTTTTCTATTGTTAGTTAAAAGTTAAAAGTGAAAACCCATGCACCCACTGTTATTGCGTGTGAGTGTAATTTCTGCTTCTATGAGTTGAGTTGATTGAAGTGTTTGATTCAGCATTGTTTGATTGTAATTACAACATTGTTTGATTACAGCATTGTTTGATTCAAGTGTAATGTGAGTGTAATTACATCATTGTTTGATTCAAGTGTAATGTGAGTGTAATTTTTGCTTCTATGAGTTGAGTTGCCTTGCCAAACAAGAATTTTCCTTAAAAAATTGCGTCAACGTGAAAAAACCCGACCCGACCCGACCCGGCCCGAGATTTATCATGGGTAGGGCCGGGTTTGGGAATCGTGAGTTTTCCGAAAGAAAACCCGACCCGCCCGACCCGAGTTGCAGCCCTAGTCTCTCCCCCCTCCAACATCAAATCATTTATCATTATCCTTTCTATAATTGGTTGTTATGGAAGTTATTAGCTCGTTGAATTCCTTGATTAATTCCTAATTTAATATTTGGTGGGCCCGCCATCCTCTAACATCAATTTTGTTTTTTTAATCAATAATCCAAGGTAAAGATGGATTCAGAATCTATTATAATAAATATGGAAGATTGATCATATTCCTTTTTACCCATCCATTTGCGGCCCACCAATCAGATGGTTTCGAAGGCGATCCATAGTGGGCCCTTGGGCCCACCATCATATTATCATCCTTTTTCTTTTTCTTTTTGTTTCTTAATCAGATGCTCATGACACGTACAATAGACCTAGAAAAGCTAGTGCTGGATTCCTGAATCTCCCTAAAAATGTCCATATAAGATACCACTAATCCAGCTAGGCCACGCCAGTATTAGCTTTTCCTTTTCTAATCCTCATTTAAGTTTTCTTCTTCTTCTTCTTTCTACCTTTTCCATTGCTTGTGGGGGGTGTTAATGGCATCATCTTTCCTAACTCTGCTCAGTCATGTATGAAAAAGCAAAGCAACATTTCATCGGACTCCATGACAGAAGATGACGAAGACGAACGGAAAAAACAGGATAACATATCCTTAAAAAATGTCAAAAACGGGAATAATATAAGCATGAGTGCGTGGAAAGGGAATGTGAGAAAAGTGGTGGTGGAAGGCCTATGTTTGTAAAGCCCAACAATCATGGTGCCTTTTATGGTTGGTCGGTCCTTTAGTATGGTGTGTAAAGAATTAGTGGGGCCCATTGAGTGGTTTTTCGTCTGCCATTGACATTGTAGGTCCCACTATCTTTTTCGTTTTTATCTCATCTAAGATTGTTTCCTATGAAGTGCACTTTTAGAGTGGGTAAACCACTAAAAGAGATTAGTGTAATGACACGTGTATTACGGGTATTCGCCGAATAGTGAGGTGGATCGGGCCAAACTGGCAGGAGAAGATTCAGTCCGATTAGCTTGTAGGTCTGGCCCAACAACACTCTTTATAGTCTTATAAATTGGGCCCGGCCCAACCCGACTTGCTCGAATGTGTGTGAGTTTTGAGATTTTACTATCTATGGTAAAAGGTAATTTTTGATTGATCAAAACCGCAAAACCGACCCATAGTCATATGTAAGTTTTGAGAAGGACTCTTTTACGATTAAAGAAAATTTTTTATTCACCAAAACTCGACCCATTCACCCAGCTTACACAATCATAGATTCATAGGTAAGATTTAAGGACTATGCATAAAGTCGCATTTACAATCAATTGTATAAGGCAATTTTTTGTGATTGTAGACCCAGAGGAGGCTCTCTATCTACCGCGCGATCGCAGACCCGGATTCCTACGCCATCAGGTTTTACCGGAGGATAGGGGGCATGTATGTAAAATCAAGATCATTGCTCTTTAGAACATCTTGAACTGACCCACATGGTCTTGGTTCCATTTAGAATAGACATCCCTTGCATAAAATAAAGGACTACAAAATCAATGATTTAGCTTTTTTTTAGCCGGAACACAATATAATGTTGAATGAATCGAGGGCTTAGGATCATTCAATCAAGGTGTTCTCAACCTTATTGTACCTTTCCTTTTCCATTAGTTTTACATGAAAACAAACCACACATTTACATTCTTCTTATTGTTCTTCTTATAATTTGCTATGTTGGTTGAACTTCCATGGCTTTTCTAGCCGGGTTGTTAATTGGCCAAGCTTGGACTGAGCTTCGGTGTACAATTGAGTGGACCCATGTTTGCTCACTTTGCATAATCATAAGCAAGTTTTATATTGATTTGTCAATTTCACGTAATCTTATAACTTGATTAGAATAATTTTTCGCGGTTCTACATTTTTTTTATTCATTCATTTAGCTGTAAACTCTGGTTCCCGCAGAGGACCACACTATGCTAACATGCTTTGCATGATCCAACCCAATTGTACTTAAACCTAAAACAAGCCAAGTGTTTACATTTTTTAACTATTCATATTTTGTAATGTTGGCCACGCCTTTGCATAAAGTGAATAATTATATGGGCCGAGACCCCACCCCAGGGAAAAGGCTGATTTGAGGATGAGGAATTAGTAGATCTACTCGCTTTCTTCCTTTACATCCTTAATGGAAACCCTTTTTTTCACTTTTAGGAGGCCGACCCTGCTGAATTACAAGTTAAAATTTTTCATAGGGAAGTGATATATCCGTCCCTTTTGATTACTAGTGACACCCAGTGCAAGTGTACGTGGAAATCAGGGCCATTGAATTCTTCAGACGTCAAGTACATCAGCCCCACCCTAGTCATTGATACACTGGCTCCGGGTGTCCCTGGTGATCAAAACGGGTGGATATATCACTTCCATTTTTCATATTCTATTCCCCAACTACTTCTTGACACAGCTGACACCGTGTTGTCGCGAAAATGTAAGTTCTCCGTGAAACCACACGTTTACGTTCTTTTGTGATTTTTTTTTACTTCAAATATATGATTTTCTTTCGATGTCCTTTTTTAGTAGGGCCATTAACGGGCCTCAGCTTTGATAAAGAGTTGGATGGGCCCAAGACTTACTTCCTCATTAATTACAAGGCATGACTTTCCATGATTACATTGTCTGGCTGGTCCATTGACATCCTAATTACCATTAACCCTAAATTAATGGGGCTTAAATCTCGTTGTAGTTAATTAAAGGGCACATTCCTTTGCGACTTGGCCAATCGCCATAATTAGGTGCTAATGATGTGATCCCACAAGTGATTAGACTCCCAGAAAGTTTAGGCCACATTCTTTAACCTTTCTCCACGCAGTTCATCAGCACTTTTATTGTGGAGAAAGAAAAAAACAAGGGTGATGATATTTTCATTCCCCCCCGGCCCCGTGCGCATTAGTTGCACACTCCCCTTATAACGTGATTTGACATAAAGTTGCCCACTTTTCATGTCAAATCACGTTATAAAGGGAGCGTGCACGTAATGCAGGAGGAGAGTGAAAATATCATCTCCCAAAAACAAGTGGAAGAATGGCATTTGTCAAATCTGAGCCACTTCGCATGTTTCTCTGATTTTGAAATCACGACCGGCATAGTCTTTGAATTTGAGTGAAATTCTCATAGTGATGCTGAGTCAGTTCAAGTGATTCTATTCCGCCCATTTTACCCTCTCTCGATGATCGAAGAATGGGAGGCACTAAAGAGTGCGGCATTAGTAACCATAGGGCTGTGAAATTTAATGCGAATTAAATAAAGTCAGTTAGTCCAATAGCTTAAGCCGTTGGAGAAGACATTATTTAATCTTTTATAATTTGACACTCCCCCCACGTGTGGCCCCTTTCTCTTTGGGTTGGCCTACACGTGGTACATGTGGCCCCACTTTTGGATTTGGCCATTGCATGTGGATTTTGCTATCAAGGAGGCTTGAACATAGGCATTTGCTCTAATTAGGGGTGCAACTTGGGTCAGGTTGAGGCCAACCCGAACCCGACCCGAGGAACCCCTTTTGCCAACCTGAACCCGACTTGACAACCCAACCCGACCCGAGATTTTAAGCTCAAAAAATGAAAAATAATTATTAAAAATGTCGGGTTCACTCAGGTCGGGTTGCAAAAGCCCTCAACCCAAACCCGACCCGAACTCAACCCGAGTTGAGAAAACCCATCCCGAACCCGACTTGAACTCAACCCAACTCGACTTTTTCCCGGGTTGAACCCGTCGGGTTCAGGTTGAGCCCACCCAAGTTGCACCCCTAGCTCTGATACCATGTGAAACAACAGGTTACTCCAAAAGCTTAAGCTGTTGGAGAAGGTGTTATTTAATCTTTTATACTTCAGCAGGGCAACCTAACCTTAGAGAAGCACTAAGTAGCAGGCATATGTGATTTTAATGATATTTAGTTGCAATCTTTCGTCCCCCACCCTCTATCAGACTGAAAAAACCCTCTTTTCTCATTATTTATGATTGATCAAGGTTACAAAGGTGATCTACAAGGAAAGAAACTCTCCATTTTAAACGGGCTCACCTGGTGTCTAAGGACGCTATGTATGTCAGGATATGGTGGCCTAGGGATCGTCATCAATTAGAGGAAGAATGAGAGAGGGGGAGGGGAGGGGAGGGGAGGGGGAGGTTGGACTCACATTCTTAATAGAAATCCTCGCTTCCATGATGTATTTGTAGAGTGAGTTCACATTCCTTGTGCAACTCTAACTCGTGAAGGAATTCAAGGGGTCCCATCTTGAGTCACCCTGTAGGACCCATGTGGGCCGTGGGCGTCCTATTGACACTTACATAATAGATAGGGAAATGGTATCCATACAACCTTGTTCTAATATATAATGGTACTTATCTTTTTACCATAGTAATCTAATTAGAGATTTGCTAGGGACTTTCACAAAAAGCCATTTAGCAAGAGTAGTCATACGTACACTAGAAGGGGTGGTCCAGGGAAGAAAAGGGAGCGAATATATCACTTCCCGTACCTTAAAAATGTTCGTTGAAGGAACATGTTTAACACAACTTTCTTCAATAATGGCATACTTACGTTGTTAGAATCTCTTAATTGAACTATCAGGTAATTTTGTTCTTTGAAGTGCCGCTTTATAAGAGAAATGTTTTTACTCTGTTGTTTTAACTTTTAATAATGGCACTTTAAACTCCGTTAAATATGTTTTAGAATGGCTGTTAGATAGCTTTTAAAAATTATGATGGGATTTGCTAGGTACTTTCACAAAAAGCCATTTTGCAGTTCATTTTTTTATTGTAAAGAACAGCCGCCTCATGTGAATTAAATGAACAAGACAAAATTTGCTACTAGGTGGCTGTTCTTTAAAAAAAGAAAAAAGAACCGCAAAATGGCTTTCTGCGAAATTGCCTAGCAAACCTCGATTAAAATTTAATGATGTTGGAGTGAATGACAAAGATGGGTGATTCTGGGCGATTAAACCGCAACAATGCTCCCATGCATATTAAAAAGTAGGGCTGCAACTCGGGTCGGGTTTTGGAGAACCCAACCCTACCCGAGAAATATCTCAGGTCGGGTCGGGTCGGGGTTTTTTTTGGAAAACCCACGATTCCCAAACCCGGCCCTACCCATGATAAATCTCGGGTCGGGTCGGGTTTTTTCACGTTGACGCAATTTTTTAAGGAAAATTCTTGTTTGGCAAGGCAACTCAACTCATAGAAGCAGAAATTACACTCACATTACACTTGAATCAAACAATGATGTAATTACACTCACATTACACTTGAATCAAACAATGTTGTAATCAAACAATGTTGTAATTACAATCAAACAATGCTGAATCAAACACTTGAATCAACTCAACTCATAGAAGCAGAAATTACACTCACATACAATAACAGTGGGTGCGTAGGTTTTCACTTTTAACTTTAAAACTAACAATAGAAAAAAATGTACATACTATAACTTATGTAACTCGGGTCGGGTCGGGTCGGGCCCCTTCAAACCCGGCTCGACCCGAGATTCATGCGGGCTTTTGAATGCTCAACTCGGCTCGACCCGAAACCCATGAAACCTGAACCCAACCCAGGCTATTTTCGGGTCGGGTCGATGCGGGTCGGGTAAAACCTGGCTCGAGTTGCAGCCCTATTAAAAAGGATGGAGAAACTCATTACAATCATCATCAAGAATTATAAGAAACTTCCGACCAAAAATTAAGATTTTGTTGGAACTTATGCGCAAGAACATCAACATAATGGATAGATTAAAGGGAGACAAGGTCAAGATGGAGAATAGGTGCATTATGTGCAGGGAAGAGGAAGAATTCGTTGATCATTGTTCCTCCATTGCAAAGGGGTGGTCGAGGTTCTGCATTAGGTTTTTAGCTGGTTTAGCATGAGTTTGGGTTGTTACAGTTATGGGTTTCAGCGAATCCACTTCAGATCGGATCCACCTATGTATTGGTTAACGCAAGGTCGATGTGGCAGATTGATGCTCTGATACCCAATAAAGGGAAGTGAAAGGGCTGAAATATGAGGTGCAAGGTTGGGGTGTTTGGATGATAGAGATGGTTTCAAAGGGATGGAATTAAGGGAGGATGGAAGGGACTGTTTTAAGGTGATGATTATGGGCTAAAGGAAGGGTGAAAGAGATAGGTTTCAGGTAGAACTAACCCGAAGTATTCTATTGAGGCAAGCAGCAACTGGTAAGGGTGTCAATTTTGGCTCGGGCTCGGAGGCTCGCTCGAGCTCGGCTCGAAAAAAGCTCGGCTCGAATCCTTAACGAGCCGAGCCGAGCCGGCTCTCCAGACTCGTTAAGCTTAACGAGCCGAGCCCAATTTAGGCCACGCTCGGCTCGGCTCGGCTCGTTAAGAATTTAACATATTTAAATATATATATTATATATTAATTTATGCATTAAAAGGGTTGTCCAGGGAGTGAAAGGGGAGGGCAAAATATGTCACTTCATTTTTGGAACCCCATTTTTGTTACTAGGACCACCCCCCACAGTATAAAAAAAGTAGTCAAATTACACTAATAGGGCTGTCCAGGGAAGATGAGAGGTGTGAACATAATAGAACCCGAGCTCGGTAAGGCTCGCGAGCCTGGCCGAGCCTGACCGAGCCGAGCCGAGCCCGAGCCTGGTTCGAGCCCGAGCCGAGCTTAACGAGCCGAGCCGAGCCTGGCCAAGCTCGGCTCGGCTCGTTTACACCCCTAGCAGCTGGCTTGCTCTTCTCTTGACAAGCAGCGGGTGGCTTGTTCTCTCCAACGGATTCACGGCAAAGGCAACTCAAGAAAGGCAACTGAAATTTTTATTCATAGTACAATAAAAGCTTCTTAACGAATTACAAACGTGGGGTATTTATAGAGTTACATGCATGTTTCCTAATCACATTGAAATTGAAATTTCTCTCCCTCCTTGGACGTCTATCTCAAAAAGAAACTCCTAAATTTTCTCTAAATCAAATTCTAAAACATATCTATCTTTTAAAATCCTTAACAAACTCAAATTCCTAAAACTTCTCTCTACTTTTCCTAAATTTCTCAACTCAAAGTTAATTGAACGACCACTATGTGGAATTCGTCCAATATTTCTAATAAAGCAAAATTATAAAATAAAAATAAATTAAAAAACTCTATTTAATCCTTTGATCAACGTGGGCCGTTGATCTTGCGATATGGCGAGATGCACCTGCATCATTGGTCAAGATCCATTCAAATCTCTCATCAGTCGGATAGTTTTGTGAGTACTTTTCATATTATCATATCCTACTTTTTGAGTCTGGGTTACAATGTAATTCTAATTGGACCATCCATCGAAGTGTCTTCAATCCCATCTATGTAAAATACGCAGTTAGGGCATAAGGTCATGTTACGATTAGAAAAAAAGGTAGTCTTGTGTACGACTTCACGGCTTTGATAAAAAAGGTGCGTTTTTTGGCATTCGTTGAAAAAGAAAAATTAAGAGGAAAAGCTAGTGTTTTTTGGTACTCTCAAGAGGTTATGAAGAAGGGTTGAAGAAGGGTTGAAGAAGGTGAAGAAGCACGGGCTGATAGGGAGCTAAGGCGCTTGGATCCTAGACGGCATAGAGATCAATTCTTGTGTAATCCGGAGAAAGCTATTGGCTTTTGTAATCCGGTGGGTGCTTCTTGTAAACCCTTTATTTTCCACTTAGTGAAATCTTTTGAAGTCTTCTCCCGTGGACGTAGCCACACACATCGTGTGGTGAACCACGTAAATCTTGTGTGCTTTTCTTGTGGTTTGGCTTGCATTTTATTATTTTGTTTTTACAAATTTACTTTGAGAACGTTGCATAGAATTTATACACAATACCGGAAACACACTTTCGTGTTCTAATTGTTAACTTGTCACCGCGAAGGACTGATTTGAGCCCTAATTCCGCAACAGGTCATGGGATAAAAAAAAGGAGGAAAGTTGAGAGAATGTGAAATCATCAGTGAAAGGTATTATGGTCGATCCTTACTGCTCTCCTAGAATTATGGCCTAAGACCCGTAAATGACTTGGATGTAGGCCTAGTCGACCCACTGGATTGGTTCGTAATCTGGTTACAGATTTGAAAGACATTAGTAGGGGTGTCAATGAATCTAGACAATATCATGGATCCAAAGAGTTTGAACTTAATTAGTTGGACAAGACTTGGGCATGACAGAGATCCGCCAGACAAGATTTGGGTCCATATCCTAAGGTCCAAAATTGTGTAGAATTGTATCCAAACATAGCATTTGAATCCATTGGAATTAGATTCAATTGAAGGCTGCTAATGTATAACAATACCCTTCAGTAAATGAAAGAATATTTATGACTTTTTTTTGTCATATAAAGTCCTCAATCAAAACCGCTTCCCCTCATTTCGAACTACCAAAATCTCATCTCTCTCTCTCTCATGAGTTTCTTTCTACCCTCTCTGCTTTCCCCTAACACTAAGCCCTAACTTATTAGGCATTAACCCTAGAGGCTACATGCATGTATGCAGTTTGTTGGCCTTGGTAAAGCAGCCTGAGAGGCATGGGGAGCGAGGGGGGGGGGGGGGGGGGGGGGGTTGTTGGGTCTATTAAAAACTTGGGTTCCATTTAAAATAATTCCAACTAGAAAGCAAGAACAGATCAAAATAAAGAGCTTAGAAGATAAATCCAATGCAAGATAAGTATAAAGAAAGAGAGAGAAAGAATGTACTAAGATTTTAGAGTGGTTTGGCCATACCCAGCCTACATCCACTCTCACAAGGATATCTCTTCCCTATGGATCCACTAGATCGATCATCTTGCAGGTGAAGATCAAACCGTTTACAACGAAGGTTGATTCAGTGCTTTCCCACCAATCCCGAAGCTTTGTCCTCAAGCATCAACTCTGAAGGTTGATACAATGCCTTCTCACTAATTAAAAGAAGAATAAAGCAAAAGAAACATTTTCTTGTCAAGTAAGATGGGATCGAACCCCCGATCTCTTGGTTGAGGAACAAATCCTTTTACCCCAAAGCAAAAGAAACCTTCTCACAAGGTTGATCTAAAAATGAAGCTTTCACAAAATCTCTCTGAAGATTTACAATGAATTCCTATCTAATCCCTCAAAACTTGACAAATAATGGCACAAAGGTATTTTAACACCTAGAAGATTGATCAAAGGTAAGCCCAAGTGTTAATTGATGTGGACCTCACCGGACATATTTATCGAGTTAAAAGAAAAATAGGCGTTATAACACTTCCAAAGAGCTGAACGGATGATCCACGGACGAATTGTGGTCGGCTGTAGAACTAGCCGATAGAAATCTAGTTGTTAGCTAAATTTCCTAGACGGTTGACCAATCTTGTCCCTGGTCGGCCGTGGTCAGGCGACGATTGACTGTTCAAACTGACGGTCGTCCGTGAAGACCTTTTCTCCAAAATATGTATATCTAGCTATTTGTACAACTTACTGTTTGGTCGACCGTGACACCCTATGGTCAACCTTTCGGAATACAAAATGTGTTCTGAATGATCCCGACTCCACTTTGGCTATCCAAACGTGTGTTCCTTGCATTTTAGGTTCATTCCAAGTTGGATTGACTGTAGTGACATCCAAGTGCCATTACTCACAAGAACATTTAGGGATTAGTTTATACGCTAAGCCTGATTCATGAGACTTCAATCTTCAAGTCTTCAATGCTTCATGGATCCACATTCATTCCTTTTGCTTCACATATCTTCATTTATCTTTACTCTTAGGCTTCATACATCTAAGCTTCATGACTCGATCCATGCTTCAATGTACCGTAATTTGACCTTCTTAGAGCCTTCTTAAAAATCATTTAAAACATTAGTACATCAATTAATATAAAATATCATATTGTGTTTGTTGTCATCAAAACACGACTTAAATGAGTGACCAGGGCTGAACCCTTGGGCTATCATAGTTCATGTTCTTTCCTTCGTTTACAAGCATTATTTTGCTTATCTGGAAGTTTAGATCAGTGACAAACAAGGAACTGATTCAGCTAAATAAATTGCATGGACACACTACTACTATATAAAATTTAGGTAGGACCTAGGACATAGCGGGTGGAAGGTCCGATCCAAAATAGATCTATTCGATAAGAGATCTGAATTGATCGTGACCTTGAAATATGAAGATCCAACTCGAATTAGATCTGTTGAGCTGAACTCAAACTCTTCGGTCAATCTAGCAGATATAAATGAAGGAGATTTAGGAAATTTTGAAATTGCCAGCTCTTGTCTTGTTATTTTTCAAAGAACTTATTGTAAGAAGGGATTTGCTAGGGACCACCGCAGAAGGCATTTCACGGAGAGGCTGTTGCATGAGAGAACATCCATACAGGATGAATTAAATGAATAAGACAAAACGTGGGCTTGTGATGCTCCTCTTTCATGTAACAGCCGGTCAGTGAAATGCCTTCTGCGATGGTCCCTAGCAAATCCCTTGTAAGAAAATTAAATCAAAGGAAGAGAAAAGAATTATCTATGCCTCTTGAAGAATGAACTTAATTCCAAAGCGAGGTAAGAAACGGAACTCAATCTAAGAGCTGAACTCAAACTAATGCTTCGGTCAATCTAGCAGAATAATTAGGCGAAATTTATGCATTCTAACTAAGAAAATAATAGAATTCTAACATTCTAATGGTAAAAGCAATAAAATCCTAACATTTACAGGGATACTCGTACAACAATTACAATATGAGTACATTGAACTTGAAGGTGGAAGGGTTGATAGTGGAGATGTACTCATCAATTCTTCTCCTCAAGCTTGGTAAAAAGTCAAGGGGTTTGTACTCTTATTGGGTATGGCCGACGTTGTTGCCCATCAAATGAACGGTTTGGATCGTCTTAAGAAGTCGGCCCAACTTTACTTCAGACCGTCTATTATTCCGTCGACTCGTTCAGTTACAGCCGATGGCTTGAATTTGATTGAACTGCGTTCAACATTTAGTTGATACAAACTGTTCTTCAGAGGGGTCTTATTTTTGGTCGTTCATGTTCAAATCACACATTATTAGATGATAGAATTGGATAAACCAACAACTATCATGTGGATGCTCAGATCAATGAGTTGCATCCGAATTAAGCATTCAAGATAGAGATTTTATATGGTGCCCTCAAGCAGGCGCGGGGATTTTGAAAAAAATCTGGGGGTGCACATGCTCCGATGATCCAAAACCATTTATTTACTGAGCCCCGACTTAGATAGGCCATGCCACAAAGACCAACCCCAAAGGATGATCCAAACCTAATGATCTGTAGAGGTTTTTTATAATATGTCATCTTCTACGGATCGAAGGGGCTAGGGTCATCCTATAGAGATGATTTTCGGCATACGGCCTAATGGCATATCTAAATCAGGACCCAACTGATGAATGGTTTGGATCAAATGACCCATAATGGGAATTGATATTGCCACTCAAAATCAAGTATTCCATCCTTTTTTTTGTAAACGTTTGTCATCATGGGACGCCATGATCAAGAAAATAATCTAAGTGGAGGATCATGGCCATTCAATTGGTGATCTGCAAATAGACAGTTAAGAATAAATTGAGCAACAGTCCGCATTGCGTAATTTGATATTTTTTTTTGAAAGACAAACATAATTCATTCATTACAACAGAAGTACACAGAGGGATAAGTAGTCCGAGAAGCGAAGCAGAGTATGCTCCGACTCGAGATTACAGAAATAAGATGGCCTATAACAAAGTTCCAAACAATTCAGAGCAGGATATCACCACATAAGGCCATCATCTTTCGCTAACGCATTAGCAATGGAGTTTGCTGATATGCTCCTATGGACTATTTGAGGATGTAAAATGCAAACCAGGTCGCAAATTTCATCCAAGATGTGGGAGATATGCCATGGACCCCACAACGATTGGATGCCCAGGCAATGACATTGGATGAATCAGCTTTGGCAATTAACGGGCCAATATTACGCTCCACGTACTATTTTTACCCAAAAATACCCAAAAAAGAGTGCCCTGGCCTCCGCTTCATTGGCGTCACACAGTCCAGCCGGTCCAGAGTATGACATGATAACACGACCCTCCGAGTCATGGATTACACTCCCACTGTGAAATATGATATGCGTGGGCGTATTCCAACATAAGAGAAAAAACGCTGTCGGGTCCACCCTTTTGGATGATCCATGCCATTCATGTGATGGTCCCATTCAAAGATGGGCCATGCCCCAAAAAATCTTCTCGAGAAGATGATCCTAACCATACGATGTATAATGTATAAAATGAACGACTTGGGAAGTTAAAAAGATGATTGTATGGAAATCTCCACAAATGGAAGGGTGAGTTCCTCAATCTATAGAAAAGATTTTTGGCCACGAGTGGAGATCAACAAAAGAACGGTTTCGATCATCCAAATTGGTGGGCCCCCACTATATTTTCCTGCCCGTTTCATATAAAATCTCATCCCTTCAAATGGTTAGGATTTTTTCCTCGAATGAAGTGATTCATATTTGGAGATGTAATGAGTGGGTCCTACTAATTTAAGGGCCCAAATCAAATTAAAGGTGGGCCCGGATTCGGTTTCGCAATTTGGACAAACTTATTGGGCAATGGTAAACTCGCATCCCCTGTAGGATAATTCGCACCCCTGTAACGTGAATTAACGTTAAAAAGCGGTAAAACCCTCCTTTACAGTAGTGCGTATTATCGTACGGTGGGTGCGAATTTATCATTAACCAACTTATTTTCGTGGGAGCCCTACTTTTAAGTGCGGCAAAGCCTTCTGTAAACCCTAGGTCCCAATCTTCCTCTTCTTCCTTCTCTAAACCCTACAAACCCTCTCTCTCCCGCAGCCATGACGAAGAAACGAAAGGTCGAGAACGAGCCCAACGAGTCTGACCCGGACAACTCAATAACAGACTCGGACGAGGAAGAACAAGAAGAAGACCTAACAAAAGTCTTAGAACCCTTCAACAAGGAACAACTAATCGAGCTCCTAAAAAACAAAGCCTCCAACGATCCAAAACTCATAGAAGAGATCTACCGAGTCGCGGACCTTGACCCGGCCCACCGCAAAATCTTCGTCCACGGACTCGGTTGGGAAACCACCTCCGACACGCTCCGATCCTTCTTCGCAAAGTATGGCGATATCGAAGAATGCAAAGTAGTAACCGATAAAGTCACAGGAAAATCCAAGGGTTATGGATTTCTTCTTTTCAAACACCGTAGATCAACCCAAAAAGCCCTAAAACAGCCTCAGAAAAAGATTGAGAGTCGAATGACCGCTTGTCAACTCGCTTCGGCGGGTCCCGTTCCCAATCCTCCTCAAAATCCTCAGCTTCAGCATCAGAATCATGAAACCCTAGCGAGGAAAATATATGTGGGTAATGTTCATTCGGAGATTCCTTCCAATAAATTGTTTGCTTTTTTCTCGAAATTTGGGGAAATTGAAGAGGGTCCTTTAGGGTTTGATAAGCAGAGTGGGAAATCTAAGGGTTTTGCTCTTTTTATTTATAAGACTGTGGAAGGTGCGAGGAAGGCTTTGGAAGAGCCTAATAAGAACTTTGAAGGGCACCAATTGTATTGTCAGAAGGCTACTGATAGTCATAAGCTTCGGGCGGGTAATGGGCCGGGGTTTAATCCGTCGGGCAGTGGGAGTGGTGGTGGTGCCAATATCAATATGCCGGATTTGGGTATGGGACACCAATCGGCGGCATTGTTAGGGCAGGGACTCTTAGCTGGAGGGCTGCCTTTTGCCCAGGGGGTCCCTCCAAATCACGCGGCATTAGCTGTATTAGCTGCTGCCGGGCAAAATCCGGCGGCATTTGGGGTTTCTCCGGCGATGCTCGCGTCGCTGAATCCGGCTTTGGCTGCAGCGATGAACCCTGCGGGCCCACCAGTGGGTTCGTCGGCAATGATTCCTCAGGGGTTCCAGGGTTATGGGATGGGGAATCCTGGTTATCAGGGTGGGCAAGGTCATCAAGCTAATAGTTCTTACCAGAGTGGGCATATGGGGCAGGCGCCCGGACCTAGGCCGTATTATGGATCCATGGGTGGATATGTTTCGCGTTAGGTATGTTCTTTGTTACAGCATTAGGTTATTGGTTTGGCATTTTGTGATTTTGGTTTATGTCTGTCTTTTTAAGTTCGATGTTTCTTCGGTGATTTTTCTTGCGCTAATTGCTGTTTTACTCTGTTTTTAGTTTCGTAATTCAGAACGAGGTTATTCGTGTGGTTTAAAGAAGGGACGAGTTTTGAACTGTGGATGCTCGGGGAATGAACGTGTTCTGATGCTTCAATTATTCGGAAAAGGATCTGCTCTGGGTTTTTTTTTTTTTTTTTTGCTTTTTATGGATGTATGGATTTTGGGGTTTTCTATGTCGTGCTTTTTGAAGTAGTTTTACCGGTTCTTTGTAATGGACAATTCAGAACTCCTTAAGTTAGTTTTGTTATAGCTATTAAGTTTTGAAGATTTGTGTTGCAGATGATTTTGAGAGAGCTTTCCGTAATTTGTGTTTTGATTTGTTTTGTTTCCTTTTAGCACCAATTTGTTTTGATGAAAGCATCATTTTCCAAGATATATTATGTTATTGTCAATGTCATTTATATAGGAGGTATGATATGTTAGGCGTGATTAAATTAAGATGTGGGTTGTGTCCTTCATTGAGAAAGGGTTGCTTTTTTCTCAACCAAATTTTGGTTGGCAAGTTTTTCCACGAAGTGCGGTTTGGCAGCAGCCATTGAACTGCTTTTGAAACCTTTTAATTGTGCGTGGACATGGTCCATTGAGTACTCATATTTGTTGGTCCTTCACTTTGGCAACTCTCAATAGGTTCATCATACAACATTGGCCACCTTGCATCACGTGATCTTCCATTATGGTCACTATGAACTTGTCCAATGATGGATCGTTGCTGTCTTGTGAGGGGTGTGTTCTCCAACAAAAGTTTGTGGCGTGGACAACCAATCCATTCGTTCTGGTCTAATAATGAGCACTCAATTCCCTTTTATCTTTCCACTGTAAGTCTTTTATTTAAGCTTTATGGTTTAGTTAATACGCGAGCATAGTGCATATGCTATTTGGAATTTTGCACATGTTGCTTTGGATCTCAATTTTTGTAGCATGGTCACCTCATTTTGATTCTATTCACTGTTTCGATCTCCACAATGGACAATTGGGTACTTTTTTGTCAAAATTAGGAGGGAAGTAGTCCTCAATTTGCATTAATTTGCTAATAGGTTTGCTTGAATTGGCCCTCTCTTTATACGTGTTGGCGTGGGATTTGCATGTTTGCTATAGAAGGCATGCATCTTTTCCTTAGATATGTTTATCTGGTTGAATGTTAATCAATGGCTATGTTGATGCGAAAATTATTGGAAGATTGATTGTACTGAAATTAGGCTTCTTCATTTCTCATTCTTTTCAAGTTTCTTAAAAATTTCCATTTGTAACTTTAGTTTATGTTTTACTTGGTTATTTATAGTCTAAGGCTGTCGTTGTTTTTTGCTCTATTCTCGTATTACTCATGATAGGATATCATTTTTAACCATATATCCATTCCATGTTTGGGTGAATAATGTTAGTGATTGAGATGTGGCAATAGGCGATATGTAGATTTCATTTTATGTTTTTTTTGGAAGATAATTTCATTTTATGGTTGAATTTGGTAAAATATTGCAGTCCTAGATAGCTTACTGAACTTTTAAAAACTTGGTGACTTAGTTTCAGGTTGTCAGCCGCAAGACATTGAAAATAGTCAACGAAAATTATTTGATTATTTTTCAATGAGAAATCTTGTGACGGAACTGATTCACTTTTATTCTTTTCCAGTATTGTCGATCTCATTAGAATTATGATTAATTCCCTAAACAGTGAATTTAATAGAGCACATAACTCCAGAAAACATCTATATCTATAAAAGGAGGGGTGATATAGGGTATTATGGGGTTGGGTAATGTACAATAATTTAAAATAAACTGAGTTTAGTAGCTAAATTAACCTCCTATGCATACTTGAAAAAAATGCTATGTATCCCAAGAATATAATGATCAAAGATTATGGGCTCTGGATCCAAGAAAGTTCACGGTCAAATCTTTCTTCAAAACCTTTAGCTCTTCGACCAATACATCCTTCCCTTAGGATAAAAGGTTTGGTGTGCTTCAGTACCAACCTTAGTTATTAATTCCATTTTGTTCACCGTTTCATTTTGGTCAGTGGAACGAAATGTTTAGTTTTGGAAAAGACGCTACGACTACAGCAGCATAGGAGGAGGTTTTAGAGATAATGTGGGATGCATTCTTCTATCTTAATCTGGTCCGATAGGCCATACAAAATTATCGGTGGCTGAAGTGAGACTACTTGTTATTGGTATGCAGCTGTTTAGATCAGAATTAAGAGGTTGCCTTCAAATTGAAGACGACTCATTAAACAGTGTCTCTTGGATATGAGGTAATGAGGAAGGCCTGTGGAGCCAAGGTCAGTTCATTAATGAGACTCAAGACAAAATAAGAGGTATGGTTGAGGGATGCTGTCATATCCCAAGAAGTACTAATGGAGTAGCCGTTAAGCTAGCAAAGGCAGTAGGAAGGACGGATTTGTATTTTGGGCAGGTATTCCCAATGATGTAAATCTGTAATTTTTCAACTTTTTTTCTTTACACAAACATTTTTCAAAAAAATCTATGCATATGCACGCACATTTGTGTGATGTGTGTGTGTTTGCGTGTGCGCACGGGTAGCTTATTTTTCTTTTTTGGTCTCATACAGTCCTTGGGTATAGCTTCGTTCTCTTCAAAACTCTTGATTTCATTACGGGGCTCCTATTCTAAACCACTTTGTCATAAGTTCTAAACTTTTCTTTCCTTTTCATTTCTACGACCATAACCTCCCTTCTTTTATGCTTGCTTTTTGCAAACTATTTCTTTTTCCAATTTATCCATTCTAGCTTGAACCTGACTTAAAATTAGTTGGATGTTAATATCCCCTTTCACTTAAAATTAGAGGAGGCAATCTTTGATGTTATTGAGAACGGCGCTAAGGATGTCTTGCTTATGCCTTTCGGTGTTTTCGTGAATCCTACGGTTTCTTTCCAGCCAGATGTTGTAGATGCAAGCCGCAAAGGCCACCCGGATACCAATTCATGTTTGTCCATGGGCTTTAAAGTTTGACCTGATCCATTCATCAATTGAAGAATAAGTGATTTGCATTTTCTCTCTCTGATTTGCATAGGGGGCAGCTGGTTTCTCTGCTTTGGCCAAGGAACATGAGCCGATCTCGAGTGCTGAGTATTTTAGAGCGCTTGCCATGCTATGAAGGCATGTTTGGGTATATGTCCTGGGAACCAAATTGAGTTGTACTATGGGTGCAACTCGGGTCGGGTTGGGTTGAGGCCAACCCGAACCCGACCCGAGGAGCCATTTGCTCAACCCGACCCGACCCAAGTTCCAACCCGACGAGGTTCAACCCGACCCGACCCTAGAAACCCTTTTGCCAACCCGACCCAACCCGGGATTTTAAGCTTAAAAAAAAAAAAATTTATTAAAAATGTCGGGTTCACTTGGGTCGGGTTGCCAAAGCCCTCAACCCGAACCCGGCCCGAACTCAACCCGGGTTGAGAAAACCCTACCCGAACCCGAGCCCAACTTGAACTCAACCCAACCCGACTTTTTTCCGGGTTGAACCCGTCGGGTTCGGGTTGAGCCCGCCCAAGTTGCACCCCTAAGTTGCACCATGGAATTTTATGGTGATGGGGTCTGAGTTGATTCCAGGCGCTGCCAAGAGTGAAGTTACCATCAGGATTGAGCTTCCAAACGATCCGATCTTGAGGATTGGCAGAGAGCAGAGCAGGTGTAACAGTATTCTTCAACTCTGCTAGTTGACTTTGAATAAAGATGTCTGCCCATGTTCCATTTTTCTTAAGATCTGCAATAGAAGCATGTGAAGGGATAAATTCAGATAAGCACTTCACCCTGTCCTTCGTAGGAATGAGAGAGATGTAGGTGGTCCTAGTTCCTTTGGCCAATCTTTGCCCTTTGAAGAACTTGTCGAAAACACTACCATGATATCCCAGAACTTGATGCAAGCCCCAATATTAAGTGCTAAGTGTATTGATCCCCAATATTAAATTGCAAAACCAGTCCTAATTACATATCAGTGTTTAGATATTCAGTCAATTTGTATTAGGGGGTTTGCCTGAGCTTATCTGTTGTGATGATTTCACGAAAGGTCTAAGAATCTGCCCAAACATGCATCACACCAATAGTCCACACCAACAGAGAAAATAGATATAGCTATGGCAGCAAGAAGTAGTAGGTTTGAATACAATGAAAATTAAAAAAACAAAAACAAATAACGGAACTAGGGCCCAACTAACCACCTATAAGGCCCAAGCAGTCTCATAGGTAAATAGGTGCAAGGTGGGTTGTTGCTAAGAGAATAATGGTGAAGCAAACAAGGACAAATAGGCCTGGAAATAACAATGGTCAGACCTCACCGGTACGAACATGCGTTGCCAGCAGATCCTGATTGTGGGAGGCTTAAGATTATGGTGGAGAAGCCAGGAAGTCCGGGCCACCCAAGATAGCCACAATCACGCCAATACGTCAAGGCCTAGGGGAGATATGATGGGAATATGTTCATACGCAGCCCCAGACAACAAGGTCGCAGCAAGTCGTGCGAAAGGAAGTAGTGAAGGGGTTGGCGGGGGGGGGGGGGATTAATACTGTAAATTGCAAGGTTAACATATGAAAAAGGAGGAAAGAACGAGCATCATAAGGGGCTGTTGGTGCACTGTGCAAGGATGGGGAACCAACAGCCTAGGATGAAGGAAAGATGGTATAAGGAAGCAAACAGAAGGAAGTAGCGGCTGCCAATTATGGCCTAGGGCCTAGGATGGTGGCCAACAATCCAGGGAATGTAAAACCTTGTAGGGAGACTGCAAAACTCTGTAGGGAGACATCAAGGATAGAGAAAGGAGTATGAAGGAGGAGAAAGGAGAGAGAAATAGGGGGATTGGAACAAACTGTCGATTGGTTTAGTAGGGAAAATTGAAGGCCGGAAGTGAGGAAAAGAAGAGAAAAAAAATGAGAGAGAGAGAGAGAGAGAGAGAGATTCTTGCATCATAATATGTTCATGCTTTTTAATCTTGACCATTTAGGAGCTCTCTCCTAGATAGTCTGTTCAATTCATCTGTGGCCCATCTTTCTCTGGATGATCCCTTTTTCAATATAGTTGTTTCCAAATTCAAAAAACTAGGATCATTATTAGGGAATCATTTTTTAGCCCATGCACGGTGGAGTGTATCACGGATTTATTACAAGTTGAGGTTTACATGAGGGACCCTTGATGAAAGTATTTCCTTTGGTTCCTTTATGTGAGACTAGGAGATGTTATGATTCTAAAAAACTTAGAGAAGTTTTCCTTTAATGTGTTGTTTCTGTGGTAAAAGATGGATGGATTCGACCTTTCATTTCATGACATGTGTATTCATTGGACACCTCTGTTTTCTGCATGTCATTGCCTTGCAATGAAATTATCTTTTGGCAAAAATAAAAATAAAAATTGATCTATGGGTATATGTCTATGTATGAAATGAAGGTGTTTATTAGTTGCCAGAGTGGGAAGCGAGTGCGAGAAGTAATGTAGGAAGTGCGGGGTTTTGAAAGGGAAAATGTGGGAGGCGAAAAGTTCTAAAGAAAATGTGTAGAAAGCGTCATTGAAAGTCAACATGAAGTATGCAATAAGCCTTATTAGAAGCAAATAAGAAGACTGAAAGAGTGGGATTATAATAGGTTAGCGTAGGTGATGATTACAAGTAGAAAATAAGACTTCGTGACTAACTAAAATTATTAGTTTTAGGAACTTACAGTTTCACATGCTTTATTCATGTTTATCTAATGTAAAGTTTTTTGCAAAAAGATCCACATAGTTTTCATTCGTAACTTAAGATAATTTTTCATGTTTTAAATGCAGACTTTTTTTTTTCAATAAGATCCTTCAACATTATCAAAAGGAGAAATTATTCTTTTAGGAAGAAATAATCACTTAAATTGGAAGAGTTCCCTTAATTAAGAGGATACACGTAGGAAGCGTCGGAAGCAAGCTTCCCCCAAATTTGGGAAGCAAGAAGAACTTAGCTTTCGAAGCGAGTTTCTAGGAAGCAAGCTTCCAATTTAACTAGGAACTTTCCAGTAAGGCGGTAACTATAGTTTATATATAATATTTGGCCTATTTTAGGGATGTCTTTAGAGTTGGCTTTGGATATAGCTGAATTTTTTTAATGGTCTCGATTGGGTAGTTAGGATCCCTGATCCTAACGTATTTTCATCATCTAATTTAAGGTCCATCACATGAATGGTTTAGATCAATCATATTCACCCCGTATGCACAATAGAAACCAGGAAACATGGTAATACAATGAATCCGAGATGCTTGCCATGATCGTTCCCATATAATGTGTTGGCAACGAGCAAATTTGTTTGAAAACAGATCGAAGGTTTTTAATGCAGTTATTTTGTCTTTGTGATCCTCAGCTATTTCAACTTGCAGGAGAGTGGTATGATATCCCTACTCATTTGTGGTCTTTACCTATTCCGGCAGTCTAGGAAGCACGGGTACTCTCCCGGGGCTCCCGCACCCGCACCCGACACGTATGGGGTGCGGGTACGCCCCGGGTACGTCCGGGGTACGTACCCCATTTAAAAAAAAGAAAAAAAGAAATAGTTTTGGTGCTTGGGTGCGTGTCGGGTGCGCACCACGCGTACCTGACACGTCCTTCTTCTTCCTGCTGCTTCTCTTTCCTCTCCTGTACTTCTCTCTACTTTCCTGTACTCGGTATTTACATGTAAACCATTTAAGTAAATGTCTTTATTAAATCCATTTACTTAAGATTTACATGTAAATAACGGAATACCCCCCTTTTGGATTTATTAAAAATAGTTTCAACACCCAAATCTAAAAGGAAAAAAAGTCAACTCTCCAGTTCTAGTACAAAATTCAAAGAAAAAGGGTCGGGTCAAAATTTTAACTTTCTTAACTTCCAAACGGTGGGGTATTTTTCAAATTTTAAAAATTCATAAAATCTATCGTGTCCAAACATTATTAAATCCCAAAAGTTCGGTAAAAAAAATCTCATAATTTGGTCTCTAAAAATTATTTATCTTGTCAGGCACTGGTCAACACATTGGTGACAGACTTTTTTTTCTAATGAATGATGTATTGATGCCTCGTGTTCTGAAAGATGAAACTTAATCACTTATGAAATGAAGAGTAATATTAGAATTTTCCATTTTGGTGCTGTTATTGTTATTTGATTGCTCTACAATTATTTTTTTTAATTTTTATAAATATATAATAAAATATTAAAATATATTATTATATTCGGCGTACCCGAACGTACCCGCACCCAGTTTCTTTGGCAAATCACGTACCCGTGTCGTGTCGTACCCGCACCCCGTACCCGTACCCGTGCTTCATAGCCGGCAGTCATAAATCTCATCGCTTTTATTCTACACTTCTCTCATTGTCAAATTCCTAACAAGCCATCAACAGCTAATCAGTGAAATTGAGAACTGGAGTGCCAATATTATAACAAGGAATGCATATATAATCTTCCATTAGGAAAAGTCCCATCGTATTTCTTTTAGGGAGATTATTTTTTCAAGATGAAGTAGGGATGAATGATGACTTTATTCTATAGTTGCCAGGGTGGGAAGCAGAGTGCGAGGAGCAATGTGGGAGGTGAGAAGCGAAGGGTTTAGAAAAGAGAATTGTGCAAAGAGAAAAGTTCTAAAGAAAGTAAAGAGGAAATGCATGGAAAACAGAATTAAAAGTCAAAATGAAGCCTACAATCAGCCTCACTGGAAGCTAATAAGTATATATTTTCACATGTGAGGAAGGAAAGGTATTTTCGTATGTAAGGGAGGAGGGGTTGATAGAGCCATAGAGGTAAGGATTAAAAGTAATAGAGAAGACTTCATGGCTAATTAGAATATTACAAGTTTTAGAGATTTATAGATTCTTATGTTTTTTTTTTTGAAATATTAATAGATTGAAGAAGGGAACCTAGAAGGTTCACAAAATACAAAGAGTAGAAAAAGATTCTTATGTTTTATTCAGGTAGATTTAATTTTATGTTATTTGAAAAAAATTCTACGTTTTAAACACGCTAATTTTATGTTATTTGAAAAAAAAATTCTAAGTTTTAAACACATTTGAGAGCTAAGATGGTTTTTCTAAGTTTTAAACACGCTTATTCAACGTTATCGAAAGTAGAATTTTGCTTTTTAGGAAAACAAATTACACCTAAATAGGAAGCATACTTTTGACTAAGAGAAAACAAGTAGACAGCGTATGGGATAATGAGGACATAGCTATGTTAGAAAACGAGGTGGATAATCTCATGAAGGGATTTGCTAGCGTTTATCTTAGAAGGCATTTCGCGGATGTGCTGTTGCATGTGAGAACAGCCACATCATGAATGAAGACAAAATCTGCTGAAAAGTGAGCAGGTGTGGCTGCTCTCACATGCAACAGCCCATCTGCGAAATGCCTTCTGCGATGGACGCTAGCAAATCCCTCTCAGGAATATGGCGACAAAGGAAAATGAAATATTAAAAGACTTAATGGGAACAGGAGGAGCTAACAAGACGAAATAGAGATAAATGATTTAACAAAAAGCAATGAAAGTAATATTAAAATTGTTAGCGGGATCAAAATCCGATCGGGAAAGTACAAGTAATTAAATATAATTATAAATTAACGGTCTAATCTAGAACCTTAGAGGAATCAAGAATGGCCGGACTGTCGGTAGGTTAAAAAACCTTATTAGGGAGTCACAACACTTTCATCGCTGTAACTTTAATGAATTGATTAGTTTTTCACGAAAATTGCGTCTAGAACACACTAGAGAATGATAATTGTCCTAGAATTTGGATATTCTATAATAACTCACTTCAAATCAATTTTTTAAATTCTTGTAACCAAGCAATAACTTTCTCTATTACATGTACAAATTTTGTCTTATCTGCGATATTCACTATAGTCTATGCTAGCTGTTCTATCGTAGAAGAAGAATTCTGTGGAATTATTTAATGGATAATAGTAATCAAAATGACATGCCAAGATTAGTTGGAGGGGACTTTAATACCATCTTCCATAGACACCAAAGATTTATGAGTGATTTTCAAGATGCTATTAACTTATTAGGGTTAATAGATTTAGGATATGTTGGAAACAGATTTAATAGGAGTAACAATCAAACTGAAAATGGTAATATTAGAGTTAGACTTGATAGAATTCTAGCAATGTTAATTGAATTGAAAAGTTCTCTGATACTAAAGTTGCACACTTATCTAGAACATTTTCTGACCACTCCCCTATGCTTTTCAAAATCAAAATTAAAGACCAAGCAGCTATTACACCTTTTAAATTCCAGAAAATGTGGACTCGTAATGAAATTTTCTATCAAATAGTTAAAGAGGAATGGAATATCCCGATATATGATAAACCCTTGAACAAACTAGCAAGAAAACTCAAGTAGTATTCAAAAAGCTTTTAAATCGGGCAAAGCAATCTATTATTACACTGGTAGAGCTAATGTCCCTATCACACATACCCTTGTTGCGGATAATTTTATGATCTACACTAATGGCGCAAAATCCTCCATCAATAGTATTATGGAAATCATTGGTCAGTATGAAAGAGCTTCGGGCCAAAGAGTTAATAACGATAAAAGTTATTTCATAGTCTCAAATAAAATGCTGAATTCTTGGAAAAATATCATAAAGAGTGTCATAGGTTTTAACTTAGAGGATTTTCCTCTTAACTACTTAGGGGCCCCAATATACAAGGGTAGACTTAGAATCAGTTATTTTAACAATTTCATTGAAAGAATTCAAAAGAAAGTGGAAGGCTGGAAAAATAAACTTTTTTCTACTAGTGGTAAGCTAGCCCTTATAGATCATGTGCTAGCTAGTATGCCTATCTATATATTATCTATTCTCAACCCACCAAGTCATAAAAATAATTGAAACTATTTTTTCTAATTTTTTATGGGAGGACAATCATCAATGGATATCTTGGAATGGTACGTGCAAGAAGAAAGAGGGAGGCTTGTGTATCCGCTCACTCTATGTTAGCCAGGCTTTTAGACTCAAATTTCTCCATCACATTCATGAGAGGAATCCTCTATGGGGCAGATTCATGACATCTCAATATGCTAAGAACCAACACATCAATTACTCAAATCAAGAAGCTATAGTTCAAAAGGCTAGAAAGATATCATAAAGATTAGAAACAAATGACTACAAAATAGCAGACGGCTTATTGGAAAATGAAGTATTTCTTTCTGGTATGACAGGAGATCCTTAATTGAGGAGGCCACAAATACCCATAATATTGTTAAAAACCGTAAACTCAATGAAATACTAAATGAAATGGACATTGAAATTGGGATAAAATTTCTGGCTGTTTTGAGTCAAAGCTTAAAAGATGATCTTCGTAACTCTAAACTCTGAATAAGCGACAATGAGAACAACCTCATCTGGTGCACTAATAATGATGGGAGGTTCTCAATAAAATCAGATAGGAATTTATTGAGGACCAATCATCAAACCCATAGTTGGACTAAGAATATATGATGTATTTTTTTTTCTCTCTCCTTTTTTTAATGTCTGATTCTGCGTAATCCTTTTCAACATATTTTTCTTGGTTTTGTGCATTTGATCCAAGATTTTCTTGGTTTCGTGCATTTGATCTAATATCCCCTTGGCCCTGCTGTTCTTTTTCTTCTTTATTTTGGATAACATTCTGACTAAGATTGGCGTGTTTGTATGAAAACTCCTTAATAAAGCGGTGCCTATTGATGAACGCATCAGGGATAAAAGTATTCAGGTTGCTTCCAAATGTAACTGTTGTGAGAAATGAAATTAGGAAAATCTAAAACATCTTTTTATAGAAAGTGACTTGGCTAGTGATCTCTGGAATTTCTTTTTTAGCATTTTAACACCAATTTGATCCCCTGCCAATCTATTAAAAATAGGATTCAATTATGGTATGAAAAAGCTAAGAAAAGCAATTCTACATTTATTAATACCGTTAAAATTGCTCCATCCATCACAATATGGCAAATCCGGTTAGAAAATGTAAAAGAAGGATCGAAAACCAATTAGCCCAAATCAGTCAGATAAAAACAGAATCATAATGCGGCTAAAAGAACTAAGAAATGATGCGAAAACCACATCCCATTGCAATTTTATGGAAAGATTAACTTTGGAGCAAATCAACATTAAAATTAAGGACCCCATCCAGGAAAAACCTTCCTTCCTTGGTTTACTGGCAAAAGCTGACTGGCAACATCTTAAAGTTGAACGTTGATGGTGCAGCTAGAGGTAATCCTGGTATAGCTGGTGGAGGAGGTGTAATCAGAAATAAGAAAAGTAAGGTTGTACTTGCTCTCTCACTTCTGTGATGAGAATACTAATATGTTGGCCGAAGCCAGATGGGCTACGTTATAGCGCGACCCTTGGTATTAAAAGAATATGGATTGAATTTGATAGTCGTGTCCTTGTGAATATCATTAACGGAAAAGACAAATATCCATGATGCATTCATTATATTTTTAAAGGGATTTGCTAGCGTCCATAGCAGAAGGCATTTCGTGAATGAGCTGTTGCATGTGAGAGCAGCCACACCGGCTCACTTTTCATCAGATTTTGTCTTCATTCACGATGCTCTCACATGTAATAGCCCATCCGCGAAATGCCTTTTTGCAATGGATCCTAGCAAATCCCTTAAAAGAAATATGGAAAATATTATCCTTTATGGAATTTGCTGTCACTCATATTTGCAGGGAAGGCAATCTAGTTGAAGACAACTTGGCAAATTACGCTTGTGATACGGGCATTAATTCAGTATTTTGAAACTAGGCCAGCCTCCCCAAGGATTCTAGAGGAGCTGCTAGATGAGATCAATTGTGTATACCTTATATTCGTAATTATGTTTTGTTTTGTTTTTGTTTATTTATGGGTAGCAAGAAATTTGTTCCCAAGATTGTCCAAGAATGGTCTCCTCCGGTCCCCTGTTATTTTAAATTACACTTTGATGGTTCTAGTATGGGAAACCCCGGTCCTTCCGGAATTGGGGGCTTGCTTAGGGATGTCGAAGGGAGAGCCATTTAGGCTTTTAGTGGTCCAATTGGGGTGGCAGATTCTAATGAGGCGGAAGTTTGAGCGATTCATCAAGGTATTAAATCACTTCAGAATGTGGAATTGAACAAGGTGGTCATTGAAGGAGATTCTCTTAATGTTATTTGATGGCTTAACAGCCCTCAGGGGGCCCCTAGGAAATTTGTAGCATTCTTTAATAAAATTCAGGATCGATTAGGGTTGGCATTGACATCTTTCTCATAGGTTAGGCAGTCTGCCTATGGGGAGGCTAATAGATTGGCTAAAGAGGGCGTTTCCAAATAGAGCATTGCATTTTTTTTTTCTTCCGCCCTAAGTTGTAGGGCTCATTGTATCTTTCTTCTTTGTATCCTGGGGACTCTCTCGGTTCCCTTTTCTTTAATGGAATTTTACCATTAAAAAAAAACAAAATGGGCTGGTGGGTTTTATTGTTATACTTTTAATGTAATGGGATGCGTCAGAAGCAAGTTCCTATGTCCTCCTCTTGTAACTTTTTTTCCTATTTATAAAACTAGTAAAAGTGCACGTGCGTTGCACGTGTGACTAAAGTATTTTACAACACAATGTAGTATGGCACGTGATCATATCATGGTTGACTCGGACTCATAGGAACCCTCACCCTCGATCTCACTGGTAGTAAGCCACAAAATCCTCCTGATATCTTTCCAATTCTATTAGATCATTGGGTGTGTGGTAGATTAGGTATAGCAACTAAGCTAAAATTAGTAATTAAGGTTCCTACTTCAATGATTATCACTTGCCTCATTATCTTTATCCTATCCTTTGGGTGTTCACTCCTTATTATAATAGATAGATTTCCTTCCAAGAAACTGAGTTTAATCAATTCTTTATCATTAAAGCAGAAGAGAAGAAACATGGACGTGGACTACCTTTTGCCAAATCTCCCAAACGATGTAGCACTGCAATGCATTACTAGAGTCGCTCAATCCTTCCACCCCAATCTCTCACTAGTATGCCGATCATGGCGCTCTCTCCTTCGCTCCCCTCTCTTCTTCACCACTCGGTTCAATCTCAACTGCACCCAGCAATTCCTCTATGTTGAGATTCCACGCCTTTGTTGTTCTTCCAGTTGGTTAATCCTCGATCGATATGGTAGATACCTTATTAGAAAAGTCCACCCAGTTCCTCCCGTCCCTCTCGTCATTGGATCCGCAACTGTTGTCTTGGGTCATTTACTCTTCATTTTCAGAGGTTCAACGGGTGGTATTCCTTCATCAAACATCTGGGTTTTTAACGCTCGTCTCAATAGTTGGGACACTGGCCCCAGGATGAGAATCGCGAGGGAATATGCTACAGCTGGGGCTGTGTATGGGAAGATTTATGTTTTTGGAGGTTGTTTGGATGAGCCTTGGGCTGAGGTTTTTGATCCGGATCTTGGCTCATGGATGGATGTGCCTAGCCCGGTCGACGTCCGAGAAAGACGGATGTACAGTTGTGTAGTTCTTGGAGGGAAGCTTTTCGGCCGGGGGAAAAGTAGAGTAGTAGTTTTTGATCCGGATCGTTTTTCGTGGAGTCATGGTTCTATAGAGCTTGATTCGGGGTGGGATACGAGAGGTGCTGTTGTTGACGGGATTTTGTGTTGCTATGATGTTTATGGGAAGATATGGGGTTATGTTGGGAAGATAATAAATGGAAACAGCTGAAGGGAATCGAGTTGAACTTGTCGAACTTCTGGGATGCACACTTGGGAAATTTTGGGGGGAGACTGTGGGTATTTACAGACACAATAACGGGTCTAATGTTGGATGTTACTTGTGCAGAGGTTGAGATATGCAGAGAGAGCCAAGGAGAGTTGCAGGGTTCGCTGGTATGGTCAAAGTTTATTCTATCATATGCGAAGATGTATTCAATATTTAATTGCTTCACAATTGAATTGTGATCTTTATATAAAGATCAGTACATTGAATTTTCGAATTCTGTTAGATTGTTTAATAAATAAAAATTTTCCCTCTCTTTCTATGTTGGAATATATTGTTGATTGTTGTGTGTAGCATGGAACTGTTGAAGCTTTTTTTAATAATGTGATTTTTTCTGCTGAGCTTCGTTTGAATTCTACAATGTAATCATTCTCATCTATGCCTTTTTTTTGGTATGATTGGCTGAGGTCCAATTTCTTCACCTTGGCATTAGCAAATTCAGGGACCGAGTGGAAGGCAAGTTACGGGTAGAAGGTATTTCTTCTAACATAATATCTTGGGCTCAGCATAAGCATCGGACCTTGGAGATTAGCTAATTTCGTCGACAAAATGTACTACGAACATAGATAGTCTCATCCACTTTGTTCATATTACTTGGGAGTGCCAGTGATCTTGTTGATCATTTGGCCAATTCTGTATAATCTTTTCCTATTAACATAAGGGCCTGTTTGGATGCCGAGAAGATTTTGATTTGGATTTCTCACATTTGCAGCCCTTTTTGCTTTGTAATTTGGATCGGATCAAATTCTTGGATTTCTAATTCAGCAGGTGACACTGAAAAAAATCAGATTTTTGCTGTGGAAATAAGAAGTTGGAAATCCACAAATGTGGCAGTTTCCTTCGCCCTCTTTGCTCCTCAACCTCTCCCCTCCACTAGGAAGTCCCCTGCTGGATCTATTCATTTTGTATTCAAAACTCAATTCCAAATCCAAATACAAAATGGGAGGTATCCAAACGGGCCCTAATCTTTTTTCTCAAAGAGGTAGGGACAACATCTATTTTAAATGTGGAGCTTGGTTTTGGGAAGATTCGAACTATGGAAGTTTCTCATAGGACACAAGAAGTATGGGAACTGGTAAATGCTTCAAGCCCCAATTCTCATAGGCATGGAAGTCAGTGATGATGGATGGTTCCATCTAATCGATACTTGAAGCGTTTATGTCTTGTAAGATTAGGGACTGACAGATTGCCAAAAGAACATTTATTTATTGTTGAATACAAGAATCCATCACTGATTTTCCACACTTGGAGTGATCTCTCGCGTCCCCTAGCTCGAAGACACATTCAAGAATTCAAAAACATGAAGGGCTGTTTCGCAGCGTCAAATTCTGTCCAGCATAGAAATTCTCGTTAAACGTTGCTGAATCAGATTCAGAAGGTCAAAATAGCAACTTCTTTAGCTGTGGAAAAGGCCATAATAAGGGTAGGTTTCATGTGCTATTAACTGTTTGGGAAATGTCATTCAAGTTCTTGAGTTGTCTTGCATGGACATGACGATTGTTGTGCAGAATCACATAGATTAGATAGCTAGTTGAAGTTTTATGATGAAAGTCGTGTGTGCATAACTCGTCCCCAACTTGTTTCAAAATGATGTGTTGAATGTGTCTTGAAAGAGAATTTAGAATCTCAACAAGAGCTTGTTCAGGTCTGTTTGTGTGATTCTGGTGACAACAAGAGCTTGTGCTTGAAGGTGTTGTACGATTTGTGCGGGAAGCTATTGATGACAAACGCACTAAGCTTTAGTCCACATATAAGCTTTCACGAATGGAGGCAGTTCAGGGGCTTGACATGAGCACATCAAACTTTTTTGAGGCGGCAATATGCCCATTGAAGTGATAAATTAGCAACAGCAAGGCTCATGGAATTGAGAGCTGCATGTCAAGTTAAGCCTCTCTCTCAGGTTACTTGTTGCCATTCATTTTCATGGTTGATCTCTATGTTTAGCTATGCTGCAGAGTGTGTGATATTCAACTAGTTGTGAGTCACTTAAATTGAGTTGGAAAATCTCCTCAGCTTGCAAGAGGTTGTTAATTATGACAACTCTCTCTCTCTCTCTCTCTCTCTCTCTCTCTCTCTCACACACACACACACACACACACACACACTCACACACGTCAGCAGAACAAAAGTCATCTGTTCGGTCCTCCACAGAACAGTGGGGGCCCACATTGTTTGGGTGATGCAAACAATTCATTTGATAGGCGTGTGCCCAAAAAATCAGCTCCATAGGATCATCCCAACCCTTGATTTGGAGAGGTTAAAATGGATGGGTATAAATATCCATAAATCTGTCCATTTTTAACAACCACAAATCGAAGGGTCAAGATGGCCCCATGGAGCTAATTTTTTGGGCACACCCTATCTACGACCCATCAGTTGCATGCTTCGGATCTTCCAAACAATGTGGGCCCACTGTTTTTGGAGGACCAAGCAGATAATGTTATCTGCTCAACCCTCCACAATCACTTGATGTGTGTGTGGAGTGGGACCACTATATTTGCATGATTCATAATCGGTCCTACTCGATAGGATGATCCAAACAATTCATTTGTTGGGCCACAGATTTTAACCCTATGATCAGCTGGACTGCTTCATGACAGGCAAGGCCCGGGTGGGACAAAGAGAATGCAATGAAGATGTTTGCGGTTGGGCCCTTTAGTAGCTGACTACTTTGTGGGCCCACATGTGTCATGTGGACATGTAAATTCCTTTCGGCAAATTGGTATGTTTTTTTCATAGTCGACTCGGACTCGTAGAAATAGGAACCCTTATCCTCTCATAGTAAGCAAAAAGACCTCCTATCTTTCTAACTCTGTTTAGAGAATATCAGATCCTTGGGTGTGTGGTAGATTAGGTATGTATGCTGTCAAGACTGTGTTTCTTGGATTTTACGTAAGAAATCCAAGTTTTAGAAATCTCACCCCATCGCGAGATTTCTATAACCACGAAACAGGACGATCGACGGATGGAAAGAAGGGCGTGAAATTTGAAATCGACGGACAGGAGGAGACTTCCGCTTATCCAAACTGCCCCTAAACAGTCCTACCCAAATCAAACAACTGAGAAATCAAAGCTAATTTATTCTATTCCATATGGGACTCATAAGTACCTAAGAAGCTAAAATTAGCAACTAACCTAAAATTAGTGACTGAGGTTTCCATCATTATCACTTTCATCATTATCTTTAGGGCGGTGATAAATTCGCACCCCCTCTAGGATAACAGGAGAAAATGCAGCGGACTTTAACGCTTTATGACGTTCAAGGGGTGAGAATTAGCCTACATGGGCCTTCACTCCTTATTATAACAGGTTTCCTTCCATGAAACCAAGACTAATCAAGTCCCTAAATTATCACAACCTCATCACCCTATCTTTATCCTTTGGGTGTTCACTTCCTTATTCTAATAGATTTCCTTCTAAGAAACAGAGATTAATCAAATACTTAAATTATCACAACCCGTCAATTAATTAAAACAGAAGAGAAGAAACATGGACGTTGACTCCCTTTTGCCGAATCTCTCAAACAATGTAGCTCTGCAATGTATTGCTAGAGTCCCTCGATCCTCCCACCCAATGTATTGCTAGAGTCCCTCGATCCTCCCACCCAAATCTCTCACTAGTATGCCAATCATGGCGCTCTCTCCTTCGCTTCCCTCTCTTTTTCACCACTCGATTCCAACTCAATTGTACTGAGCAATTCCTCTACATTGAGATTACATGCCTTGGTTGTTCATCCAATTGGTTCATCCTCGATCAATATCGTGGAAACCTTAGAAAACTCTACCTACTGCCTCACATCCGCAACTGTTGTCTTGGCTCAATCTCTCTTCATTTTGAGAGGTTCAACGAAAGGAATTCCATCATCGAACGTCTGGATTTTTAACGCTCGTAGAGTGAAAGTTTTCGATCCGAAGCGGGTTTCGTGGGGTCATGTTTCGAAGGAGCTTGATTTGGCGTGGAAGATGAGAGGTGCTGTTGTTGATGGGATTTTTTATTGCTATGTTGTTAATGAGAAGATATGGGGTTATAATTGGGAAGATAATAAATGGAAACAGTTGAAGGGAATGGAGTTGAAATTGTCGAGGTTCTGTGATGCACACTTTTCAAATTTTGGGGGGAGATTGTTGGTATTTACAGAGAGAAAGAGGGATCGAATGTTGGATGTTACTTGTGAAGAGGTTGAGGTACGCAGAGAGAGCTCCGGAGAGTTGCAGGGTTCGGCGGTATGGTCAAAGCATATTCTAACATATTCGAGGGAGTATTCAATATTTAATTGCTTCACAATTGAATTGTGATGGGAAGAGAGCACCTTTAGAATCCTCCTCCTCCTCTACAATGTTATGATACTCGTCTATGCCTTTTTTTGGTATGATTGGCTGAGGTTCGGTTTCTTGACATTGGCATTAGCAAATTCAGGGACCAAATAGAAGCCAAGTTAGGGGTAGAAGGTAATTCTTCTAACATAATATCTTGGGCTCAAGGCATAAGCATTGGACCTTGGAGATTAGCTAAGTTAGGGGTAGAAGGTTCTGTGATGCACACTGAGGACCTTTGCTCTGATACCATGTGAAACAGCCAATTACTCCAAATGCTTAAGCTGTTGGAGATGGAGTTATTTAATCTTTTTTACTTTAACAACATGGACAACAATTTTCCTTAAAAAGTAACAATCCCATTCATTAAACTAAACATACATCCACCCATGGGGACTAGGTGTTTCCCAACTAAGTACAGCACAGAGCACAGAGAAACAGAACTTTATCCCACTGGCTTAGCTTCCATAGTAAAGGCAGTTGGAGAAAACACTATGATGGTAATGTTAGGATTATAATTACCAAAGGTGTCCATAGTAAAAGTCATTGATGCTGATCTATCAGTGGGCCAAGTCCGATTGAGTGGCCAGTTGGAGCAAAGATTGTTGGTCAATATAAACAATGGTTAATGTTGATCATGAGAAGCTAAAACTACAAATACAGAGGAGAAAACACCAGAGTAGTTATTTATAAACACAGTTTACATGTTCTATAAAGAACACTGCTAATCACAACTCTACTAACTTGAAACTGAGCTTGATTGATTGCTTCATGGGATCCAATACCAGTTGGAGTTCTGCAAAATGTGCACTGGTTGGGTTGAGAAGGCAATGCAGCAGGGACTTCCTGAAATCTGCTGAGGAGAGGAATAATGGAAAGTTGCGGCAATGATTTTTGGTAATTGGTAATCAGTGGCCCATTAGATGGCCCTTATGCAATACCAGTTGGTGTTTTCAAGGGCACCAAGGGAGTCCAAGAAATTTTGTGTTGAACATAAAGCCTTCACCCTTATGTCCTCAACAAATTGAATGTGTGCTATGGATCTAGATGAAATATGTTGGTATATACGATTTTCTTAATACTCTCTGTCTCTCCCTCTCCTGCAATATTGAGATGACCATTAACAGAAAAAAAAACCATTCAAAATGCCTCTCCACTTCTCATTTTCATCTCCCAGGTGAGTAACATCTGGCTGACTTAAACCCTTCTCAGGTGAGTAACATCTTGCTTACTTAAACAAACGCCACCTGTGAAGAAGAAATTATTTGGGTTTTATCATTTTGATCCTCCAATTGACTTAGATTTGGGTGTTTCTCTTTCAGCTAGAGAGAACAGAGGCATGGAGCTCTTTTGCATTGAGCGAAAGAAAGGTGTAATCGTGAATGTCGGCCCAGGCTCCACCATTGTTATACCTTCACATCCACTTTATGCCTTTTATGCTTCCACACAGGAAAATGGGCATATTTGTGGACAAGTTGTGTTTGTCCATTTTTCCCCATTTTTCCCTCCACTGTTGCATGGGTTAGGATGATCCTATTGGGCTGATTTTTTGTGGACACCCTATCTAGGTAAGGGCCTTTCAAATGAATGGTTTGGATCACCCCAAAAATGTGGGCCCCACTGTTTTTAACCCGACCGAGTAGATAAGCTTATCTACTCGACCGAGTACGCACACCTTTCCCTTTCCGTATATGGGTTTCATTATAATATATGAGGTCTTTTGATGTAGTTTCATTTCTTGATTGGAGATAATGAGCTATAGAGATCTGATAAGAAGAAGGATAAATGAAGCTCTCAGAGCCTAGATGGAAAAGTTTCTTCCGTTTCAAATCTGTTTTAAATGTACTTGAAATTTTTATGAAGAATCCATCTTATTGTTGTGCCATCTTCAGTCCTCTCTTGTAACCATTAGATTGTCAATCCACGGTTCGGATTCTACCCGATCCACTTTTGATTGTTGCGACGCGAGTAGACGTGATCCGACGATCCTCATTGCACCGCCGAAAACCTCGGATTACACCAATCTTGATCGAATGGACCAGATCCAATATGGAAAATTTAAGCACTCCAATCGACAATGCGAAGAGCAAAGTGTAAAGTGCGCCAAAAAGTGCCCTATAGCCAACTGCACATGCCGCGTGCGTGCACGGACCGTCCCGCAGGTCCACCATTTGCCAAAACTCATTTTGCAACAAAGCAAGAGGGAAGTGAGAAAAGCATTATATACCGCTCACCAACTTTCTAATGTGGGGCCATTCCCAAAGCATTTTTCACCTGTTTTCAAGAGCACCTACTTTACAAATAAATACATATTTTCAAAACCTTTTCAAAATCACTTTTATTTTGAAAATATTCTAACATAATAATGGGTAGAAAGAATGAGATCCATGACATAAACACAACTGATTAAAGCATGAATATGAAAGAGAGCTAAAAGATTGATAAAGAATAAAAACAAGAAGTAGAAGTAGGAAAAAGGATTGATGATGAAGGTAACCAAGAACTGGAAACAAGTAGTAGCATCTAGAACTAGAAAAGAACCCAAAACAGTGAGTAGTAACTAGAACCAGAAAGCATCTAAATGCCTTTGACAACAAGACCTATGACATCACGCCAAGGGCTTCCCAAGGCAATCTATATTAGAAGTTTTCTAAGTAGTTGTTTCCAAGATTTGGATCTTCTAAAGCATGTATTTCCATGTTTTAGAGCTACTAAAGTTGTGGCCTTGGATATTAAGCAACCTTTCATCTCTATAGGGTAATCCCTTAACTTTAGAAGCATTTGGAGAAGGAACGTTCACTAAAATTGGACTTTCTAATTTGAGTGGAAAAGCCAAACGAATTTAGGCAACTAAGGGAAGTTCTATGAGAGCTTTTTGCCTATGAAAGAGATCCTTGATCCCTTTTCCTACCACCACAACTTGAGAGCTCATCGAGAGAAGGAGAGTTCACCTTAAGAGAGGTTTCCCATAACCGGTGCTTTGCAAAGGAAGAGAAGAGCGAAGGGGCATTTTTAGGCCTTCACTGTGCTTAGAAAAGATCGAATAAACGGCGACCCATGGTGAAAGGTACATCAAACCCATCTCGTTAAAATCAAGTTTTTCTTTGCTTTTCATTACCAAAGATCCAAAGGGATCATAAATTATCACACCCTAAAACAATAGGCATCACATCCAAAAGTCTTTTTCCCCAACTTCAATCATACACTGGGTTTCCAAGTGGCATAGGACCATGCACATGTAAATCGCTTAAGGGGATCCACCAAATCAATGTTGTTGATTAAACATATATGCCATGTGCGACACCATCTAAAAATGTTGCCTGTCGTTGGATCAAATATCGAGAGCCGCACGATGAGTAATAAATAGGATAAATGCTAAGAAGATATACGTGTGCCACGTGGACATGATCATGTCCATTGATACGGCAAAATGCGTTCCTCCCACTCTGATTGGATGATCCTACCGCCTGATCATAAGGCCTCATTTAGTGTTCCACTAAGAAGAGCTACACCGCAGATTTTTTGTCTGGAGTTTATGCAATGGCTGAGATCTATCGGTAATGGGACATGGCTTATTAGGACTGCTCCATGATAGTTCACAAGATCAATGGTCTTGACTAACACACATGACCCCAGGTGGGACAGAGAGAATAGAATGTGATGACGATGTTTGCCGTTGGGCTCTTTAGTAATTGACCACTTTATGGGTCCATTAGTAAGACAAGAGAGATTCATGAAAAAAAACAGTAGAAATAGGAATCTTTTGAAAAAAATGCAGAACCTATTTTTAGTAAAATACCCCTAAAATAATACTTAAAATTATTAAAAAAAAACTACGTAAACAAGGAATTGCTTTGCTAGGGACCACCTAGAAAGGCATTTTGCGGCTCGCTGTTGCATGTGAGTGCACGCACCTCAGATGAATTAAATGAATAAGACAAAATCTGTTGAAAAGTGAGCCTGTGGCTGCTCTCACATGCAACAGCCATGCATGGTCCCTAGCAAATCCCATATATATTATGAAAAAAGGATTTGTAGGCTCCTTTTCTAAAAGTTGCTTATGCGTACTGCTGATCAGATCCGGATAGAACTTAATATCCTTCAAGCCATGTTTAGGGTTTTGTTGATTTTTTGTAGTACTCCCATCTTAGATGCCATGCCTAGCAACCATGAATTTTTTTTCATGAGGAGTGTGTGAGAAGTGGCTAAAAAACCAGGAAAAAATCAATCATATGTTGGGTGGATGGTCTTTTCTTACACTCCTCATTCATTCCCTCTCTTGTCTATCAATCTCCCACCCTCCCTCACCATTGGGTAAGCTAATACTCCAAGGAAAAAAAAAAACATGGTAGTCAAACGTGCCCTACATGTCTTCATATGTTCATCACCATTGATACCGACAATGAATTTGTCTAACCAAATATATGTGGTTCTTCAATGATTCATGCACATCACGAACAAGAAAACAACTCCAAAAATGGAACTCCAGGTTGGTAAGACGCCTACAATGACGAAAATAACCTTAAGTTTAAGTGGGTTGTCGTGAGCAAAATCTAACACGACTGGACGATTCTAACCCTTCGATCTGTAGAGGCTTTTTTGAAACACAAACTGAACTGGCTACGTATTTTTCGCACCTGGCAGGGTTGAATTGTGCAATGAGGAATGGATTTTGCTCCATAATGAGCTCTGAAGGTAGTTTTTTTCCTATTATTTTCCTACAACTAACATTATTGTAGTGTAAAAAACTCTACATCTACCACTTATTTCTAGTGGCTGTCGTCTTGCACACTTTTATTTTACTTGAATGTCGAGGAAGGACGGACAGAGAGGCCCCGACATTTGAGAGGCGATACAAACAATAAGAAGAAGAAAGCAACATAAAACACCAACCCATTAAGGGGGAGGAAGCTCTCTCTCTCTCTCTCTCTCTCTCTCTCTCTCTCTCTCTCATGGCTTCGCCCCACACGGTGCGAGTGCTCGAGCAGACTCAAGTCTCTCCGCCACTTGACTCAGTCGCCGACACCTCCGTCATGCTCACCTTCTTCGACATCATATGGCTGCAATCAACCCCAGTCCAACTAGTCTTCTTTTACGAACACCCACTCCCCACAACTCACTTCCTACAAACCACCCTTCCCAACCTTAAAAACTCCCTCTCCCTCTCTCTCCAACTCTTCTACCCTCTCGCCGGAAATCTCACTCTCTCCCCACAGACAGGCCACCACGAAATCCGTTACATAAACGGCGACTCAGTCTCTTTAACCGTAGTCGAGTCGGATTCCAATTTCTACAAACTCACTACAAACCACCCCCGTGATGTAATAGAATTCCATCCTCTAGTCCCTCCTCTTCAAACCACCTCAAGCACCGAAAAAATTCCAGTACTAGCTTTGCAAGTCACTGTATTTCCCAATGCGGGCATCTGTATCGGAATGTCGATACACCATGCAGCTGCTGATGGGAGAAGCATGACTCATTTCAGGAAATCCTGGGCGTCCATCTGTCGATCCGGTGGAGATCTCTCGCTTATTACATCGCCACCGATCATTGATCGGACGGTGGCGGCACGTTTCAAAGAGATCCAGAGAAAATACTTCTTAGAGCTGGAAAAACTTAATGTGAGAGATAGACCGGAAGGGTCCGAAGTGAAGAAGAGTGAAGACCAAGAGGTGGTTCGAGCCACATTCGTCCTGGCTTGGTCTGATATCGATAGGCTCAGGCAGTGGGTCTTGGCCCGAGTCGAACCGAGTCAGAAAGGGTGCCATTACTCGTCGTTCGTGCTAACGTACGCATATGTGTGGGTTTGCCTAGTCAGACTTCGAAAGATCGCCGGGGACAAAAAAGTCCATGCAGTATTTGCTGTTGATTGTAGGGCCCGCTTGGACCCACCGCTACCGTCTGCGTATTTCGGGAATTGTATCAGCGTGTGTTTTGCCGAGTCAAAGGCGAGTGAACTCGGTGGAGAGAACGGGTTGGTGATCGGGTCGGAAGCGATTCGGAAAGCGATACTGGGACTGAACGGGGACGTTTTGAAAGATGCTGAATTTTGGCCTCGGAAATATTTATCTTTATCGGGCGAGTTGTTATTAACGGTGGCCGGTTCGCCGAGATTTCGGGCCTACGAGACGGATTTCGGATGGGGTGGGCCCAAGAAGATTGAGGTGATGTCGATAGAGAGATCAGGTGCCATGTCACTCGTAGAGACAAGAGACGAAGAAGGTGGGGTCGAGGTTGGGCTGGCTTTACTAAAACAAGAACATGTTGATTTTGCTTCCATCTTTGAAGAGGGTCTCAAAGTTCTTACTTAGAGTTGCACTTTGGGTTTCAATTGCACCCAATTACATATCTTCCGTTGTGATATCCACATGCCTATCGCATGTTTTCATCTTCAAAGGATCGTTGTTTCATTTTTCCACGGAAAAAAGAAAAAAGAAAAAAAACGTGTAGAAATACAAATGGGACCACATATTCTATAATCCAAACCCTTGATCTGTTCGGCATTGCATTGGATTGGCTCCTATATTTGTATTCTATTTGTACCCTCGCTCGCTCCATCTTAGATTTTTCATGGTTTTAAATTGTCTTGTTGAACGTTGTTAAGCCCAAAATTAGTAACAGATGAAGCAGTGACAAAGGAGCTGATCATGGACTAGTTGCTGAACCGATTAAAGGATTGAGTCCTGCACAGAAGAACACAAGGTCAGAAGACCAACCTGGAGTCATAGCTCCGGATGGGCCCTTCGACACTCAAGTCAGTAATGGACACAAAGAGGAGAAATCAAAGCTAGGGATGATGACTTTTTAGGGATTCGGTCCCCTACCTTGGCATTTGTGAAGGCTATTTATAATGAGGGTCCTAGGCATTGAATTACCTTTTTACCCCTGGGACAGGTGTCAGCTTATTAGTGGGCCAAACCCCATGTTTTCTTATTGGATTGCCTTTTTACCTCTGGGACAAGTGTCAACTTATTAGTGGGCCATCTTTTGGGCCACGTGTCGAGAGCTTATTGGAGTTTACTTTTTATACCCCATCAAACGTGAACATTTTTGTCGTTTTCTTTTTCTTTTTTATCACTGATTGTACGGCCCACACCATAGGATGATCCAAACCATCCATTTGATGGGCCACAATGTAAATAGGATGTGCCCTAAAAATCATTTCTATAGGATGATCCCAACCCTCTAATCTATAGAGGTTTCCATAATATACAGTTCCTCTATAGTTTGGAGAGCTATGATCATCCTATGGAAATGATTTTTTGGGCACAACCTATTTACATTGTGGACCATTAAATGGACGGTTTGGATCATCCTAGGGTGTGGACCATACAATGCTTTTTAAAAAATGATAGACTATACATGCCTAAACCATATAAACACTCCAAAAATGAGAGTTGCAAATTGTGGGTTTCACCTTATGCATGGGTTTGGGGTGTATGGCTATTATACAACAACTATTCTCTCGGCCCCTCGAGCAAATTCCTGGCTCCGTCGCTGGTCCCATTACCCCCACCATTGGGAGAAGGGGAAAGGTGACAATGGCGTCATTCCATTTCCCTTCACTTAAAATTGTAACACCACTAATTTTATGATCCAGGATTGTAAAATCATGGATTTTATAAGCTAAAACATGGATTGTACATTTTCAGGATTCTAAACTCCCAGTTTTAGCTTATAAAATCCAGGCTTAAGCTTACAAAATATTGGTTTAAGCATGTAAAATCCAGGATTATAAAATCCATGTATCCAACCGGTTCCAGACTGTCCACATATCTTAGTTTTTTCTTTCCTATTTAAGGGTTATTACCTTCTCATATTGTTGGGAAGTTCAGTTCAGAGTTTAGACGTCATTCGGTCCACCTCACTTCCAGGCAGGTGGTGCATATACATATGCTAGTATGGTCCAAGATAGTAAACTATTAACCAAACATTGAACAAAACTAATTCTTAGATAGTACAATGTTGAGCAAACCATGGACAGAAATAATCCTAGGATAAAAAAATAGTGTCAATAAACTAAAGATAAATTTGATACAGGGAAATTGATAAATTTGATACAGGGAAATCTATTGGCAATATTTTATCCTGGACAAGGTCTTATTCAATGAAAACTTATCCTGGAATCAAACAGACCATAGATGATAGAACCATATTCTACATTTTCAAGGACAATTGTAACCCTATGGCCCTAAATTATTTTTTCTACATTAATATTATTTCGTTGATCTTTTTAGTAATTGTTTTTTTTTTTTTTCATGAAGAAGAAGAAGAAGAAAGAGTATTTTATTCACAAAACATAGTGACTTACTAGTTTCTTTTAGGCCATGTCTGGCAACGAGGAATTTTTTGTTGGGTATATAGTATAGCCCTATGTATGTTCTAATATAAGCACAATAGGATAATGGACCGGTGTAGTGGGCCTACATGGGCTAGAGCTTATTAACATGTTATAACCCTAGGGTATCTCTATATATAGGGGCTGAGGCAACAATATAGGTATTCCAAACTAGATACCTAGGGTGTATTGCTTTAAACAACCTTTGCTTAACCTAACAATCTTTAAGCAATACACAAAGAAAACAAGGGTCGAGGGTCGATCTCCTCTTTTTTTCTCCTTGCCGCTGATTCCACATCATCGCCGGTTGGGGATTTTTTGAGAGAAATCAAAACAATCGTCGTTCTGAGCTTCTTGCCGCGGATACCATCTTGCCTCCAGTTTAACTACTGTCGCCGGTTGATCTCCTTGCCGCCGGTTTAATTGCTTGCCGTAGGTTGATCTCCTTGCCGCCGGTTTACTTGCTTGCCACCGGATTGCACACACCGCCGGTTGGAGATTTTGGGAATAATAATATAAAAAGGGGAGAAAAGAAGGGCGAGAAATCAGAAACTCGAACTGGTTTTTTCGCAACTGGTTTCACATCAGTTCTTGCAATCAATTTTCGAATCGGTTTTCCGAATCGGTTTTTCGCCATCATTTTTTCAATCGGTAGCGATTCTTGTTGTCGGAGATCAATTCGGTTCTTGCGATTGGTTCACGACTCGGTTCTCGGATTTGGTTAGCGATTTGGTTCTCGGATTTGGTTTGCGATTCGGTTTTCGCGATTTGCAATCAGGTGCACTCTTTCCTATTTTTACTTTCATCTATATTATACAATGGATAAGAATGCAATTCCGTTTGAGATGATCAAACTTCAATCCTTTGGTGGGTCCGAATTTAATTCATGGAAGCGAAAATCTCAATTTGGTTTAAAATATTTGAATTGTTTCTACACTGTTTTGAGTACTTTTGCTGATACGGTTGAAGATGTTGATGAAACTCAATAGCTTAGGGATGGAGATTTCTGCAAAAACTATTTGTTGAATTGTCTTTCAGACCGTCTTGCAGAAATTTATAGCAAGTTTAAAACTGCTAAAGAAATCTGGGATAATTTAGATGCTTAATTCAAAAAGGAGAAGGAATTGTCTAAGACTTATCTTGTAGACAAATTCATGGATTTCAAGTTTCAAGAAGACAAGGAAATCAATCCTCAGGTGACTGATCATGAGAATTTGAGATCTAAATTGAACAATGAGAAAATTGTTATATATGATCATTTTCTTGTGGGTGCAATCATATATAAACAACCATCTGCATGACACTCTTTCAAAACTGAAATGTACGAAAAAAAGGTGCAAGTGAGACTGGATGATCTCAAACGATTCATTCGAATTGAAGATGAGAATCGTGCTATGAATAACTTGGAGATGGTTAGACAGCAACAGTCTGCTGCTAACGCGGTAACAAATCCCAAGAAATTTTGTCAGAAATCAAAGTCACCTAGAAGTGAACCCAAGTTGGAGGCCAAAAAGACTATCTCTAGGAAAAAGAAGAGCAAGTGCTACAACTGTGAAAATGGGGTCATTTTGCGACAGATTGTAGGCTACCTAAGTAAACTAAATCTGACACACTATAGAATGAAGCTAATATGTTGGTGAGCAAGGCTAAGCCTAATAGTTTTGTTGCTATGTTGGGCAACGGTAAGGCCAGTACTTCTTCAGATTGGTGGTTAGATACAGGAGCTACGTATCATGTTTGCAACTCCAAGAAACTACTTGTTAATGTTGTTGAAGCAAATGAGACTGTTACAGTGGCTAGTGGAGCAGAGGCGGATGTGATTCACACTTGTACTGCGAACTTGACCCTTTTTCCAGGTAAACTACTAACTTTGAAAGATGTTAAAGTAGTTCCTTCTCTTCAGAAGAATTTAATTTCCATTAGTCTTTAAGACAATGCTGGTATGTGTACTTTTTTTTTTGTGGTAGTGTAACTTTGTCTGTTAACTCTTATTACTTTGGCTATGCATTCTTGATCGATGGTATGTATAGATTGAGTTTAGCAAATTAAACAATTAGTCAGGTTAGTTCAACTCTTATTGATCCTAAATTATTACGCAGTAGATTGAGGTATTTGAACTATAGGAAAATGGTACTTACTAAAACTCATAATATCCCTTTATAGACATCGATTAAATTTGACAGATTTGAGGTGTGTGCACAAACTAAGATCACTAGAAAATATTTTCGTTTACTAAACGAGCCGAGCCGAGCTCGAGCTTTGTTGAATTTTGGCGAGCGGAACACGATCCCAAAAAAAAGCTCATCACGAACATGAGCCGAGCCTCAAACTAAGCGAGTCGAGCACGAACACCCCAATGTTCGAGTCAGCTCGGCTCGTTTGCAGCCCAAAGTTTTTTGTTACGTGGTTTTTTGGTCTTTTCTTACACTCATCATTTATTCCCTCTCTTGTCTATCAATCTCCCATCCTCCCTCTCCACTGGGTAAACTAATAATCTAAGGAAAAAAAATACATGGCAGTCAAACGTGCCGTACATGTCTTCATATGTTCATCACTACTGACACCGACAAAGAATTTGTCTAACTAAATATATGTGGTTCTTCAATGATTCATGAACTTCACGAACAGGAAAACAACTCCGTTTCATTAACAAGACCGGTTCCCTCTTCCTAGCAGCTCTCCAAGAAAAACATGCATGACTGTCGTCTTTTTCTTTCCTATCAACTGACATTTATTGTACAGATAGGAATGACGGACAGATAGGCCCCTACTCTAAATCTGCCACTTATTTCTTGTGGCTGTCGTCGTTAGACCTGGCAAACGGGTGGGTCGGGCCAGGTCAACCCGTGGGTGATGCGGGTGCGGGTAACACGGGTCGGTCAGGAGATGACCCGCATTTTTGCAGGTCAGAATTTTGGTGACCCCCGTGGCCCGCGGGTGGGCCGGGTCAACCCGCGACTCACCCGCAAATTCAAAGAGTTTATTTTGAAAAATATTATCCCTGGATTTTGATGAGGGGGGTATGGCCGGCACCGTGGGATGATCCAAACCGTCCATTAGATGGCCCACAGCCTAAATAGGTTGTGCCCCAAAAATCATTTCAATAGGTTGATCCTAACCCTCCGATCTATAGAGGGTTAGGATCAAGTGATCAACCCTCTAACATTCAAATCGGAGGGTTGGGATCAACCTATGGTGCTAGCCACAACCTATTTATATTCTATGGTGCCAACCATAACCTATTTAGGCATCAAACCCTTAAAAAATAGATTAGCATGACAAAATCACCATCCTTTGCATTAGAAAAAAAAGCCATCTAACTAGATTAGCATAACAAAATCACCACCCTTTAAAAAGCCAAGTGACTTGCGGGTGCCCGCGGGTTGACCCGACCCGACCCTACCCGTGTTTTTGCGGGTTGGGTCACCCGCGGATTAGTTTTGACGGGTCACTAAAACTCAGACCTGTGCCCGCAAATTTGCGGGTGGGTCGGGTCGACCGCGGGCATTGGTCGCTTTTGCCCGGTCTAGTCGTCGTGCACTCCTAATTTGAATATCCGAAAGGAAGGACAGACAGATAGGCCCCACTCTTTTATTATATTTCATCTATATATTATTATCTCTTCTTCTCTCTCTCTCTCTCTCGTCTCGTCATGGCTTCGCCCCACACGGTGCAAGTGCTCGAGCAGACTCGAGTCTCTCCGCCACCCGGCTCGGTCGCCAACACCTCCGTCATGCTCACCTTCTTCGACGTCCTATGGCTGCAATCAACCCCACTCCAAATAGTCTTCTTTTACGAACACCCACTTCCCACAACTCACTTCCTACAAACCACCCTTCCCAACCTTAAAAACTCCCTCTCCCTCTCTCTCCAACTCTTCTACCCTCTCGCCGGAAATCTTATTCTCTCCCCACAAACAGGCCATAGCCACCACGAGATCCGTTACATAAACGGTGACTCGGTCTCTTTAACTTTAGCCGAGTCGGATTCTGATTTCTACAAACTCACTACAAACCACCCCCGAGATGTAACACAATTCCATCCTCTAGTCCCTCCTCTTCAAACCACCTCAAGCAACGAAAAAATTCCAGTTCTTGCCTTGCAAGTCACTGTATTTCCCAATGCGGGCATCTCTATCGGAATGTCGATACACCATGCAGCTGCTGATGGGAGCAGCATGACCCATTTCAGGAAATCCTGGGCGTCCATCTGTCGATCCGGTGGAGATCTCTCGCTTATTACATCGCCACCGATCATTGATCGGACGGTGACGGCACGTTTCAAAGAGATCCAGAGAAATTACTTCTTAGAGCTGGAAAAACTTAAGGTGACATATAGACCTGAAGGGTCCGAGGTAAAGAAGAGTGAAGACCAAGAGGTGGTTCGAGCCACATTTGTCCTGGCTCCGTCTGATATCGATAGGCTCAGGCAGTGGGTCTTGGCCCGAGTCGAACCGGGTCATAAACTGACCCATTACTCGTCGTTCGTGCTAACGTACACATATGTGTGGGTTTGCCTAGTCAAACTTCGAAAGGTCGCGGGGGACAAAAATGTCCATGGTGCATTTGCTGTTGATTGTAGGGCCCGCTTGGACCCACCGCTACCGTCTGCGTATTTCGGGAACTGTATCGGCTTGTGTTTTGCCGAGTCAAAGGCGAGTGAACTCGGTGGAGAGAACGGGTTGGTGATCGGGTCGGAAGCAATTCGGAAAGCGATACTGGGACTGAACGGAGAGGTTTTGAAAGATGCCGAATTTTGGCCTCGGAAATATTTATCTTTATCGGGCGAGTTGTTATTAACGGTGGCCGGTTCGCCGAGATTTCGGGCCTACGAGACGGATTTCGGATGGGGTGGGCCCAAGAAGATTGAGTATGTATCGATAGAGAGAACAGGTGCCATGTGGCCCATGTCACTCGTAGAGACAAGAGACGAAGAAGGTGGGGTCGAGGTGGGGCTGGCTTTAACAAAACAAGAACATGTTGGTTTTGTTTCTATCTTTGAAGAGGGTCTCAAAGTTCTTACTTAGAGTTGAACTTTGTGTTTCAATTGCACCCAATTACATATCTTCCGTTGTGATATCCACACGCCTGTAGCATGTTTTCATCTTCAAACAAAGGACCGTTGTTTCATTTTTCCATGGAAAAAATGAAAGAATAAGCGTGTAGAAATACAAATGGGCCCACATATTCTATGATCCCAACCCTTGATCTGTTACGCGTTGCCATGGATAGGCTCCTATATTTGTAATTCTATTTGAGTATTTGTACCCTCGCTAAGCTCCATCTTGGAATTTTCATAGTTTGGAATTGTTTTGTTGAATGTGAACAATTTTTTTCCTTTTTTTTTTTATTTTTTTATCATTGATTGTTATCCCTTGCACCATAATTATTTGACCGTCACGTCAGATCAATTCTTTGGCTTAATTGGTAATCTGAGTTCAGTCCAACTTGGTGGGCAGTTCATTAATTGTGTTAGGAATAGTAGGGGTGTCATCGGATCCACCTATGTCTTAGTAAAGATCCATTCAAATCCCTTATTGGTCGGATCGGATTCGGAATGTTCTCCGGATCCTGCTTCTTGTGTCCCGGTCAAGTTCCATTCCAAATCGGACCGTCCATCGGAGTGTCCTAGTAGGTCCTACTTACAGAACAACAAAAATCTTAAACTTCTTCATTTGAATTGAACTCCAAAACATCCTCAATTCAGAAAAGAATTAGTCATCATATCTAATAACAACCCATGATTTTGATAAAGAATATGATTTATTGTTGAAAAGAACTCCAGTGTTCGATGGTGCGTAGGGGTGTTCCTTATTCGATTATAACCAAATAACCGAACCGAACCGAATTGGTTTGGTCGGTTCGGTTCGGTTTTTTTTCTTTTCGGTTCGGTTTCGGTTTTTTTTTTTTTTTTTTTTTAAATTCGGTTGTTCGGGTTCAATTTTAGTTATCTAAAAAAAAAATCGGTTAACCGAATAACTGAAATTATGGATAAAAACCATTATTTTTCCAAAAAAAATGCTATATGGTCACTCCGTATGATGATCAAAACCGTCTTTTTGATTTATCACAACTTAATTAGGTTGTGCTCAAAAAATCATTTCAATAGGATGATCCTAGCCCTCCGATCCATATCAAAATTTTGCTTTTTTTCCTATTTTTCTCCCACTATTCGGTTATAACCAAATAACCGAATTTTTAATCGGTTCGGTTTTTGGAAATTTCAGTTCGGTTTCGGTTATCGAAATTTGAAAACCGAAATTATTTCGGTTATCAAATTTCGGTCTATTCGGTTCGTTTATAACCGAACGAACACCCCTAATGGTGCGTGACGATAAAACTTTCTAGTAACTTAACTTTGTTGATAGTGAGTGGCAAGTTTACAGGAAGAAAAACCTATTGAGGAAATGAAGAGAAAAATATGTCTCAAAAAGGGGGGAAGTCAAAGTCATAAGCTAACATTTATGTCATTTTTATGAAATACCCCTCCTTTAAGACTTTCTATAAGAAATATTTTGAGGGTATTTTAGTGAAAGGACTTCGGATCGTGACTATCCGTCAGATTTTTTTTTACTTCGGATCACGATTCGAAATATTTTAGATCTTACAAAGAGGATCCAAAATATGTCCATGGATCCTTTTAGTGTGCCAAAATCCTGTCAATTAAGGTTCGGATTCGGTCTATCCATCGGACCATCTGGGTCCATTGACACCCCCGGAATAGTAATTAATTTGTCATGCTATTTTAGAGATACATAAGAAAGTCATTGTACACCTACACGAGTCGAGTCGGGTTTCTTTTTCTTTTTTTTATCTTTAAAACTGACCCCAGCCAAGATTTGATCGGGTTTTCCAACCTAAAACCTAACCCAACCCATGACCCATGATTGCCAGAGTTATTATCGGGTCGGGCCGATGCAGGCCAGGTAAAACCCAACCCAATTCCTTAGTATTTAACTAGTTAACAGCATCTCTTATTATTTTTTCTGTCGAAATTTTAATGGCACGAGCATTCTTGGCTCATGTTAGCATGGGTGTAAAATAAGAGACCCCACGCATGACTTGGGTGAAGATCGTGGGGCCCACTTATCAAAACATGGGGTAAAATGGTGGGCTGCACCCAATGCATTGTGTTGGGGACGTTGCCTTATTTTCCACCACTGTGTGTTGCTTGCGTGGGAGGGCAAAAGGTAAAAGGCAAGTTTTTTAGGTTTTTCGGAATCCTAGGATATAAAAAGAGATGGTTCTCTCTTGTGTTGTAGGCGGCAAGAGCGTTAATGAGAGAGAGAGAGGGTTTCTTGGGTTCCTCTTGGGGTTTTCTCTCGGATTACTCTTGGTTACGGTCTTGGTTGAGAAGCAAGGAAAGGATTGCGGGTTTGTGGGTTTTGCACTATCCATTGTAATCCTTATATATTGTTTCTCTCCTAAGGTCTTGGGTTGTAGCTAGCTTCTTGTTAATTTGTGTACAATCGGATCGTATTTGCACCGAGAATTTTCTCAGCACAATGGTTTGAATGGATTTGGTGGGACACCCTATCAGACATAGTGTAAAATGGTGGACCCCACCCTATGCATGGATTTGGGTGGAGAAGGTAGACCCATTCATGGTGTAAAATTGTACCATATGCAGGGTTCTAGTGGAGAGGATGAACCCTAATATATCAAAATAGTGTATAAAATAGTGGGCCTCATCCATGGGTGTTAAATAATGAGCCTCACCTTATCAAAACACGTGTATCCTCAATTGAAGTCTTTTCACTTAATTTCTCTTAGTTATGGCTGGTTCTCTCTTTTTTCGATCGGTAAGCTGGGGTTTGGCGGAGACCCCTTCCGGTCTATTTAAATGAGAAATTAACTGAGAAATTAAGTTATGGTTGGGCCTATCGAACCCTAGATCCATATTTTCAAATCACCACATGGTCCACATGTATAGGCCCCACTTGCTTTAATATTTTGGAAGATTGGATAGTCAAGAAAGCCCATTATCTATCAACGTCAAACCTTGATGGGACTACGGGAGTTGCAGGCGGGTACTTTACAAATAGAGGAAATTTATACAACAATCCTTGGTTTGAATATGGCAAATAATAAATTTGCCCCCTTTGTTTAATAAGCACACCCCATTTTGGTGGCTTCCGAGCTAAAAACAAAAGTAATTTTAGCTGGGATTGAGCCTCTACCTCACTGGTCAAGGCTCTGTTCTTCAACGAGAAGGTTGGAGGTTCAATCCCAGCTTACGTACCGAAAAAAGTGATTTTGGCTTTCGTTACAAAATTATTCCTATTTAGAAGAATGCTAAAGTGAACGGCGCCCATGTAGATGGTTTTTTTGGGAGGGCGCACTTCAGTTTAGAATTCCTTCGAGTAATTTGTCTAACTTGTACTTCTTCCCGTTCACAAGTATAGTTTTTTGGCACATTCTTTAAGAAAAAGATAATTGTTGTGCAAAAGTAAATGAAGGGACCAATTATTCAAGAAAAAGTACGGGATAGGATAGTAGTTTAGAGCAATTACGGATTTACAGTACTTTTAAAACAAGCATCAAGCACAAGTGATTCTTCAAAAATGGGTGAAAAAAAAACCCTAACACCCTTCTGACATGATCAGAGTCGTATGTTGCCCTTCCTGATGGATGAGAACGTCAATCATTATCTTTAAAAATTTTAGAAGATGAGGACGTCAATGTAGGGGGAGTGAAAATATAATCAAAAAGCGTTAAAGTTGCCCACTTTTCACGTCAAATCACATCATAACGGGAGCGCATGCGTATCTTTTGGATAATAACGGCTCACGTCTCTTTTGACTTATAACGGCAATGTTATTGAACATGTTATTATTTCCCACGCCTCTTTTGGCTTAGAATGCCGCCGTATTCTTGAGTACGCCGCCGGATTCAAGAAACACCAATCGTTCAAAGATATCAAGTACGCCGCCGGATTTTAGAGTACGCCGCCGGAATATCGAGTACGCTGCCGGATTTTCTAGGTTCAAACATGTGTTCCAAACATATTGAATATGCCGCCGGATTCTAAAGAACGCTGCAGAAATATCAAGAGGTACGCCGACAGAAATAGAGTGTAAGCGGAAGTAATAGGTATGCCGGCAGAAATAGGGTGTAAGCGGAAGTAATAGGTACGCAGGCAGAAATAATGGGTACGCCGACGGAATCTCATACAGAGAAGCGGGATTATTAGAAGACGCCACCGTTTCATATTGATGTCCAAGTGTCGTGGATCCGACGTCTATGCATATTGGCGACGGCCAAGATTTAAACGAACCCAAGGGACTTTGGGCTCAAAGAAATATTTCAAATCCAAACCAAACCAGCTATGTATAAAGGTGCCAGTGTTCCAAAAAGTTTTTCAACACATGTCAAGCATCCATCCGTCTCTAGTTGTTTTTGACGGCCAAGATAGAAACGAAGGTTCTGTCGGTTCAAATACACATTCAGACCAACCAAAAGAATCCTTGTGAAGCGCGCCAATTTAATGGGCAGTAATGAAAAAGGAAGCTCCTTTAGATTTCTGTTGATGTCAGAAGGGTATTGGGTCTTTTCTCCACCCCCTTTTGAAGATTCACCCGGGTTTGATGCTTGTTTTAAAAATTACCCGAAATCTGTAATTGCTCGAAACTACTACGCCATTCCATACTTTTCTCCTCGATGATCCAAATGGGAGGCAACTAGAAATACACGTGGGGCCCATTGGTGCGATGATCCAAATCATCTATTTGTTAGGCCTTGATATAGATTTGTCTTGGAGCAAAATCCACCCCACTGGGACGATTCTAACACTTTAATTTGTGGCGTGTGAAAGGTTGGGTGAGAAAATAAAAAAACAATGTTCAGTACTCATTTTTTTGGTTATTGGGACTTTGGTGGAATTTCTGCAGGAAACCCACGTTTGGTTGCTGGGCCCAAAATAATCCCAGGAACCAAGATAACACCGCACGAAACCTCAGGAAGGAAAAATAATAATCCCATGAACAAAAAATAAGCTTGCAGAAGAATTTTTTTCTTCCCAGCAGCTCAAGCAACCAAACAAAGCATTTTTTTTTCCCCACCGTAGTCCAGTCAACCAAATCGGGATACTTCCAGGGAGTTTTTTTTCCCACCAATCTCTCAGGAAGTTTTTTGTTCCACAAAAATCCCAAAAACCAAAAAAATTCCGGCAACCAAACGGCAATTTGGGTTGGGCTGGGTTGAGCTTTTGCTAAAAATGAATTGGAAATAACTTGAACCCAAGCCGTATATATGGTAGAAGCTCCACAAAAATTCTAAACAATCGACCCAAGTTGCACCCCTAGTTAGAATGATTCAATGGGGGTGGATTTTGATGAATGGCCTAGCCATAACAAGGCCTATCAGATAAATAGTTTGGATCATTGAACAAGTGGGCCCCACACGTTCTACAAGTCACTCCCGTGCATCCGTTATCTAAGGACACTCTAAATGGTTTGAGAAAAATAGGTATTTAAAAAAATTAAATTTCATGAGTCTAAATTTAATAGAAAATGTATGGAAATCAAGAGACTATGATTAAGCATTTAGCCAAATATGAGTAGATAAAATTTATGTAGCATACATTAAGCATTTAGCCAAATATTTAGATATTTTTCATGGGCTGAATATGGCCACTTCCCTACAAATTACAAATTAGGAGTTTATGGCTCAACAAACTACAAGACTTGGTTAATGAGTAAATCCAGTAATTTGAAACTTGATCTCACTCGTTAATCTAGACTAATGATCTAAGATCAATGGTTGGTCGCATAGTATCTTACATGTCGCTCTCACTAAATCTACTACAAAATCTCACCAGAGAAACTGTCTTGAAAACGAGCATTAACCCAGCTTAAACCTTCATAACTAACCATGGTTAAAGCTGCGTAGAGATGCCCATCATGCCCTAGGACTCTAGGAGGAGCCTAAGAGTAGAATCCTATTCTCTTAACTTAGCCCTAATAAAACCCCTTCATTAAATTAATCCCTCTTCTCAGTCTCCACTATTTCTTCGGGCAGCACAAGCATGGCATTTCCCCAAGCCTGCCCAGACTGCCCGTGGGACTCCACGTAAGCCCTGCGTAAATATTACGGGCAGTTTCTTCAGCTCTCTCTGTCTCTCTCTCTCTCTCTCTCTCTCTCTCTCTCTCTCTCACTGAGTTTCTGATTTTGATTTTTCCAGGTTTTAGTGGCGGAAAGCGTTAGATCTGTTAATTTTCGGTTCGGATCTTCATTCAAGGTATGTAATCTTTGTAGGATTTTTTTTCTCCAAGGATTTTTGCGTTTCCGAAGAAAATTAGGGCTTTTTTTTTGCTTGATTCCTTCCCTTTCTTGCTCGAATCTGAAGTTTTCTGGTGGTTTCTCGTTTTCTGGAGGGTTCGCCTTTTAAATGCCTAAGAAGCTGTTTGGATCCATGGATTTTATAATGCAGGATTGTAAAATACTGAATTTTACAGACTAAAACCTGTATTTTGTAAGGTAAAACCTCTTGATTTTATAGTCCATGTATTGTGATATTCAGGTTTTAGTTTGTAAAATCCAAGTTTTAGCTTATAAAATATAGATTTTAGCTCGGATTTTACATTCTGGATTATAAAATCCATGTGTCCATTCCAAACCGCCAGTAAGTTTTTGACCTGAATTTCTTGATTTCCCTCAGATTTCTTTCTCTTTTTCTCTGGTTCGTCAGCACTGATTCCATTAATTTTTTGTATTTTTTATTTATGGCTGCCAAACAAAACACGTGAATAAACAAACCCTAGCTTTCTCTAATCCTCGTCAAAATACGTCTTTTCCCGGCAAATGATTTACGATAAAGTTTCTATTTTTGTCTTCTTCCAAAATCTTTTTTTCCTTTAATTTTTCCGACCTTTTTGCAGATAAAGTTATTTTTACTCTCTGCGCGTAACGGGATTTGTTTGATCTAACGGTTGAGGGCTCTGAATCTAACGAGATAATCGCCGTATAGATGGAAACTAACCGGGGTCCGGTTCAAGTCTTCAGAAATCAGAGTTCGCTAACATGCGCCTCGGAAACCCTAGTTGGTTGGCTATCCTGCACTCTGGTCAAACCCCATCGTCCAACGCAAGTAAGTCAGACTAATCTTAATTAATTAAGAAGCTAATTATTACGTAACAGTCTATTATTTGATTGAGTATTGATTAAGCTCAGTGTTCTTTTTTTTTATCGTACGCTTTGGTTTTCAGAAGGTAGGTAAGAAAAGCTAGAACTGCGCGTCACATCTGTGTTAATGGTAGACGCTAACTTGCGCCGTGGGACCCCTTTTAATAACCGGTATTAGTTTGGTGGTTAGTGGTTACTTAATGGGTCCCACTTGGAGATATTTTCTTTCGGGGAATTGATATATTCACCGTATTTTTTTACTTGGGACATCCCCCTCGAGTGTAAAAGAGTTGTCATAAATACACTAGAGGTGGTTGTTCAAAGTAAAAAAAAGGGGGGCGAATATGCAACTTAAACTACTTACACATATTAGGCATTTAATATTAATAGCTATGGAGAAATTTACATGTATATAAGAAAGAGACGGTTCCTACACATGTGTAGAGAGTTCTCTGCACACTAGCTTATGGAGGCCCACATTGTTTGGGTGATCCAAGCCATCCATTTTAAAGGCCTTCACATAGATAGGGTGTCTACAAAAAATCAGATCCATTGGATCATCCCAACCCTACGATCCATAAGATCTGATTTTTTGTGGACACCCTATCTATGTGAGGGCCTTAAAAATGAATGGTTTGGATCACCCAAATAATGTGGCCCCACTGTATTTTAAGCTAGTGTGTAGATAACTTATCTACACATATGTGTAGGAACCGTTTTCTCGAAAGGGAGGAGAGAAATGTATATTTATAAGCCATTCTATCATTCCTCAAAGAGGAGATTCTATATTTATAAGCTTTTAGATAATCTTATGCCTGGAGAAAGCGTCCTCCATGGGGTCGTGGTCACTCACGACATTCTCAGGATTACAGGGGTGCAACTCGGGTCAGGTTCAACCCGAAAAATTCGTTGGTCGGGTTGTGTTTGAGCGGGTTCGGGCTGAGGAAGTTGAACCTGAGTCGGGTTCGGGTACTCGGGTTGAAGTGTCAGTTTGACCCGGCCCGCATCTTAACCTGACAACTTTTTTAAAATAAAAAAAGTTTTCCTTTTTTCAGTTTTGGTTTTTTTACAACATAAAAACCTAATGGGGAAAGATATAACTCAACCCGATCCGAATTGGGAAATCAGGTTCAGGTTGAAAGTCGGGTCCGGGTCCGGGTCCGGGTCCGGGTTAATGGTTTTGAGTTTCAGGTTGGGTTCTATTTGGGTTCAACCCGACCCGAGTTGCACCCCTAGTCGGGAATGCCCCATTCACCACATTCTTGATGAAACAGCCTTGCTGCCTCCTCATCCGTGCATTCAATCGACGGAGAGATGAAGCTGGCATAGAGAACCGATCCACCGCTACCATGATGGACTCGAAGCATCCTACCTTAGGTAATGCAAATATTGAGTCCATAAAGAAGCTTGCCCATCAACTTATATTTATAGTAATTCATATAAAATTTTAAGGTAAAAAATCAAGGTAAAACATTGGTCTTAAAAACTGAGATTTTATATGGTGAGTGCGCTCGAAGACCAGGATTGTTTAGAAAGTACAGTGGGTCTCATTTCATAGGATGATCAAAACCGTTCATTTGTTGGAACAGATAATCTCCATAGGATAATCCTAACCCTCGGATCTATTGAAGTTTCTATAATGTGCAGTCCCTATACAGACCGTAGGGTTAGGATCATCCTATGATGATCTATGGGGTTAACCTGTGCCATAACGGGTTAACCTATTTATGTTATGGCACGACAAATGAGCGATTTAGATCATCCTCCTGTGAAGTGGGCCCCACTACTTTATGAAAAAAATACTGGACTTCCCGCTGACACGCCATATAAAATCTCTAGAAAACAAAAGCTAAAGAGGCTGATCTCAGCCGTTTGCAAGCCCTTTGTTTTTCATGTGACCTACTTCGTTGATATGGAGGTTGTTAGACCACACATACAGTATATGTTTTGGATTGTTGAATTAGTTTATAAACTCTCATTTATGTTTTGCTGAATTTTCTATTCGAAGCATGAGGGATTATCAAACACATTTATATCTTGGATATATTTTATAATTCTTACTATTTTCAACAATGGGATAGTAATATTCTTGAATAGAAGCAGATGAGGTAAAAGAAATACCCTGGAAGAATCCCGGTATCCTATGTTTTGAGTAGTGCCACGCCATGACAATGGCTTGATTCCAACACTGGTTTAATGCCTTTAATTCTTAATTGGCCTTATCATTCTACATTCCAAGAAAAAAATTCTCTCAAACTAGAATTTGTAGACCTCTTTTCCAGAGTTTTTACCCTCAATCAGCAATATTTTGACAATGGAACTACTTGTGAACTAGTTTCAGGACCCATTGGGGCTATTATTAATCGGCAAACTTGGAGGCAAAGGAAATGATCAGAATGAAAAGCAACCAAAGCCGATCGACGGAGGAGAGGATGATGAAGACGATGACAATGATGGTGGTAGAGACGGAGGCTTTGGAGAAAGTGAGGAGGAACCCTCTTCAGAGGACGGAGGAGGTAACGATAACAACACGAACAACATCAATGGAAAAAATGCACCAGGTGGAGGACGAGGAGGAGGACAAGAAAATGGCGAGCACGATGACGATGAAGAGGAAGAAGCTGAGGATCACGATGATGAAGAGGAAGAAGATGAGGATGAAGGTGAGGAGGATGAAGAAGAAGTGGTAGAGGAAGAAGAGGAGGATCAAGAGGGCGAAGAGGAAGCCGAGGATGAGGAGGAAGAGACCCTCCAGCCCCCAAAGAAAAGGAAGAAGTGAAAGTTTTTTTCTGAAATATCTTTTGATATTCTGGCTCACGTGATCTAGCATTAGTTATTATGTTTAGTTTAATACCGATGCTTGTTTAAGATGTGGTTTATTTAGATATTATTATCTATGCATTGGAGGGAAAATAACTTGAGTTAAGGCAATGAGCCGAATGAGCAAATGATCTAGCATTAGTTATCAGATGCTTGCCTGCTTTATTAATAACTGTATAGAGCTGTCTCCTTTTGGATTTCATTAAGGTAAGAGAGCTCTAAACATAATTTTGCTGGTCTTCTGATGAAACTTGGAATGCTGAATGATCGATGTCAGTCTTCTGCGGATTCATGTCTGTTCATTTTAGGGCTGCAACTTGGGTCCGGTTTTACCCGACCCAAAAATAACATGGTCAGGATAAGAAATCATGGATCTTGGGTGAGTCGGGTTTTAAATGGGAAAACCCGACTCAATCTTGGGTAGGGCCAGGAAAAAATACACGAAATCTACTCATATGGGTGTACTGTAACTTCCTTAAATATCTCTTGAATAACATAGAAAGTTATTTTCCAATATAGTGGTACAATTGTTTTCATTGAGGTGATCATGTCTGTTATGTGAAAATACAGTGTCCTTAAATATACACTTGATAAGATAATTTAGAGATTTTTGGTGTGAAGATTTGTTTTTTTTTCTACAATCTTTAAAACGAGTTACTATTCTACGCTAAAAAATAAAAACCCGACCCGACCTGAGAAACTATCTTGGGTAGGGCTGGATTTACGAATCTCGGGTTTTCCTGTAAAAGATTAGACCCGACCCGCCCGACCCGAGTTGCAACCCTAGTTCATATATTAGCCAGTGCATACAAGTATGTTCTATTAGGGAGACTCCCTTTTTTCATGCCGACACTCACTTTCTTAAACATCATTAATATTAGTGGCTGATAGTTTTTGGGGAATTATGAGAGCCTTTTAACAGCTGATTAGAGAAGTGTAAAATGCAGTGGACCCTGAACTTAATGGCCATCTCGTTCTGTGTAGTGGACCCACATAACGGTGGCGCAAACACCTCCGATGCATAATGGCCACTTAATTTTTACACCCAAAACTAAACCCCTTGTGATGAAATCAATGTACCCCTCTCTTCCTCATGAAAAAACACCTATATCTTATGAAAAAGGATAAAAAGGACAAAATATCTGTGTCTCATATGTTATATGATAAAATAAACGACCAAAATATCTTTATCTTATAAAAATGATTAAAGTAATATCTTATAAGGGAGTGCTAATATCATTTCCCTTTCCTTTTTAAATAGGCTTTTCAGAGCCTTTTGGGAACTATAATAACCTTATGCCAGCCCTTTACATTTCTTTATCATTTCCCTTAAAAAAACGGACCAAAATTTCTCATAAATGATCAAAATACCCTTACCTCACGTACAATGAATAAAAACACACCATATCTCATTGAAAATTACCATAGTACCCATTTCCTGTTGAAAAGACCAAAATACCCACTTCTCAAGGGAATTATGAAAATACCTATATCTTATAAAAGATAGGGAAAATTCTCAAAAAAATGTAATTTTTATCTTAAAATCTCAAAAAAGGGTGAAGTTGGCTAATTTCTCAAAAAGGGGTGAAACGCATCCTAAGGATTGCTTTAGGACGAAAATGCCCTTATGTTGCCTTTCCCTTTAATAAAATAAGCAACAAATCCCAACGCATTTCACATAACATTTTGACCTTTTCCCACCTCTCTCTCTCTCTCTCTCTCTCTCTCTCCACAACAGGAACAATTGAGGGACCCCCCAAAATTCTCCTCCTTGGTGAGTTGGTGCCCAAATCCAACCCACTAGGGAATCACATTTTCTACCCCGAAACCACTAGGGAACCACATTTTCTACCCCGGAACCACTACGGAACAAAATTTTATACCCCGTAACCACTAGAGAACCATATTTTATACCTCGGAACCACTACGGAACCACATTCTATACACCGGAACCACTAAGGAACCACATTTTATACCCCGGAACCACTAGGGAACCATATTTTCTACCCTCGGAACCACTAGGGAACCACATTTTATAAGTCGAAACCACTAGGGAACCACATTTTATACCCCGAAACCACTACAGAACCACATTTTATACCCCGGAACCACTAGGGAACCACATTTTATAGCTTGGAACCACTAGGGAACCACAATTAACCACTAGGGAACCACATTTTCAACCCCGGAACCATTAGGGAACCACATTTGATACCTCAGAACCACTAAGGAACCACATGTTTTATCCCGGAACCACTAGGGAACCACATTTTATAAGTCCAAACCACTACATAACCACATTTTCCACCAAGGAACCATTAGGGAACCACATTTTATAGCTCGAAACCATTAGGGAACCACAATTTTGACCCCGGAACCACTATGGAACCACATTTTCTACCCCGAAACCACTACGGAACAAAATTTTATACCCCGGAACCACTGGGGAACCACATTTTATACCTCGGAACCACTACGGAACCACATTCTATACACTAGAACCACTCCGGAACAACATTCTATACCTCGGAACCACTAGGGAACCACATTTTATAACCCGGAACCACTAGGGAACCACATTTTATACCTCGGAACCACTAGGGAACCATATTTTCTACCCCGGAACCACTAGGGAACAACATTTTATAAGTTGAAACCACTATGGAACCACATTTTCTACGGCGGAACCATTACGGAACCACATTTTATAGCTCGAAACAATTAGGGAACCACAATTTTCACCCCGGAACTACTAGGGAACCACATTTTCTACCACGGAACCACTAGAGAACCACATTTTATACCTCGAAACTACTAGGGAACCACATTTTATACCCCGGAACCACTAGGGAACCACCATTTATACCCCGGAACCACTAGGGAACCACTAGGGAACCACATTTTATACCTCGGAACCACTAGGGAACCACATTTGATAGCCCGGAACCACTAGGGAACTACATTTTCTACCTTGGAACCACTACGGAATCACATTTTCTACAATTTATACCCCGGAACCACTAGGGAACCACATTTTATACCTCAGAACCACTACGGAACCACATTTTCTACCCCGGAACCACTGGGAAACCACATTTTATACTCCGGAACCACTAGGGAACAACATTTTATACCCCTGAATCACTAAGGAACCATATTTTATACCCCAGAACCACTAGGAAACCACATTTTATACCTCAGAACCACTACGGAACCACATTTTATACCCCGGAACCACTAGGGAACCACATGTTCAGCGGTAAAAAATATCTTCGAACCACTAAATTGTGTTTCCGAGGCCTAAGTAATGGTTCCAATAGGTTTTAAACACCAATGATACGTCAATGATGACTTTTAAAACCACTAAAATACTGTAATAATATACCAAACACTAGTTGGACTCTTGGAACTACAATTTTGAGTCTTGGAACCACTATGTAACCTCTCGAAACTACTAAATTGTGGTTCCAAGGCCTACGTAATGATTCCAATATGTTCCAAACACTAATGATATAGTCATGATCCCTTTCACAACCAATAAAGTAGTATTACAATGTACCAATCACTTGGGAACCATAATTTACAGTCATGAAACCACTATTTAACCTTCGAGGAACCACTAAATTGTGGTTCTGAAGCCTAACTAATGGTTCCAAGAGTCCAAGTATACATACGATGTCCAATCAGGCTTCTCTCTATACACACACACACACACAAAGAGAGAGAGGATAGAGAGAGAGAGTTAGAGAGAGAGAGGTCAAGATAAACATGGTAATATCCAAACAAAGAGGCTGGTAAAACATGAAAACAACGCACAAATAACATGAAAAACATGAAAACCCAAGAAATCATGAAAACATGAAAACATGAAAAGAATATGTAAACCTTATTCAAGTAGAGGAGAATGGCCATACTCGGAGCTATGTTTATCAACCAAGAAGAAACAAGTAATGATGTTTTTTTTCCAAAAGACTGTGGTTGTTATTCACGTTGGATGAGCTACCAAGGTATCCAACAATGGTGTTTTTCACGTTGGAAGTTGGTTGGGGAAGAAGAAAGATAAGGTGGTAGGTCAAATAGCTTAGGAAAATGAGCTTATAAAGTTGGTGGGAAAAACAAGGGGTATATTTGTCCTAAAGGCCTATTTTCGTACCCTGACAGCCCCTTTTTTATAAATTTGAAATGACTACCCTTTTTTCACAATATAATGAAAACTTTGCATTTTTCTAACAATTTTTCCTTTATTATATTTCATCTATATATTATTATCTCTCCTCTCTCTCTCTCTCTCTCTCGTCTCGTCATTGCTTTGCCCCACACGGTGCAAGTGCTCAAGCAGACTCGAGTCTCTCCGCCACCCGGCTCGGTCGCCAACACCTCCGTCGTGCTCAACTTCTTCGACGTCATATGGCTGCAATCAACCCCAGTCCAAATAGTCTTCTTTTACGAACACCCACTCCCCACAACTCACTTCCTACAAACCACCCTTCCCAACCATAAAAACTCCCTCTCTCTCTCTCTCCAACTCTTCTACCCTCTCGCCGGAAATCTCATTCTCTCCCCACAAACAGGCCATGGCCACCACGAGATCAGTCTCTTTAACCGTAGCCGAGTCGGATTCTGATTTCTACAAACTCACTACAAACCACCCCCGAGATGTAACACAATTCCATCCTCTAGTCCCTCCTCTTCAAACCACCTCAAGCAACGAAAAAATTCCAGTTCTTGCCTTGCAAGTCACTGTATTTCCCAATGCGGGCATCTCTATCGGAATGTCGATACACTATGCAGCTGTTGATGGGAGCAGCATGACCCATTTCAGGAAATCCTGGGCGTCCATCTGTCGATCCGGTGGAGATCTCTCGCTTATTACATCGCCACCGATCATTGATCGGACGGTGGCGACACGTTTCGAACAGATCCAGAGAAATTACTTCTTAAAGCTGGAAAAACTTAAGGTGACATATAGACCTGAATGGTCCGAAGTCAAGAAGAGTGAAGACCAAGAGGTGGTTCGAGCCACATTTGTCCTGGCTCGGTCTGATATCGATAGGCTCAGGCAGTGGGTCTTGGCCCGAGTCGAACCGGGTCATAAACTGACCCATTACTCGCCGTTCGTGCTAACGTACACATATGTGTGGGTTTGCCTAGTCAAACTTCGAAAGGTCGCAGGGGAAAAAAATGTCCATGGTGCATTTGCTGTTGACTGTAGGGCCCGCTTGGACCCACCGCTACCATCTGCGTATTTCGGGAACTGTACCGGCGTGTGTTTTGCCGAGTCAAAGGCGAGTGAACTCGGTGGAGAGAACGGGTTGGTGATCGGGTCGGAAGCAATTCGGAAAGCGATACTGGGACTGAACGGGGAGGTTTTGAAAGATGCCGAATTTTGGCCTAGGAAATATTTATCTTTATGGGGCGAGTTGTTATTAACGGTGGCCGGTTCGCCGAGATTTCGGGCCTACGAGACGGATTTCGGATGGGGTGGGCCCAAGAAGATTGAGTATGTATCGATAGAGAGAACAGGTGCCATGTGGCCCATGTCACTCGTAGAGACAAGAGACGAAGAAGGTGGGGGCGACCCCACCTTCTTGGAATTTTCATAGTTTGGAATTGTCTCGTTGAATGTGAACAATTTTTTTCCTTTTTTTTAATTTTTTATCATTGATTGTTATCCATTGCACCATAATTATTTGACTGTCACGGCAGATCAATTTTTTGGCTTAATTGGTAATCTGAGTTCAGTCCAACTGGTGGGCAGTTCATTAATTGTGTTAGGAATAGTAGGGGTGTCAATGGATCCACTTCGGATCGGATCCACCTATGTCTTAGTAAAGATCTATTCAAATCCCTTATTGGTAAGATCGGATTCGGAATGTTCTTCGGATCCTACTTCTTGTGTCCCGGTCAAGTTCCATTCCAAATCGGACCGTCCATCGGAGTGTCCTAGTAGGTCCTACTTACAGAACAACAAAAATCTTAAACTTCTTCATTTGAATTGAACTCCAAAACATCCTCAGTTCAGAAAAGAATTAGTCACCATATCTAATAACAACCCATGATTTTGATGAAGAATATGATTTATTGTTGAAAAGAACTCCAGTGTTCGATGGTGCGTAGGGGTGTTCCTTATTCGGTTATAACCAAATAACTGAACCGAACCGAATTGGTTTGGTCGGTTTGGTTCGGTTTTTTTTCTTTCGGTTTGGTTTCGGTTTTTTTTTTTTTGTAAATTCGGTTGTTCGGGTTCGGTTTCGGTTATCTCAAAAAAAAATCGGTTAACCGAATAACTAAAATTATGGATAAAAACCATTATTTTTCCAAAAAAAATGCTATATGGTCACTCCGTATGATGACCAAAACCGTCCATTTGATTTATCACAACTTAATTAGGTTGTGCTCAAAAAATCATTTCAATAGGATGATCCTAGCCCTCCGATCCATATCAAAATTTTGCTTTTTTTTCCTCTTTTTCTGCCACTATTCAGTTATAACCAAATAACCGAATTTTTAATCGGTTCGGTTTCGGTTCAGTTTTTGGAAATTTCAGTTCGGTTTCGGTTATCGAAATTTGATAACCGAAATAAATTTGATAACCGAAATTATTTCGGTTATCAAATTTCAGTCTATTCGGTTCGTTTATAACCGAACGAACACCCCTAATGGTGCGTGACGATAAAACTTTCTAGTAACTTAACCTTGTTGATAGTGAGTGGCAAGTTTACAAGAAGAAAAACCTATTAAGGAAAGGAAGAGAAAAAGATGTCTCAAAAAAGGGGGAAGTCGAAAGTCATAAGCTAACATTTACGTCATTTTTATGAGATACCCCTCCTTTAAGACTTTCTATAAGAAATATTTTGAGGGTATTTTAGTTAAAGGACTTCGGATCGTGACTATCCATCAGATTTTTTTTTACTTCGGATCACGATCCGAAATTTTTCAGATCTTACAAAGAGGATCCAAAATATGTCCATGGATCCTTCTAGTGTGCCAAAATTCTGTCAATTAATGTTCGGATTCGGTCTATCCATCGGACCGTCTGGGTCCATTGACACCCCCGGAATAGTAATTAATTTGTCATGTTATTTGAGAGATACATAAGAAAGTCATTGTACACCTACACGAGTCGAGTCAGGTTTCTTCTTCTTCTTTTTTATCTTTAAAACTGACCCCACCCAAGATTTGATCGGGCTTTCCAACCTAAAACCTAACCCAACCCATGACCCATGATTACCAGAGTTATTATCGGGTCGGGCCGATGCAGCCCAGGTAAAACCCTACCCAATTCCTTAGTATTTAACTAGTTAACAGCCTCTCTTATTATTTTTTCTGTCGAAATTTTAATGGCACGAGCATTCTTGGCTCATGTTAGCATGGGTGTAAAATAAGAGACAACACGCATGACTTGGGTGAAGATCGTGGGGCCCACTTATCAAAACATGGGGTAAAATGGTGGGCTGCACCCAATGCATTGTGTTGGGGAAGTTGCCTTATTTCCCACCACTGTGTGTTGCTTGCGTGGGAGGGCAAAAGGCAAAACGCGAAAGGCAAAAGGCAAGTTTTTTGGGTTTTTAGAAAACCTAGGATATAAAAAGAGATGGTTCTCTCTTGTGTTGTAGGCGGCAAGAGCGTTAATGAGAGAGAGAGAGGGTTTCTTGGGTTCCTCTCGAGGTTTCTTCTTGGGGTTTTCTCTCGGATTACTCTTGGTTACGGTCTTGATTGAGAAGCAAGGAAAGGATTGCGGGTTTGTGGGTTTTGCACTATCCATTGTAATCCTTCTATATTGTTTCTCTCGTAAGGTCTTGGGTTGTAGCTTGCTTCTTGTTAATTTGTGTACAATCGGATCGTATTTGCACCGAGAATTTTCTCAGCACAATGGTTTGAATGGATTTGGCGGGACACCCTATCAAACATAGTGTAAAATGGTGGACCCCACCCTATGCATGGATTTGGGTGGAGAAGGTAGACCCATTCATGGTGTAAAATTGTACCATATGCAAGGGTTCTAGTGGAGAGGATGAACCCTGATATATCAAAATAGTGTGTAAAATAGTGGGCCGCATCCATGGGTGTTAAATAATGAGCCTCACCTTATCAAAACACGTGTATCCTCAATTAAAGTCATTTCACTTAATTTCTCTTAGTTATGGCTGGTTCTCTCTTTTTTCGATAGGTAAGCTGGGGTTTGGCGGAGACCCCTTCCGGCCTATATAAATAGTGGTTCGAAGGTATAAATAGTAGTTCCAAGGTAGAAATATTGCTTCACACAATCTAATATTACTTCAATGGATGTCAAAGTTGCAATGAATGTATGAACAATGAGTTAAATAGTTGTCTAAACAGTTAGATCTCATAGTAGTTCATAGTTTACATGACCTAATACTTGTTCCGTTTCGAGACTTTAAATTGTAAGATTGAAATAGTTATGTAATCAAAACCACTATAAAAGGTGAGAATGACTGTATTATTGAATTTTAAACACTCGGAACCACTAATTGTACCTAGGAACTACTAATTTTACCTAAGAACCACTAATTATACCTTTTCACATGTTTTACACCTGTCTGACGGAATGGTGGAAAGGTCGACCTGTAATTGGTCTTCCTACCTGTTTGGTCAAATGGTGAAAAGGTCGACCTGTCAAGTAAAATTCCCACCTGTTTGTACATATGCTATAAAGGTCGACCTATAATGGCAAATTCGCACCTATTTGGGAAGAATGTAAAAGGGTCGACCTTCAGGTGTGACCCGTACAATACTATTTGCATTGTATTTCATTAGATCACCCTGTGGAAATGATTTTTTAGGCACAACCTATTTGCATTGTGGCTTATCTAAAGGACGGCTTGGATCATCCTATGGTGTGGTATGGGTGGGGCCCACGTTGTTCAAAGATGGTGGGGCCAAAAGAAACCGTTGGTGGAATGGTGGGCCCATCTTTGAACAACGTAGGCCCCACCCATACCACACCATAAGATGATCCAAACCGTCAATTAGATGGGCCATTAACGTAAATATGTTGCGTCCCAAAATATCATTTCGATAGGCTGATCCTAGCCCTTCGATCTAAATAGAAACTACATCTTATGCAACCTCTATAGACTGTAGGGTTGTGATCATCCTATGGAAATGATTTTGGGGCACAACCTATTGACATTGTGGCCCATCAAATGAATGGTTTGGATCATCTTATGGAGTTGGCCGTATAGTAACATTAAGGCCCGTCCACAATATAGGATGATCCAAGCCGTCCATGGTTTGGATAATCCTATAGAGTTGGTCGTACAGTAACATTAAGGCCCAATCGTAGGCCCCACCTATATTTTTCAAATTGAAGCGTATCGTCCACAACATAGGATGATCCAAGCTGTCCATGGTTTGGATCAATCTATGGTGTTGTTTGTACAGTAAAATTAACCCAATTTAGGCCCCACCCATTTTTTAAAAATGAAGTGTACCGTCCAGACCATAGGATGATCCGAGCCGTCCATTTGATGGGCCATAACATTAATGGCTTGTGCCCCAAAAATTATTTGCATAGGATTATCACAACCCTCCAATGTATAGAGGTTTCCATAATAAGCAATTTCTCTTTATATCTGAGGGCTAGGATCATCATATGGAAATAGTTTTTTGGGACACAACCTATTTACGATGTGGCCTATCAAATGGACTGCTTGGATCATCCTATGGTCCGGACGGTACACTGTTATAGTGAGTTGGATTTGGGCACCAACTCACCAAGGAGGAGAATTTTGGGGGGTCCCTCAATTGTTTCTATTGTGGAGAGAGAGAGAGAGAGAGAGAGAGAGAGAGAGAGAGAGAGAGGTGGGAAAAGGTCAAAATGTTAGGTGAAATGCCTTGGGATTTGTTGCTTATTTTATTAGAGGGAAAGGCAACATAAGGACATTTTCGTCCTAAAACAATCCTTGAGATGTGTTTCACCCCTTTTTAAGAAATTAGCCAACTTCACCCTTTTTTGACATTTTAAGATAAAAATCACATTTTTTTGAGAATTTTCCCTAAAAGATAAGCAAAGTATCCCATAAAAATGACCAAAATATCCTTATCCCATGTCAAATGACAAAAATCCTCTTTTCTCATAAAACATGACGAAATTAATCTAAAATGATAAAAATATATTCCAATCTCATGTAAAATTTTTAGATTATCCTTACAAAAAATTACTAAAATACCCATATCTCATGGATATCTAATGAAAAATGACAAAAATACCCACATCTTATGACAAATGATAAAAAAAAAACATAATCATATGCCATAAAAATGATAAAAATTCATCACATGAAAATTAACCGCAGCACTCTTGTAAAAAAATGGCCAAATGCCAAAAACAGCTATACATAAAAAAAATGACAAAAAACTCCTATCTTATTATAATAATAAAAGACAATTGATATTCGCACTACCATGTTTTGATAATAAGACCAAATTACCTTGTCTTTTCTAATTTAACCAGCAGTCAAAAGGCTTGTACAATACCCAAAATACTCTCACCAGCCATTAAAAAAGAAAAGGCAAGCCGAGTTCGACCCATAATCAAAACATGGTAGTGCAAATACAGTAGTCAAATAAAATACACAATATCTAACGAAAAAATGCGATAGGCAGGCGTAACCTAATCCATGAGAGCATTCCAAGAATATGCCCACAAAGACCTCGTTCAATACTCGGGTGATGGCATAGATGACGATCTAAACCTTTTCCCTTAGCTGAGAATCGGCCAAAGTAAGCCCTCAGCAGACTCTGCTGGAACTTCCTACAAGGCATTCCGTGGTTAACTCAACTAGCCTAATTAGAAGTTGGTCTCAATGAGAGAGCCCACACGAGTCTCATGTGAGTAGAACCCAACCGAGCTTAAAATGTCAACTTGCCAAACGAATTAGTTTATGACTCAATCTTAAGTATCAATTGATCATCACTTGGTCAAGCCCTTCACATCATTTTCCCACAATGAGAGAAACTCCTCTCTGCCAAGTTCAGATGGACATACTGAGGAATTATCTTCCATTGATCAGATACACGGAGTAGACACCTGTGTCGATTTCCACATGCCTTCAACTAAGGAGATTACAATACCATCAATGTTTTTTTTTAAACAGTTGGCATGCGCTCCTGACTCGACTATCAATAATATGACATTTAAACTTAGCTTGCCTGAAAATCAAACCTCATTGCAACATTTCATCAAGCAATTGCATGCACCTTACAACAGTGTTGATTCTAATCTAGGGCTTCTCTTATTGACACATCACAAGCGCCATCAAATGACCCACCTTTAAAGAATAATTACAGGATGAAGGTAAAATCAAACTAAATAAGCAAAAACTAAGCCCACAAACGAGAATTGATTCCCTTCAAAAAGTTCCAATATTCATCATCACTCAATCAGTCAAAGCCCGTTATGCCACTCGCACACAATTGGAGAAACTCGTCTCTGACTAGCGTAGGTGGACATATTCAGGAAGTTTCTTACATTGGTTACACACATGCCACTCAGAAAATAAGCCCATCAAACGGTTGGCATGGGCCACTTACTCAACTAACAAAAATATATAGATAACCCAAACATCCTAGCCAGCCCCAACATTTCATCAAGCAATTGCATGCACCTGTGTTTCCTAGTTTAATAATTTGACGCCCAAAACAAAACATAATTGGCCTTTCATCAAACAAATGGCATGCATCAGCAATGTGTGTTGGTTTCACTACCTAATCTCGAACAAATTTCACTTGCTTGCAAGAGTCTCCCGTCTTCTAGAAACACTCATCATCATTGTAGACATCAAATACAACCATTCTTCAATTCTAATTTCTTCTAGAACTCCTAAAACTCATCATCAACGCCATAAGCATCACAAACAGGCATGTCGAATTATAACTCTCAATCAAAAATATTCAAGGCTCCAACTCATAGATTCCATTAAATCAGACTATACAACATTAGAGTATGGGAAAGTACAACTCAGAATATTGATTGATTTCGACCTTGACTACCCTCAAATTAGATCCTACAACATTAATTGATTTCAACCCCGGCTTCTCTTGGCACGCTACAAAAGTACAAATTGTACCATGTGATCCACCTTAAGTGTCCACATCACAAACAATTCCAACTTGTCTTGCAGCAACTCCAAATCGTAAATACTCACTCTAACTATGTATTGTGGCAAATTATAACTCACATAAGAACTTCCTCTAATGCTAAAAGATGCACCAAAAAATGATCAAGGAGACCAATGTACCCAAAGGGACAGAGGGCATATAGGGGTTCACACCTCTAAATCCCAATAAACATAAACACCATAATGGCCTTATTGAATCAAAAAGTCTCAACAAATTTAACAAAATTGGATCCTACAACACTGTTGATTCCAAACTCGGCTTCTTTAGTTGACGCATTATAAGCAGTATCAAATGTTCCACCTTTAAAGATAATTATAAGGTATAGGTTAGAAAAATCAAGTTAAAGAAGCAAGAAATAACCTCACAAATGAGAAATGATTCCTTTTAATAGGTTTTACTATTCACTACACTTCAACAGGCCCTTTACATCATTCTCCCAGAATTGGAGAAACTCAACTCTAACAAGTGTAGAAGGACATGTTGGGGAAATTTCTTCCATTGATTAGATACAACTAGCAGACACCCACGTCGATTTTTCATGTGTATTCTACCAAGGACCTCACTATACCATCAAACAGTTGGAATATCCCACTTACTCAACTAACAATAATACAACCTTTAAAGTTAGTTTGCCCGAAAATCAAAACCCACTCCAACATTTTATCAAGCAAGTGCATGCACCTTATGTGTTTGTCCGTTTAAAAATTTTATGCCCAAAAACAAAACACATCTTTGGCTTCTAATATCAAACAAATGGCATGCATTATCAATGTTTGTTGGTGTTACTACTTAATCTCCAACAAATTTCACTTGCAATAGCCTCACATGCGTTCCAGATCTAGAAACTCTTATCATCAATGTTGACATCATATACAAGCAATCTCTAATCCTAATTTTTTCTAGACAACTAAAACTCATCATCAACGTCATAAGCATCATAAACAGGCTCCCATAATTACAAACTCTCAATATTAAGTATCCACTTCTTGAAGGTGATTGAAAAGGCATGGAGATCCGTAGATTCCCCAAAATCAGATCATGCAGCATTGCTTGATTTCATCTACGGCTTCTTTTAACACGCTCCAAGTTGCAACAAATGATGCAACTTTCTCTGTGTCCACATCACGAGTAATTTCAACTTGTTTTGCAACAATTGGTAACGGCAAACATTCACTCTATGCCTCGATTATGGCAAAGTAATACTCAGAATATTTTGATTGATTTTTACCTTGACTTCTCTCAAATTAGATCCTACCAATGTTTAAAAACTCTTTGACTCGACTTGGAACTCGCCAGAGTCGACTCCCTTTTACCTTGGCCGCGTTCCGCATTGCACCGCATTCGCATTCCGCATTTTGCCCTACAATCAATAAAAAAACTCCTTTAACTCTCGAGTTATGACCGCGTCAACCGCGTTCCGCGTCACATCTGCGTTTTTAAACACTGGATCCTACAACATTAATTGATTTTGACCTAGACTTCTTGTAGCACACTACAAGTGACACCAAATGATCCACATCACGAATAATTTCAACTTGTTCGCTCTGAGCCTCTAACTGTATATTGTGGCAAATTACAACTCGCATGAGAAATTTCTCTAATGACAAATTATGAACAAAAAATGATCAAGGAGATCAATCTACCCCAAAGGGAGATAGGGGAGATAAAGGTTGACATTCCCAAATCCTCAACAGCATAAACACCCATCTCTGACAAAGTTTAGATGGACATATTGAGGAAATTTTCTCCATTGATCAGATGCATGGACCAGAAACTCAATGTCGATTGTAATGTTTATGTACCAAAGAGCTTGCTATACCTATACCATCAAATGGTTGGCAAGCGCCTCTTACTCAACTAAAAATAATGTAACCCTTAAAGTAAGCTAGCCTGAACAACAAACCCCACTCCAGCATTTCATCAAGCTATTGCATACACCTGCCAGTTTAACAAATTGATGCCCAAAAACAAAACATGTCATTGGCCTTTAATCAAATAAATGGCATGCATCTTCAATGTTGGTGTACTACTTAACCTCCAACAAATTTTGCTTCCTTGGCATAGTCTCCCGCCTTCTCTAGCACACTCTCTAGATCTAGAAACTCTCATCATCATTATAGACAATATACAAGCATTCTTTAATCCTAATTTCATCTAGAACTCCTAAGACTCGTCATTAGCAGCATAAACATCGTAAACAGGCTTGTCAAATTACGAACCCTCAAGCTTAAGCATGGTTTTAAATTTCGGGTTCAGTTTTGGTGTCGGCCTCAGCTGAAAACGAAATTTCAGTGGCAATTCGGTTTCGGTGGAAATTTAGGTGAAAATCTTATAATTTCGGCTGAAACCATTTTGGTTAGAAGTTTCATTGGAAACTTAGTAGAATCACAGAAATATGTAGAAACATATGCAACTTATAGACCTTCATATGAAACTTCAAGAAATACTTGAATAAGCACAAATACACTTATAAACAATCACATGAGCAAGAAAACCATCCATGGTGGTTTAATAAGATCGAACACTTAGTCACATGTTGTAACACATGTCTGATAATTCAGTAAATACCACATTTCACATGAAATTCGTATAAATTTTTATACGTAATACAAAGTAAAACACATTCATATAATATTTTTTTTTTTTAATGGTTCTTGATGTGGACACAAAAAAGAAAGCCGCATCATTTGTTGCAACTTGTAGCGTGTTGGTTTTGGTGGGGATGGAAACTTAAAACATATCCATATAATATACCACTATTTCACTTACGATTTTGGTATCGGTATGCATTTCAATTTCTGCATCATTTCTGTGGGGATGGAAACTAAAACATTTTTGTTGTTTCATGTCGGTTCGGTGGAAATTTAAGACAAGTCTCTACCACACTCTCCCACATGTGTTGTAACACATGTCTGATAATTCAGTAATACCACATTTCACATGAAATTCGTATAAATTTTTATACAAAATACAAAGTAAAACATATCCATATAATATACCACTAATTCACTTAACGATTTTGGTATTGGTATGCGTTTCAATTTCAGTATCATTTCGGTGGGGATGGAAACTTAAACATTTTTGTTGTTACGTGTCGGTATCGCTGGAAATTTAAAACAAAGTCTCTTGCACACTCTCCAAATCTAGAAACTCTCATCATCATTACAGACGTTACAAGTATTTTGTAATCCTAATTTCTTCGAAGTCCTAAAACTCACCATCAACGCCATAGACATCATAAACTTGTTGTTAGAATTGCGAACTCTCAATCTTAAATATCAACCTCTTGAAGGAGATTGATGGACAAGGCATGGAAACCCATAGATTCCCCCAAATCAGATCATGAAACATCGATTGATTTCAACTTAGGCTTCTCTAACCATGCTACAAGTTGCAACAGACGATGCACACTTCTCTGTGTCCACATCACGAATTATTTCAACTTGTTTTGTAGCACTTGCTAATCACAAACACGGTATAAGACTCAATTATGTAAAATTACAACTTAGAATATTGATTGTTTTCGACCTGGACTTCCCTCAAATCAGATGCTACAAAATTGATAGATTACGACCTATACTTCTCTTGGCATGCTACAAGTTGCACCAAAGGATCCCCTTTCTATGTGTCCACATCACGGACAATTCACACTTGTTTTGCAACAACTGCAAATGGCAAATACTCGCTCTATGCTAAATGGTTCATCAAAAAATCATCAAGGTCAATCTACCCAAATGGGAGAGAGGATAAAGAGGTTCACACTCCAAACTCCTTACCATAAACACCATAAATGACCTCACTGAATTGAATAATCTCAACAACATTTTGCATTACAATCTCAGTTTCTCTTATTGAAACGTTACAAGCCAGATGACCCGGCTTTAAAGATGATTAAAGGTTGGAAGTAACTAAAGTAAAGCAAAAGAAGCAAAATATTAGATCACAAACTAGAAATGATTCCCTTTAATAGATTCCAATATTTATCATTACTTAGCCAAGCCCTTTACAGCATTCTCCTACAATTGGAGAAACTCATCACGTACAAGTTAATATGGCCATACAAGTCAGGATGGACATATTGAGGAAATGCCTTCCATTGATTACATACATGGCGCAGACACCGTGTCAATTTTCATGTGTCTTCTAACAAGAAGCTTATTATTACAACAGCAATGTTTTTCTCAGGCGGTTGACATGTGCCTCTTACACAACTAACAATAATATCACCTTTAAAGTTAGCTTGCCCGAAAATCCAACCCCGCTTCAACATTTCAACAAGCAATTGCCTGCACCTTATCATCAATGTTTGGGGGTGTTACCACTTAATCTCCAACAAATTTCATTTCCTTGCAATAGTCTCCCGCACACTCTCCAGTTCTAGAAACTCTTATCATCATCGTAGACATAATATGCAAGCCTATTAAAAAAAAAGAAAAAAAGACATAATATGCAAGCATTCTTAAATACTAATTTCTTCTAGAACTACTAAAACTCATCATCAACGCCATAAACATTATAAACAGGCTCGTCGAATTACAAACTCTCAATCTTACGTATCAATAAACATCATCTACTTGAGGTGAGACCAAGTAAAAAAAAAGATTTGAAATCAACAAATTTCCCCAAATTGGATCATAGAACATTGTTAATTCCATTCTCGGCTTCTCTTATTAACACGTTACAAGCTGCATCAGATGACTTTTTTTTTTTTGAATGGTGCTTCCTAATACTGCATCAGATGATCCACTGTAAAGATAATTTAAGGATCCAAGTAAGTTAAATCAAGCTGAATAAGCAAACAATAAGTTCACAAACGAGAAATGATTCCCTTGAATAGGTTCCAATATTCGTCTTTACTTGGTCAAGACCTTCAAATCATTCACCCTAATTGGAGAAACACAGCTCTGATAAGTTTAGATAGACATTGATGGAATTTCTTTCATTGAATAAATACAAGGAGCAGATACTCGTATCGATTTTCATGTGTCTTCAACCAAGGAGCTTGCTATACCAGCAACGTTTTTCTCAAACAATTGGCATGCGCCTCTTAATTAACAATAAAGTGACCTTTAAAGCTAACATGCGTGAAAATCAAACCTCGCTCCAACATTTCATCAAGCAATTGCATGCACCTTATCTGTTTGCCAGATTAACAATATGATGCCCAAAAACAAAATACATCTTTGAACTTTTATCAAACAAATGGCATGCATGAACAATGTTTGTTGATGTTACTACGTAATATCCAACAAATTTCACTTCCTTGCAAGGGTCCCCCGCCTTTTCTAACAGACTTCAAATTTAGAAACTCTCATCATCATTGTAGACATTATATACAAGCATTCTTTAATCCTAATATCTTTTACAAAACCAAAAACTTATCATCAACGACATAAACATCATAAATAGACTCGTCGAATCACAAACCCACAATCTTAATTATCAATTTCTCGAAGGTAATTGAAAAACAAGGCATGGAAATGAGAAGAATCCCCCAAATTACATCATGCAACATGGATTGTTTTCAACTTCAGCTCTTTTAACAAGCTACAAGTTAAAACAGAGGATGTGCAGCTCTTTGTGTCCACATCAAGAGCAATTTCAACTAGTTTTGCAGCAATTGCTAATCGCAAACAATCGCATTAAGCCTCAACTATGGGAAAGCACAACACAGAATATTGATTAATTTTGACCTTGACTTCCCTTGAATCAACTCCTACAACAGAGATTGATTTCAACCTAGACTTCACTTGGCATGCTACAAGTTGCACCAAACGATCCACCTTTCTATTTGCCCACATCACGAACAATTCCAACTTGGTTAGAAAATCGCAAATACTCTAACAATTTATTGTAGCGCATTAAAACTCACATGAGAACCTCCACTAATGACAAATGATGGACCAAACAAATGATCAAGGAGATCAACCTACCCAAAAGGGAGAGACGGGATATAGAAGTTCTCACTCCAAAATCCACATCATCATAAACACCATAAATTGTCTCATTGAATCGAAAAAATTCAGCAACATCGTCTACTTGAGACTAAGTAAAAACAAGGACATGAAATCAACAAATTTCCCCAACATTGTTGGTTCCAATCTCACCTTCTCTTGTTGACAGGTTACCAACTGCATCAGATGATCGACCTTTAAAGATAATCAAAGGGTGCAAGTGAAATCAAGCTAAAGAAGCAACAAATAAACCCACAGAAAAGAGATGATTTCCTTTAATAGATTACAATATTCATCATCACTTGGTCAAGCACTTTACATAATTCTCCCACAGTTGAAGAAACTCATCGCTGACAAGTTTAGATGGACATATTGAAGAAATTTCTACCACTGACTAGATACATGGATCAAACACCTGTGTCAATTTGTGTGTCTTCTACCAAAGAGCTTACAATACAATCAATGTTTTTTTCTCAAATGGTTGGAATGCGCCTCTTACTCAACTAACAATAATATGACCTCTAAAGTTAGCTTGCCCGAAAATCAAACCCCACTCCTACATCTCATCACCATATGTGCTTGCAACAATTTGATGTCCAAAAACAAAACACAAATTTGGCCTTTTATCAAACAAATGGAATGCAACATTGATGTTTGTTGGTGTTACTAATTTCTCTCCAACAACTTTCACTTCCTTGCAATAGTCTCCCACCTTCTCTAACACTCTCCTGATCTAGAAACTCTTATCATCATTTTAGACATCATATACAAGCATTCTTTAATACTAATTTCTTATAGAACTCCTAAAATTAATCATTGATGCCATACACATCATAAACAGACGCGTCTCATTACAAACATTGAATCCTAAGTATTAACTTCTTGAAAGTGATTGAAAAACAAGGCATGTAAACCAGCAGATTCCCCAAACCAGATCTTGCAACAATGATTGATTTCGACTTCAGCTTCTAGTAACACGTTACAAGTTGCAACAGATGATGCACTTTTCTCTTTGTGCCCACATCCCAAGCAATTGCTAATCGCAAACACTCGCTAAGATGGACATGTTTAAGACATTTTTCTCCATAGATTAGATACATGGAGCAGACACCTGTGTCGATTTTCATGAGTCAGCGTGGTTACTATACCATCAATGTCTTTTTAGAACGGTTGGCAGACGCTTCTAACTCAACTATCAATAATACGACATTTAAACTTAGCTTGCTCAAAAATCAAACCACATTACAACACTGCATCAAGGAATTGCGTGCACCTTATGTGTTTGCCAATGTAACAATTTCATTACCAAAAACAAAACACAACATTGGCCCTTTATCAAACACATGGCATGCATCATCAATGTTTGTTGGTGCTACTATTTTATCTCCAACAAACTTCCCCCCCTTGAAATAGTCTCCCGCCTTCTCTAGCACACACTGCAGGTCTAGAAACTTTCAACATCATTGTAGACATCATATACAAGCATTCCTTAATCCCAATTTCTTCTAGAACCCCTAAAACTCATCATCAACGCCATAAACATCATAAACAGGCTCGTCAAATTACAGACTCTCAATATTAAGTATCCACTCTTGAAGGAGATTGAAAAAAAAGGCATGAAAAACTCGTAGATTCCCCCAAATCAGATCATGCAACATTGATTGATTTCAACTTCGGCTTCTCTTAACACGCAACAAGTTGCAACAAATGAGACACCTTTCTCTTTGTGTCCACAACACGAACAATATCAGTTTTCAACTTGTTTTGCAGCGATTGCTAATCGTAAACACTCGCTCTAAGTCTCAATTATGCAAAAAATACAACTCATACACACGCTCTAACTCTAAGTCTCAATTATGGAAAAGTACAACTCATAAAATCAATTGATTTCGAAGTTGACTTCCCTCAATCAGATCCTACAACATTGATTGATTTCGACCTAGACTTCTCTCTGTCTATGTGTCCACATCACGAACAATTCCAACTAGTTTTTCAGCAACTGCAAATAGCAAATAGTCGCTCTAACTATGTATTGTGGAAAGTTACAACTCACATGAGAACTTCCTCTAATGACAAATGGTGCACCCAAAAATGATCAACGAAATCAATCTACCCAAAAGGGAGAGAGGGGAGATAGAAATTCACACTCCTAAATCTTCATCGTCATAAACACCTTAAATGGCCTCATTGAGTCGAAAAGTCTCAACATTGTCTACTTGAGACTAAGTAAAAACAAGGATTTTCCATTAAAAACAGTAAAAACCAGGATTTGAAATGAACAAATTTCCACAAATTGGATCTTACAAACAATGTTAATTCCAATCTCAGCTTCTCTTATTGACATGTTACAAACTGCATCAGATAATCCAACATTTTCTCCACATACACATCACAAGCTTAAGAATAAATTGCAACTTTCCACATCAGCATTTCAACATTCTAGAGATCTACATTGGTGCATCACAACTCCTAGAAGGAAGCTGCTCTAATACCGAGGATGCAAAACAAAAGTGATTGATGAGATCAACCTACCCAAGAGGAAAGATCAAAAGATTTAAAGATATTCTCTTTTCACAATAAACAAAAAAGATTCCCTTTTAAATTGAAGGAATTTGCTTTTATATCACCCATTGTTACTACGTACTTAAATAGCCTAAAAACTCTCTAGTGTTCCATTATTCCATGTGCAAGTAAATGAAAATGCCAAGGTGAGAAACAACAAATAAGCTCATAAAGGGAAACGTATCTCCTTCATAGTTTTGAGTCTATCATCAAGAGGCTCGATGAAGTTATCACATGGCTAAGCCCTCTGCATCACATAATGATGCAGAATTAGAAGACCCGTATAAATAGACTAAAAAGAAACAAATTGTTGGAATTCCAGGTGAGGACGAGATGAAATTTTAGTAGATGCTTTTACAATGTGATCCTCAATAGTAGATTGAAACCCAACAGAATCCTTTGAAACCCCAGACAAAATTTACATCTAATTGAAGGAACAAAATGATACAATAACATGAAATCTCAAAAAGTTTATAAAAATTTAAATTATTTAAACATGTCCTAAAAACCCAACCTATTTAAACCAACCTCCTATATGACCATCCATAACTAAATGTTCGCTGGTCTATAAAAAAAGGCAAAACAAAAAGGTATAATAGCTTAAGTAGACCTGAAATACCTGATCCAAACTCAAAAAAACAATAAAATATGCAAGCACAAGAAAAGTACAAATAATGAGTAGAATAACCAATGCAAAGTACGCAAAATAATATAACCAAACAACCCACAATAGTATATACACATGTTAATGACACCAACCATCAATAGAGGTCCACATGTAAAAACAATGCTTCAGACTAATTAATGATGACTAAAAGATTGTACTTCTAGAATATGAACAAACTAAAACACAAACAACTGCATCAGCTTAAATCTATAATAGGTAAAGGATCTTGAAATAATGTATAAAATGTGAAAATAAATTATCAACGGAAATTAAAGAGAACAACGATATTTAAGTGGAAACAAAAAGGGTGCCAAAACACTCAAGGAAGGATAAAGAGTAAAACTATTAATATAACTACGACAATGGTATTGACAAAGTCTCGAAAATAACGACAGACTAATGATAAACAAAACAAAACAAAAGAGTGTTTGACTTAAAAAGTTACCAAAATAGGAAAAACTAACGTAAAATAGAAAAGAAAAAAAAGTAAGTCTTTCACCAAGTTTCAAAAACAACATTTGTTGACAACACTAAATGTTGGGCAACAACAATCTAAGTTTGGTGCTTCTTCGTACTGATGTGCCCACCATAACTACCTAGCACAGAATACGCCATTTGATAAACCAGCTTCAACATTGCACCATCATTATCCCTCTCAATCAACTGGATTATATCTGCAAATAAGGAGCCCAAGTGTGTCAAAAAGACACCATCCAAACAAAAATTTTGATTGTTGACCTTTCAAACACTAAGGAGTGAAGTACACTATGTAGGAATATGCAAGAAATTGAGATAAGCAAAACAGAAAGCACAGTTTGTTGTAAATGCAACAATGGTAACTTCTCCATAACCACAAATAGTTAAATAAAAAATAATCAAAAATGGCATCTTCTCCATAGCCACAAATAGTTGAATAAAAAATTTTTAACAAAAAAGGTGTACAAAAATATATAGATTGCATTAGTAAATGCAATTGGATCAAAAACTTATCAAGTACATAAATTACGAAAGCGTGTTAAACAAAAAAAAAGCTACATGCCCAGAGAAACCCAAAGGAAATGATAAAAACAAGAAAAACTTAATATATTATAACACGCCTCAACCTTTCTTTTCTTTTTTTTGAATGATAACCAATTTCATTAAAAAAGACCGAGATGGTCAAAATACAGAAAAACAGAACAAGAAAAGAGCCTATGTTGCAACAATAACTACACCGCTAACAATGAAAAGCATGCATAGCAGCACTAAATTCAAAATTTCAAATAACTTAAAAAATACAAGTGGGATGGAAAAGTAATACAACTCAACCAACAATATGAAGAGTAAGGCAATGCGTCCCAAAAGTATAAGTCCTTGTCATCGTAATGAACATTAAGCATATCATAATGTTGTGCTCATTTGTTTTTGAATTGCCTATACCAATCCTCGAAACCTCAACCTATAAGGTTTAAGAAACGTTCCAAGCCATCACGGCAAGGGAGAGAATTGGTTGTTGTGCTCATTTGTTCAACATGGCAAGCCTCTACTTGTGACATGTTTACCATTAATTGGTAGATTGAGACGTGGAGGGCTTGGGCTGGCTCCTTTGTTGGTTATTCAATTCTAAAGAGACAGAAGTGGCATCATCATAAGAGCATATAGAACAATTAAAATTGCTGGCCATAATAATGTAGGTAGAAGTCACAAAGAAAATCCCCTATTCAGAGTTCTTTGGGTGTTCCTACAAATCAAACTTAGCTCCTACTCCAAGTGGGTTAAAATGTGTTCGGGAGTTCCAAAGCCCTAAGAGAATCCCCTAAAATTGGGAACCCCTACTTGATGTTGTGTGGGACCAAAGAAACCTAGGCTGCCAGGATTTACATGTGTTTCTAATAATGATCATAGCTCCCATAATCAAACCGTGCAGGTGTCCATAACGTAATGATGGCAGGACGTGGACACCCTGACATTATCCCCTAATTCTTAATGATTTGTTGTAAAGCAAAGATATCCACAATGTGTCATTCGTCTGATTCAGATATTCACAACCAAGAGGTGGACTATCTTACAAGGCAGACCGGAATCTGTCAATGGAACATCTAAATCCCATTATATTCTCTTTGGGATTTTGTACCAGTCATAATAGACTTATTTATCGTTTCTTCCCTTGGAGATTTTCACTTATGTTGGACCATCATCGCGCTTATGATAGATTGATAGGCGAATTATTGTTGCATGAGGCACCAGTAGAAGCTAGCGCAGGTGAGAAATAGTAAATTGTTATCAGTTATATATTAACATGTCAACAAGCAAAGGCGCCTACAGTAAGATAGCATGAAATATCAATCATTTTTAACAGTTTTTTTAAGATATACATCAACATCTGAAAAGCGACTGAAACTACGAAAAAGGGCAATATCAATGAACTAAGATAGAGCTGATGGGTTCACAACTTAAGTGACTACAAATGGAGGGATAGGAGACTCAATCAGAAATGGGAAAAGAATCTGGCAAAGTCTCAAGTAACCTTATGTAAGGGAGGAAGGCTATTAAGATTATGTGATTCCCCACTGGATTCTCAATGTGAGATATATGGGCTCTTGTTCCTAAAATGTACTCAAGGTCACTTGAACACAGGGTCGATCCTAAAATGTACTCAAGGTGGCTCAAGGGCATAGAAGTTGAAACCATTGGCACATAGACTGGCTCATCATGGCATGTATTATGAAGTGTACAATGACATGTTTCACCCCAACGATATATGCTGGGGCATCTTTCTGGTTTACATTGTTTTTCATGCTTTTCTAATGTTACAATCATATCACAATCAAGGAGGAAAATATCAAATAAAATCATAAAGAAGATAGAAAATATTGGGCAGAAGAACTGAAAGTTGAATAATATAACAGGTAAAAGATAAAATACTCAGTAGGTGAGAGAAAATAACACAAAAAAGAACTGAAAGTAGAATAATGTAACAGGAAATAGTGATGGGAGCAATAACTCCTAAAACTAGAAAATGTGAAACATTAAAACACAAACTCAAAAACCGAAATCTTCCAAAATTAAAAATTCATAAGGGCCGATTTAGACACACCTTGGGTTTGGATTTGGAGTTGAATTTGGTTTTTTAAATTCAAATCTGGCATTTGGCAAGCATTTTTGAAGTTCAGATTTGGATTTGAGCCAAATCCACGTAAATTCAAAATTCTTCAAGTTAGTATAAAATTTTTTATTTATAAATCTGTTTTGAGCGAAGTTATTTATAAATCCAAAGTCAACCTATAAGGGTCTGTTTGGATGCCACATTCACGGCATCCTCAGGAATTTCTCAAGCAAAAAAAGTACAAAAAGTTGCACTTTTCCCATGCTTTACTGCGCTTGTTTGCCATTGGCACCAAGTATTTTGTCTGGGTTGTCGAGCGACGGTCGGTGATGTGGCACCTCCCCCGTACACCTGAGAAATAACCCAAAAATTGGGTTCTCTGTCTCTGTCTCAGGCGAAGAAAAGTTCTCCCGGCAAACCCCTTCCGTCCAACCAGCCGCCCCTTCAACACAATCCATGGCCCATCTCGCCATCCAAACCGCCCTTCCGCCCATCTCGCCATCTTATCTCAATCTCGCCACCACTTCCAACCAGCCTCTCTGCCCGCCTGGGTAGAAGACAAAGTAGGGAGTACTGTAGCAAGTCGTAAATGGGGGAGGGGATACGAGAAGTCATCTTTTAATTTAATCTACTCTTTTAAGTCATTTGTAGTTCTTTTTAAGTTTTTTATTGCCTTACATTCCACAATTTTACCCAAACAAACAAGGGAAACCCCGGGTAAGTCCCGGGGATTCCCTTTCCTGTCTCTTCCCTATAGGTTGCATCACCCTAGAGCTCATGTAAGCCCAACGGTTCAACCCTTGGCAATCTTCTAGTCTTGTTTTGATGATTCCAAATACAAGTTGATTCATTCTGTAATACTAATGAATTTTGCATTTTATGTTGATGATTTTAGTTAATGATCAAAGCAATGTCAAGGAAGCTTGGATCAAGGCAATGGAGCATGATTGAAGATTAACATTGAAAAAGAACCAAATTGGCACTTGAATGGTTGACCATAGGCCATTATCTTATTGATAATGGCTCTAGGGAATTTTAAAATTATTTTGAAATTATTTTTAATAGAAAGTAGACTCCCTTAGCTTTCCGTAGAGCACAAGATCATCGAAATCCGATAAGAAACGAGTGAGATATGAATTTCATAAGTTTACTGCGCAAAACTGGAAAACTGCCCAAAACAGAGTAAGGACGTGCGACTAGCTATCGGATACAAAAAAAAATATATATATATATAGTGGCCGCATACGTCCAGGATTCATCCTTTTGCCCGTTAGAGATTAAAATGGCTCGTTTTGGTCCCTTTGCTCTGTATAAAGGGGTTCTACTCCCCCTTAAACCTGGAATACACACTCTTATACATTATTTGAACATATATTAGATTGAAAAATCACCCTTGTGCCTCTATTAGGACTTATCTAAGGGATTGGATCTAGATTTTCAAATTGTATATCTTTTGAGAGAGAATTCTTGTGAGCTACTTGGTGTATTAGCCTTTGAAGAAAGCTTGTTTCGTTCTTTCTTTGATTCATGGTAATCGGCAAATGTTGAGGCGTTGAGCTAACTCAGTTGGAGAGTGTTGAGGCGCGGAGCTACCCGGGTTGGCAAGTGTAGAGGCGCGGAGTTACCTCGTTATTTGGCAAGTGTTGAGGTGCAGGGCCACCTGGATTGTAGTGGTTTGATCTTCACCCAGTAAGAAGATCGGTTTTAGTGAAGCCACCAATGGTTTTGATGGAGTGGATGTATGTCCAAAGTTTGGATCGAAGCACTAAAAAAATCTTCGATGCACTCCTATCCCTTCTTTCTATATTCTTTATGCACACTTGTGTTTTTAGCTCCCATGTGCTTGATTGAAATATGTTATTTGATTTAATTTTCATTAAATCCTTAACAAGAGCAAAAAATAATAATTTATACACCCAAATCAGCCCCGCCCCCCTTGGGTTGCCACACCTAGGCCTAACAATCCTAACAGCTCACCTGCATCCTAAACATGGCGGTAAAAATGACCAAAATATCCCTTAGTGGAAAATGACTAAAATACCCACATGATATAAACATGATCAAAATACGCAGTATCAAGTAAAAATGACTAGAATACCTATATCATGGAAAATGACCGAAATACTCATATCGGGTGAATATGACCAAAATACCCCTAAATTGTGGAAGATGACTAAAATACCATTACGACATAAAATGATCAAAATACCCCCATATAGTGTAGAATGACTAGAATATCCCCGAGCCATGAAAAATAACTGATAACTGAAATACCCCTATATTAGGTTAAAATAACCAGAATCCCACTTAATCATGAAAAATGACCAAAATACCCCCACACATAAACTCAACTCAACTAAGCCTTTGTCCCAAACTAGTTGGGATCGGCTAATAAATCCTTTAGAAAATTTTCATGAAGAAGGTGAAAGGATCTACCCGGGTCAAATTTACTAAGTCTAATCCTGACACTAGTTGGGTTTGTCTACATTGATCATTTTCTTCCATTCTATCCTATCCAAGGTCATGTTCTCTGTTATGTTCCTAGCCCTCAAGTCTTTTCTCACTGTTTCTACCCATGTTGTTTTCAGAATAACCAGAATCCCACTTAATCATGAAAAATGACCAAAATACCCCCACACATAAACTCAACTCAACTAAGCCTTTGTCCCAAACTAGTTGGGATCGACTAATAAATCCTTTAGAAAATTTTCATGAAAAAGGTGAAAGGATCTACCCGGCTCAAATTGACTACGTCTAATCCTGACACTAGTTGGGTTTGTCTACATTGATCATTTTCTTCCATTCCATCCTATCCAAGATCATGTTCTTTGTTATGTTCCTAGCCCTCAAGTCTTTCCTCACTGTTTCTACCCAGGTTGTTTTCAATCTGCCCCTACCTCTTTTTACTCCATCAACTTGGCATGAGTCACTTCTTCTCACTGGAGCATGCAAAGGCCTACGTTGGATATGCCCAAACTATCTTAAGCGGTGCTCTCTCATCTTCTCCTCAATTGGTGACACCCCCACCCTTTTACGGATGTCTTCATTTTTAATTTGATCTAACTTTGTGTGGCCGCACATCCATCTAAGCATTCGCATCTCCGCTACACTCATCCTATGCACATGCTGCATCTTGGTGGCCCAACATTCTGAGCCGTACAGCATGGCTAGCTTCATAGCTGTCCTAAAACTTTTCCTTCAACTTGGTAGGTATTTTACGACCGATTCTGTGGTTAACATCCTCTTCATGCATAAAAATACCCCCATGCATAAAAATATCAAAATATGCATAAAATGACCAAAACACCCATGCGCCATAGAAAATAACCAAAATACCCCAATGTAAGGTGAAAACGACCAAAATACCTCCGAGTCACGGTAGATGACTAAAATACCCTTGTGACATAAACATGATCAAAATACCCCCCATATAGAGTAGAATGACTAGAATACCCTCGAGTCATGGAAAATAACTGAAATACCCCAATCAAAATACCCCTGAGTTATGGAAAATAACTACAATACCCTTATGACATAAAAAGACCAAAATACCCCCATTTAGGGTGAAAATTACTAGAATACCCACGAGTCATGGAAAATAATTGAAATACCCTTATATCGGGTAAAAATGACTAGAATCCCCCTGAGTCAAGAAAAATGGCAAATACGAAAATAACCGAAATACCCCTGTATCGAGTGAAAACGATCAAAATACCCCCGAGCCGTGGAAGATGTCTAAATACCCTTCAACTCAACTCAATTCAACAAAGCCTTTGTCACAAATTAGTTGGGGTCAGCTAAATGAATCCTTTAGAAAAATTTCCAAAAGAAGGTGAAAGGAATCTACCTGGCTCTAATCATGGCTCTAGTTGGGCTCTTCTACGTGGATCATTTTCTTCCATTCTAATCTATCCAAGGTCAAGTTCTCTGTTATGTTCCTAGCTATCAAGTCTTTCCTCACTGTTTCTACCCAAGTTGTTTTAAGTATGCCCCTACTTCTTTTTACTCCATCAATTTGGCACAAGTCGCCTCTTCTCACCGGAACATCCAAAGGCCTACGTTGGATATGTCCAAACCATCTTAAGCAGTGCTCTCTCATCTTCTCCTCAATTGGTGCCACCCCCACCTTTCTACGAATGTTTTCATTTTTAATTCTATCTAACCTAATGTAGCCGCATATCCATCTAAGCTTTCGCATCTCCGCTACACTCATCTTATGCACATGCTGCTTCTTGGTGGCCCAACATTCTGAGCCGTACAACATGGCTGGCCTCACAACTGTCTTATGAAATGTCTAAAATACCCTTATGACTTTAAAATGATCAAAATACTTCATATAGGGGAAAATGACTGAAATACTCCCGGTTCATGAAAAATAACCAAAATACATCATGAAAAATGACTATAATACCACCCATGACATAAAAATGATCCAAATACCACATATCGGGTAAAAATGATAAGAGTAACCCTGAGTCGTGGAAAATGACAGATATACCCCACTATGTGGGGTAAAATGACCAAAATACCCTTGAGTCGTGGAAAATTATTTACATGCCCCAAACGACACTATTTATAAATTTATGAATTTTAAGATTCTGGATTTCAAATCCACATATTTTTTAAATCCAAATTCAACTCCAAGTTGTATCCAACCGGGCCGTAAAGGAAAAAATATCAAATGATTAAAAATACTAAAATCATATGAAGAGAATGTTACCACATGTAGGATGGAAATCCGCCCGTCACATTTGTTCTAACCGATGAAGATTGCCCAAGCTGTGTATTCTGGTAAGATTTCAACCCCTGCAAAGCTGGATTCTGCCCAAGATTTGGGCTCTGGTAAGACTGAAACCCTTGCAAAGATGAATCCTGAGAACCATAAGCACCAAGCACGGAAGAATTGCTACTCAAACTACCCAAACCATGCGAAGCTCCATAACCCCCTAAGCCTAAACCCGATGCCCCATAACCCCCTAAGCCCGATGCCCCGTAACCCCCTAAGCCTGATGCTCCATAACTCCCTAAGCTCATTGTGCTCCCCAACGAATTCGCTGGCATATGAGGGGTGGAACTCAAGCTGGGGTTAAGCATCGTCGCTGCCAACGGGTTGACAGAACCCGCAAACAACCCAGCATTCTGATTCGCAAGTAGTGTGTTAAACGCGGGATTAAGACTAGGGTTATGAGTAAACAATGCTAAGTTTTGCACAGCGGCCGCAGCGGCCAATGCTGTAGCCTGTGGAGGTTGTATCCCCATCTTTGCCTTCTGGGAAGAATCAGTTGCCCTTGAACAATGAAGCTGATGACCCTCAAACATCTTATATGGCTCTTCAAGCACTTTCTTCGCCCCTTCCAATGTCTTATACACAAACAAAGCAAACCCTCTTGATTTCCCTGACAACAGATCATATCCTATCGGACCCGTCTCGATCTCCCCAAACTTCCCAAAAAACGCTCTAAGCTTATCAGAATCTGCATCTGAATGCACATTGCTCACATAGATCTTCCTCCCCGCCGTATCATAGTTCTGGTTTAGAGGCACGGGACCCACAGATGCCAGCTGGCACGACGCCACACGGTTCTTGATCTTCTTCTGCGGCTGCTTTAGGGCTTTAGCGGCACTGACGCGGGTCTTGAATAGGACAAATCCATAGCCCTTAGCTCTGCCTGTGTTCTTGTCTATGACCACATTGATGTCCTCAATTTCACCAAAAGGTTCGAAAACTGAAACTAGGGTTTCACGAGTCGTGTCCCAACCTAGACCGTGGACGAAAATCTTCCGGTGAGACACGTCGTGGTCCGCGGTGGTGCGGATCCGGTGAAGAAGGGCTGAGTCCGATACAGCGGCTTCACAGAGGAATTCGATCAATTGGTCTTTGGTGTAGGGTTCGAGAAGCTTCTGGATCTTTTCAGAGTCCGATTCGGGTTCGGGTTCGGGTTCGGAATCGGGGTTAGGATCGGGAACTGCGATTGATTTCTCGGACTGCTTCTTCTTCTTCTTATCTGATTTTTTGAGTTTTTTTAACGCTTTCTTCTCGAGCTTTTGCTTCTTGTTCTTGGCCATGGCGACGAAGAACACAGAGAATCGGAGGGTTTTGGGAGGGAGAGGGAGAATTAGGGTTTCGAATGTACCGCAGTTTTTATATGACGTCGAGGGGGCGTTATGTGGAAGATTTTTCTTGCAAAATAAGTTATATACAGTAGTTTCAATTTATTATTTCTTTATTATGACATTATTAAGGCCGGGCACGGCCATGTTTTTTATAATTGCACTAACTCATGTTGTCCTTAATATTTAAACAGTTGTCAAATGTTGTTACGATTTCCAAAAAAAACTCTCAAAAGCCGATTAAAATAGAAAAGCTCGAAAAGACAAGCTTAGTTTGTGCAATTATCAAAACATGGTAACACCAATATCACGTGGTGGGTATGGTTAGGGAGAGGAGAAATGGAGGTCGTCAACGATTGTAATAACGCAAATGAGAGAACCCCGGATGGTTAATAACGTGTAAAACAATGTTCGACCAGAATGAAAAGCTTTACACGGTAACAAACAGAAATGAAAAAAAGGAAGTGTTCAAGTGAAAGTTGAACTTGTTGTACTGTTTGTTCAGAGAGAGAGAGAGATGTCAGGATGGTGAAGCTGGAACAAAAGGTCAAGAGGGAGGAGACAGGCATTAGATCTGGCTGGATTTACCTTAGAGAATAGTAGTATAGTAGTGTTTGGTTTCATTAAATAGACCGGAGAAAAGGGATATGAGTAGGGGTGTCATTAAGAGAGAGAGAGAGAGCACCGTTCCCTAGATTTTCAACCAAAATTCGACCTTTTGGGGGGATTTAGTTTGAAAGCTACAAGGAACAAACAAAAGGTCCACCTCAACTAATATGAAATAATAACCTAGGGAGCATGCCAAGGAGTCTTGGGAGCTCAATGAAATAAGTCAATCAAACAAGGAATGACATATGAAATTCCTTCAAAATCCCAATGGCAGCTGAGTGTTTGTGCAACCAAACATTGCCTACAGAACTTCCCTATTTTATGTTCCTCACCCTCACTCTAAGGACATCTTTCAAGAGGAGAGGTTTTTTGCCCCGTAATTTTTTTTTGTTGGTAAGCTGCGATTGAGCCTGTGCCCTCAAGGTTGAGAAATAAAAGCCTCAAACCATTGGGCTGCATGCCCAACACCCCTCCTCCTCCTCCTCCTCCTCTTTAATTTACATAGTAATTGTGGAATCCCACGTTGGAAGGGAGAAAACATGATTGGGCTATATATGTAGACCTCTCTCTCCATGCGAAGATGTATTTTCAACATCCCTGCGAAGTGGGTCGAACACAATTAGTTCTGCTGGAAAATAAAATCAGGACGGGTTGAAACACAAAACCGAATAATATCCACACAGTGGGGTTGGAGCATGACAAAATGGTATCGGAGCCGTACATCCCGCAGTACGGTGTGCCAACGAGGACACTAACCCCTAACAGGGTGGATTGTCGAATCCCACATGGGAAAGGGAGAAAAAGTGACTAGGCTATATATGTAGACCTCTCTCTCTCTCTCTCTCTCTCTCTCTCTCTCTCTCTCTCTCTCTCTCTCGTGTAGATGCATTTTCAGAATCCCTGCGGCGTGGGCAAGGTTAGTGCTTCTAGAAAACAATACCGGGGCAAGTTGAGACCCAGAACCGGAGAATATCTACACAGTGGAGTCGGGGCATGAAAATAACCAGGGAAGACACCTTAAATTTTATTAATATGATAAGAAAGTTACGAGAGGGGAACATGTTGCCTGTCCTCCAAGCCCACGAAAATAAAAGATTTAAAAATGGGGAAATGATACATTGGCCCTTTTTTCTTTCTTAGGACACCCCCTTGTGGTGTAAAGGATAGTCATAAATATCTAGAAGGGACTGGCCCAGGGAAGATAAGGGGGCGAATATATCACTTCCCTTATAGGTGTCGTATCCAAAGCATCACAATGAACTACGCCCTTGGTCAATCTAGGGAGCCCATGGTCAATCTAGGGAGCTCATTCTACTAACCAAAAAAAAGTCTTGTTGTCTTTGACATAACAATAGTAATTCGCCGAAGTACTACATAATGGATTAATTATATTCATTTCCCAATTTAATTGAATTTGGTTATACGGCAAACTAATTGCCTAAATCACTATACAAGTGATACACAAGTGAGGTGCATTAATCATGTTCTTAGATAACATGATTCTTAAAAAATATTTTTTTATCAAAGGTGACAACTATGGCATAATCCTTAAAATGTGTTTTTCCCTTTGATCATAGGACAATGGCTTCCTCCAATTTGAACTTGTTTATAAAATGGTTTGGATCAAGTAGCATTCATATTCATAGATCTTTTGGAAGAAACCAATTGATGCCTTATGATAACATAGGTGTAAAATGCACATAATGATGAAGTCTAAATTATTAAATAACACCAACTCTAACAGCTTAAACTTTTGGAGTAATTGGTTGTTTCACACGGTAGCAGAGCTGTTGCCTCATGGCCGTGCGGGGTTCAAAACGCAACAACTCCTTGATATTAAAAACCCATGTCTACATTCAACCCAAAAGAAGGTCCACATGTGTCACGTGTATGACCAACCCAAAAAAGAAGAGGCCACACTCGAGGGGGAGTGTTGAAGAATAAGATTAAATAACACCAATTCTAACAGCTTAAGCTTTTGGAGTAATTGGTATCAGAGTGACAATGTTAGTGCAATCAACATGGCTGCCAATCCTATTTTCCATGCTCAGTCTAAAATGCATTGAGATAGATTACCACTCGGCTCATGAGCTTGTTGCCAATAGTACTCTCTAAGTACGTTTTGGTAAGAGTACAAGCCAAGTTCTTGACATCTTTACCAAAGGTCTTGCTCGCTATGCCTTTGATGTCTTGCGTTCTGAGCTAATGCATTTACCACGCATTTGTTTGAGTGGAAGTGATAAAATATAGAAAGTGTGCACAATGTGCATAGAAAGAAATAGATAGAATCTCTCCTCTCATACATTTTTCCTTCCTTACTCAGTTTATTGCATTTCCTTTTTGGTTTTCACACTTCATTGCTTAATTTATTGCTTTTCCTTTTATGTCTCTATGATTAGTGGTCTCCTTTTAGCTGTGCGGACTCAACAACCTCCTTCTCCACTGTATTGTATTTAAAACAATATCATTAATATGTAAGGAACACTTTTCCTTCAAATCTCAGTTTCTTTATGGTATTAGAGCTATTGCTTTACGTCAGTGCTGAAAACCCAACAACTTCTTGGTATTAAAAATCCAAGTGTACAACCAACCCCAAAAGGGGGGCCACAAGTGCCATGTGTACAGCCAACCCAAAAAAGAGGGGTCACAAGTGAGGGGGAGTGTTGAAGTGAAAATGATCAAATAACGCCAACTCTAACAACTTAAGCAACTGGAGTACTGGCTGTTTCACACACACATATATACAAACAATTTGTCTTTCTTGGTTTCTTTCATGTAATTACAAATACAAATAAACCTTCTGGAACAAGCACCATCTAAACTACGACGGTTATGGCAATGACAAACACTACAACAAAGTAGGTTTTTGCCAGCAATCAAAACGGCCGGTAAGATATAAACTGTCCACCGGTAAAGGTTATACTGGCAGTCATAAATCCTCTGCTAAATGTGTCGTTGGTAAAACCTTTTATAGTAATTTTTGTAATAAAATGAAGGATCTCGCTATATCATTTCACCATATTAGGAGGTCGGCCAATTATGAGGCCGATAGGTTAGGTAGGGAAGGGTGCTCTAGGTTAGAGTTGGAAGTATTTGATTACCTTCCTCCTTGAGTTGTATCATCGGGGTAGTTTGTTATGTTTTGTGGTCCTTTGATCATCACGATTGGTGGGGTTTCCCCTTGTTTTTTCAAGGTTTCTTTATCATTAAAAAAAATAAAAACAAAACAAAATGAAGGATCTAAACTATTAATGATAAATGGCTGGTCGTTAGTTTCATTGATTAGCTCGATCTTTCTCCAATTATAATAACTTTTTTAATAAAATGAAGGATCTAAGCTATGAATGGTAAGTGGCAGGTGATTATGTTCGTTGATTTGTTCGGCCAACGTTTAATTATAGTATTTTTTTTATACTAAAACAAAGGATCTAAACTAATCATTTTCTCATTCAATAAACATGCTATCCTACGATAAATAAACTTGTTCATCGAGTAAATTGTTATGATTTCCTAATTAATAGACCCATTCCTTCTACTCTGTAAAGAAATTGTTGTCCCCACACTGATTAGCCTATTCACCAAATGGCATCCGAATAACCTTGTTTTGGTCATCACCATGATTCGAAGTCCCTTCTACTTTAGACTCGAAGTTAACTGATCTCATCACCATGCCCGGGCGAATATGTTGTCGGTCTCTCTTAGGCTCTGTTTGTTTTGGATTTTGAGAGCTAATTGTGAGTCTGAAATTGATTATTGGACTCAAATTTAGCGAGCAAGGGCTTGACCAATTCTTGGATTAGTCGTGCAGCCTATTCCTATAGCACAACTTTTCTCAAGATAAATAAATATTCTCCAAAGCACACAACGAAGTCTGGGTGGTGTAGTTGGTTATCACGCTAGTCTCACACACTAGAGGTCCCCGGTTCGAGCCCGGGCTCAGACATTTTCTTTTTTTGGTATGCTTTAGAGCTAAATGATATTTACACCATCATGTTTTAATAATGAGACAAATTCACCTTGTCTTTTCTATTTTAATTAGGTTCTAAATGCTCTTTGGGAATTGTAATAGCTTTTCACAGTTGTTAAACAATAAAAGACAAGGTGAGTTTGTCTAACGTGAGAATATCAGTGAATAGAACACGAACACCAATTGCCTTCGAGGAAATGACCAGATTACCCCTCAATGAAACCATAGCTAATTAGCTATTCTGTAGCTATTCTGGTCTAATAGTACCATGAGGATACGGTGATAAAAGGGAACTGATCTAGGCATCTACCCTACTTAATTTTCATGAACATGAGGAAAATGATTGTGAGCTTGAAGCTCATATAGCTTATATGAGCTTGAGGGCCAAACACATGTGGGCCCACATTGTTAGGATGATCCAAAGCATTCATTTGAAAGACCCTTACATAGATAGCGTGTGTACAAAAAATCAACTCCATAGGGTCATCCTAACCCATCCAAAAGTGGAGGGCAAAATGGACAGACACCGTTTGACACAAATCTGCCCATTTTTGCCCTCTGCTTTTGGAGGGGTTCGGATGATCCAATGGAGCTGATTTTTGGTACACACCCTATCTACGATGGGGCCTTGCAAATGAATGGTTTGGATCACCACAAAAAATGTAGGACCCATGTATTTGGGCCCTCGAGTTCATATAAGCTATATGAGCTTCAAGCTCACAATCATTTTTCTCAAGCACAAAATGCACAATACATATGTTGTATGGCAATTCATTTCGAGACTGACAAGATCAACAGTTGGATCGGTACATCCTTTGAGACGTACGATGGGATTTACTAGGATTTTTTTAATCATAATCGCTGCAGTAGATCAAGGGATTAGTAATTCTCTGGAATCAATTCTTCGATCTCTTTTGGAAATTATGGTGATTCGGGCGATCATTTGTTTATGTTAACGGCCGATCTGGTGGTGGCCCATCAAATCAACGGCCGGCAAGGATCACCGCTCACACAAGACGGATCCCATCTTCAATTGATACCCCTCTACATTTCCTTCGATCTCAACTCTCGCCTCCTTTACTTGATCATATCCCTTGATCGGAATTCAACCCTGGTTGATCAGACGATCTAGACCCTTGATCCGCCAAGCCTCGTTCCAGATGGGACTCAATCCTTATGAGTCGCCTTATGATGTTCAACAAGATCAACAGTCTTGATTTCACACCCTTGTCGTGGGACCCAAATTTGCCTTTTACGTTTGATCATAAATTGTTTTCTTTCCCTATATTTTCAGCCAAAATTCGACCTATTGGGGGGATTTAGTTTGAAAGCTACAAGGAACAAACAAAAGGTCCACCTCAACTAATATGAAATAATAACCTAGGGAGCATGCCAAGGAGTCTTGGGAGCTCAATGAAATAAGTCAACCAAACAAGGAATGACATATGAAATTCCTTCAAAATCCCAATGGCAGCTGAGAGTTTGTGCAACCAAACATTGCCTACAGAACTTCCCTATTTTATGTTCCTCACCCTCACTCTAAGGACATCTTTCAAGAGGAGAGGTTTTTTGCCCCGTAATTTTTTTTTGTTGGTAAGCTGCGATTGAGCCTGTGCCCTCAAGGTTGAGAAATAAAAGCCTCAAACCATTGGGCTGCATGCCCAACACCCCTCCTCCTCCTCCTCCTCCTCTTTAATTTACATAGTAATTGTGGAATCCCACGTTGGAAGGGAGAAAACATGATTGGGCTATATATGTAGACCTCTCTCTCCATGCGAAGATGTATTTTCAACATCCCTGCAAAGTGGGTCGAACACAATTAGTTCTGCTGGAAAATAAAATCAGGACGGGTTGAAACACAAAACCGAATAATATCCACACAGTGGGGTTGGGGCATGACAAAATGGTATCAGAGCCGTACATCCCGCAGTACGGTGTGCCAACGAGGACACTAACCCCTAACGGGGTGGATTGTCGAATCCCACATGGGAAAGGGAGAAAAAGTGACTAGGCTCTCTCTCTCTCTCTCTCTCTCTCTCTCTCTCTCTCTCATGTAGATGCATTTTCAGGATCCCTGCGGCGTGGGCAAGGTTAGTGCTTCTAGAAAACAATACCGGGGCAAGTTGAGACCCAGAACCGGAGAATATCTACACAGTGGAGTCAGGGCATGAAAATAACCAGGGAAGACACCTTAAATTTTATTAATATGATAAGAAAGTTACGAGAGGGGAACATGTTGCCTGTCCTCCAAGCCCATGAAAATAAAAGATTTAAAAATGGGGAAATGATACATTGGCCCTTTTTTCTTTCTTAGGACACCCCCTTGTGGTGTAAAGGATAGTCATAAATATCTAGAAGGGACTGGCCCAGGGAAGATAAGGGGGCGAATATAACACTTCCCTTATATATAGATGACCTCTATAGGTGTCGTATCCAAAGCATCACAATGAACTACGCCCTTGGTCAATCTAGGGAGCCCATGGTCAATCTAGGGAGCTCATTCTACTAACCGAAAAAAAAGTCTTGTTGTCTTTGACATAACAATAGTAATTCGCCGAAGTACTACATAATGGATTAATTATATTCATTTCCCAATTTAATTGAATTTGGTTATACGGCAAACTAATTGCCTAAATCACTATACAAGTGATACACAAGTGAGGTGCATTAATCATGTTCTTAGATAACATGATTCTTAAAATATATTTTTTTATCAAAGGTGACAACTACGGCATAATCCTTAAAATGTGTTTTTCCCTTTGATCATAGGACAATGGCTTCCTCCAATTTGAACTTGTTTATAAAATGGTTTGGATCAAGTAGCATTCATATTCATAGATCTTTTGGAAGAAACCAATTGATGCCTTATGATAACATAGGTGTAAAATGCACATATTGATAAAGTATAAATGATTAAATAACACCAACTCTAACAGCTTAAACTTTTGGAGTAATTGGTTGTTTCACATGGTAGCAGAGCTGTTGCCTCATGACAGGGGGCAGGGTTCAAAACGCAACAACTCCTTGATATTAAAAACCCATGTCTACATTCAACCCAAAAGAAGGTCCACATGTGTCATGTGTATGACCAACCCAAAAAAGAAGAGGCCACACTCGAGGGGGAGTGTTGAAGAATAAAACTAAATAACACCAATTCTAACAGCTTAAGCTTTTGGAGTAATTGGTATCAGAGTGAAAATGTTTGTGCAATCAACATGGCTGCTAATCCTATTTTCCATGCTCAGACTAAAATGCATTGAGATAGATTACCACTCGGCTCATGAGCTTGTTGCCAATAGTACTCTCTAAGTACGTTTTGTTAAGAGTACAAGCCAAGTTGTTGACATCTTTACTAAAGGTCTTGCTCGCTATGCCTTTGATGTCTTGCGTTCTGAGCTAATGCATTTACCACGCATTTGTTTGAGTGGAAGTGATAAAATATAGAAAGTGTGCACAATGTGCATAGAAAGAAATAGATAGAATCTCTCCTCTCATACATTTTTCCTTCCTTACTCAGTTTATTGCATTTCCTTTTTGGTTTTCACACTTCATTGCTTAATTTATTGCTTTTCCTTTTATGTCTATGATTAGTGGTCTCCTTTTAGCTGTGCAGACTCAACAACCTCCTTCTCCATTGTATTGTATTTAAAACAATATCATTAATATGTAAGGAACACTTTTCCTTCAAATCTCAGTTTCTTTATGGTATTAGAGCTATTGCTTTACGTCAGTGCTGAAAACCCAACAACTTCTTGGTATTAAAAATCCAAGTGTACAACCAACCCAAAAAGGGAGGCCACAAGTGCCATGTGTACAGCCAACCCAAAAAAGAGGGGCCACAAGTGAGGGGGAGTGTTGAAGTGAAAAGGATCAAATAACGGCAACTCTAACAACTTCAGCAACTGGAGTACTGGCTGTTTCACACACACATATATACACGAACAATTTGTCTTTCTTGGTTTCTTTCATGTAATTACAAATACAAATAAACCTTCTGGAGCAAGCACCATCTAAACTACGACGGTTATGGCAATGACAAACACTACAACAAAGTAGGTTTTTGCCAGCAATCAAAACGGCCGGTAAAATATAAACTGTCCACCGGTAAAGGTTATACTGGCAGTCATAAATCCTCTACTAAATGTGTCGTTGGTAAAACCTTTTATAGTAATTTTTGTAATAAAATGAAGGATCTCGCTATATCATTTCACCATATTAGGAGGTCGGCCAATTATGAGGCCGATAGGTTAGGTAGGGAAGGGTGCTCTAGGTTAGAGTTGGAAGTATTTGATTACCTTCCTCCTTGAGTTGTATCATCGGGGTAGTTTGTTATTGTTTTGTGGTCCTTTGATCATCACAATTGGTGGGGTTTCCCCTTGTTTTTTAAGGTTTCTTTATCATTAAAAAAAATAAAAACAAAACAAAATGAAGGATCTAAACTATTAATGATAAATGGCTGGTCCTTAGTTTCATTGATTAGCTCGATCTTTCTCCAATTATAATAACTTTTTTAATAAAATGAAGGATCTAAGCTATGAATGGTAAGTGGCAGGTGATTATGTTCGTTGATTTGTTCGGCCAACGTTTAATTATAGTATTTTTTTTATACTAAAACAAAGGATCTAAACTAATCATTTTCTCATTCAATAAACATGCTATCCTACGATAAACAAACTTGTTCATCGAGTAAATTGTTATGATTTCCTAATTAATAGACCCATTCCTTCTACTCTGTAAAGAAATTGTTGTCCCCACACTGATTAGCCTATTCACCAAATGGCATCCGAATAACCTTATTTTGGTCATCACCATGATTCGAAGTCCCTTCTACTTTAGACTCGAAGTTAACTGATCTCATCACCATGACCGGGCGAATATGTTGTCGGTCTCTCTTAGGCTCTGTTTGTTTTAGATTTTGAGAGCTAATTGTGAGTCTGAAATTGATTATTGGACTCAAATTTAGCGAGCAAGGGCTTGACCAATTCTTGGATTAGTCGTGCAGCCTATTCCTATAGCACAACTCTTCTCAACATAAATAAATAGTCTCCAAAGCACACAACGAAGTCTGGGTGGTGTAGTTGGTTATCACGCTAGTCTCACACACTAGAGGTCCCCGGTTCGAGCCCGGGCTCAGACATTTTCTTTTTTTGGTATGCTTTAGAGCTAAATGATATTTACACCATCATGTTTTAATAATGAGACAAATTCACCTTGTCTTTTCTATTTTAATTAGGTTCTAAATGCTCTTTGGGAATTGTAATAGCTTTTCACAGTTGTTAAACAATAAAAGACAAGGTGACTTTGTCTAACGTGAGAATATCAGTGAATAGAACACGAACACCAATTGCCTTCGAGGAAATTACCAGATTACCCCTCAATGAAACCATAGCTAATTTAGCTATTCTGGTCTAATAGAACCATGAGGATATGGTGATAAAAGGGTAGAGCATCTACCCTACTTAATTTTGACCATGAACATGAGGAAAATGATTGTGAGCTTGAAGCTCATATAGCTTATATGAGCTTGAGGGCCAAACATATGTGGGCCCACATTGTTAGGATGATCCAAAGCATTCATTTGAAAGGCCCTTATATAGATAGGGTGTGTACAAAAAATCAACTCCATAGGATCATCCTAACCCATCCAAAAGTGGAGGGCAAAATGGACAGACACCGTTTGCCACAAATCTGCCCATTTTTGCCCTCCGCTTTTGGAGGGGTTCGGATGATCCAATGGAGCTGATTTTTTGTACACACCCTATCTACGATGGGGCCTTGCAAATGAATGGTTTGGATCACCACAAAAAATGTGAGACCCATGTGTTTGGGCCCTCGAGCTCATATAAGCTATATGAGCTTCAAGCTCACAATCATTTTTCTCAAGCACAAAATGCACAATACATATGCTGTATGGCAATTCATTTTAAGACTGACAAGATCAACAGTTGGATTGGTACATCCTTTGAGACGTACGATGGGATTTACTAGGATTTTTTTAATCATAATCGCTGCACTAGATCAACCGTCTGATTAGTGATTCTCTGGAATCAATTCTTCGATCTTTTTTGGAAATTATAGTGATTCGGGCGATCATTTGTTTATGTTAACGGCCGATCTGGTGGTGGCCCATCAAATCAACGGCCGGCAAGGATCACCGCTCACACAAGACGGATCCCATCATTTCCTTCGATCTCAACTCTCGCCTCCTTTACTTGATCATATCCCTTGATCGGAATTCAACCCTGGTTGATCGGACGATCTAGACCCTTGATCCACCAAGCCTCGTTCCAGATGGGACTCAATCCATATGAGTCGCCTTATGATGTTCAACAAGATCAACAGTCTTGATTTCACACCCTTGTCGTGGGACCCCAATTTACCTTCTACGTTTGATCATAAATTGGTTCAGATCAATAATCCTCGCTTGCCTCATTAGTCAAAATCAAGAAAGTTGAGGGAGTTCTTTGTAATTTCATTATGGGAAAAATGATATCACCACAACAATGTTTTATTTTAATAGTTGCACGGTCTAGTTTGTCTTTTCTTTTTTAATTGGCTCGTAAGATCTTTCTGGGAACTGTAATGATCTTTTTCGGTAAATGTAAGTCTGTAATAACCTTTTGACAGCCTTTGAATACTAACAGACAAGACAAGATCCTTTAGTGTAAATATCAAAACAGAATAGTGCCGATATAATTTCCCTTCATTGACAGTAGTTGAAAATGAAAATATGAAAAGGGGTTTGGTTTTCCTCATAGAGAGAGGAAGAGAGGGTTTTTCTGTCAATGAATTTCTCCTCCTTTTCTTCTTCTCTTTGAATTTCCTTCCATGGAATCATCAATGGCAAATCCAGAAAGTTCTTCCCCTTTGATCGCTCCTCTTCCGATCCCCCAACCAGGAGAGATTGACCTAGAAGCTGGACCCGGCGACCAAATTCAATGCAGAATCTGCCTCGAATCCGATGGTAATTTTCCAAAAACCCTAATTTTTCGACTCATCCCTTTAAATTCCCCTTTTTTCCCAATGCTTGAATACAATTGGTTGCTATATAATTTCTATCGTATATGAATTTCGCCCTTTGTAATGCAATTTCATCTGTTTTGGTGTTGAAAAGGGATTTTTTTTTCACTAGAAAATTATTTGATTGTATCAAATTTTGGAAATTTGCATTTATCTTGGTTGATTAAAGGTATATTTCCGATCTCTAGGGATTCAAAATTCGTTTTTTTTTTCTTGTTTTCATACTAAGAAAATGGACACAGGTAAGGTTTAGTAAATATAGTTGTGTAAACAAATTTTTTGATGTAATTTTTTTTTTCTTTGTGGGTATTTTTAGTACTTTATGGTCAATGAGATGCATCTTCTTGCTAGAATAAACATTTTAGTACTTTTTATTTTCTTCTGTGGGCATGTTGATTGCTATGCTTTCCAGCATCCAGATTTTCATGTGGCTGATACACTATAAAAACTCAAATTCTTAAAGACATTTGCCTTTTCAAGTGGTATTTCACCATAGCTTTCCTACTGAAAAAAGGGGAAAAAAAAAGGAAAGGAAAATGGACTGGAATGTTATGATTATTTGGGATTTTCACCCAATTGAAGGAGTCTTATACGTTGTGAAGCGGAGTTTAAATGTCTAATTGCGGCTTATTTTAGGAGCAAATTCAGTACTAGTGTTATAACATTTATAAAAAAAAAGGAAAAGGAAATTCGACTGGAATTTTATGATTATTTTGGATTTTTACCCAATTGAAGGACTCATATACGTTGTGAAGTAGAGTTCAAATGTGTAATTGCAGCTTATTTTAGGAGCAAATTCAGTACTAGTTACTGTGATAACGTTTCTTGGAATGAGTTTCTTGATAGGCTCTGTATTTGTCTTTTAATTCTTTGGGTTTTTTTTTGTTTTTTTTGAAAAGCGACAGAGATATATTTATATTCATATGAAAGTCACATAATAGAGGGACCAGGAGTCCCCATATAACTACAACGTATGATGGCATACGAGAAAGCTCCAGGCCCTGAAAAAACAAAGTTAAAAAAAAACTGTTCTCCCTTTCCAAAACATTTTAGTTTCATCACCACCAAGCTGAAATTCCCACCTTTTCAATATTCCTAAAAGATCCTTCCTAAAGAAAATTAATCTACCAAAACCTGTGCGATCTTCCCCGAAGATCTTGAGAATTGAATAAAACTTTCCCCCACCGCAATAGGTCTTTCTCAAAGACCTTGATAAGAACCTGCCAAAAACATAACTTAATGAAATAACCCCTGTATCTGGAAACTCTCCAACAGGAGGAACACTTTCCCAAGTTCTTCAGGAGAGACTCAATTTCAAGTTCCAGTCCGTCATCTTCTGAGTTGAAGGGGGGAGGATTCATAGGGGCCAGTTCCAAGTTTCCGCGCACCGTTTTCCGAGCAATCCATTCTTCCAACCTTCGTAAGCCCACCGCCTTTGCAGCCTCCCAGCGAATATTCCAAAGCCTCCTCTCATCAACCAGTGTTTTGTTGAAGAAAGGGTGTTTGTGCATGGGCGTGTGAGTCGCCATTACATTATGTGCCCCCGTTAGACGGAAGAACTCATCAGCATTTAGCTGGGCCGCCTCCTTGAACAGTTTCCATTGTATCTTGAGAAAACCCTTGATAATCTCCTTGGGGGTTGGATCATTCCTCAAAGCCCTCTCTTCATCATAAGTCATCATCTTCAACCTACGGAGGACTTCCTCCAGTTCCAAAGGTTCCGAGTATCAAATCCTCTTCCGACTCAAAGGGCTGGATGAGGGAGAAGATATATCGTTCCGCTCCATTTTTAGAATGATAAGCGGAGAAAATTTAACATTATCTTTGCGTTATGTAACACCGAAAATTTTTAAAAGGAAAGAAAATCATGTTGGGTACTTGTGTCAGCGGCACATCTTCATGTCTATTAGCTAAAAATGAGAGCTTTCTTTTAGTCTTGTTTTCTCGTTTTATTTACAAACTCTTTATATTTTAAACATATCTCTATTTTTCTTTATTCATTGTTCTATATATGCTGCTTTTATGAACTATTGTTCTGTTTAAATATATATTCTTCAACATTATCTTTTGGCTGTATTGTACATCTGTGTCAGCATGTTGTGATTTTCTCTTATTCTTGTGTCTGACACTATATATCTATGTGTAACATTGATGTATGTCTCTATGTTCTCATTGAATGGATTTCTGCCACCTGAACCCTCACATTTTGATAATGCGATTCTTCTTATTTTAATATTGGTATCTGGGAGGGGCTTTGGTTGTTATTGTTGTGTTTTTATGGGCATAGATGCATTTCTCCACTGATTGAAAAAGAGTTTCAGAAGAGAAAAATGGAAAAAGGGTGGCAGATCATTTCTCTTAGTTTTAGGAATGGTTTTGAATATTTTCTCTCAAAGCAAATCATGTCCTCATCAAAGCATGATGACAATGCGTAAAATCTATCTAATTTTTTGAGTTGACCAACATGTTTATTTCTTTTATTCCAGGCAGGGATTTTATTGCTCCTTGCAAGTGCAAAGGAACGTCCAAATATGTCCACCGTGCATGTTTGGATCACTGGCGTGCCGTAAAGGTATGCATGAGCTTGACAGTCTCTTATTTTAAGTTCTGAATTATGCTATTGATACTGACCTCCTTTTAAGATAATTTTATATGGACATGGCATCATATTTTGAATTTGTAGTTGTCTTTCTTGTTTGGCTTCTGTACTTATTCACACTTTTCATTCTTGTGTCCATCTCCTTCTAGTTTGAATTTTTGGTTCTCATCTTTGCATATTGGAAATCTGAATTGGAGTCTCATGCCCTTTTAGTTTCTGATTTTACTCATTCCGGTCAGATCAGCTGCTACCATATACTTCATTGTCTTAATTAGGGTTCATCTCCTTCTAGTTTGAATTTGTGGTTCTCATCTCATCTGCTACCACAGAAATACACACTAAAGAATTATCACATAATTAAAAAAAACGATCAATAATGGTTTAATAACACTGAACAGTGAACACCTAATGATATTCATTGTCGCTCATGTCTGTTTATTCAATACTATCACATTTCACGTGTAATTCATATAAATATTTTTTTTAAATATATATACCAGATTTCATATGCAATTCATCTAAATATAATTATGTGACATATGCTGGTATACTATACAACTAATATAGTACGGTCTTGGTTTTGGTATGCATTTCAATGGGGTTGGAAACTGAAACTTTTTGGTCTCTTCGTGATGGTTTCGGTGAATATTTAAAACCATGATTATAAAGGACTGTATTCTTGTCACTAGATGTACAAAACATCAGTGAGTTCATCTTCAATAAATGAGAGATTTGTGATCCTATCATTCTCTTGATGTTCAATTGTTGGTGCAAGTATATCTAGAACAGCATGGCCTAGTCAATCATTTTTGTTTTCTGCAGGAAGGATTTGCATTTGCTCATTGTACTACCTGCAAGGCTCCATACCACCTGAGAGTGCATGCTCTTCTTGATAGGAAGTGGCGAACCTTGAAATTTCGTTTCTTTGTGACTAGAGATATAATTTTTATCTTTGCGGCAGTTCAGCTTGTAAGTCTTTCATACTGTCCTTTTAAGCTGTTTTTGGTAGTCTTTTTCTTTTGGTATAGTGCAAATCTTCACCATCTCAGTATTCTTGCATTTTTGTATGTGAATGTGTAGGTAATTGCTTCATTGGCATATTTAGTATACTTGATTGATGGTTACCAGCAGTTCTGGCTGCGGTTAACCTGGGCTTTTGAAAGTGAACTTAGTTTCTACTACATATGTGGTAAATCTCAAGAACCTTTTTTTTTTTGAAAGTTAGTAAATCTCAAGAACTTGATATACGTGCTAGATCATTGTAATGATACTTTTCTGTAGTTATTCTCCTGTACATACTCTATTTCAGGTGTGTGCTGGAATAATATATTTTGCAAGATGATTAAAGTTGTAGCCAAATCACCAAACCTTGTGAATTTTATGATCAAATAAGCTTCATCAAGAAGTGCACTTCCTTCAAATTTGCACCTTCAAAAGTGGGATTGGAAGCATTAGAGGCCTCCCAGTCCTTTCCATCGCTCGTTGAATGAGGTCGATATGATATTGGTGTCCAATCATTTTTCTAGAGCAATGGATTATGCACCATTAAGTATGCTGATACAATAATCTCTCTGAGATTCCCACTGGTCTTCAATGTTGGGGTTAGGCCCAATCATTCGGAACGTTGAAAGTTTGTTTCTTCTGGGTTCTGGCAAAGGAACAAACTTTACAATCATACCATAATTCACATTTAGAATGTGTGTCTGTAAAAACAATGTTCCTTCACTCAAACATTGCAACAGAAGAAGCTTTGTTGGTTAGGTTTTTTGAATTAGAATGAAATTTTTAGGCGTAATTATTTTTTCTGAGCATGAAAGATATGATATGATATTTAAATAGGGGACTGATATCCACACGACCATGTTTTGTTAATGGGACGAAATCACCTTGTCTTACATTGTTTAACCAGCTGCCAAAGGCTATTACAATTCCCACAAAGCTCTCAGCAGCCAATCAGAGAAGTGTAAAGCAAAGTGAGTCTTCTGTTAGGTACCTTACCAATATGCCAAAAGCTCCAGAGCTGATGGGATGCGCTAGGCAAGGCCCTTTAAACCTGCCCCATACCAGGCTGGGTCCCACCTAGTCCCATACCTAGGCGGGCCCCCACACAGGACCGTAATATCTTCCCATCATCAAATCGTGGTCATGTGGATATTGGTTGCCTTTAGTTATTCTTCACTATATTTTTAGTCTCTCTAACATAGTACTGTACCTGGTTTTAAGATTTCCTGGTGTACTTGTTTCACACTAGCTGAGAGTACCAGAAAATTTGAATGCTTCTGGCATTGTGGACTTCAGGGCTTTGGATTTCAGATCAAAAAATATTTTTATGCCATTTATTTTCATCTTTGTGTTTACTGGATAACATTTCCTTGTGGTTGTGATGTTAATTCATTGCTGATGGGTGCAGGGGCACTACTTTTTTTCGCTCTGCTTGGTTTGTCTGGATGCTTCATAACTTGTTATGATCGACGAGTGCGCAGCGATCTAGCTCAGCCTTGTCGAGAAGTTTGTCTTTGTTGCTGCCAACCTGGGTATGTTCTTTTTGTTTGTGCTTCATGCTCTTAACTCGGTGCTTATTATCGATTCTTAAAATCGATATAGTATTGTTCTTGCCAAAGTCTGAACATTTATTAATGCTTAGTCGTGTCATATTTCTATTGCGCATGTTAACAACTTTAACATTTCTTGCAAACACCATTGTTGATTATCCAGTGCCAGTACTTTTCTCATGTTTCGGAGCTGCTGGATCCTTGAACAAAGTAAACTAAGACAATAACATACAGACTGAAAATTCTAAGAATACTTGCCAATTGCAAGCCAAACATCCCTCTATCCTCATTCAACCTATGAAGGGAGGTGCTGATAGATATCAAAATGGTTTTGAAACTCTCAGAAGTTCAAAACTCTTTTTAGTGGAGATATGAAATAAAACAATAGTTGCTTTCAGTCTTGGTCTAGGAGAAGCCTGAACTTCCACAAATCCAGACTTATCCAGAACTGGAGGCCTATATCAATAACTAATCTGATACTCTTTTTTTTTTCAGTTTTCAGAACTCTGTTGAATCCTTCTTTATAAGGCGTATTGGGAATTCAAAAGACACATTTTTACGAACTTCCGTGCTTGACTTGATGTGAATTTATGGAAATGAATCAGATTTTACTTTCCTGTTAAGTAGTTCTGAATCCTGCCATTAAAAAAAAAGTAGTTCTGAATCCAATTTTTCATTTCATGTTTTCTTAACAAGTTCTATTTTCAAATTTTCATGCATATGTGTGTATATATGTATTTATTTTTGTAAGTTAACGATTTCACTCCATAGGAAAAGTAGCAATACAAATGTGTGTGTATATGTATCTAAATATTGACACACAGTTACACATTGTGATTGTGGTAATATGTTTGTAAATATTGATGGAGTTTCTTTTTTTCCTTTTTTTTAACCCTGATTGATTTCAGTTGATTTTTTTTAGATGAGTTGAGTCAACATTTCTTTCTCGTCATGCAGAATGTGTGCAGACTGCCATCTACCTGGCACCCTCTGTATGTGGACCGACTGCACCACATGCTTTGAGGGTTGTGCAAGTACAATGGGTGAATGTGGTTGCTTAGGAGGAGCTGGTGAAGCTGGGTTACCATTACTACTAATCATGGGTTTAATTGTACTAGGACTCTTCACTGTGATTGGCATTTTTTACAGTGTACTTGTGGCTACAATGGTAGGCCAACGGATTTGGCAGCGGCATTACCATATACTTGCAAAAAGAATGCTAACAAAAGTGAGTCAGAGTTGTTCATATTTTCTTCTCTTTTACGCTCTACTTGGTTAATCGTTCTTCGTCTTGCAATGCTTATCAGGAATACGTTGTGGAGGATGTTGATGGTGAGATGACAGATTCAAATTGGTGCCCTCCACCACTCCCACCTGACCATGTTCAGCAATTGAAGACACTTGGGTTGCTATAATTCAAAGCCCTCCCGATGATTTGAAGGTAGAATTGAAGTGATTTGAAGGTAGAAATGAAGTGATCCTTTAGCGATCTGTCACATGAAGACACACAGGAAAGTGCCGCGTGGAATATAGATTCTCGTTCGACATTAGCGGATGTTAGTTGGGATTTGGTTTCTCTATTTGGCTAAAGGTAAGGGATAGTTGTAAATGATGCTCCTTACAAATTTGTAATTGTATTTTATCTCATGTTTATCAGCTTCTTAGCATTCTATCTGAAATCTGTCAACCCAATTACTGATCATAGCTTAATAAAATTTCTTTTTGTCAATGATATTGGTTGCAAAACAGTTGATGTGCAGTTGGAGGGTACATTGGTCCTCTTATAATAGCTAACCCAAAATTGGCCCAATTGATCAGATTACAGATTTGTGATCCAATAAGTATTGAAAATTTCAACTTATATCTTTGCCAGTAATTTCCTTGCTGCTCCTATCCACTATGTTTGAACCTTATTTATTATCTATGCTCTGGTGAATTGCTTTCACACATTGGACATGACTATTGTAATATTGGAAGAGAGGAAAAAGCATGCATGCGCTACTTCTTACTTACCTTGATAGATTAACCAAACTCTTCAACAATTTTGAGTTAAAAGAACTGAGAAATGATACCCAGAGCAGGAGGGTGAGTTAATGATACCCTGTGGTTCAACTAGGACTGTTGTTCAAAAACAGTATCAATACTTGGAACACATTTATTACCATGAACCAAAATACTGGAATGACGGCCTGTTTGGATGCTGAGAAGATTTTGATTTGAATTTCCCACATTTGCAGCCCATTTTGCATTGTGATTTGAATCCAGATCAAATCCTTGGATTTCCAAATCAGCGACTGACAGTGAAAAAAAAATCAAATTTCGAAATATGCTGTGGAAATAAGTAATTGGAAATCCACAAATCTGGCAGTATTCTTCATCCTCTTTGCTCCTCAACCTCTCCACTCCAGTAGGAAGTACCCCCTTCCATCTCTGTCTCTCTCAACATGAGCTGGCAGATCTACTCATTTTGTATTCAAAACTCAATTCGAAATCCAAATACAAAATATGTGGTATCCAAATGGGTCCTTACTTCTGTTTTTGTTTTGGGAAATGACATTATTTCTAGTGGAGTATCTCTGCCTGGACTCTTCTGACACTGAATTGTCCAGATGGAGAGACTCCTGTTGGCATTAGGACTTTTTGGGCCATTAGAGTTGTTCTATGAAAAAATTACTACTAAAAATGGGTATTTAGACCATGTTCTTGGAAGACAAATTCCAGCCATCAGTTGATGCCAAGCTGGCAAATAGCCGAATTAATAGAGGATCAGTTAATAGTGAGATAAATGTGACCAATCAATGGTTAGACATACATGACTTGAGAAGTTTCAAAGGCGTGCTAATTCTCTCAAGCATGAAAAGACTTAGAGCTCTTACATTTAGATTTAGACTAATGTGATGGTGATAGCCCAGTTTGGGTAAGCTTAAATGAGACGTTTATCCACCTTAAGAGTGATCTCTATGATTTTTAACCCTTTTTGTACCCATTTTGACTCTGGCCCTCAATGGATCCTTTCTTCTTTTCCATTTGACATGCCTTGATTTTGATCAACTGTATTTTAAAAAATCATTCCCACCTTGTGAACCTACCTACCTAACCCTGTATTTTTTTTTTTGAACGAGAACCATTGCCTGGAAATAGTTTTTGACCATCCATTTTCAACAAGGAAAAGTACATGTTTGGATTGAGCAATTGAGGTGTTTTTTAAAGTTATAAGAGATCCAAAGCAATACCAGTAAAATGAAATGTTTAGATCTTTTCTATAGTGCTTCTCTCAATAGACATATGTATAAGCCATATGCTGAGTTCATGATTACATTGAGGTACAGTTTTGGTGTTTTTTTACTGTAAACAAAGGTAAAAGGAGAGTTTTTAACCATATCCCTTAATCTACTATCCGTAAACGTAGACACACTGCCGAACCACGTGTTTCTTCCTCTCATATTGTCATTGGTTGTACATCGACTCTCTCTCTCTCCAAATTATATACTCCGTGGGTTCAAACAAGTGGAAATGACATCCCAATATCTCCACTTATATGCTTGGTTGCGCAGGGGTGGCTCGGAGAGTAGTGGAATAAGAAGTAAAAATGGAGGATACAAGCATAGAGGATGAGTAGTATTACTACTCTGAGAATAATGGAATAGTGGTAAATAGTGTTCGGTTGCGCAATAGTCCTCTCAAAAAGTAGTGAAAAAAGTAAGGGTTTCATTACAAATATAGAGAGTGAAGAGAGAGAGATAGGGAAGAGAGAAAGAGAAAAGACAACCTTTTTCCATTTTTCTTTTACCAAAATTTTACCATTTTAGTAGAATTTGGTTGGAAGCTGAGTAAGGGGAACATTGGTGCCACATGAGAGCCACATGGAATAAAAAGCAAAAATGATGTCCCAAGCATGTTGGGAAGTCAAGTGGAGTTTCATTGCAATTTTGGCAATCAAACAAGAAATCGGCAGAAATTCCAAATGAATGCCGAGCATTTGTGCAACCAAACGTACGGGGAAATCAAAATATGTGGGACCCATCAGTTTAAACCTAAGGGACACCAAGGAGATCTAATTTTGTTCTGCAGAGTACCACCTTTTCCATACCCATCTCTTTGTTACTCAGATTTTGCTACTAGGAAAACCAGCTTTTAGTCAAATGAAATATTTTCGTTTCTTTTATGTACTAAAGGCCAACATACAATGGCCGAGGAAAGACACAAAATGAAGATTGCTTAGGATTGCTTCAATACTTATCATGAGCTGCTAAGAGAAAATAGAGGGAGGTCTGAATTCCTGATAAGATATTTACAGGGAACTGTAAACAAAGGGTGATTAAACCAAATAATCAATTACCAAACACTCTTTGGTGAAGGAAGTATGGATCTTTGGCCGTTTGTTGCAGATTTTGCTTTCATATCATCAACTTTGAAGCGCATTGGCCAAGAAACAGATGTTGGAATCTGACAACTGAAGCATGTAGTGAAAACCAATGTCATCAACTGATTAAGAAGAATGTGAACACATACATACATATTACTCTAATCTTGTAGTGGGTGACCTTTTCATGTTTGGTGAATGAACGAGGTATTATAATGCAAAACAAATATAGAGCATGAAAATCTAGAGAAGAATAGTAGCTCAATGAGTCACACTATTGGCAGCTCCCATCTGTTTAGATCATCCACAATGCCATGGCCTTAAGATGGTAAACTGATGAAAATATATGTTGCAATTCTACGGATTATCATATCAATCAGAACAGAGAAAATGAAACACGATTGAATAACAAATTAACAAGAATTCCATCTTTTACAGAGAATGTAGTGACATGCAGTAATGAGTAGCTATCTTCAAAACAGGATCTTCCAAATCAGCAAAAACAGGATCTTCCATATTAGTAATTCTAGATTGACCTAGCTTGGCAAGTTTCAGCTGGATTCAATCAGCTTCCATCAACATCTGTGAAGATGATGTGCTTCTGAATTCTGATGACTAAAGAAGTTCAGAATGTAGTTTAATGATGGAATCACATGCCTTCTAAGATATCAAGAACATATTGATTTTTGGAGCAAATAATGACTAGTGATAGGGATAATAGGGACATATTGACTTTTGGAGCAAATAATGACTAGTGATATGGATAAGAGGATCTTTGACACTAGCAATTCTAAAAGATCCCCTTTGTCTGGTTCACAAGAATTCTACAAACTTTCTTCAACAGCAAAAGGTAAAGATGGTCATTTTAAGACTTTATGGAGGTCAAAGGGCTGATGCTATTCAGGTGCTCCTTGTAAAAATTTCAAGGAGCACAAGAGCATCTTGAAATTTTTCTTCACAATCGGAGTTTGTTGCTGCTCTACTCACAGTTTTGAAGGAAGATCATCTCATGAAGATGTGCACTAAAATATGAAGGCTGAGTCCAGGTATTAAGTCTATATCCATTTTGAAGCACCTACATTGCCATACTTTTCCTCTGATACCATGTGAAACAACCAATTGCTCCAAAAGCTTTCGGAGCAATTGGTTGTTTCACATGGTACCAGAGCAATTGCCTCACGGCAGGTACCGGGTTCAAAACCCAACAACTCCTTGATATTAAAAATCTACGATTACGGCTAACCCAAAAGAGGGGTCACACGAGCCACATGTACGTCCAACCCAAAAAAGGGGGGTCACACGTGAGGGGGAGTGTTGAAGAATAAATGATTAAATAACACCAACTCTAACAGCTTAAGCTTCTGGAGCAATTGGTTGTTTCACACCGGTAATACAGTGCCCATCTTCTAGCACCTCCATTGCAATTGTTGTGCTCCAGGTAATACAGTTCCCCAGTCTTCATTCATGATTTGGATTAAAAAGAGACAAGGAACCAATTTATGCCAATCTTAATTACATCACAATTTGTTCTTAAAAGATGGGCACTGCAATAAAAAAAATTGAAGGAAAACAATAAGGTGTTCTATGTTTAGCAAGCTAGCAAATCATGGAGGAAGCCTCCCTCAGGCCATCTCCTTGAATTTTAGCATTTCCGACGGTCAAGTTTTTCTAGTGTAATACCGTGGCACCAATTGCCTCTTGTTTTGCTCTTTTTTCCCCTGCTTCTGACCTAACCCTTTATCCTGTTATGTTATTTTTCCGTATCTTTTGTTTTGCTCCTTTTTTTCTGCTTCCGACCTAACCCTTTGTCCTATTATGCTATTTTCCTCTGTTTCCTTAAATAAATTCTCACCAGTTGAAAAAAATAAAAATAAATAAATCATTCTGTGTTCAGCTTCTTGTCGAAAGTGAATCACTTAATACCATCACATATGCATTAAAAGTGTAGTGTAGTAGTAGCTGATGTTTTCTGTAAAAAGTCCCATAGATTGGTTTTGTGTATTGGCTACACCCTGCTACTTCTTTTGTAATGGCACTAGCTTTATTAAAATATCAAAAAATAAAAGCTAAAATGTATTCAATAAACACATGCTTCAAAATAGTATGGTTACTATTTTTAGTCTTTTTCTTTCTTGCATTTTATCTATTTTTCCTTAAGTCAATGTTGATTTCTGTCTTTAGTTATTTCAAAAAATCAAGAAAAGGAAAAATTTGGAGCAACAATGACATAAAATGTAGATGCCTACATTGAAAAACAAGAACAAACAATGGCGCTTAAATATAGGTCTTACAAATAGTGGGTGACATAAATATAAGAAAGCTTAACTAACACCAAGAAAATGTATAATCTTAGCCAGAGGCAGACTTGCAAGTAATAAACCAACAGATGTAACAGCCAATCTCAACAGAGTTAATTACCATTTAGAAATGTCAATTGCAAATATATTAGTCCAATTTAAAATGCAAAACAGGGAGTGAAATTAACAAGGGTCATGTTAGTCATTTGTGACAAGGCATGCATGCATTCCCTGTTCTCATAGAAGTTGTCTGATACAAAATTTTGGTGCAGGATGACATCATTGAAAATTTAGACACAATTAGTCTAAACACACGGAAAATCATTATTTTTTTTATTTTTTTTTGAATGGTAAAATCATAATTTGTCTACACAATTTTAGTGAATAAGTAATGGTCACTTACAAAATTCAAAATGATGTGGATTATCTCTTAGTAGCATCGATAAACATGGCCCGAGTCCAATGCTCAATGTCCTCGCTCTGTGATGGAGGAGGGGGGAAGGTAGGATGCTCCACAATATCCCACTCTTCGGCAAGGCTTTCGGATTTTTCAGTATCAGCCATCTCATTTGTATAAAGAAAACTGGCGGCAGAGTTTGAAAGGTTGTCAAAAGTGTTTCGCTGATGAAGAAAATAATAAATTCATAAGACAATGATAAGCGTTACCTATATGAAAAAGATCACCTCGCATGGTTCTATAAGATTACCAAAATATCATTCGTCTTTCCAAGGATCTTTGAACTAAAATGAGCAAAATGCAGAGCGAAAGAGAAAGACATGAAAGAATGAGAAGCATCTATATCGGGCTCAACTCAAGGAGAATGGCTGTGTTGGAATGAAGAGGGAAAAAAGACACAACATGCCAATGAATTTTCAATGGACATAGATATCCTTTTTGTGTTGATGCCATAATTGTGGACAATAGAGATAGAGTTGTGAAAGTGCGAGTAATCTATTTTCTTCAAGTTCCTATTGATAATTTAATTCACTTCAAAAGAAGCATCTTTCTATTTCATGAAAAAAAAAAGGATAAGAAATTGTGCACCAGGAATTTTGGTCGGTTGAGAAAAATCCAGACGACCATGGCTTTCATATTTTAGTAGACAAATGCAGATTAGTTCAATGCATCATTGACAGTAGCTTTGGTAACAGCATAGTTCATAACATCAATGAGACTTCAAGTAACATGGGAAGTTAAGGTTACATTTCATTAATAGTCAAGCATAATTTGATTTCAGAGCCTTGCCAAATCAAGGGTTATACCATGAGAGGTGTTGTATGTGCGCTCTCCGATAGGCTGCTGGAAGAAATGGCCGAATTTACATGCCATACAGACTTGTTCAACGGTTGAAACTCCCTACGAGATCTGGAAAATGAGAACAACTGGTTAAGGACATATGTGAGCATTTTCTTTTATAATGCAGGGGTGCTTGCATCTAATCCATGAGCATATGATTGCACGCATGCATAATGTCATGCAAGATAAATATTAAAAAAATAAAGGAACCTTACGTGCTCCAATCATTTCTAAATGGTGATGATATATCTACCTATGTCATAAAAATGAAGGCATATCGCATCACTTGTTACACTGATTTTTTAAGAAAAATGTTACATGGATTTTCTGAATGGGTGACATACCCGTGTTGGATTCCAATACTTTAGTATTTGTTGTGACACAAGCTAGATCTCTTTTAACTAATTTTTCTTAAATACTACAACAAACTCTCTTTTATCTATTTTTTTCCTATATAAATATATACGTTAGGAAAAGGTTTCTGAGCTCGAGCTCAGCTTGAGCTAGAGCTCAGAAACCACTACTCCCATAGTTGGTTGAATCATCCAACCCATTTAGTTTATAGGTTATGGTTATGATTTGTGGAGGTTTAGAATGGATGGCTAGAAATTATGGTCCTATAGATCGGATGGTTAGGATTATGGTATGGAGCTGGTTTGTTAGGAACACCCTATCTATGTGAGGTAGTATAAAATAGATGGGTTGGATGAGTCAAACTACTATGGGAGATGGTGTATTCTAAGCTCTAGCTTAGCCTGAGCTACAGCTCAGAAACCACGCCCTATATATATATATATATATATATATATATATATATATATATATATATATATATATATAGAGAGAGAGAGAGAGAGAGAGAGAGAGAGAAGTGTAGCCACACATACATGTAGCTAACTTAGCTACACCGACGGCTTAAAATACAGTGGGCTCACATTGTTTGGGTGATCCAAACCATTCATTTGATAGGCCCTCACATTGATAGGGTGTACCCAAAAAATCAGCTCCATAGGATCATCCCAACCCTTCAAACTGTGGAGGCAAAAATTGACAGATTTGTGAAGGTTTTTACACGTCCTTTTTTGGCTCCACAAATCTTAGGGTTGGGATGATCCTTTGGAGCTGATTTTTTGGGCACACCCTATCTATGTGAGGGCCTATCAAATGAATGATTTGGATCACCCAAACAATGTGAGCCCACTGTATTTTAAGCCGCCAGTGTAGCTAAGTTAGCTACACGTATGTGTAGTTACACTTTTCTCATATATATATATATATATATATATATATATATATGTGAGAAAAGGGTATGTACTCCCTAGTAGAGTAGATAACTTATCTACTCCGCCGGCTTAAAATATAGTAGGGCCCACTTTGTTTGGGTGATGCAAACCATTCATTTGATAGGCCCTCACATAGATAGGGTGTGCCCAAAAAATCAGCTCCATAGGATCATCCTACGCCTTCAAACTGTGGAGGTAAAAAATGGGCAGATTTGTGAAGGTGATTTTAACCTCTACAAATAGAAGGGTTGGGATGATCCTATGGAGGTGATTTTTTGGGCACACCCTATCTATGTGAGGGCCTATCAAATGAATGGTTTGCATCACCCAAACAAAGTGGGCCCCACTGTATTTTAAGCCGGTGGAGAAGATAAGTTATCTACTCGATCGATTGGATACAGTTTTCTCATATATATATATATATATATATGTATGTATGTATGTATATTGGCATTTTGGTTATGAAGGTATTTTGGTTATAAAAGTCCCTTGCATTTTAATAAAATTTTGAAGTTGCTCTGCAAAAATTGAGTAGCATGCAGACTACACCCAAAAGCTATTTAAGTCTGCGTTGATTTGACGGTTTTCAAAGTATGATTTTTGCAAGTCACAATAAAACACTTAAGCTCTAATGAATACATAGGATAGCATCACATAGAAGAAGGGCTGAGAGCAATATACCTTGAACGTGCCGCTTTCAAGGAAAGAACAGATTGGACTTCCTTGGAAGAGGACAAAGTGGTCAATAACTTCACAAATGCTTCAAAAGTGGATGTATCCGAGGGAGCATCAAGACACAATGAATTATAACAGTATGCGGTAACACATGCCACACTTTTCTTCAGAAGCGATATCCCTTTCTGAAGGTCCTTGTGAGTTTCAACTGAAGGTGGAGAGGCAGAAGAATAATTAAAACTACTATTTCCAGCAGAGTCCAGTTGGGGTTTCCTTTCTGACTCCATTGAAGTGACACCAAAGTTACTAGAACTTCTATCGGACCAAGAATTCTCCCCATTGGGGGAGCAAAAATTCTGGCGTGGTATAAAAAGGGGATACTCATTACTGCATGGAAAACATATGATCACTTTTGTAGGTTGAAGATTTTAAGCTTAATTGAAAAGATGAATGTCTCCACACAGAAAATATTCTACCTTCGGTATGATGGGCGGGCATCCCAATAAGAATCTCGTTGCCATATACGTGAGCATGAACCCTGAAGCGACAATTTCACATTAAGAATAACAAATAATTACCTGAACAGCGAATATATACCATAAACATACCCTCCAATTCCATTTCAAAAAAAAAAAAAAAAATCCTTCAATAACTGTCAATTGTGAATTTTCCAAATGTTGATTAAGATGCTTAGATCATTTTGCATAACATGCATTGTGATTGAGGCTTACCGCGAAACCTGAATTATGAAGTGCTGGAGCAGCCAAGTTCTGGATGACAAGATTCAGAAGTTGTGCCATATATCTGTTATTCAACAATTTGTGTTTAGCAAAAGAACATAATGACTTAAAACAAGAATATCTCATTTAATAAAACCCAATTATGCAATAAATTGATGAAGTGTTAAATATCTGTCCTTGTGTAAATATCTCTCTTTTTGTTTCATAGTAAAGTGTTATTTATCATAAAATGAAAAACCTATGCGGTTCTTAAACTATTTAAATATAGAAAGAGTTTATGTGAGGAACAGAATGAACAGTTATGCATAGAAAAACAATTTGTGTTTAGTAAAAGAACATAATGCCATAATGGCTTAAAACAAGAATATCACATTTAATAAAAACCAATTATGCAATAAATTGACGAAGTGTTAAATATCTGTCCTTGTGTAAATATCTCTCTTTTTGTTTCATAGTAAAGTGTTATTTATCATAAAATGAAAAACCTATGCGGTTCTTAAACTATTTAAATATAGAGAGAGTTTATGTGAGGAATAGAATGAACAGCCATGCATAGAAAAACAAATGGGAAATAGAGTAACATGAAATCAAATATTCAAAACCAAGGTGCAGTGCCAAGGATTACTCGACAAGATAGATTTCATAAATAGGATTTTTCCAGAAGTCTAGAAAGAATATGCCTTTCATTTTAGTTCTGAAAGTAGGACTGCACTGCTTTGGAAAATAAATTTCTTCACCAACATGGCCTCAAATTTGAATTGTCAATGTGAAAAATTACAAGTAGGATTCTCATCGGTACAACCAAAGCCTCTGTTGCACTTTACGGGCCCATGACCTCCAATCACTGAATCAGTGAGTAAGACGTACCATGCAATTTTGGGGCCGTTTGGATACACGGATTTTAGAATCTTGGATTTCCTCAAAATCCTGGATGGGAGATGAGAGAAGTAGACTGTCCGTCGTTTTCTGATTTCTCGCCCTTCTTTCCGTCAGCAAGAGAGTAGGAAATCATCCAATGTTTCCAGGTTTTAGAAATCTCAGGACGGGGGAGAGATTTCTAAAATCTGGATTTCTTAAAAATTCAGGATTCTAGGAAGAAGTGAAACAGACGGTCTCCTTCTTCTCTTGTCCCCCATCCTTGATTTTAAGAAAATCCAAGATTCTGAAATCTGCGCATCCAAACGGCCCCTTAGTTTTGAAAACTAGGAATTCTTCCTAGGGCATTTCTTTCATCGTCTTTTTGTTTTAAACATTTACCACCATTTCTTATCAATAAAAGTTCACATAATGAATTCTCCAAACTTTCCCAACAAATGACACCAAGTAAGTGCCCTTCCAGTCTATTTAGAAGGTAGGAGCTAAAGAATGGAGACATGTTTGAGGCTATACAATAGTACTTCCATTTACTCCCAATTGCACTAGGGGCACAAATCCAAATGAAGCAAGAGTCACTAGATCATTGGTTATTCCACCATAAATGTTTGGAAAGGTTGCCTCAGCTGCTAATTTGCACACATGATTTTTTAACTGATTTCAATAAAAACTTGATGGATTACATCGTGTAGCTGAATGGGTTTGAAATGGACTAATACTCTAGTTGATTTCTGAGCTTTCTCTAGAAAATTCATGTCCACAAAGCTGGAGGAGTGATAGAGCTTTAACAATGATAGTTACTAGGGCAAAAATTGTGGCTTCATCAATGAATAAGATTGCGACACTGCTCGAATGCTAGAGAAGTAATGATTTACAGAAAGTGACCGATGAAAGAATGAGGTGCTTCCGCAGCAAGTATATCTACCAAATTTATTGGAATTCAAGTTTGTATAAGAATGAAATATATTAATTTAAAAAATATATAAATAACTGGGTTTCCAAGTAAGAATCATTAACCCCAGTGAGGCTGAAAGCTCTTCAGGTGGAACTGAACGAGGATCAAGTCCTCTAGGCAAGCGTGCATTACATATTTGATCATATTGACCACCAGACCCATCTTTTCTCTCTCCATCTAAATTCACCTGGATCATAAAACAAATCCATATCATTCAAATGTATCTGAGGAGAGCCAATTTGCAGTATTTTTTTTATAAAGCTAAAAATCGAATCAACACATGCTCAGGGTCAACTAACAGCAACTTTCAATTTATTGAATATAAAATTACTTCATCTTGATACAGATAAAATCTCTGATTTACGCGATCTTCTGATACAGCCCATTATGTTATTGTTGGTACACCTTGACACATATGGACGTACTGTCAAAAGTATTGATTTAAATTGGTTGTGTTAACAATTTTTTCACCGTGTCAACCATTTTGAGATGCAATCATTGAGAAAAAGTAACTGCAAATTGTGGTAGTGGGAAAATTTAGGTTGCTGCCCCGGGTTCCAGGATAAATTCTGGGTTAGAAAATTTGTGGTAAGTGGGGTAGATGAGTCCTATTATTGTTTTAATTTTTTTATTATTACTATATATAATTTCGGTTTTACTTTACAGCAGTCAGCCTCTGCTTTTATGTCCTTTTTAATTTGAATAATATACCAATTGTTTTACTTACAACAGTCAATCATTCTCTTTTTAATTCTTTTCTTATTATTATATTGATGTTTTAACTTAATAATAATCAGCCCCCCACTACTTTGTAGTTTTTTATTATTATATATTTCACACACACACACACACAACTACTACCTAAAAATGCCCTAACAGACAAGAATTAACTAACCTAGACTCGAACAATAGTTTTATCAAACACTTAAGAGGATGCAAAGTGATGGAACCTACAGGATGTCATACGTACCTATTGATCCTCAATTAATATTGATACTGTCACCCCTTTTAATGACATCCACAAAAATGATAAGGATGCCCATAAATGATAGACACATTAAAAATTTAGGGAGCAAGGAATAGTCTCCCCATCAAAGCTGTAAGTGACAATTCCAGAGTTGTATCCCGAGCTTTGGAAATGCAAAAAATAAAATCTGTTGCAATATGTATTTACAACAGATTGTATGCATATGACACAACTGGCATGGGTTATTATACCGTTATAGCCATAGTTACCAAATTTACAAATTATTTGAGAAATCATGAGAAGTATCTATATCATAAAAATCATGAGTTTTTTTTTTTAAATAAATTGTGAATTTATTGAATAAATCTGCAATTTACCTAATAGTTTGCCACTTTTTTTAATATTTAACAATTTTATTAAATTTCCATGAAAAATTAATAAAACTTTTACAATGAGTAAATTGGGACTTGAACCCATGACCATTAAAAAACCTCAAGTGAATCAAATTGACCAACAAGTTGCGGCTTTCAGTTATATTTTATTAAGTACACACACACATATACGTGTGCGTGTGTATTAAATAAAAAACATGAAATTTCTTGATCGTTTCCCAACATTTTCTCATTTTTTATCATTTGCCTCATCAAACTATTGCCAAATTCGAAGTTGATTGTGATAACAAGATCACTGATAATCAATAATAACCACTCACTTATTATAGTCAGGACTCAGGATAAATGCAAGTTTAACTAAATTCTTACCCGGCGTAGTGAGAACAATTTGCATATCTGCTTTATAACCACCGACTGCTTGTGAAGACGTTCAGAGGTAATTGCCATCTGCAATCCATGCAATATCATGAGCATTGATACAGGGTAGATTAGAAGCCAATAAGAATAAATTACAGAGATTAGTGAATTCAAGCACAAGATCCTAATAGTAGTTATGCCAATATGTATACTGTACCCAAATCGAAATACTAAAAGGAAATCAAATTTTACAGTAGTTTTAAGTCTATATTTTCTACTAGAGCACTTTAGACAATATTTGAATAAGTATGAAAATGTCCGAAAAAAAGGAAGGAATAAAAAAACAGAAGAAATTGATTAAATGTCCATTTCCCACGCACTAGCACAATTCCAATTGCAACTATTAAACATTATCAAAGGCATGGTTTTAAATTTCCCCGAAACGACCGAAATGTTTCCATTTCCATCTCCATCGAAACGAAATCTCAATGAATTCCTTCCACGTTATTTCCTTTGAAATTTCAAATTTTCGACTGAAATTCTTGAAATTCAACCTAAATGGTCAGAACGAAAAAAATGGAAAGATGTTATGATATACATTGTATAAAGCAAATTTTTTCTCAAAACAAAAAAAAATCCTGCATAATCTATTGTAAATCGAAAAGCACTGCAAATCGAAGAAACACATTTTTCCTCGTAACTCCAAGTGGCATTGAAATAGAGTTGGGATCCTTGGAGGGGAGAATGATCATTGTACTCTCTTATACTTCATTACATTGTTATTCTTTATTGACTTTACTATTCCAGACATGTGCAACAACTCATGTCACTAGGTGTTCGATGTGATTAGGCCATTATGGATGGCTTTCTTGCTTATGTGATGGTTTCTAAGTACATCTTTGTTCTTATTCTAGAATTCCCCAAAGTTTCATCTTAAAATTTCATCATTTGCATATGTTTCCATACGTTTCTGTGATTTTACAAGATTTCCACCGAAACCGAAATGTTTCGGTTTCTATGCCGACCGAAACCAAAATCGAAATTTAAAACCTTGATAGCCTTGATAAAATGTAATGGATCAGTTGATTGACCTATGAATCATGTATCATTTTTTATAAAATAAAATAAAGAAATTCATAAAAGAAAATGCAACGGAACATCCTGGAGAGACGTTAGAATGAATTGAACTAGATGCCACCATTCACAAGCATTCACATGGCTGATGCCAGATGCCCTGTTGACTTCAATCTCAGATATACTGTGCCACATGCATGTTCCACACGGATTTTCTTTCTTGCCTGTGCATGTTGCTACTTGAATCATGCTGGCCTGTTTCCCAATCAATGACTCCTTGAAGCAATGAAATTCGCAAGGACAGAATCCAGCAACATCCGACTCCTAACAGGTCTTTAATGGACCCTAAAGCTTCAAAATCCCTCTTGTTTACTTCTTTCTTTCAAGAAACAATAGAAACACGAAAGAACAGGACCAAGAGAGAAACAATTTAACAACAAATCTAACTAGGAACATGAAGTATATAAATAATCTTGCAATTAATTATGGGTCCCCAAAATGTGCCAAGAGTGAAAGATGTATTCAAAGATTAGCCAATTATGAAGGAGGGTTCTTACATGCCCTAAGCTTTGAGTGCATATAAGGTTAGGGTAGAACTTTTCCAGCTGGTCCACACGATTTCTTTCCAACTGTAGTCAGAAATGCATTATTACAACCACAGAATGACATAAATAAATCATTTTCATTGATGCTAATAATCAAACTTAATGGTGGCTTAAAACAGACAGTTCCAATGTTTATGAACAAAACAAGATGCAGAGAAGTTCTATTACCGCAACAAAAGCTGATTCCAACAACCCATATCTAACTTTCAAATCATTAGATATCTTTTCAACCTGAGCCTTCCCTACAAAAACATCAGTTGTCCAAGATGTTACCGTGAGAAAGAAAAAGAATCTGCAAAATCGAAATCCAGATAGAAGATGCACATTACCTATGAAGGGACCAACCTTGAGAGAGTCGTTTTTTAGTAAGATGGAGCCTGTCTTTCAAACAAGAAAGTTTCTCAGTTTGAAGTACTCTCCAGTTGAGCTGCTCCTCTGCTTTATTCTGGTGAGAATGAAAAAAATAAAACGTAAATGGAAACCTCAAGGAAAAAAGAAACCATAACTGCATTGCGTGCCTCAAAGTGTTAAGAGACATCTAGGACTAATGATAGCTCCTGCCAAAAAGTTAAAAATAGAAATCAGAACATGGCAGTGTGTCCCAAAATACAGATTATAGATAAAATGAAACAGAATCCTTTGTAACTTCAAATACATTGCACTTGATTTGAAGTTCCATATTCTTTGTTGTTCAATCATGGTAAACCTTTCCCATTATAATGGCTAATAGATCCACTCCCAACAAAGACCAACCGCAACGTAGTAATAAGGGTACTATATTGGATTAGTTCTTCAGAATTTCAATGAGGTAGAAACCAAAACCAATTAACACTGACTTTACATCTTGAATACTTCATTGAACTATATCCATCTAAATGTACGCCCTATGTGAACATTTATAAATTCTTCACTCCTCAAATCAAATCGGAGTCAACAGCATCTATATGATTAACGTCGGACACCTTTCTAAAAAAAGGTTATTATCCACTTATTGAAATGCATTACTTTTATACCTGAATTTCATGAGTGTTATATAGTAAGCATATTATAACCAAGAAAACTTGGATGAAAAATTACTCTTCTTTTTCCTTTTATTTTCGCAGGATAACTAATAATCTATTATTAGAACAGCATAGGGCTGGCAATGGGGTGGGGCGGGGGCGGGGGCGGGGCAAATGTTGCATTCCTCGTCCCCGTACCCGCCTCGGGGAAAATTCCCCGTCCCCGCCGGGAAAAAAATCCCCATACAATTCCCGCCCAATGAAATAAGAAATGTGAGAACTACTTACATATAGAATATAAGACAAACTTAAATCATAAGCATATTTTTATGGAAAATGATATTTGCACAACCTCAGTTGTCTTTTCTTCATTAATTTGCTCATGAGAGCCTTTGGTAAATGAAATGATCATTTGATAGATCTTCAAATTTTAAATAAGTTATTTTTTATGATGCAAGGTACTAGTAATGAATCGGGGCGGGGCCAAGGTCCGCCCCGTCTCGCACCGGGGATTTTTTAAAAATCCCCGTCCCCGCCACATCCCCGCGCTAGATCGAGGAATCCCCTCCCCGAACGGGGGGGGGGGGGATCCCCGGTTTTCCGGGTTAAATTGCCAGCCCTAGAACAGCAAAAGTGGAAATGTTAAAGTAAAAGTAAAGAATGCTCTACACAAAGCTCTTGTTCATACACACCTTTCCCAAGCTAAAATGCCTGCTATTACAATGTCTTTTTGGAAGATACAACTAAAAGATAAGGTGATAATGCTCGCTAAGTCCCGCATCATCAATAATACCCACTACATATAAGATCCTAAACTACTCTTAGATGCCCCTCTAATTATTTGTTTAGATTTTTCTTTCAATGGATGCCCATCTAACTATATTTAAAGAATCCCCTTTAAATGGTAACTTCCCATCTAATCTTTCACAAATAGCCACAAACCTTCGAAGAGAACATTAGTATTCAGCCATTAGAACCTGTTAAAGTATAAAAGATAAATAATGCCTTTCTCCAACAGCTTAAGCTTTTGGAGAAGTTGGTAAGTTAGCATGGTATCAGAGCCAAAGGTCTCGAGTTCAAACCTCCCGGATAGCAAAAATTCACATGCGATGGTCGGCCCAAAATGGGACCACATGTGCCAGGTGTTTGCCAAGTGGGTCACACGTGCCGGGGAGTGTTAAAGTATAAAAGATAAATAATGCCTTTCTCCAACAGCTAAGCTTTTGGAGAAGTTGGTAAGTTAACAGAACCTTTGACTCCTAATAGGATTCTAGGCTAATCTCATATGTCCTTTAGAATCGATAATAACTCTTCCTAATCCGACGGGACCCATTGACATATCGAGCTTCTATCAAAGTTGATGTTGATGTAGCCACTAGGCTGTTCATTCCAATGTGCTATTATCACTTCATTGATTCACTTCCTATACGTATCTCCAACTAAAATCTAGATGTTGTACAACCACTCCAAATTACTTTCTTGCCAATGCCAGCACATAATCATACCCCTTTTCCCTTCACAGAAGTCTCCATATTGGAGTGACACCATCATAAAATATTCTATCATTCCATCCTGATCATATCCCTCAAAGTAACCACTTGACCATTGCTGAAAAAGATGATTAACAACTTCAGGGAATTGTCAAATCAGCAAGAAATAGCACAGTGTGTACTGTAATTATAGATAGCACGGTGGGAATAAGGGAAGTGATATATCTGCCCCTTTTGATTACTTGGGACACCCAGCAGTAGTGTACGTGGCAATCAACCCCATTGAATCCTACTGACGTGAAGTACATCAGCCCCTCTGCCGTCATTGATACACTGCTGCTGGGTGTCCCAAGTAATCAAAAGGGGCGGATACATCACGTCCCTAGGAATAATGAATATGAAAATTAGGAAAATATTACTATTAACAACGAGGGGGCAACATTGAAGTTTTCCTACCTTATTGGTCATTGCGCTAGATAGCTTGAAATTGCATGAAATACACTGGTAGGTTTGATAAAGAAGCATACCCAAGATACTCTCTCCAAACAACTAAGTTCTTTTTTTATGTAGGATAACCCAAAGGGCGCTTTTGGATTGCCGGAATAGGGAATAAGAATTGGGATTTGATTCCATTTCCGCCGATTCTAACATTTGGGTCCGAAAATTTAGCGGAAAGAAAGATCCCGGACAAAATTTCGGTGGATTACGTTACCCACCAAAGAGGTGATATTCTCAATTCCTGTCTCTCTCTCATCTCTCTCTCTCTCTCTCTCTCTCTCTCTCTCTCTCTCTCTCTCTATATATATATATATATATATATATATATATATATATATAATAAAATGCCTTCGCCCTCCAAACAAATAGCAAAGGAAAAGGCCATGTCATCCACTTGTCAATGTCATTAGAGAGGAAAACCTCCATTTTTCTCTCCCTTAACCAAATCAACCAAAGGCCATCTCCCGATTCATGGCAGAGGCTCACCCATCTTCTACTTGCCATTCCAAAATTCCTGCAGCTCATTATTCTATCAAAATCCCAAGTGTAGCCCACTGTTCTATCAAAACCACAAATCGGCTGACTCTTTTTCAGCAAGTGCAAGCTTTGTGAAGCTGGAGGACAGGAGTGAGGAGATAAAGATTCATGAGCTGTTGCAGGAGCCTTTGCTGGCAAGAAATGCGGCGGAATGGGGCCAAGGCAGAGGCATATGTTGGGGACTTCATGCCAGTTTTGAGAGGGTGTTTGTGTTGGTTGGTGTAAAGAGGAGAAGGAGACATGGGATGGTTTGAGGGATTTGTAGCTTTGTTTTAGGGATTTTCTCGTCAGGTATTTTAGTGTAGGAGATGGAGATATTGCAAATATTTTAGAATGAGGATTTCTTTATGCCTACTTATTTGATCCACTTGTACATGAGATTTGAGTTCGTGGGTGATGCTCGAGAAGTGTTTGACGAAATGCACACTGGAGATTTTGGTTCTTGGGATGCGATGATTCTAGTGCTTCCCCAAACACTAAAATCGGAATTGAGATTCTGTTTACAAGGGGAATTGGAATGAGAAAGGAATGTGATGTCAATTCTAGTGCACACAATCTCCTTATACGCATTTTTAGAGTAGTACCTCATTAGCAATCAGAGCACCATCCAGGATCTGATGCTCTTGAATAAAAGTGGACTACTTAATGGATATGACTTTGTAGATCACCTTTTTTAACCTATATATTATAACTTTACCTAGAAATCATCTTTCTCTTTTGACATGATTGGGAATTTGCTCCAAAAAATTTCGATTTCAAAAAATAAGGCTTGTTTCAAGGAAGCTTGTTGGTGCCAGAGCGTAAAGTTTGCAGAAGTGGTGTTGCAATTGGCAACTCAAACCAAAGTGGTGTTGCAATTGGCAACTCAAACCTCCTTTCCAAATTTGACAGTAGAACGGTTCTGAGTGACAAGCACCATGTACAAAGGAGGAGAACCTTAGACATTTTCAAGGTAGGCAAGATCCTCTGTGGTATATCGGCACTGATTCGAAAGGTAAAGGCCTGCCTTTCGAGAAAGAACAAGCAAAGGTATGAAAGTGGAGGATTTGGATGGCCGTGGGTCGTGAAGCATAACAAGAAACACTAGAAAGATTCCAACAAAGGTAATAAAAGTGCAATATGCAAAGAATTTCAGGAAGTCTAAGAGATGATATAGTTTTTTTTTTTTTTTAATGGTACGACATAGATAATTGTTGTGGCTGTAAATAACATTGAGGAGGCCTTGAACATGAAACTTACTTTTCCACAAGAATACAGAGCTTGCTGCCTGGAAGAAAATATCGTAACAAATTTGCATATTGGAATACTCATCAAGACAAAAGATGTGTATCCATAAAAGTTTACCCAATCAACCCTTAAACAAATTTCCACTGCCTATATTATCCTATTCAACTATTTTCACCCCAACTCTTTTTGCCTGACAATCATTTTCGACCAATAAATGAAAACCCTTAAAAATAAATTGATGGAAAACATCTTGCTCGCTCAGGAATAGTGAGAGCTTAACTTGCAAGTTTTGATTGCCTCCCTCCTTGAGTAGTTTAGATACAGTGGTTTCTTTTGTTTTACCCATTTTCTGTGTTTTTCTTTTCTTGTTTTCCTTGTTTAGACATCCTCGGTCTTGTTGTTCTTTGGTGTGTTTTTAATGAAATCTCTACCATTCAAAAAAATAATAACAATAAAGTGATGGAAAACAAGAGTTCATGAACCCTATCACTAAAGGTCAGTCTCTTTGGAAATAAGCCTTTCCCTTAATTTTTAATGTCAATTGATATACAAGAATGGCCTATTTTCTAGAGAATAAGTTCTAATTTTCTCGATCATCACTAAACTACTTAAACCAGTGACTAGAACCATAGCTTATTAAAGATAACTACGAAACAATATGGAAACATCGCAATAAAAAATTTGAGATTATGACCCTAAGAAATCACAGAGCGAAAGCATGGCAAACCTTAGCAATGAGCTCTCCATTTATTCTCATGTACAACGAATCCCGAACACTCTTCAATGATTTCAAATATGCATTGTAATCATTTAATCTGCAACGAAAACAATATCATTTAATTTTAAGTTTCTATGCTAAAGATCCACAAAATAGCCAACATGGTCTTGATTTATAGTGGGCAAGAGAATGATACTAAAATTGACCTTGAAGTTCAGTATTTTATTTTTCTTTTATATCAACAGTTCAACCAACATTTCACAATTTAAGAGATCCGATGCTAAAGAAATCATTATTTTTTCTTTTAACACGACAAGGAAATCGATTGTAAATAAAATTAACCAATTGTTCATTTGACAACAAGCCTCCATTACTTTGAATTCCTTTCGAGCTCAACTCAACTAAGCCTTCGGTTCGTCTACATGGATCATTTTTTTCCATTCTATTCTATCCAAGGTCATATTCTCTGTTATGTTCCTCACCCTCAAGTCTTTCCTCACTGTTTCTACCCGAGTTGTTTTCTGTCTGCCCCTACCTCTTTTTACTCCAACAACTTGGCACGAGTCACTTCTTCTCACTGGAGCATCCAAAGGCCTACGTTAGATATGCCCAGACCATCTTAAGCGGTGCTCTCTCATCTTCTCCTCAATTGGTGCCAGCCCCACCTTTTTACGGATGTCTTCATTTTTAATTCGATCTAACCTTGTGTGGCCGCACATCCATCTAAACATTTGCATCTCCGCTACACTCATCTTATGCACATGCTGCTTCTTGGTGGCCCAACATTATGAGCCACACAGCATGGCTGGCCTCACAGCTGTCTTATAAAACTTTCACTTTCGAGCTAAAACAATAAAATGACAACGCTATGGAGCTGAAAAATCTAAGCAGTCCTTAAACAGCAGCTTTGAGGAGAACTTACCTGTAATTGACGCAGACAGCACAGATTGAAGCAAGATTTGAATTCTCACATATAGCGCAATTACTGGTTTTCCTTGCCATCATGTAATTTTCCCACCAAATATAAGATCAGAAAGCCACACCGCAGTTTAGTCGCGCCACAATTCCACAAGGAAAAAAAAACTGATAAAAACACCTAGGGCAAGAGTAGAAAGATCATGAACTGAAAAAAAAGTGCAATCAACCAGATATCATCAAAAGGAAAGAAAACAGAGAAATTCTAAACTTTTTTAACTAGAATTCAGAGCTTCGAAAGAGAAAAATACTCAGCGTTTATATCATACCTGTAAATGATAACCTAGATTTCCTATTCCAGTTCTAGGCTTCCAACGAACACGAATTAGGACGGTTAAAGTACGGATTTAGAGTTTGAATTTGAAGAATTTTGATTTTATAGAGGACGAATCAAGGATTCGTAGGACCGAATTCCTAAACAGATGATTGAAAGATTCAGAGCTTATAAGAAGAAAATAATATAAGAGTTATGAAGGAAAAGGGAGAGGTTGGGGTTACAGGTCTCCTTTCTTCTAAGGAACTCTTTTTATAGAAAGAAACGTACGATTTTTAAAATCACATCGATTAGGTAGGCATAGCCTTTTGATTTTGGATGGACGGTTAAGATTAAAGTCTTCAATAGTCCACATTTAATCGGTAAATTGATATCGATATAGTTAAGACTTAAGAATAGGTTTTATAACATTATTATAGATTCGAAGTCTATCTAGTCTATCTCATCCGTGGGACGTATTGCCATATTATAATAGATGGCACCACTCAAGGAGCTATCAACATTCAATGACATCTACTGTAATATAGCGGGAGGAAAAAGAAATTTCTTTTATTTTTATATTGGATTTACACGTCATCATTACTCTTTTACCATTAACTACTTTGCTGATATCTAACATCTATCTCTATGATAAATTATTTGAGGGTAAAATCGTAATTTACATACAAAAAATACCGACAGTACCCTTTCTATGACAATTACGGAAAAAAACTACCAAGAAGACGTAAAGTAAACTATCAAGAAGACGTAAAGACATATAACAATGACGAAAGAACTACTTTATATTACGCATGCAAGACACTTCCAAAATATCACTTCCATAGATCGGACGGTTTGGATCAACCTATAACCCTCTATAGATCGGAGGGTTCGGATCAACCTATGAAAATTATTTTTGAGGCACAACCTATGTAGGCAGTGGCCCATCTAATGGACGGTTTGGATCATCCTATGGTACAGGCCATACCGTACAATTTAATAAAGTGAGGAGTGCGATCATCAAAATACGGTGAGTAGTGCCGTTATAAAATATGGTAGTGAGAACATTAGCACTATATATAATTTGAAACCATCGTTGTTACTTGGATGTTCCCACACGGATCGGGTTCAACCCGAATTTGGTTTGGGTCGGGTTAAGCTTTTTTGCAAATCGAGTTGAGTTGGGTTGGGAAAAATCAACCCGAATTGAAAATCGGGTCGGGTCGGGCTGTCAGGCAACCTGACCCGACCCGAAACCCGAATTTGGGTTCCATCTAAAGAAGTTCTATATATGTGTTTTCTTTTTCAACAGTGAAATAGTCTCCACAGTCTACAATGGACGGTTTGGATAATCCTATGGTACGGGCCATACCGTACTTTAATAAAGTGAGGAGTGTGATCAACAAAATATAGTAGTGCGGATAACATTTCCCTTTGTTAATTGTTAGTCCCTGTTTGGTTTGAATTTTGAGAACCGGTTGTGAGTTAAAACTGATTATTAGTGACTCACTATTGGTTCTCAAAATCCAAAACAACCCGGCTTGAGTTGAGGTGGTCAACAATTGGTACCATATCAAATCGGGTCAACCCGACCCAACCCGACTCGACCTAACCCGAATTGGAAATCGGGTTGGGTTAGGTTGAGGAAATTGCAAATCGGGTTGGGTCAGGTTGAGACCCAAGTTGCACCCCTAACGATGAAGAAAAAACTACTTTTCCTTATTCACAATGTGCGGGTCAAATTACGAAAAGTTTGATATTACGAATGCAGGACACCGTAAAAATATTGACGAATTATGGACACCTTAAGAGGAACAACAATTATGGAAACCTCTATAGATTGGAGGGCTAGGATCAGCCTATGGAAATTATTTTACGGGCACAACCTATTTATGTTGTGTTCCATCACATGGACGATTTAGATCAACCTATGATGTGGTATGTACAATTCTTTGTTGGCCCTTTTTTTTGCTAATAAGTATAAAACTAATAAGTATAAAACAAGCTGAGTAGTGTCATTATCAAAATGTGGTAGCGGACATCAGTCCCCTAAGGAAAATGTTCAATGATTGGCATTCAATAATTAAAAAACATAATTGATCAAATGGTTAGGATTTATCGATTGTGGTATATTTTTATTAGGCCCACCAATTAATGGTGATGGTGTAGCTCTCGCGTTTGATCATTGATCCATGATGAATTGGAAAATGATCAAATAATTGGATCCGTGGGTCCCCTTATCCGATGATAAACAAAGAATTACAAAGAAGGAGATTAAGAGATGACAAACTTTCATTACTCCTGTGCTGTAGGGAGGCCCTACATATATATATATATATATATATATATATATATATATATATATATATATATATATATATATATATATATATATATGTATATGTGTGTGTGTGTGTGTGTGTGTGATGGTTTGTACAAATCCTAATACCATTGATGGCCTATGTAGTGAACAAATTTCTTACTAATCCCATCAATATAAATATACAGTAGTGGGACACCCCGTGCGATGCACGGAGAGTGGGAAGACATTATATTTAGCTTCTCATGATAGACAATAGAGAAACTGCATATTACGGAAATCTTATAGATCGGAGGGTTGCGATCATCCCATCGAAATGATTTTGGAGGCACAACATATTTGCATCGCGGCCCATCAAATGGACAGCTTGGATCATCTTATGGCGTTGACCGCAAACTTAATTTGAAAAATCTGGGTGGGCCCTGCAATTTGGCCTTAATGTTAATGCACGACCCACACCATAGGATGATCGAAACCATTCATTTGATGGGCCACAATGTAAATAGGTCGTGCCCCAAAAATCATTTCCATTGGATGATCACAACTCTCCAATCTATAGAGGTTTCCGTAATATGCCGTTTTTCTTTAGATCGGAGGGCTATGATTATCAAATGGAGGGTTTGGATTTGGATCATGGGGCGGTGCGTACAATTCATTTTGAAAAATACAGGTGGGGCCTACCCCGTTCAAAGATTTGAAGAAATTAATATTTGGGCCCACCAACTATGGGGGATAGACCAGTTCAAATATTTGAAGAGATTAATTTTTGGGCCCATCAAAAAGATTTTGAAAATATGGGAGGGTTTGACTTGACCCGTAAGGGTCCGGGTGACACAGGCCAGGTCAAAATGACCGGGAAAAATTTACGGGTCACGAATCTTGAACCCGTACCAGGCCCAAGAACTGTACCGACCACATCACAGGTTGATCCAAACCGTCCATGTGATGGAACACAACATCAATAGGTTGTGCCCCAAAAACCATTTCCATAGGTCGACCCTAGTCGTCCAATCTATAGAGGTTTCCATAATATGTTGTTCCTCTTAAATCGGATGGTTAAGATCATCCTATAGATTTTTTATTACAAAAGCATAAAGGAGGGCGGTAAGATTGAAATTATGTGGCTTTCATGGGTGCCTTTGTTAAAAAAGCATAAAGGAGGGGGTAGGATTGAAATTAAGTGGCTTTAATGGGTGCCTTTGTTAGAAAGCATAAAGGAGCGGGTAGGATTGTAAATATGTGGGTGAATGACTGCCTTTGTTAAAAAATGTAAAAAAAAGTGATGTGTAATTTCCACAGATTTTTGGGAGAAATTGAAATAATTCCCTTAGTTTCCATTCTTCTATATATACATACTAGTAAAAAACCCCGTGTGATGCACGGGCCGACAAAGAACTGTACGGACCACATCATAGGTTGATCCAAACCGTCCATGTGATGGAACAACACATAATTAGGTTGTGCCCCAAAAATCATTTCCATAGGCTGATCTTAGCCCTCTAATCTATAGAGGTTTCCATAATATGTTGTTCCTCTTAAATCGAATGGTTAAGATCACCCTATAGATTTTTTATTAAAAAAGCATAAAGGAGGGGGGTAAGATTGAAATTATGTGGCTTTATAGGTTGATCCAAACCGTCCATGTGATGGAACACAACAGCAATTGGTTGTGCCCGTAAAATCATTTCCACAGGTTGATCCTAGCCCTCCATCGATAGAGGTTTCCATAATTTGTTGTTCCTCTTCAGGTGTCCTGAATCCGTCAATATTTTGCAATTGTCCTGCATGAGTAATATAAAGTAGTTCTTTCATTATTGTAATATGATTTTACCTCTTCTCGGTAGTTTTTTTCTGTAATTGTTATAGACAGTTACCCTGTGTTGGTACTTTTCGTATGCAGATTACGATTTTACCTTCACATAGATAGTATGTACAGATATGTAGGGAGTGCAAAAAACGGTAAAAATATTCCCATTGACGTGTTAAATGGATAATAATTCTCTCTTTTCTCTTATGCTATATAGTCTTAGATTAGACATATTAGACCACAACCATTGCACTAGTGCCAAATATACAGAGTGACGCTGTCACAAGAAATATTTTGCTCGGGAGAGTCGGCCCAACAGTACTTGACAAAGATAAATTTCAAGTTTTCAACACCCAGCTCAGGCCTTACCACTTGTCACCTTTTGATATGTTCTTTAATATAATACCAACATTTCCCAGTCCACGGTATCAATGAGGCCCAAAACCAGAGCACCCAACGAAATAGAAAACAATCAATTGATCTTATCCAAATTAAAAAATCAACGTCCCATCAAAAACTATAAATTTCAAGTAAACCCATCAAACCCAAGTGCAGAAAGCAAAGTGATCTTGACCTTGTTTTGAAATCTGAGTTAGAGAGAAATGACAGATATTGCTCTTTTGGTCATGGAGGAGTTTGAGAGGAGTAGTCATTTGGAGAAGGAAAGAGGAGGAGAGGGATTCAATACAATTTCCTCCTGTTTATCTGTCTTTCCTTGGAGTGCTGAGAAGTTTTCTTTCAAGAAGGTAAGGAGTGAGGGATTTGATCTTGCAAAGAAGGTTTTGGAGCCTAAAACCAGGTTCGGTTTGGCAGTCATTGATGGGTTCTTCTCAGCTTGAGTTTTGGGCCTTCCTCGACAGAAGATTCTGAAATTTGTTCAGTTTAGTTGTACACTGTAACGATTTTCTTTTGGTTTTTATTGTATCTTTCATTTGTAGTTTGTAAATAATCTTCAAGAGGAGCTATATAAAGTTTCTCTGTATAAAGGGCTTTTTTTTTTTTGGGTGGTTTGTACAAAGGGCTTTTTTTCGTATAAAGGGCTTTGCACCCTCTCCGTTGGATAAATATGATTATAAGATCATCCTGTCAACTGATGTCGTGAGCTGACCTTCTCCACCAAATCTCATGTATGGTAAGGCCCACTATTCTATACCCTATGGCCCATGCTATGGTAGGTTGGGGCCATCATTTTATAATCATGCCTAACATGGGTTGGGCGTTTGGGCCCACCATTTTGTACCTTACGTTTTGATGTAATGGGCCCACTATTTTACATCTCATGTTTTTTATGGGACGGGGTCTACCATTTTACACCTCATGTTTTGATGGGATAGACCAACCATCACGACCAAAACCATACATAGGGATAGGATGGAGCCCACCATTTTACCCATAATGTTATTATGGATGAGTGGATGACACATTGACACCCACCATCACTGCCCAAACCTGCCAAACCTGTGGATTAGGGTGTGGGCCCAACCTTCCATTTTACAGCTCAGCGGGGCCACCATTCCACCCAAACCCATGCATATGATTGGGCCCACCATTTTCTCCTAATTTTATTAATGGATGGGGCCCACCAGCTCTACCCAAACCTATGCATTAGGGTGGGGCCACCGTTTAACACCTTATTTTTATCGCGTGGGACCCATCATTTTTAGCCCATGCATAGCATGGGTCCGGATTACTAGTTGTACTAAAATCCCAAAAACTTAAATGCCACATGTAAGGTATCCATTCGCTCAAATATAAAAAAACAAAAGCTTCTCGAATCCTCCTTTCAAAACCGGAGGTATTTTACCAGTTTTGACGTACACCAACAAATATAGGCCATGATATTTTCACCCCCCTGCAGTACGCATTCACCCCACTGTTAACGTGATTCGGCGTCAAAAAGCGTTAAAGTAGCCAACTGTGCACGTCGTTAGGGGGGCGAATGCGTTGGGCGATGAAAACAATGATATTTTGATTATTTGGACGTGCCGTCCAACAAAGCAATTCGACCGCCGCAGTTTCCAATTTCTCGCTTACTTATCTTATCGTGTTAAATTTAAATTTGGAAAGTGATATAAATCTAATCTTCATTGAGAAGGCTTGATATGAGGTCTATCCTCCATTCCTCATGATATAGACCTCTAGAGAGCCCCATCTTATAAATCATACTGCATGAAATCGGTCGGTCAATTCTTTTTAACGGTTAGATCATAAATGTTGAATGTGGGACCTTTTTCTTGTCTCTTTGTATCCGTAGATTTGGAAGGGGACCACTTTTCAAATTATCAAGAGATCACTTGATCTGAATCATCAATTACAAAGTTGATCTCACTCAGACTTAAAATATCCACGGCTTGAAAACATCTTAATTCTTAAAGGACGCCTTTTCATCAAGCTTGCAATAGGTCGAATACTCGAATTGCTTTGGGAGGAATGGTTTTAAATTTCTGTTTAGGTGGTACCGTTTTCGGACCCTAAGGAAATCGAAATTTCAAAATTTTGGCCGAAATCCGGCGAAACAATAAAAACAATATTTTATTCGATTTTGGAAAATTTTGTCGAAATTTAGGTAAAATATTAAATTAATTAAACAAAACTGTTTTTTGGGTGAAATTTCGGAATTTCGGAAAAAACAAAATTTCGACCAAAATTCTGAAATTCCGACCGAAATCTCGGATAAAATAAAATACCATTTCGTTAAGTGACGTTCGGTGTCGGTCCCAACCAAAACCCGAAATTTTGGATTTCGGTCGAAATTTAAAACCATGTTGGGAGGTTTATTACAACTGAATCTAAAGAGGGCATTTCAGTCATTTTCCCCACAAAATTTTGATCCTTGATATTTGCAATCCTTAATTCAACGTACAGGATCTTCGTTCAGCATAAATTTTGCCTAATCACATTCTAGTGCCATGATACAGTGGCCCATAATAAGAAAATATATTTTGCTCGCGAGAGTGAGCCTAAAATTCATTGGAAATATGAATTTCAATTTCTCAACAGTCATCTCACTAGGGGTGCAACTTGGGTCGGGTTCAACCCGAACCCGAATTTGGGTTGGGTTGGGTTGGGTTTTTAAAAAAATCAGGTTGGTTTGGGTTGGGAAAAATCAACCCGAATTGGAAATCGGGTTGGGTCGGGTTGGGGTGTCGGGCAACCCGACCCGAAACCTGATTTCCAATTTCAATATGTATAAAATTTTTACTTCTATATTTGTTTTGTCATTATATAACTCAAATCTAGAAAGAAATAAAAAACTTGGTGAAAGTTGTCCTAATTAACCCTCTTGTTGGGGAACATCTAATCACTAGGATGAGATAGAAATACAAGAATAAAATGGAAAACGGGTTGGGCCGGGTTGGGTCGGGTTGAGAAAATTACAAATCGGGTTGGGTCGGGTCGGGTTGGGTTGGAAAAATGGGTTCCTCGGGTTGGGTCGGGTTGGCCTCAACCCGACCCGAGTTGCACCCCTACATCTCACCCATCTCAGTTATCTCCTAATGAATCTCTTATCACCTTCTAATATAAAATTATTCCCACGATGACTAGAAGAAAAACCAAATCACCCAATAAAATAAAAGAAACTAAAAAGCTCATTGACCTTATCCAAATTAAAACCACTCCATCATATAATCTATATGTATTCAAACAAACCCATCAAACCCAACTGTAGAAAGGAAATTGATCTTGATTTTGTTTTGGAATTTAGGCTAAAGTGATATGGCAGATATTGCTATTTTGGTTGCAGAGGAGTTTGAGAGGAGGAGGAATTTGGAGAAGCAGAGAGGAGAGGAGGGATACAATACAATGCCCTCATCTTTCTCTGTTTTCCCTTTGTGGGTTGAGGAGTTTTCTTTCAACAAGGTTAGGAATGAGGGATTTGAGATTGTAAAGAGGGTTTTGGAGCCCAAAAGCAAGTTTGGTTTGGCAGCCATTAATGGGTTCTTCTCAGCTTGAGAAATTTGTTTCAGTTCCTTTGTAAAGATTTTGCTCTCTTTTGGTAGGCAGGATTTTGCTTTGGTTTTAATTTATCTTTGTTTTGCTGCTTGTGAATATTTATGGGTCACAAATAATTGAGGAGTATTACTATAGAAGAACTTGTTGCAGTTCATCTTTCAATGTATTAATGTCTCAATTGCAAATTAGATTAAATTAAACTAATCATATGATCCACGTCTCCATGATGCAAGGGGATAAGGGTTTAAATTTTTGAATTTATTTACTGTTTTGTTGCAACACGTTTCCATTGCAACAAATTCGTTTTGAAACACTAGAAATCTTCTTAAATCTTCTTAGATTTCGATTTTATGCGTTGAGTAGAGTCAGAGTACTTGTTGTTGATTAGGCGTTGCAAAAACAAAAACCAAAAACCAATACAAATCAATGGTTAAGATTGAGTCTTAGCTAAAAGACTAGGATGTTAGTGGTTTTATAAATACCTATCGTACTTGTAGGAATGGGCCAACTTACTGTTGGGCTTATTTCTTTGGACTGCGCCCTGCCCTTGGTGGGTTAATTGTGTTTGGGTGTTCACTGAAGTTGTACATTGGACCTCCTAGATTTCAATTTAGAAAAAGCCCAAATTGGGCCAGTCCTATAATTATATGTTAGTAGAGTAGTGCAAGACTCTTTCTATTTTTAGAGTAGCCCTAGGATAACAGACATTTTCACCTCCCTGTCAAATCAGGTTAATGCCCCGCGCCGCGGGGCGGGGGGGGGGGGGGGGGGGGGGGGGGTTTGAAAATATCATCTCCCTTTTAAGAAAGGTAAATAATAATAGAAATAAGATAGCGAAGCCTTTTAAGAAAAAAAATAATGGTTTGAACACTCTTTACAAACGTGGATGCGGGTCAAAATGCGACGAAGAAAAATCCTTGACTTGGTGCGGACTCAACCAAGAACGTGGTTGACGTGGCTGACTATTCGGTTGACACGGTCATATTTCGGTAGAGTCAAAGGAGTTTTTATTGACTTTGTACTTTGTAGGGCAACATGTGGAACACGGTAACAAGGCGCGGGCCGCTCTCTCCTTTACATTATTCTCACTGGTATCAACGATTCTCACTCGTGTTTATGACCAAACTGTGAGTTATGTCAAACCCCTCGCAGAGTGATGATGATGGGAGCGCTAGTACTGCCAGGACAATGAGATTATTTTCTGCTTATTGTTTTATGGTTTAGCAGTTGCAAACGGATATGAGGAAGAAGATAATAAATTGTTTCAATGAAAGGCTTTTAGTTAATATTAATGCCATTTTTATCTTTTCGCATGTGAGGATATTTTGGTCTTTTTAGGAGTAAATAAATTTGTCGTAGTTAATTTCACTAATTTGGTCACTAACTGATGACACAACTGAATTTGCTAAACTTTCTCACTGTCGTTTTAAGGGGTGCAACTCTGGTCGGGTTGGATCGGGTTAAGGGTACCATAGCCCTACCCAAAATGGCATTCCCTCAACCCTAACTTGACCCAACCTGAGCATTGGGTTGAGGATGGTCAACACTAATCCAACCCGCCTCCAAATCTCTCAACCCTAACCCAACCCATCTAATCCGAAATCGGGTTGGATTGGGTTGGGTATCAAGATAAATTAGAGGTCGGGTTCGGGGTTGGGTCGTGTTGCCAAGGCCTCAAACCCTAACTGAACCTGAAATTAAATCGGGTTGGGACCCTAACGCAACCCAAACCTACACAACGAAATGCCAACCCAGTCCCACACAAGTTGCATCCCTACTGTTTTTAGCATTTCCTTGCCTTTAATTTCTTTCGATGTAAAATCAGTGTATTACGGGTAGCGAGCATAGTTTCATATGCTTAAAAGCCCAACGGCAATACATTCCGCCAAAAAGTGAAACAGGGCAACGGCTATATTTTGCAAAGAACAATATCTTACTACCATTTTTCGGAAATGCTTGCGCCCTCACTTCTAAACATTCATCAATTTCATCCACTCCAAATTTCTCATAATCCATCACCACCAAAGGAGAAGCCAAGAAATAGAACCCACAAGGGCATTAAGAAATTTCTCAAAAACCCCATTTTAGCCTGCCAAATCCCTTCAATTTCAACCCAAACAGAAAACGCATGCAACATTACTGTATTTCCAAAGAACCTAGATGCCAAATTATCAAACCCTCCATCGATCGAGCAATTTCTTCATCATAACGTACTTTCTTCTCTCCTTCAGTCCTGCTCTAATGGGAAAGAAGCGAAAAGCATACACACAATCATTGTAAAGGGATTAGGAAGATCAGTAACATTTGTTGATAACAATTTGATTGCAGCATATCTAAGATTTGCTGAACTAAGCTCAGCTCGTCAAGTGTTTGATAAAATGTCTGCAAGAGATGTCGTTTCGTGGACCGCGATGCTTAATGGGTATTTGAAAATTGGGTTGGACAAAGAAGGTTTGATGTTATTCAATGACTTTGTTGAAAATTGTATTCAAGGCAATAGTCGGACATTTGTTTGTGCCTTGAATTTGTGTGGTAGGAGAATGGATATTAAGCTTGGGGAACAAATTCACGCTTGTGTTGTGAAAGGAAATTGGAGCAATTTGATTGTCAATAGTGTCCTTCTTAATTTCTATGCTCAGTGTGGAAATCTAACAAACTCGCTTAGAGTTTTTGACGGGATGTCCGAACGAGATGTCGTTTGTTGGACAACTATGATCACAGCTTGCGCTCAACAAGGGCTTGGGCAAGAGGCTTTTTCACTGTTTTCACGGATGCAGTTTGATGGTATTTGCCCAAATGAATTTACAGTGTGCAGTGTTCTGAAGGCTTGTGGCGAAGAGAAGGCTTTGAAATTTGGGAGACAGCTACATGGTGCCATAGTTAAAAGAATGATCAAGGATGATGTGTTTATTGGGAGTTCCCTAGTAGGTATGTATGTGAAGTGTGGGCAGGTGAAAGATGCTAGAATAGTTTTTGATAAGATGACGAAGAGAAACACGGTTACATGGACTTCTATGATCGCGGGTTATGCGCAAAATGGGCTTGGAGAGGAGGCCATGAGTTTATTTCGAAAAATGAAAAGGCGGCGTATATTAGTTGACAACCATACAGTTGTTAGCATTCTCAGTGCTTGCGGTTTGATTGGATCTTTATGCTTGGGAAAAGAAATTCATGCACAGATTTTGAAGAATCGTATTGGGAGCAATGTTTATATTGGAAGCACATTAGTGTGGTTCTATTGCAAGTGTGGGGAATATGTTTATGGAGCCAGGGTTCTAGACGGTATGCCTTTGAGAGATGTAATCTCTTGGACATCAATCATTTCGGGCTATGCTAGTCTTGGACATGGTTCGGAAGCTCTTGAGTTCTTGAATGATATGTTATGGGAAGGTGTGGAGCCTAATCCGTTTACATATTCGTCGGCTTTGAAAGCATGCTCTAAACTAGAGGCTGTGAGCGAAGGGAAATGGATCCATGCTTGTGCGAACAAGACCGATGGTCTATCAAATGTGTATGTGGGTAGTGCACTTATCAACATGTATGCAAAATGTGGCTTCCTTGAGGATGCAGTTCGCGTTTTTGATAGGATGCCTGAGCGGAATTTAGTTTCTTGGAAGGTGATGATTATAGGGTATGCAAGGAATGGACTGTGCAAAGAGGCTTTACAACTCATGTATCGAATGCAAGCAGAGGGAATTAAGGTGGATGATTTCATCCTCACAACAGTTCTTAGTGCATGTGGAGATGTTCAGTGGGATTTTGAGTGCTCATCCGCGCATTTCTTGCAATCTACTTGATCATGTCAGTTCTGAAGATCACTTAGGAATTTTGGGGATCATAAAAGAAAAAATCAAATTATCATTTGGAAAAACAGAAGAAATAGTTGATGTCTAATTGGAACAAAACTCTATCATTTGGATTCAATGTAGCTGTACTAAAGGTATCTTACTTGGACACAGGAGGTAAAAGACAATACTTGTTTAATACAAAATAGTAGTAGCATTTGAAGCCCTGATGAGGAGTGATGAATAGTATCAATGCTTAAAAGTTGAGAAGATAGAGGAAAACTCTGGATTTCCCAAAGGACTTCTCATATTTCGGTATGACACTGGCATAACTCATATTCCAGGTAACACAGACTTGGCCAACGACTACATGCCATCTCGAGCCAGATCAGTGTGTGGCTGCAGTCAGCTTGAGCTTGCTATAATTCCGATTACTCGTCCATGTATCTCAGTATCAACATTTGCTCTTTTATTCAAGTATATGATTCTTTAATATTTAAATCGGGCGAAGGGAATGATGGTCTGTGAAGGCGAGATCCTATAAACTCATCTGGGTCAGATATGATGTCCATCTGAGGCAGTGTAATGTCTTCCAGGCTTTAACGTGGACGGTTAGTAGTTCTGTTTCCTATGTATCATGGATTCAAATTTTGTAGTTAAATGCTAGTTATCTTCTCTGTCTGAAAAGATATCAAAATCCATACTGGTTCTTTTGTCATAATATTTCCTAAATTCTTATTTTTATGAATGGTAATATTTTCTTCTTCTTCTTTTCTTTCAGAAATGTCATGCCGTTTGAGAGGTTAAATTGGAATCAGAATCATGAAATTATCTTTCTTGAACCAATAGCCGTTGTTAGCTTTTCCCTGGGTTCTTTTTCTGCTCTTCTCCGGATTACTCTCATTCATGATAATCTGTAGAGATTAATTATAACAATTCTGAGGTTTTTACCCTCTAAAATTTTTACCACTTGCTGATGGGGAGTAATAAGTGCCAGCTAGTTTGAAATTATGAAGTAATTCACAAACATGGAATTACTGCCTTAATATAGATATTATATCTCTTTTCTTGTTATAAACCATGAAAATGTTCAAATGATGGATGGACAATGTTTGAACGCCAATTCTGCCCACCCCACCCCAACCTAATCATCCTTTCTTAGAGGAACAACAAAAGGCATCTGGATTCAATACCATAAATGATCCTTTGGTGCGGTTGATGGGTGTGGCTATGGGAATTTGACGTACTTGCAGGACAGCATGCGGACAGGCACACCATAATCTGGATTCCACAATCGGTTGACATAATCTACAACAAACAGGCCCTAAGTGATGGAGGGGATTGTTATCAAGCATCACCTTTCTCTTCTTTTTTCCACACTGAGATTAAAAGTAGGTCAGGACGGACCTTCTTTGGCTGATATTTGAAGTATGTGGGGACTTATATATTACCTTTATTGCTCAAGATGGAAACCAGCTGTGGACCGTGAGATTAGTTTTTCTTTGTTTATTTTCTATGCTTCCTACTTTTTTATTTATAGTGCGTGTGTACTTAAATATTAATACTGCAACATACTTACTTTCTCATACTTTCTTTTGGGAACGCATGTCGGCATGTGCACTCAATCTAGCACACTATATGTGGTTGAGGGCATTACTTACATTGAAGAGGGAGACGATGATAACAGTCAACAACGACAACTTGATGTTTGAGACTCTGAGAATGATATGAGCTTGTTGTATTAATTTTAAGATTATTATCTAATAAGCATGAGTTTGGATGTTAGATGAATGATTAGTATGTGTCAGCTTGCTAGCAAACAATTCATATTGTGATATTTTTCTTAAATGGCGATGCACATATATAAAAAGGGGGAGAAACACAAAACCGACGTGGTCAAACAACTTGAGAAAAATTGAAACAAAGGGAGAACTGAGAAGGGAGAAAGATGGTCAAAACTCAAAAACATTGCGTGACGGTATCTTTGACACGTCTAGGTTTACTCACTATATGTTTGCTTGGTTTAATGTGGAAAGATGTGAATGATTGGTTAAACATGTTTATAAGCTGGTTTTGATTTGGTTCATTATCATTATGTCAGATAGCACTGTCTACTTTTTAACTGGTTGTCTTTTGTTATTTGGAGTTATTATGAATTATACAAGATATCCTTTCTCCAGAGTGGAGCATGAGAAAGTAGAGGATGCATTGGTTTCCCATGTTGGTCCAATTCTGTGTTAAATCATTTGGATTGGTTCAGGACACACCTAAGTTTGAGATGAGGTGTCTCACTTATGCCCTTTAGTTCTATTTTATTGTCGGTTGCATTTCACTTGATTGTTGAATCTGCTTGCTATTGCAACCTTGTTCCTATCCATTGGCACAAGACGGCCTTTTTTACATCCTTCTCCTCATAGATGTGGATTTCTAGTTGGAGATAGAGAGCTAGAAGAAGAAACTAAATAGCTGATAGTCAACTTTTTAAAGTCTGAATTATTGTAATTCCTTGAGAGGTAGATTGTGGGCATCCGAATATTCAATATACTGTGGCAAGTAGTAATTGGGGCTTCAAAAGAAAATCGTGATAAGGGAAGAATTAGTGACTTCATAGCACTTAATGAGTGTTTTTTTGTTTAAATGGTAATGCATTAAATAAAGAAAAGCGAGAGAAACTACGAGACCGAGGAGATCTCAACACAAAGAAAATCAAGATAACACAAAAATCGAACCTGAAAACAACAAAAGAGTCAGAGATCCTCGGGGAGGAAGATGATAAAAGACCGATACAACATCTCTAAGAACACCGGAGTGAGCAAGCCGATCAGCATCACAATTAGCAGATCACCACACACATCTAATCTAAATATCATAGTCCTCAATCACATCGGAGATTAGCCCTCAATCACGTCGCTAATCTCCTCAATCGTGTCTGCAAATCTCCACAGGAAGTTGTATCCGCCTTTCACCCATCTAACAACATTGAGGGAGTCGCTCTCAATGATAAGGTGATCAAGCAAAGACTGATCCAAAAGGTGAATACTGCAAAGGAGGGCCTGCACTTTCACCTCGTTAGAGTCTTTATTGCCAATGGACCGGAGAAGGCCCATCTAATCTCCCACTCGTGATTCCTTAGAAGACCCCCTGTTCTAACCGGATCCAGGTTTCTGAGGCTCGAGCCATCACAATTTAACTTCAGAAATCCCGGAGGACAAGGATCCCACATGAGGTTAAGATGCTCCATCCTAATATTGCGCATATCATTAAAGATTCTTTTATTTCTTTCCTTCCGAACAAACCAAAGTACAACAAAAGTGAGGTTGCCAAGGAATTTACCAATAGATAGCCAAGGAACAAATTCCCAAGCCTCAAACAAATCAGCAATGTGACCCGACATAACCCAACTAACCCCGAAAGACCAAAAAAAGAATTACAAATCTCATGCATTAATCTATAATAATCAGGAGACGGTCGATGTTTCCTTACAAGAAAAATGCAATGAATTAGACCAATTAAATACAAATATTTTCTTTGCCAATGCAATATTATAAGTAACTTCTCTAAGATCCAAGGGTTACAAGATGATCAATATTCAGATCCTCAAGAGGAAAATTAAGTTCAATAAGATAATCTGCAAACATATATGCTTCCCCCTCTCCCCCCGCCCCCCGCCCCCCGCCCCACGCACTCCCACCCCCCATCCATGTGTGTAGTATTTGAAAGTCTACAACTTTGCCAGTGAGGAACATAACAGCTCAAACAAAAGTAGCTTTTCAGGGGAGAGTCTTTCCTTTCACAATTTGAACAGCAAGCTGAGAGTTGGATTCTAGACAAATTCTTTGAACCCTTTGTTCGTAGGAATTTGAAGTGCTTCACAAAAAAATCTTTAATTCCGGGATGTAGATGACATCTACGCTTTCTTTTATCAGAAAGGCAGAAATAAAGCTACCTTTGTGATTTCTAAAAATGCCACCAACATGTGCTGTATCACTTGATAGACAGGCGTCTGTGTTGATTTTGATTTCCACCTCAACAAGTTCTGTCCATGCATGGCATTTTCTAATACGTGGATGTGGAAATGTAAATTCACCATGTTTCTTGATGATTTCAGAATTTCAAGGATTTCCATATGAGGATCACTTTAAGAACAATCTTCTTATGCCTTTGTTGACACCAATAAGAGGCAATTTGGAAAATATCAGACTTTAAGTGCCTCATCTCATCTTGGATTGTACCTGCCTCCAATAGCAGTCATGTATTCTTGTCAAGAAAAATGCAATCACAGATTTCTTTTCATTCTACCGACATTTGTTATTATTGCCTACCAATAATCCCCACATGAACAAGATCCTTCCTTAAAATGATGAAATCGAGTTGAATCTCTCACTATGATTTCTCTCTCTACAACCTTAGAAATAAACTTAATTGCAGAGTGACAGTCATTACAGACCCTAAGGTTCTTCATAATCCTCAAGGTAGTTTTCTCAGGAGTACTGACCAACGCAAAGGCAATCGCAAGTTTCTCGCTGTGACGACTGAGTATCTGATCTTTCATCTCATCATCAAGATCATGCAATACAGAGTCCGTGTCTGGAACAAAGCCCACTTTCTTAATCTCCTTCCAAACCCTAGCAGCCATCTCATAAATCAATTCTTTCTGAGGGTGCAGTGCATCCTCAACTCCAAAAATATGAACTTGATTCTTAATCTGAACCCAACTGAAACCTTGGTCTTTTTTCACTCCTCTATCCCTCATCAACTTTCTCGTTTTAGCAGCATCCTCCCATCTCCCATTCGCAGAATACACATTTGCAAGTGCAGAATAAGCACCACTGTGATCAGGATCAATAGTGAGTAGTCTCTCAGCTGTGATTTTTGCTAACTCTGCATTTTTATGAACTCTGCAAGCGCCAAGAAGTGAACCCCAAGCTATAACATCCGGTTCGATTGGCATATTTTCTATAAAATCCTGAGCTTCATGGAGTAATCCAGCACGCCCAAATAGGTCGATCATACACGCATAATGGCTTGGGGTGGGTTTGATCTTGTGAAGGGTCTGCATTGATGCAAAATAATTCCGGCCTTGTTCAACCAACCCTGCATGGGTGCACGCAGAAAGCACACCAACATAAGTTATATGGTCGGGCTTGACCCCAAAGCTCAACATCTTGCCAAAAAGTTCTAAAGCCTCTTCTCCAAACCCATGTTGGGCTAGAGCTATAATCATGGAGGTCCATGAAACCGTATCTCCACTCTTAGAAATTTGATCAAAGACACACCTTGCCTCAGTAATGCTTCCAGCTTTAGCATACATAGTAATGAGTGCATTTTTAACAGAGACCGATGAGTATTGCCCCAATCTTAGGGCCATGGCATGGATTTGCTTGCCATGATCTCGTGTTGCCAAGCTTGAACAAACGCTTAACATGGCTGCTAGAGTGTAATTGTTCGGCATAGGCCCTTCATTTAGCATTGATTTGAAGAGCTCAATGGCATCATTATTTAAACCATTCTGCACATAGCCCACTATCATGGCTGTCCATGAGACCACATCTTGGTCTTTCATCGAGTTGAAAACTTGCCTCGCAGGTTGCAAATCCCCAAGTTTTATGTAGCCCTCGAGTAGTGCGGTAAATGATATCACATTGAGTTCCGCAGTGACTGTTTGGTCAACAAGCTTTTGAGCGATTTCTACACTATCAGACTTCGAGTACATTGAGATCAAAGCATTTCGAACCGGCCCTTGAGAATCAATTTCGGTTCTAATGATATGAGCATGGATTTGTTTCCCAGTTTTCAACAATTTAAGATTTGCACAAGCTGATAGAATACTAACTATCGTGAACCCATCGGGTTTTATTGATGCGTCATTCAGCATTTGTGTGAAAAATTCCAATGCCTTGAGATCAAACCCGTGTTGGTTATAGCCCGCGATGATCGAATTCCAAGAAACAACATCCCTCTCTGTCATTTTCACAAAATGGGCTTGAGCTAGATCAAGATGGCCAGACTGTGCATACAAAGAAATCATGGTATTCGAACTTGACAAGCTCCTCAAACTCATCTTATCAAAAACGACTTTTGCTGTCTTATTATCCCCACATTTTCCATACATGTTGAGGAGTGAATTTCCAACAGGAATGTAGCTACTCAAACCAAGTTTAATCACAAAAGTGTGCACCTTTTTGCCTATATCCAAAGCTTCCAAAGCCGTACAAGAGACTAGAATGTTAGTAAAAGTGAATTGGGTGGGTGGGACTCTATCCTTAATCATCTCGAGAAAGAGTCTTATCGCGTTTTCAAACCGACCCATTTGATTATAACCAACAATCATAGCAGTCCAAGAAACTGAATCCCTTACGGGAATTCTCTCAAACATATGTAATGCGGTCTCGAGTCGACCGCTTTTCGCATAGGCGGAGACTATGGTGTTCCAAGAAAATGTGTTTTTTAGAGGCATTTCATCAAACAGGTTGTGAGCATCAGAAATCAATCCGGTTTTTGCGTAGAAGTTGACGAGATTGTTCGTCAAGAACACTCCCAAGTGAAGCCCGGCTTTGATTATCCGGGCATGAATTGATTTTCCAGTGATCTGGTCTTTGTTTTTCAGGCTTGTTTGGAGAAGGGATACGTAGAAATCTGAAGGAGAGGAGAGACATGGCGAGAGTGGGGGCTCCTTGAGTGACATTTTCAAACAGAACAGATTAGAGAAAACGCGCGAAATGTTTCCTTTTCAACGGTCTTATTTGCACGCATTAAGTTAAATCAGCAGAAAAAAAAGTAATATGGGGCCCACATCTTTGGATGATCTAAACCATTTATTTTTTGGGAGATATTTCTCAAAAAGCACTGTACGGCCAACACCATAGTATGATCCAAACCGTCCATTCGATAGGCTTCACTCATCAAAAAAAAAAAAACCTATTTACGTTGTGGCCCATCGAATGGACGGTTTGGATCATACTATGGTGATGTAAATAGGTTCTTCCCATAAAATCATTTTAATAGGATGATCCTAGCCCTACAATCTATAGAGGAACTACATTTTTGGATACTTCTTTAGATCAGAAGGTTCTGATCATCCAATGGAAATGATATTTAGGGCAGAACTTATTTACGTTGAGGTCCATCAAGAGGACGGTTTGGATCGTCCTAACGTGTAAGCCGTACATTACTTTTTGAAAAATTCTGGACTATACGGGCTTACACCATATAAAAACTCTATTGTGTGGCCTCAAAATCTTTCATCTGGGATGATTATTAACCATAGGATGTATTTGATGTAAAATGGACGGCTCAGAAAGTTTGAAAAATAAGGATATAGAAACCCCGAACCCGTGAGCATAATACGTGTTTAAGATCAATAGGCAACCATGAATTTTCTTTTTCATGGAACATTAGCTTATCCAAGGCCATGTTTGGCAACCATGAAAAAGTATTCCATGAAATAATAGTGGGCACAGGTGCATGAGAGAGGAAGAGTAGAGGAAAGGGAGAGGGAGAGACTTGATCAGTTGGTCGGCCATACCTAATAAATTTATAAGGTTTATAATGAAATTTTAGATTTATAAGGTTTTAACTTTTAACCAAAGCTTTTCCAATATATATAGTATTATTATAGATGAGAAGCTTACTTTTTCCACAGTTGAAGATCTGCTTCTGTACCATTTCTCGATCAAAGGGTCTTCATTGTACCATTTTCGAATCAAACTCTAGTCAAAGAATTTAGGTAGAAATCAGGTAAAAAATTATATTGCTTGTCTACTGGTTCAGAGAACTTGCTCTAGATAATTTGGTAGAAGTTTCAGAAAATGTGAAGAAATCAGAAGAGATTTAGTCAATACACTTAAAAATCAGTTTGAATTTCACCAGAAGATTCTGATTTAAATCATTACTTGTGTAACTGGTGTAGAGGTTGACATTGAACTTATGTTTGGGTTTGGATTCACAACTAACAACTTTAGTTTAGACTACAGTTGATTAGGGGTGCAATTCAGGCAAGGTTGGGTCTAGGTTGAGGCCAACCCTAGCCCAACCCAAGATAGCATGCATTCTCTCAACCCTAACTCGACAGGGCCCGAACCTTAGGTCGAGGATGGTCCCTAACCCAACCCACTTCTAAATCTCTCAGCCCTAACCCCAACCTGTCTGACCACTTTTTCCCAAATCTGGTTGGCATTTCCTTGGGTTAGGTTCAGGTTAGCCTAGTGCAAAAACATAAAAAATACAAAAAAGAAAAGAAAAGAAATCATTACCCTAAGATTTTGAAGATCACAGAAAAATTAAAGGATGAAGGTGAGTTTCAGTCGGATCTCGGATCGGGCTGCCGAAGAGCTCAACCCTAACCCAACCCAAATTTTAATTGGGCTGTCTTTTCCCAAACCTAACCCAACCCAACCATAGGAAATGGCCCAAGTTGCACCCCTACCAATTGTAACCGTACTAATAACCAACAATGTATTAAAATGAGGTCGCGCAGAGTATTCCCCGATTTGAACCTCATCACCCTTCAGTAGGGGTGTCAATGGACCCAGATGGACCATCCGAATCCGAACTTAAAGAACATAAACGGACGGGATAGAGAGACATTCCCATGATCCATGGACACATTTCGGGACCCTATCATAGGATCCGAAATTATTACCAATCAGATCCAGACAACCAACAGAAGCCCGAGGAGAGTCCTAAATCCAATTGTATTATACTATTTTACGAAAACGCCGGCTTTAAGTAATAATTTAGGGGTGTCTTAGTAATAATAAGCCCCATGTATTTTTCTCAAACGATTCTTATTTTAATATTTTTTTATTCATCTCTCTCAAGTCTCAACTCTCAAGTCACCCTCTTCTCTTCTCTCTTCTTTCTCTATCCATTGACAAGTCCCTAGCCCACTAAGTTGCCACCGGCTCATACACCCAGCTATGGGTCACGTTTGCATTCGTCATCATCTGAGAATTTTAACCATGTATACTGTAGGACCTACTAGGACACTTCGATGGACGGTCTGATATGAAATCGATCATGATTGTGACATTGGAAGTAGGATCCGAAGAACACTCCAAATCTGATAATCAGAAGCGGATCCGTTGACAGCCCTAATTCCTCCTGCTTCTCAACATATGGCATTGAGTGAACCATGCAATCCAAGTTTGATCTTATTCAATAAACATGATTTCTCTAATAAACATCGAATTTGAAACCCTCGGACGCCTAAATTACCATATGAATTAGTTAATGGAGATCAACATCCATGTAGAAAATGGCCATTAAGACTTGACGTTAACGTAGTCCTAACGTAAGCTCCATGGCTGCTAAGGAATCACACATTTTTCTTATCATAGACAAACCATATCAAATAAAAAGGAATGGTGGATACAATAGAGCAGACAAACAGAAGAAACCAGTATTTTCTTGGCCTGACTATGTGTCTATATCAACAAAAAGGAGAAGAGAAGATTTCCAGTGTCTCCGTGACTAAGGCCACACGTATTTTCTCCCTCGATCTCTCTCTGTTAGAAATTATAATAGTTTTCCATGATCCTAAAATGAATAATCTCAGAATGGTATACAGGAGAACACTTTCAAAACGGGTTTTTGGTTTGGAAAATAATGATGAAAGTGAAATTGTCAAACGATACGGTCAATTTCAACTTCATTGTCCAAACGAAATCCTGTTTTGCTAGCAGCCCCTCTAGTAGAGGAATGCTAAACATTAGGGTGGCGTCCTCATAAAAGTAGCCGCCAGGGGTGGCTCCTCTATTTGAACCTCATCACCCTTCAGTTTACCATTCTTTTTACACACACTCACATCTTCGCACATGCTATAAAATAATGTACTCCGCTCCGTCAAAACATGAGGTGTCAAATGGTGGGCCCCACCCTGATGCATGGCCTAAGTGGAGATGGTGGGACCCAGTCCATCAAAACATGAGGTAAAATGGTGGTCTCCATCCCATGCATGAGTTTGAGTGGAGTTGGCACTACCCAACCTATCAAAACATGGTGTAAAAAGGTGGACTTCGTCTTATGCATGGGATTTGAATAGAGATGATTACCGTATCAAAACTTACGTGTAAAATGATGCACCTCACCTTTGTGTTTTTTTCTTTGGAAAAGGTTTTCTAATAAAGAAATTTCCATGGGATGAGCAGCTTGAGGTGAAAAAAATAATGAAGAGAGCCTTAACCATTGTTTACTTAATTAGTTCTCAATAGTAAACGCAATTTTGAGTCTAATCTGTCTTAGTCTGAAAATCAATTCTTAACATCCAAAACCAAGATGCCAAAGTCAATTCTCGTGACCCTGGGGTTTGTCAAACGTTGTGTGAGTCAGAGTGCACCTTCCACGAAGGAACTACAAGGAAGGATGCCGTTGTAATTTGTAAGAGACTAGCATTCAAATAACATGCCTTTCAGGTGAGAGAATACCCATTTGGAAGATTTGGAATTTGCCATAGAAAAAATGAATTCTCCTTCAAGAAAAGCCGAAACAAATCAGCCTTTTCTTCCAGAAAAAAAAAACAAAGACTGTTCAAAGAGAATCTGGTGATGGTGTTGTTGGTTGGTTCTAAGAAACCACGTTAGATCAGTTTTCAGCAGATCAGAAGAAGAAATCACGGGCACTATATCTACAGTGTGGAAGACAAAGGTGTTGGAAAATTGGGTGACTCTGAGAGCATGAACTTTGGTTTAGTTATTCAATTTGATACGTTCTAAGTCCTTCTATGATAAAATAAAACTTCACGTGTTATGAAAATAGAGACTGATCTATGAAAGTTTTTCTGGGTCCACATTAGTAAGGAAGTAAATTCGAGACATCTCGATGTGGCTGCTTACTTTTTCAGCAGATTCTTCTATGTCCAACTCTGACCTGTTGTAAGTTGCCATTACGTTCTATATTTTATGCAAGAAAAATGATATTGGCACTCCTAACTTTATTAATGACTTGTCTGAGAGGCTTTTGATAGTTGTTGGGGATTATAATATTCCTTAAGTGTAAAATGACGGGTAGTGTCGTCATTAAAACAAGGGTGCATGGATATCATTTCCCTATATATAGCATTGGCTCTACAGAATGAATCACATCAGAGCAGAGGCTTCGTTTTGCTCCCATTTCTCTTGCATTCTACTCTTGCCAATATCTGGGATTTGGGTTCAAAATCCTTGCTTACATTGTTACTCTATATTAGCAGAATTTAAGAGTAAACCCTCTGTTCAAGCAAAGTTTTCTAAACAAAAAAATGCATCCGATTCATTTATCCTTAGTGTCCATGCCGCCCAAGATAATTCAAACCAGGTAATGTTTGCACTTCCATCATGTCTGATTCAAGAAATTGTATGCTATATAGATAGAATATAATATAACATAATTTAAAATTAAATTTGTATGCTCTGGATGATTTCTAGGAGTTCAAGTCCTTGGAAGAGACGAGTTGGTGCATGCATTGCAAAGTGTACTGTTACTGCAGGTACTTTTTTTGATCAATTCTTCATCTTTTATTAAAATTTCAGTCTCTTTTGCACTTTAATTTCTTATTCAATCTTCATGTAGTAGTAAAGGAACATGTTTTTATCTTGCTTTGAGCAATGGCTGATATGCAATGTGAACAGGATGGCGCACAAAGGTTTGCCGCAATGTAAATATGGAAAAGCTGCAAAACGACTATTTGTTTCCTGAGGTAGGATATTACAGTGTATTGGGACTGATATATATCCCCAACTGGTAGGGTTTGGGGGACCCCTACCAGTTCACTAATGAAAGAATAGAATTACAAACGGCGATAAAGATGATCTTCAAAATTCACATCATCCTCATCATCAATCTTATCGAAAAATAAAAAGCGAAAAAAGTAAAAAAAGAAAAGGGCAAAAAATATTCATAGCATTTACACGCATTAACATTAATTTGAATCAACCCCCTACGAGTTCACTAATTAGTTTGCATCAACCACCTACACCCACTAACATATTTTGATAATGGCACCTGTCTCTTCATTTAACACTTTTGATACTACTTGTCAAAAGCAATTACAATTTAGGGTTTGTCTAGACAACTTTTGGTTTTCTCAAGTCAAAAGAGTATAATCCTCCTTGCATTTGGAAAATTTATGTCTGACCAATACTGACATGTGAATAGATGGCCACCAAGAAATGTTAGGAAATGGAAAACGAGTCCTTTTACTTCCTTTGTTACTAATTTTTGGTGCATCCAAACGACCTTGGCATTCAATAGAAAAGTGTAAAGCAAATAATTAGTGCGATTATCAAAATGGATAGCATCGACACCCCGGCCCCTTTATTTATTGTTACTTATTTAGGCTACTCATATTTACATTACACTTCCATGTTTTGCTAATTAACGAGACCTACTCAATCACCTTATCTTTTATTATTTAACCCGCTATAAAAGCTATTAAAATTCCCCAGAGGGGAGTGATAAATCAACCCCCATATATCTTAAATCGACCCTTTCTAACAGAAAATGTTAGGGCGTGTGAGTTGTACACTCGTACGGTGTTTAACGGCAGATGGCAACTTTATTCACATGCCCTTACATTTTACGTTAGAAGGGTCGATATATGATATATGGGGGTCGATTTATCACTGCCCTTTCCCAAAAGCTCTCAACAGCTAATTAAAAAACAAAAGACAAGCGAGTTCGTCCCATATCAAAACATGGTGGTGCGAAATTTAGTAGGCTTTACTTATTACTTTTTTTTAAAAGAGGAAGTCTGATGGTGATGTGCAGGCAATGGGGCAGCCCTTTCACCTCTTGTTTGCAAGGGCTCCCTTCAGTCTAGAATTCCTCTTTTTTTAAAACTGTCAAAGTCAATCATTGACTGGCTATAGTCAAGTCAGCTTAAGTTCTCTAACTCAATAAAAATCTCATTTGATTAGTCCGAGTCAACAGTTAATTAATCCACTTGACTCTCAGTTTTTACCCTTTTTTTTCTATGTAAAATGGGCAGAAATGATAAGTTTCTAAATTGAACTTTTGTTATTTTTCATGCGATTTGAATCAGATTACCACGAGGCGATTTGAACACATTCAGAAGTACCCAGATGCGAAGTTGATTAGCCTTGGGATTGGTGATACAACTCAGCCTATACCAAACATTGTAACATCAGCTATGGCTGAGGTATTATTTAGTGACTTTTCCATTCAGATTTATCTAATGTGTGTTTTAAGCCTAGTTATACCCTACAAAGTAGAGCTGGGCTAAAATACCCTAGTGCTGACCTTATTAGAAGATCCAAACCGTTCATTTGTTGGGCCCAACATAAATAGTGTCCAAATTATCATCTACAAAGGATGATCCTAACCCTCCGATCTGTAGAGGAACTACACCACATCTACGGATCAGACAGTTAGGATCATCCAATTCAGATAACCTTTTGAGCACTGCCTAGTCACATTGAGGCACAACAAGTGAATGGTTTGGATCTTAGAGCAAGGTGGGCCCTAGCTTAGTTTCTTTAAATACGCAAGGAATAATCTAATGTATAGCTACGTTAACAGACTGCATTGGCTGTACGTCATATACGTAGGAAATGATATGAACACTCCCTTGTTTTGATAACACTGATATTTTTTTTTTTACAGTGGTCCAATTCCTAAAATTTTTTGTCGATGGACAATAAAAAGGTATTCAATAAAGTAAGAAATGGCATTTTCAAAAAAGTGAGTATAAAAAAAGTGTTTAATAATTTATCAAAAGAAGAAAGGCAAGATATGTAGGTACGCGTAGAATAATAGGATTACAACGGATTAACATAAAACCCACAAACCGTATTCCTTTTTTCCCATCCTCTTAACCAAGACCATACAATAGTCCAAGATAAAAACCAAGAAGAAGCACTCTCTCCCTCTCTATCTATCTATCTATCTATCTATCGTTCTGCAATGCACCTGTGTACTTGCGAACTCGTTTCACACAATCCATAAAGAGGATCTCGATCCATCCTCCCCGTCATAAGAACTATCACTATGTCCATCTAGATATACGCTACTCTGTTTCCATCTAACTATCAAGATCTTATGAACACTAGTCACTGTGTCTCCAACCTAAGGTTTTAAATTTCAGCGAAATCCGAAATTTAGGACCGAAACTGAAACGTTCCGAAACCGAAATTGTAGAAATTTACCAAATTTCGGTCGAAATTTCGATAATTTTTTTATTGCTTTACAGAATTTCAGCAGAAATTACTGAAATTTCAGCCAAAGAAACCAACATTTCGAGCGCCTTTACTGAATTTCGGCCAAAATTTTGGTTTCGGTGAGAACCAAAATTACCCCCGAAACCGAAATTTAAAACCTTGCCTCAACCGTATAATACAATTCGCCACACAATATATCCTTTCATCAAAACCATACAACTGTGTGTGATTTTCATAGCTCAACCAGCAGGTGAATATGTGGAACCCTGAAGTCTAACCGACCTAGATACACAAGATGCTTCTGTATATCTGGGACATACGCCATGTTGCTCAAAGTACGGACCACTCCATCAAATATCTTGATCTCGTGTAATTAATACTACGCTTGGTTAGGTCTGACACACCATATTTACAGCTACGTGACGTGTGTATGAGAAGAAAATTACATGATTCCTAGGAAGATCACGAGAAAGGAAGCTATGGAGATGAATTACGAAAATGACCCTAGATTTGTTTTAGAAACTTTATTTGTTGAGGGACTAAAGAGAATGAATTATCGCTAATCTCTTCCTGGGTTATTCGTTTTCTCTTAGCCCTGTTTGACTGCTGGAAATTTTTGGAAAAGCAAAAGTTTTGTAGAATTTCCTACTTTTCCATTCCTTGGTTACACATGAAAAAAACAAACTTGACCACCCCAATTAAAGTTTTATTTACAAGACCCTTCTAAATAATTTATAATCCCAACATTTTCCTCTAAATTGTAGAAATAAAAAAATCCTAGAAAAAAAATCCACGAGAAATGTTTTTCCTGCGATCCAAACATGACCTATGAAATACAATGAACCACCACTCATGATCTGAGCAGTTGAACTGGTGGGCCACCACTTGACTGAGTATGTCCCATATAGCCATATAGGGCAGTGCTGAGAGAGAGAGAGAGAGAGAGAGAGAGAGAGAGAGAGGGTCTATTATAAGATATTAGAAGGTCGATTTATCACTGCCCTTTAAATTTCGTATTTACTGAAAGTTTATAAGCCCTGCTTTTCTCTGTGGAATGTGAAAATAGATAGTCCATTAAACATTCAAAAGCTTCATAAAAGGTTGAATGTGGTGCTGTATTTTCAAAGGTTGGTTAACCCATATGATGGTTTGCAGTATTCATTAGCTCTATCAACAATTGAAGGTTACAGTGGTTATGGAGCAGAGCAAGGCCAACAGGTATTTTATTGCTACTACAACTATTCATGTGATGGGGTTTTGGATTTCTTTACAGTTTTCTAATTAATTTCTCTTTGTATCATGATTAATTTATCTGTTCTTTTTTCCTTTCTATTCATGCCTGCAAAAGTCATTCTCTTTTACTGTCGTTTAGAAAAGTATATTGATAAAGTAGACAAGAAGTTATTTCTTTTGAAAATCCGTCATAGAAAATTTTTGGATTTATAAGCTTTTTTTGGTCTTAAACTTGAGAGTTTATGATCTCGCGGAGTTTTGGTCTTGTAACTAAATTTCATTATCTCTAACATCCGAACTGAATACTTTGTTGACGCATTGATAGCTAAGGATTTTCATGCTATGGTTTTGCATTATCTGGATTCATGTAGATTTATCTAAAATTTACTAAAAACAACCAATTGAAGGTGCAATGCCTAAGCTCTTAAGTAGGGTCTGAGTCTTAGGAGGAAATGGTCTCAAAGTAATCAGTGACCGTCGAGCAACAACACAAAATGGAGATCACACAAGGAGCAACTAAATCTACTCGTAGGGGTTTGAAAAACCCGTACTATGGTTTTGCGAAGAAAAAAAAATTCCAATATAACACATGAAGTAAGACCCAAGCAATTAATCTCAGTTGTCATCTAAAGTAAACTAAATAAATGTTAAAAACTTGACAAAATAACCCTAAAATTGAAATCCCGCAATAGGCATGTACCGCATTATCTTTGCTAAATCATGTCTAAATCGCGTGATCTTGAGCTCTTTAGATAGGTAATAAAAAAAACCTTTTTAATGGTACCAAAATCAAGTCAAACAAACAAGATTTGATGCCTAAAAAGTAGGATATAAATAAGATGACGAAAATAGAAGTTGAAGACTAAGGACATATTCCAATATGCACGTTCTGCATCATAATGTAATTAGAGTTACCTTTTATATTTCCCTAAATTAATCATTTACTCAGTTGAGTCAATTCAGTTTTGCCAAATCGAGTCAGTCAAAAACTCCTTTAGCATGCCCAAATCAATTTTTTTAAAAATTGCTCGATCAATCATTGACTCACCCGAGTTGAGTTTGTGTTATGTTGGGCAAGTTCTAGTTGTAGTATGAGTTTTTTTTTTTTTTTTTTTAAACCCGGAAAGATAACGACCCCGGGGCGGATTGGCAAATTTATATATAAAAAGTTGGGACCATACAAGAGGAGGGGAAACCTCGTAGCCATTAATACAGGAAGCCGTAGCCTTAGAAAGAGAGTAAGGAGGAGGGGAAGCCTCTAACTCGACAAAATAGCAAGCAAAAGCCATAGAAAAAGACAACAATCAATGCTTATAAGGGAGAGTGCCCTTAGTTGATCTTGCTTCTGATGTTGGGAATGCCAAGTGCATCACATCTTGCTGCTCTCTTGCCAGGCGAGGCATGGAGGCCCAGGAGGGATAGAACAAATTGGATCTTGATGAGCAGCCGAAGCAAGGGCATCTGCAACTGAGTTTCCCTCTCTGAATTGGTGATTGCAAGTGGGAGACAAAATGCAAAGGAGTGGTTGAATCTCTTTCCAGAGATATTGGATTGCCCAAGGGATTTGCCCTTTCCCGTCGGTGAGATCGATTAGAACTTTGCTATCTGATTCCACGATCATCTTGCTCATATTAAAGGCCTTGCAACAACGGAGCCCGTCCAAGAGCGCACGAGTTTCCGCAACCATGTTAGTGCCTTTCTCGTAGTAAAGAGAGAAAGCTAAGATAATCATTGATTTTTCATTTCGAATAACTCCTCCTCCACCTGCTTCTCCAGGGTTCCCCTTCGAAGCTCCATCTATGTTGAGCTTAAGAGTTCCTTTAGGGGGTCTCTTCCATAGAATCCAGCAATCCTTTTGAATCCTTGGACAGCAAGGAGAAATGCCAAGCTGGGACAGAGAAAGAACCTCTAACAAGTTTGGTTCCTTGAGAGGAGAATGGCTACAATCCAGGTTTCTGATACCCTCTCAAATACCCTCTGAAATGGTGCTGATGATTCTATTGGTGGAATTAGATTTTCCTTCCATTCGTCTGCTACACGAATGTAGTATGAGTTTTTAGTCACTTACTAAGCTATATATAAGAGAGGTGAGTGGTCTTTCTTTGTTAGGATTTCTGTCAGTTCTTCACACTTTTCAATTAGCATAAAGTTCTAAGTGTTTTGGAGAGTTTCAATTATCATACTATGATGTGGCCCAATATGCATCATACTACATGTAGTCGAACTCTGCAATGAGGCATTCTTTCAAGGAGAGTTTCTGAATATATCATCTAGTGTTCTAGTATTGGGAGTTCTTGGATGTTTTATGTTCATTTTTTGTGGGACCTAACTTTCTTTGTCCATGTGACAGGCATTGCGAAAAGCAATTTCAGAAACAATCTACAGGGATTTAGGCATAAAAGACACTGAGATTTTTGTATCAGATGGTGCACAAAGTGACATTGCACGCCTTCAGGTATGTAAACTTCTGAATTTTTAATTCTTGTATTTATCTAAGTGTTCTCCACCTTTATATTGTAATTAAAAGGGTCCCCATGAAGCACTTAATTTGATGATAACTTATACTGACCTTGTAAATTGTACTTGTGGCCCAACTTGTACTTTGAGGCCCAACTTGTGCATTTCTTACTATGCCAGTATATATACTAATTCACTTTCAGGTTTCTCCCTCCCCTTAGGCCATACTTGTTTTGGATATTGAGAACCAGTTGTCAGTCCAAAAATCATCATTGAACTCAAATTTATGTTTAGGCCCTGTCCGTTTCGGATTTTGAGAACCAATTGTTAATCCAAAACGTACTTTACAGTGGTCTATTATTCATTTGAAATTACTAAGGCCTTGTTTGTTTTGGATTTTGAGAACCAATTGTGAGTCAAAAACTGATTATTGGGCTCAAAATTAAACGTAAACTTGAGTCCAATTATCAGTTCTGGGCTCACAATCGGTTCTCAAAATCCAAAGCAAACAGGGCCTAAGTTCTTCCTACAACTTGATTACCTGACATGTTTGATCAAATTGCTTAAGATTAAACTCCGATTTCTACTCCACTTATTTTCTCAGATGCTTCTTGGATCCAATGTCACGGTCGCACTGCAGGACCCTACCTTTCCGGTGATGCTATGGAAACTTAGTTTCTTTGGGTATTTTCTTTGATGGAACTTTCTGTTGGGTTGATTAACTGAATGAATTATTTGTAACAACAGGCATATATAGATACAAGTGTTATAATGGGTCAGGCTGGCGATTTTCAAGAAGACAGTGACAAATATGGAAACATTGAGTACATGAAATGTTCACCTGCCAATTTTTTCTTCCCCGATTTGTCAACTATTTCGCGAACGGATATCATTTTCTTGTGTTCTCCAAACAACCCAACTGGTTATGCTGTATCAAGGGAGCAGTTGAAAGAACTGGTGGAATTTGCGAAGGAAAATGGATCAATTATAATATATGACTCTTCTTATTCTGCTTATATCTCAGATGACAGCCCAAGATCCATCTTTGAAATTCCTGGGGCTAGAGAGGTATTGTTACTGCTATAAATAATCTATCTGTACACGTCTTTGATTGTGTATAGACAAACATGCACTCATAAATATTTCCTTATTTACTTCATTTGATATGAAAAGCGTTGATCTAGGGTTCGATCTCATGTTACATGTATTCTTTTGAATGAGCGAAATACCCATGTTAGATACTTGTTGGACTTTAATACTTTAGGATTCACTAAGACATTCCTTGATCCTTTTCTTATCTGTTTTCTGAATTCTACTAGCACAACTTAAAATTACTTCATGTTTTGAGTTTTATCCATCCTAATAGTAAGTTTTTATATTGAAATAAAACATTGTATTTACTTAACTTGCTAACATTTTCAGTATATTATTTTTGATGACCATATTATTATGTAAAAAATTAAAATTTGAGACTTACATAAAATATTTTGGTGAATCCACGAATCTTTCTTTTTGAGTTTGCGGAATATGATACTCTCTACTCATGTCAGAATCTGACACTTGTACCTGTACTGATGCAACATTGGTTCAATCCAAATGCAAAACAGAACAGTGAAATTAGACAAAAACAATTGTAGAGCAAGAGATTTACATTGTTAGTCATGTTGTGCGACTACATCCCCAGTCGAAGGTCATCCAAGATCTTCTATTCTAGGAATATACATGGGATAGAATAGAATTCGAGAGATAAACATAAGTCTTTAACCAAGAATCAGCAAATCTTCGCCTTTTTAAGATATCTATATTTTTTCTGCAGGTTGCCATTGAAATTTCATCTTTCTCCAAATTTGCTGGGTTCACCGGAGTCCGCCTTGGTTGGACAGTAGTTCCTGAGGAGCTGTTGTACTCAAATGGATACCCTGTTGTAAAAGACTTCAATCGCATTGTTTGTACATGCTTTAATGGTGCATCCAATATTGCTCAAGCTGGTGGGCTAGCTTGCCTTTCCTCAGAAGGTTTAACTGTAAGTTTCTCATCACAAGCTCTTCATAAAACCATAAATTGAATTGAACACTTGGACTTTTGTATCGTCATGGAGTAACAAGCAGTAAAAATTCATGCATATTCAGTTGATTTCTAATGGGATTCTCCTTCAATCGTTTCCATTTTCAGGCCATACATGGCGTGGTTAACTTCTACAAGGAGAACGCAGAAATAATCGCTGAGACATTTTCGTCGCTTGGTTTGGAGGTATATGGTGGAAAAAATTCACCTTACACTTGGGTACATTTTCCTGGACAGAAATCTTGGGATGTGTTCAATGAGATTTTGGAGAAAACACACATAATTACAGTTCCAGGTAGAGGATTTGGTCCTGCTGGTGAAGGGTTTATCAGAGTTGGCGCTTTTGGTCACAGAGACTCCATTCTTGAAGCTTCAAGGAGGTTGAAGAATCATTTGAGATAGAATTGTACATTTTTTTTGTTAAAATCGAATGTACGCAATTGAGTAATTCAAGTTTCTTATGCTATATTTTGCTTTTCATCACTTTGATGAGCATAATCCTTCAATTTTGTGATGCGGGTTTAGTCTGTTTTGTTCTAATGGTTAATTTAGATGGATCGATTTTAGTTTTTTATTCCTTCTTTCTCTGATCAAGTTGAGATATTCTGACAAAAAAAAGTACAACTAAGTGCCTTGCAATGTCACAAAATTTCTAGTTTGGGCTATGGCCAATTCAGTGTGGTGTGATCTGTTATTATCCATTTGGGGGCTACTGATTTGGGCTATGGCCACCAGATGAACAATCCAGATAATGTTTATATTGTATTGTTGGATCCAATCTCGAGGACTCTGAAATCTGAACTCTCTGATAGTGTCATACCTGTTCTATTTTATTCAAGTGTTCAAACCTCCACATCTTTTTGATAAAACTACACAATACCAACCAAAAAATTTGGCAAATCTTCATCATGGATAGGAGATGAGATGGATTCCAGGCGGGTGAGTTCAAATTATGCAATTGTTGAAGATGACTGAAATAAAGGGAAGGGAGCTGATACTATAACCTCTTTGTTTAGTTATTCACACCATCTTTTTATCTTAAACTTTTAGCTGTTGCTACCTTCTTGTTGTGAATTGCGACAACCAGTGACAGAAGTTTAAAACAGAGGGGGTGTCATTAGGAATCATAAAGGAGATGCTCTGGCTTGCTATTCGAAGAATACGATGGGGTCTGCCATTCACGAATTGGAAATTGAGGCTGTTCTTCAAGGTCTAAAGCTAGCAATGGACCTTCATATCACCAACATTTGGATCGAATCAGATTTTTTGTTAAAATCGAATGTACGCAATTGAGTAATTCAAGTTTCTTATGCTATATTTTGCTTTTCATCACTTTGATGAGCATAATCCTTCAATTTTGTGATGCAGGTTTAGTCTGTTTTGTTCTAATGGGTAATTTTTATGGATCGATTTTAGTTTTTCATTCCTTCTTTCTCTGGTCAAGTTGAGATATTCTGATAAAAAAAAGTACAACTAAGTGCCTTGCAATGTCACAAAATTTCTAGTTTGGGCTATGGCCAATTCAGTGTGGTGTGATCTGTTATTATCCATTTGGGGGCTACTGATTTGGGCTATGGCCACCAGATGAACAATCCAGATAATGTTTATATTGTATTGTTGGATCCAATCTTGAGGACTCTGAAATCTGAACTCTCTGATAGTGTCATACCTCTTCTATTTTATTCAAGTGTTCAAACCTCCACATCTTTTTGATAAAACTACAAAATACCAACCAAAAAATTTGGCAAATCTTCATCATGGATAGGAGATGAGATGGATTCCAGGCGGGTGAGTTCAAATTATGCAATTGTTGAAGACGACTGAAATAAAGGGAAGGGAGCTGATACTATAACCTCTTTGTTTAGTTATTCACACCATTTTTTCATCTTAAACTTTTAGCCGTTGGTACCTTCTTGTTGTGAATTGTGACAACCAGTGACAGAAATTTAAAACAGAGGGGGTGTCATTAGGAATCATAAAGGAGATGCTCTGGCTTGCTATTCGAAGAATACGATGGGGTCTGCCATTCACGAATTGGAAATTGAGGCTGTTCTTCAAGGTCTAAAGCTAGCAATGGACCTTCATATCACCAACATTTGGATCGAATCAGATTCAATCCATGCTGTGCGAGTCATAAACGGGAAACAGAGATGCCCATGGAGGAAGCTTAGCACTGTTACCTCCATTTCTCTGATCTTGAAGAAATTTCATACCTGGACTATGACCCATATGTGGAGACAAGCAAACAAGGCTGCTCACATTTTGTCGAAAAGGGACTGTTTTTTTAAACGTGGGTGAGTCAATTCTCCCAAATTTTAGATCCCCCCTTTAAATGATGTAATTGCTTCTGATGCAATGGGCACTATCTACGAAAGAATGTAACCTGATGATGTAATCTTTCCCTTTATTCAATATATCTGGTCGGGGTCTGCCTAACCCCAGCTTACCTATCCAAAAATAATAATAATAATAATAATAATTGGCCAATTGCAGCAACAGTGGGCTCTATTTGGATTGCAGGAAAAGTTTGGAAAGGAAATTCTTTCTCAAAAGTTCTTAATTTTCCATTATTTAATTACACGTGAAAGAAAATTAGGGGTGGAACTCGGGATCGGGTTGAGGCCAACCCTAACCCTACCCGAGATAGCATTCCCTAACCCTAACCCAACCCAACCCAACCCGGGCCTCGGGTTGAGGATGGTCAACCCTAACCCAACTCGCCTCTAAATTTCTCAACCCTAAACCAACTCATCTAACCAAAATCGGGTCGGGTTGAGTAGGGTTGGTTCGGGTTCATCTTGGGCCAAATAGAAAACAATAACCCATAAAAATCAAGATAAAATTAGAGGACGAAGGTCGGGTTCACGTTCTGGTCGGGTCGGGCTACCAAGTCCTCAACCCTAATCCAACCCGAAATTAAATTGGTTGGCTTTTCCCAACCCTAACCCAACCCGACTTAAGGAAATGCCAACCCAACCTTAGCCAAAATCAGGTTGAACCCATCGGATTTGGGTTGAGCCCGACCCAAGTTGAACCCTAACGAAAATAGCTTGAACCAGCACTATTCAAGTTTTATTTGTAGGGAACTTCAATTAATGATGATATCCCTCTAAATAATCCATATCTATATCATTTTCTTGTAAAAAGTGGAAAAAAAAAGTTATCCTATAGGTAAAAATTTCTATCAAAAAGTTTCCCTGCGATCCGAGGCCTAAGGGTGGACCACTAGAATATTATTTTGCTAATCAAAGATCAGATTAGACACCCACAACCACAGTTCACCTCGACTCAATCTCTCACGACCGTCCAATCAAGATCAGACACTGCGAGGAATTAGGAGGAGACAATCATTGGATTTGCCTGGAACTTACCTTGGAGAATAGAGGCACGGTAGTTTTTTTGTTGTCAAGGGGTGTCATTACTTGTTGTCAAGGGGAGGGAGGGAGAGAGAGAGAGAGAGAGAGAGAGAGGGGAAAACATCATTCCCAAGAAATCCAAGCAAAATTTCACCTTTTTTGTGATTTTGGGCTTGAATATTATAAGAACGGAACACAGGTAACACACAGCAAACATGCAATGATTAACCAAGAGATTACTTCAATGTTGCATTGGCACCAAAATGTCAAGCAAAATCTGTTAGAATATGTGAGATCCAACCATTGGGTGCATATCTCTCTATTGGATCTTCTTATAGTAGATTAGGCAAGTTGGTTAGTGAGGCAACCCACTAGATTAGGCAGCTAGATAGAATTAGTAAGTAGGTTAGATTACAATATTCTATACTTATTCTCTTTCTATAGTTGGCCTTATTTGTTTCTATGTTTATCTTGTAAGTGCTCTATATTAGCACAATTTGTGATTGATTGTAATCACCAAGTTTAGTGAAATTCCTAAACTTTTCAAAATCCCTTAGCCGTCCACGCTTTTGTACAACCAAATGCACTTCTCCCAAACGCAATGGGATGATGCCACGTTGCACCAATTCTAATTCTAGATATGCACTACCTTCTCCCTTTTTTTCATACAATGAATACTGACATGGCACACTTATGAACAGTCAATAGAAGTTAACAAAATTTGGCAACGTGTCCCCACTCCAACTCAAATTGAAGGTCACAAGGGAGACACAAAGTCGTCATAGATGACAACACCAACATTACCCAATACTTGGACGTCAAGCCAACCGAATTCTATAAAATTCCAATCCCTCCACCAAAAGCTTTCAACAATATACACATCTGACCCAAATATCTCCGGCTTTTTTCCCTTAATCTTCAGTTTTCCGGCCATGTCGACGATCGGAGGCACCTTCGCCGAAGCTTACGTTCAAAGGAAGCTCCATAAAGAGAAGATGAAGAGAATGGAAGAGATAGAGGGAAAGAGAGAACACAAAGCATCTGAAGAGAAAAAGCCTGGTCCGAAAAATTTCGAGCCGATGAAGAGAATGGGAAAGAAAATTCATCCGGGCAGTTTTCTGTCATCGAATTCTGCAGGAAAACAGGGTGAAATGCAAAATTCAGTAGATAAATGAGATGGTTTTTGGCACTTTACCATTTTTTCCAGTGTAAGCATTCATGCGTAATGTATTGGACAACTTGTCTTTATGTCTCTACTATACTTTTCTTCCTGTTTTCATGCAAGAGTTAAGATTTTGTGTGTAAATTATATACACGGAAACTTGTGTAAGAACGATCAGTGGCTTGCTTTTGGAGGGCGAGCAAGATAACTGGCAGTGTAAACAATATAGGGATGATGCATACACTGAGTTTCCATGTATAATATAGAGTGCCCATGGTGATTTATCAAGAGATTGGGAGTTTTCCTTATTAAGAACATGTTTGAAGTACCCTGAGATTAAAATAAAATATCTTGATTTGATGATAAGAGTATCTTGAGCTGATAACTACTTTTTCAAAATTATTGATGGTGTGCTGAAATTTTATTGGTTGAATATCTTTTTTCTGAATGGAAGTGATATTTCCACCCCTTCTCCCTGCGTTTCCGCGACTCCTATTTTTATGTCACCAACAATGGTAACAATTCCACTTCGTTTCATTCGTCTTTTTTAGAAGGGATATGATAAATTCGCACCCACTGTTGGATAATTCGCACCCTTCATAATGTTAAATTTTGGTAGACTTTTAACGATTTTTGCGTCAATTCACGTTAAAACGAGTGGGAATTTAAGAAATAAAGTTACATCGATTGGGAGAAAAGTTGTGAAACTAAGGCTCTGTTCAATTGCGTTTCCCGGAAAGCAAATCCCTGGAAAACAACCTCTTTTTTCCTTGACAAGACCTTGATAAGACAGAATTCTGGTGTTCACTTGTTTTCCAGGGAAAATAGAATTACACATGTGGAATTTCTACAATAAGTCAAAAAATGACATGGAAAAGCCCATTTCCCCCCTTTAGGGATTTCATTTCCGACCAAAAACACTAGGATTTTGTTTCCCGAAAAAACTAGTGCAAAAAGAAGGGCGAGCAGTTTCCCTGGAAACCTTTTCCTGCGCAAGTGAACAGTCTAGGGAAACCTTTTCCTGCACAGATTCCCTGGATTTCTTTTCCTAATGCCACGTTAGATTACCGGGAAACATTTTCTTTTCCTTTCCAGGGAAAACAAGTGAACAGATAAAGGAAAGAGTCCGTTTTCACCTCGGTACACTCCGATCCGACTGAGGGGGTCTCTTGAAAATCGGCCTTTCACTTTTATGTGAAGGGCTAAGATTAATCCCACTAAAAAACATGTTTTTTCAATCTCTTATTTTCAGGCAACCCAGTTAAACTCTTGGGGGTTCAATGCAAAAGCAAAGATCCCTCGTCCGAAAAGTGAAGTGGATGGGCATATATAATAAACAAAATGATGCAAGAGGACTGATTGTCTTCTTGAATCAGTTCCACATTCACTTTCTTCTTATATATATATAACTTGTAGTAAAAGATACAGAGTACAAAAAGATACAGGGGATACACTTCAACCAATATGAATATAGGATAGCTCAATCAGTTTTGTTATAGCTTATCCTACGTGATGTGTCTAACGTGCATGAAGGAGCTACATGATTAGGTTGTTTGGATATCTCCAAAACAATAGGAGATGGCTCCTTTAGTTTAGGTTGTGAAGATATATCTTCCTGATGATGTGGAGCCTTCTTAAGAGGAGGATGTTGCTTGATCTTATCGATCATATAAGGCCTTGGGCACCCTCCCCATAACGGCTAGCTTTTAAGAGTGAGTTCTACCTGGGACCCAATAGGTGGTATCAGAGCTGGGGCGTGGTATAAGAGCCAGGGTGTGGTACCCTGTGTACCCTCGGGGAACATCTCGGCAACCCCGGTGTACCTTCTAGGGCGATAAATTCCCTCGGAGAAGATCTAGTAGTTCTTCGAACAAGAAGAATAAGCTGGGGAGGGCTCTAGCCCATGAGATGATTAAAGCAGCAATCTTCGAATAAGAAGAGAATCCATCTTTTACTACATTCTTAAATGTGCGTGCATTTCTCTCCTTACAAGTGACTTAAAAAGTGGCAAGCAATATAAGCTTCCATAAGATTCTTCCTTATTAGGCTGCGACACGAAAAGCCAACTGCCAAGAAGCTCAAAAATGTGGGCAAGAAAAACTCCATAGATCCAGAATAGATTCAAAATTTTGGCCCAACCCTCTCTAGCGTGTCTGCATTGAAAAAATATGGTCCAATGTCTAGTCCACCCCCACACGAAGGGCATAGTGGTCAACAATAAGCATGTGGCAATGACGGAGGTGATCAATCATCTAAATCCTGTACTGGCAAGCTATCCCGCACATACTCTTGGAGGAGTTGTAATGCTCCAAACTTTGAAAAGTTGCGAGGGAGGGGAGAAAGAAGCAAGATATGTCCGGCAATTTTGGAAGCGTTTTCCTACAATTTATACGAAAACCATGTTCAACAAGAGCTTGCCATTCTTGCACCTTGAAAAGACTCAAAATCGTATTGATGAGAATCTGATATGTGCATGTTAGTGGGGTTGGTTATGTGGTTATGTGTAGGTTGTGGGTGTTAGTTGTTGTCTATTTGTTATGTAAGTGGGTTAGTCGGGTAGTCATTGAAAACTATTAATTTTACGCTTGTATTTAAGTTTGGTATTTCAATGAAAGGAGAAGAGAAATTTATAGCAAACAAGGGAAACTTTGTTTAGGAGAGTCATGGTTTCTCTCGATTTGAACCACTAGGAGGTCCGGTTGCCTCAAAACAACCTCTCTCCCTCCTTTTTCTATCTTTCATTTTGTTAGTTTGCGTTACAGCCAATTAGGCACGTAACATAATCTTCATAAGTAACTTTGGGTAGCTGATGCAGGTGCATCTCGCAAGATCAAGTAGATCCAACGGTCAGGTTGGAAGATATCAGACAGTGTCCAAATCAACGGCTCACGTTGATGCCATCTGTTGCTTGCTTGTTGCCACCTACGTCCCTCAAGGTTTGCCTCAAATTTCCCTTTACTTTTCCTACGGTCTAGCATTGCAAAACAGTCCAAAAAAACCCACTTTCTCTTTTAAATTTTCCGCCGACTACATTACTTCATCTTTCCCCAACCTTTTACTTTCTTTAATAAGCCAGCCAATCCTAACCTGTTTTCATGCCCAAGACAGCTCTTCATGTTAATCCTATATTCCGTCATCTTTGTTTCAGCCCTTCATCAGTGAACCAATCCCAAAGTCCTCTAAATTTAGGCATCCCTTGAACCCTGAAGCCTGAACTACTAGCCCACAGCCCTGTTTAGTCCCTCTTTTACACGCAACACCCACCCAAACACTCCATTATCCTCAGCCTTGTTCCCACAACCGAAGCCACTTCCCATCCTTCTAACTATTTAATCCTCAACAGCCCAAGTATAATCCCAAGAAAGCTTCCCAAATATAACCGTTGATCCAATAACTGAGCATGCACCAATAATCTTGTGAAACAACCAGTTACCCCAAAAAGCTTAAGCTGTTGGAGAAAGCGTTACTTATTCTTTTATACTTCAACACTCCCCCTCATGTGTGGCCCCTCTTTCTTTGGGTTGGCCTACATGTAGCACATGTTATACTTCTACACTCCCCTCATGTGTGGCACCTCTTTCTTTGGGTTGGCACATGTAGCCCCTCTGTTGGGTTTGGCCATTGCATGTGGCTTATATCCCATCCCCATCCATTTTACTCAAATCCTATAATCGTCCACCTAACTATTATTCTTAGCTACGCAAGAGCCCTCCGTTTCTTTAAATCTCAGGCACTTTAGCAGCCCCAAGGCCCAAACATGTTAAAATATAAAAGATTAAATACTGCCTTCTCGAACAGCTTAAGTTTTTGGAGTAATTCGTAAGTTTCACATGGTATCAGAGCAAATGCCTGGGTTCAAACATCCTTGATAGCAAAATCAACATGCAATGGCAAAACCCAAAAGAAGGGCCACATGTGCCACGTGTAGGCTAACCCTAAAAAGAATGGCCGGCCACACGTGAGGGGGAAAGATTAAATCCTACCTTCTCCAGACGGCTTAAGCTTTTGGAGTAATCGGTAAGTTTCACAAAACATCACCGTTTCCCTTGAATTATTTAATTGTTTCCCCATAATTTTAACCAGTTCTTGAATTCTTGATCCTCTTTAACCAAATACCCATCTTAGTGTTTCATCAATTACCTACCCTCCCTGATCCTTCACCACCTTTTTTACACCAATTACCATATCCGTATTCGACTCTGCAGTATTTTAATCAAAATAGAAGGTGAAAATGAAGAAAGGTCCGTTCCCTCTTTTTTCATAAAATGAACGCTGACATGGCACACATGAGAAAAGTCAATAGAACTTAAACCAAATTTGTCACGTGTCCCCACTCCAACTCAAGTTGAAGGCCGTAAAAACAAAGACCCAAAGTCGTCACACATGACACCACCAACACTGATAAAAACTTGGACATCAAGCCATCCGAATCCTATAAATACCCATCCCTCCACCAAAACCTTTCAACACTATACACATCTGACCCCAATATCTCCGGCCTGTTTTTTAACTTAATTTCCAGTTTTCCGGCCATGTCGACGATGGGAGGCACCTTCGCCGAAGCTTACGTCCAAAGGAAGCTCTATAAAGAGAAGATGAAGAGAATGGAAGAGAAAGAAGGAAAGAGAGAACACAAAACCTCTGAAGAGAAAAAGCCCGGCCTGAAAATTTTCGAGTCGGTGAAGAGAATGGGTAAGAAAATTCATCCGGGCAGTTTTCCGTCGTTCAATTCTGCCGGAAAACCGGGCGAAATGCGAAATTCAGTGGATGAATGAGGTGGTTTTTTGGTACTTTACCATTTGTTCCAGTGTAACCATTCATGTGTAATCGTATTGGACGAGTTTTCTTTAATATTCTCAATCTATACTTACGTTCTTTTTAAGCATGAGAAATGATTTTGTGTATAGATTATAATTATATACACTGAAATTTGGTGTACAGACATAAGCGCTGCTCGGCTGTTCTTTACTTTTGATCAGCGGCTTGCTATTGTAGGGCGAGCAAGAGATATAGGCAATGTGGACAAATATAGAGATGAGACATATACCGAGTTTCAATGTATAATTTAGACCCATTGTGATTTTTCAAGAGATTGGGAGGTTTTCTTAGGGACTGATAAGCAATTATTTTGCCATGTAGGGACTAATCCAGCAAAAATCCCTAAAATAAAAAAAGATCTTGATTTGATGATGGAATATCTTGAGTGGATTACGATTTTTTTTAAATTAGTGATGGTGTGCTGAAATTTCATAGGTTGTGAAAATAAAGGAAAGAGTCCTTTATTTTTACAATTCCACTTGGTTTCATTTGTCCTTTTTTTCAGAAATGAGGTTACATTGATTGGGAGAAATTTTGTGAAAAATAAAGGAAAGAGTCCGTTTACCTCGGTCCACTTTGATCCGACTGAGCAGTTCCCTTGAAAATTGGCCTTTCACTTTTATGTGAAGGGCTGAGAATAATCCCACTAAAAAACCCTTTTTTTTTAATCTTAGCCATTCACAACGGCAACCCACCTAATTGCAATGGACGTTAAACTCTTGGGGTTCCATGCAAAATCAAAGATCCCACGCCTGAAAAGTGAAGAGATGTCGGTGAACATATATTTAGGACAATAAATTCAATCAGAGAAGATCTCATAGTTCCCACGTTGCTCCCGCCTAGAGGGATGAGATTTTCCATTTGCTTCCGTGTGGAGGGGGAGATTGCTGGGGTTCTACGCAAAGATCCCACATCGGAAAAGTGAATAGATGTGGTCGATGGGCTTATAAGGACTTGGACACCCTTCCCTTAACAGCTAGCTTTTGAGGGTGACTTCTATCCGGGTCCCAACAAGTGTATGGGAGCCACGACGTGGTAACTCCAGTGTACCCTCTAGGATGGAGAAAAATCCTTAGGGAAGATCTTGAAAACCTCGGTGTATCTTCGAGGACGAAAAAAATTGCTTCGGACAAGATCTCGTAGTTCTTCAAACAAGAAGAATAAGCTGGGGAGGGCTCTAGCTCATGAGATGATTAAAGCAGCAATCTACGAATAAGAAGAGAATGGGCATTTTACTACATTCTTAAGGGGGCATTTGGATACACGGATTTTATGATGTTGGATTTCCTCAAAATCGTAGATTGCAAACGAGAGAGGAGGAGACCAACCGTCGTTTTATGATTTCTCGCCCTTCTTTCCATCAGCAAGAGTGTAAGAGATGGTTTTAGAAATCTTAGGATGGGAGAAAGATTTCTAAAACCTGAATTTCTTACTTAAAATCCAAGATTCTAAAGAGAAGCGAAATGGTCGGTCTCCTCCTTCTCTTGTCTCCCATCTAGGATTTTGAGGAAATTCAAGATTCTATAATCCGCGTATCCAAGAGGTCATTTGGATACGCGGATTTTAGAATCTTTGATTTTCTCAAAATCCTGGATGGGAGACAAGAGAAGAAGGAGACCGTCTGTCGTTTTCTGATTTCTCGCCCCACTTTTCGTTAATAAGAGAGTAGGAGATCATCCCATGTTTCCAGGTTTTAGAAATCTCAGAAGGGGGAGAGATTTCTAAAACCTAGATTTTTTACTTAAAATTTAGGATTCTAAAAAGAAGCGAAACGGACGGTCTACTTCTTCTCTTGTCTCCCATCCATGATTATGAGGAAATCAAAGATTCTAAAATTTGTGTATCCAAACGGCCCCTAAATGTGCAAAAATTTCTCTCTTTCCAAAGGACTCAAAAAGTAGCCAACAATATAAGCTTCCACATGATTCTTCCCTTGTTGGGCGACTACACGAAAAACCAATTGTCAAGAAGCTCAGAAATGTGGGCAAGGAAAACCCCAAAGATCCCGAATAGATCCAAATTTTTTGCCCAGACCTCTTTAGCGTACATGCAGTGAAAAAAATATGGTCCAATGTCTCGTCCGCCCCCATGCAAAGGGCATAGTGGTCAACAATAAGCATGTGGCAATGATGGAGGTGATCAATCGTCTAAATCCTGTACTAGAAATCTGTCCCGCACATACTATTGGAGGAGTTGGAATGCGCCAAACTTGCAAAAGCTGCGAGGGAGGGGAGAAAGAAGCAAGATATGTCCTTCAATTTTGGAAGCGTTTTTCTACAATTCATATGAAAACCATTATGATCATGTTCCGCAGGACTTCTCCTTCTCGCACCATGAAGTGAGTGAAAATCGTATCCATGAGAATCTTCATTAGTAACTCCTGGTAGCTCAGAGGAATCTCATTTTAAAGTCAAAATAGAAAGTGAAAATAGAGGAAGGGCGTTCCCCCTCTTTTTTCAGGGTTTTTTTTTGTTCCTGGGATTTATGTGGGAGAAAAAAAATCCAAGGAGATTGGTGGGGAAAAAAAAGTCCTAGAAGTATCCCGGGAAAATAAAAATCCCATGTTTGGTTGACCGGACTATGGTGGGAAAAAAAAAAAAACCTTTGTTTGGTTGCTTGAACGGTTGAGGAGAAAAAAAGTCTTCTCAAGCTTATTTTTGATTCGTGGGATTATTTTGGGATGGGATGAAAAGGCAATCATTACAAGAGAGGGATTAAAAAAATTCTACGGGATGGGACGAAAATTTTACTAAAACCTCCTAGGAGAAAAATTTTACTGGCAACTAAGGGTTTGCTTGGATGCAACAAAAAGTGGGAAAAAATAGGAATGCTGACATGGCACCCGTGAGAAAAGTCAATAGAACTTAATCAAATTTGTCACGTGTCCCCACTCCAACTCAAGTTGAGGGCCACAAAAGAGACCCAAAGTCGTCATACATGACACCATCAACACTAACAAAAACTTGGCTATCAAGCCTCATAAGTTTTAAAAATATCACTAATTATTGGATGTATTACAAAGAGTACAAAGAGTGTTTATATAGAATACTCTGGGATAAACATAGAAAGAGATAATGATAATAAGGGAAAGTGATAAACATAATCTAATCTAGTTACCTAATCAACTCGGTTTGCCTAAACTAGGCCTAATTAATCTAAGATCTTGAGAGATCTGATTATATTCTAACATATATACTTGCCTTATCAGCTTAATCAACCATACAGATAATCCAACGGTGAGATCAACATATTCAAACAAAGCCAATGGAATCCTATAAATACCCATCCCTCCACCAAAAGCTTTCAACAGTATACACATCTGACCCAAATATCTCCAGCCAGTTTTTAACTTAATTTTCAGTTTTTCGGCCATGACAACGATGGGAGCCACCTTGGCGAGTTTATGTCCACGGAAGCTCCAAAAAGAGAAGATGAAGAGAATGGAAGAGAAAGAGAGAGAGAGAACACAAAGTCCCTGAAGAGAAAAAGCCCAGCCCGGAGATTTTCAAGTCAATTAAGAGAATGGGAACGAAAATTCATCCGGGCAGTTTTCCGTCATTGAATGCTGCCGGAAAACCGGGTGAAATGCGAAATTCAGTAGATAAATGAGGTGGTTTTTGGCACTATACCACTTGTTCCCATGTAACCATTCATGTAATGTGTTGAACAAGTTGTCTTTAATATTCTCTTTATACTTTTCTTACCTGTTTTCGTGCAAGAGTTAAGAATGAGAAATAATTTTGTGTATAAATTATATACAATGAAACTTGGTGTAACAACGATCGATGGCTTGCTTTTAGAGGGCGAGCAAGATTATTTGCAATGTCGACTAATATAGGGATGACATACACTGAGTTTTAATGTATAATATGGGCCCATGGTGATTTATCAAGAGATTGGGAGGTTTCCTCATTATAAGAGTATCTTGAGTGGATGACGACTCTTTCTATGGATGGTGTGCTGAAATTTCATCGGTTGTGAAGAATATCCTTTTCCAGGAGGAAAGTGATATTTCCACCCCCTTTCCCTTCGTTTCTGCGACTTCATTTTTTTTTCCCTGTCACCAACAATGACAACAATGCATCAAATTTTTGGTCGGGGTCTGCGTAACCCTAGCTTTCTCATAAAAAAAAATGACAACAATTCCACTTGGTTTCATCTGTCTTTTTGTAGAAATAAAGTTGCATTGACTGGGAGAAAAGTAGTGAAAATAAAGGAAAGAGTCCGTTTTCACCTCGGTCCACTTCGATCCAACTGAGCGGATCCCTTGAAAATCTTACTTTCGCTTTTTTGTTAAGGGCTTTGATTAATCCCACTAAAAAACATATTTTTTTTTTAATCTCAGTCATTCACAAAAACAGTGAATGGCTGATTTTCGGGCGACCCACTTAATTGGGATGGAGGTTAAACTCTTGGGGGTTCCATGCAAAAGCAAAGATCTCACGTCGCGTCCGAAAAGTGAAGAGACGTGTGAATGGGCATATAAAGGCTTGGGCACTCTCCCCTTAACGGCTAGCTTTTAAGGGTGAGTTCTACCCAGGTCCCAACAGGTGGTACGACAGCAGGGGCATGTTAACCCCGGATGTACCTTCGAGGATGGTGAAATTTCATCATAGAAGATCTCGGTAGCCACGGTGTATCTTTTAGGATGGTAAAACCAGTGTTTAAAAATGCGAATGTGACGTGGAATGCTGCCAAGAAAAATTCTTGCCGACTCCGCACGGACGCGGCCAAGAATGCGGTTGACGTTGTCATAACTCAGGAGAGCCAAAGGAGTTTTAATTGACTCTGCAGAGCAAAACGCAGAATGCAGATGTAGTGCAATGCGGAACGCGGCCAATAAAAATCCTTGTCGACTTGAGCGAATTCCTTGTCTTGTCAACGAGTTTTTAAACACTGTGTAAAATAACGTCGGAGAAGATCTCGTAGTTCCCACAATGCTCCTGCTCGGAGGGACGAGAATGTCTATGTTCCTTCCACGTGGAGGGGGAGATTGTTGGGGTTCCAAGCAAAAGCAAAGATCCCACATCGGAAAAGTGATTAGATGAGGTCGATGGGCTTATAAGGACTTGCGCATCCTTCCCTTAACAGCTAGCTTTTAAGGGTGAGTTCTACGCAGGTCCCAAAAAGTGCTATCAGAACTGGGGCGTGGTAACCATGGTGTACCCTCGAGGATGGAAAAAAACCCATCCGGAAAGATCTCGATAACCCCAGTGTATCGTCGAGGATGATAAAATTCCCATGGGGAAGATCTCATAGTTCTTTGAACAAGAAGAATAAGTTCGGGAGGGTTCTATCCCATGATTAAAGCAGCAATCTTCGAAGAAGAAAAGAATGCGCATTTTTCTACATTCTAAAATGTGCGAGCATTTCTCTATTTTCAAAGGACTCAAAAAGTGGCCAACAATATAAGCTTCCATAAGATTCCTCCCTTGTTAGGCCACAACACGAAAACCAACTGTCAAGAGGCTCAAAAATGTTGGCTAGGAATACCCAAGAGCTCCTGAATTGATCCAAAATTTTGGCCTAGACTGCTCTAGAGTACCTACACCGCTCTAGAGTACCTACAGTGAAAAAACATATGGTCCAATATCTCATCCACCACCACACAAAGGGCATAGTGGTCAACAATAAGCATCGGGCATAGTGGTCAACAATAAGCGTGTGGCAATGACGGAGGTGATCAATCGTCTAAATCCTGTATTGGCAAGCTGTCCCGCACACTCTTGGAGCAATTGTAATGCTCCAAACTTTGAAAAGCTGCAAGGAGGGAAGGAAGAAGCAAGATATGTCCGACAATTTTGGAAAAGTTTTCCTACAACTCTTGGAGCAATTGTAATGCTCCAAACTTTGAAAAGCTGCAAGGAGGGAAGGAAGAAGCAAGATATGTCCGACAATTTTGGAAAAGTTTTCCTACAATTTATACAAAAACCATTCTATCGCCATGTTCTACCAATACTTGTAATTCTCGCACCTAAAAAGAGTGGAAACCGTATTGATGAGAATCTTCATAAGTCAGTCTGGGTAGTTGATGCAATGCACCTGGCAAGATCAAGAAGATCAATGGCCAGATTGGAAGATATGAGACGGCGTCCAAATCAACGATGCCATCTGTTGTTTGCTCGTTGCCGCCTATCTCTAGGTTTGCCTCAAATTTCCCTTTACTTTTCCTACGTTCTAGCATTGCAAAATAGTCCCAAAAACTCACCTTCTCTTTTCTATTTTCAGCCGACTTCATTACTTCATCTTTCCCCAACCTTATACCTTCTTTAATAAGCCAGCCAATCATCACCTGTTTTCATGCCCAAGGAAACTCTTTATGTTAATCCTATTCCATCATCTTTGTTTCAGCCCTTTATAAGTGAACCAATCCCAAAGTCTTCTAAATCTGTCCGGCACATACTCTAGGAGGAGTTGTTGGAATGCTCCAAACTTTGAAAAGCTGCGAGGGAGGGGAGGAAGAAGCAACAATTTTGGTGGAAGGGTTTTCGTACAATTTGTATGAAAACCATTATATGGTCATGTTCAGCGAGGCTTCTCCTTCTCGTGCCATGGAAATCGTATCCATGAGAATCTTCATCACTAACACTGGGTAACTTCGAAGAATCTCATTTTTTCAGTCAAAATAGATGGTGAAATCAAGAAAGGCCCGTTCTCCTCTTTTTTTTCATACAATGAATGTGGACATGGCACCCATGAGAAAAGTCAATATAACAACCAAATTTGGACAAGCCTCCATTCCAACCCAAGGTGACGGCCAAAAGAGACCCAAAGTCGTCACACATGACACCACCAACACTAATAAAAACTTGGACATCAAGCCAACCGAATCCTATAAATACCCATCCCTCCACCAAAAGCTTTCAACAATATACACATCTGACCCCAACATCTCCGGCCTGTTTTTTAACTTAATTTCCAGTTTTCCGGCCATGTCGACGATGGGAGGCACCTTCGCCGAAGCCTACGTCCAAAGGAAGCTCTACAAAGAGAAGATGAAGATAATGGAAGAGAAAGAAGGAAAGAGAGAACACAAAACCTCTGAAGAGAAAAAGCCCGGCCCGAAAATTTTCGAGTCGATGAAGAGAATGGGTAAGAAAATTCATCCGGGCAGTTTTCCGTCGTTCAATTCTGCCGGAAAACCGGGTGAAATGCGAAATTCGGTAGATAAATGAGGTGGTTTTGACTCTTTTGAGCACTTTACAATTTGTTCCCGTTTAACCATTCAAGTGTAATGTATTGGAAGAGTTTTCATTAATATTCTCTTTCTACCAGTTGTCTGTAATGTATTTAAGAATGAGATGTGATTGTGTAAATTATACACTGAAACTTGGTGTGAGCGCGGCTTGATTTTGGAGGCGGAGCAAGAGTAAATTGGCAATGTCAACAAATATGGAGATGATATATGCACTGAGCTTCAATGTGTATGGTGATTTATCAAGAGATTGGAAGGTCTCCGCATTAAGAGCATGTTTCAAGTACCCTAAAGATTAAAATAAAAGATGTTTATATGATGATAAGAGTATCTTGAATCGATAACGACTTTTTCAAAATTATTGATGGTGTGCACAAATTTCATTGATTGTGAAGAATATCCTTTTTCCTGAAGGGAAATGATATTTCCACCCCCTTTTCCTGCATTTTTACAACAATTTCACTTGTTTCATTTGTCTTTTTTTAGAAATAAAGTCACTTTGGTGGGGAGAGAAGGGGTGAAAAGATAGGAAGAGTCCATTTCCACTAGGTGCAACTTGGTTCGGGTTTAGGCCAATCCGATCCCAACCTGAATGTCTAATCCTCCAACCATAACCTGACCTGATACGACTCTCAGCCCGATGGTGGTTAATCCGCCCGACTCGAAAGATACTATATATCCCAACTCGAACCAGACTTGATTTCCCAAGTCGGGTCGGGTTGACCTAGTTATTATTTCCTTTAGGCTCTAGATCAAAACATGCCCTAAGAATACATTATTATTTTTGGTTAGGTAAGCTGGGATCGAACCTACGACCTCATAGTTGAGAAACAAAGCCTCAACCATTGAGCTACAGGCCCAACCCCAAGATTACATTGTTCACAACCACATGCCCTAAGTAAACATTTTATAAGTTTTTGTTTTTTGTTTTTTTTTGGCCTCGACTGTCCCGATACTTAGGGCATGGAGGATGGGCAAGACATGGGTACTTGCCTTGACTGTTTAACATCTCCAGCCGCTACTGAAACTTAAAAATCTATAGCCAAGACAGGGATGCTTTCTGGTTAGATTTGCCCGGAAAGCATCTTATATATATATATATAGAGAGAGAGAGAGAGAGAGAAAGAGAGAGAGAGAGAGAGAGAGAGAGAGAGGAAAGTGTTGGTGAGCTTAAGCTCATCATAAGTCTCACCAAACTTATGGTGAGCTTAAGCGCCCCAATCACATGAGTCCCATATTTTCTGTGGTGATCCAAACCATTCATTTGCAAGGCCCTATCATAAATAGGGTGTGTACCGAAAAACAGCTCCATAGGATCATCCTAACCCCTCCATTTGTGGAGGACAAAAATGGGCAGATTTGTGGACAAATAATGTTTGTCCATTTTGACCTCCACAAATGGATGGGTTAGGATGATCCTATGGAGCTGATTTTTGGCACACACCCCATCTATGTAAGGGCCTTTCAAATGAATGCTTTGGATCATCCTAACAATGTGGGCCTCATTGGTTTGAGAGCTCAAGCTCACCATAAGTTTGGTGAGCTTCAGCTCTATAGGATCATCCCAACCCATCCATTTGTGGAGGTCAAAATGGACAGACCACAAATCTGCTCATTTTTGCCCTCCACTTTTGGAGGGGCTAGGATGATTCAATGGAGCTGATTTTTGGTACACACCCTATCTATGATAGGGCCTTGCAAATGAATGGTTTGGATCCTCACAGAAATTGTGGGAGCCATGTGAATTGTGCACTCAAGCGCACCATTTGGTTCCAACGCTCAAGCGCACGAACATATTCCTCATATATATATATATATATATATATATATATATATAGGAAAATGATTGTGAGCTTGAAGCTCATATAGCTTATATGAGCTTGAGGGCCCAAACACATGGGTCCCACATTGTTTGTGGTGATCCAAAACATTCATTTGCAAGGCCCCATCATAGATAGGGTGTGTACCAAAAATCGGCTCCATTGGATCATCCTAACCCCTCCAAAAGTGGAGGGCAAAAATGAGCAGATTTGTGGCAAACGGTGTCTGTCCATTTTGCCCTCCACTTTTGGATGGGTTAGGATGATCCTATGGAGTCGATTTTTTGTACACACCCTATCTATGTAAGGGCCTTTCAAATGAATGTTTTGGATCATCCTAACAATGTGGGCCCATATGTGTTTGGGCCCTCAAGCTCATATAAGCTATATGAGCTTCAAGCTCACAATCATTTTCCTCATATATATAAAGCTCGATGTGGTATGCGGAGGGTGTGCCACGTGGCACTCCCTTTGCAAACCGCATTCAACCATTTTTATTTTTTTTTGACGTAACAGCCATAATTCCAAATGCCACTTCATTTTTTTTCTAGCTCCCAAAAAACACTTCCTTTAACCCCTAAAACAAACTGACACCAACATTTTTCCAAATCAGTGAATTCCTAAAATTCAGCCAACACACCCCTTCCTCTCTCTCTCTCTCTCTCTCTCTCTCTCTCTCTCTCTCTCTCCACCCAACCAAAGCCCTATGAACGGTCAGAACCCATCGATCTATAATTCCCAAATGTGTTTTCAGGAATGCCTCTTCACCTCCACCTAATTAAAAACATTTCAACGATGCATCTTTTTGTAACTTCAATAATCCAATCTAGCACATATATATATAGGAATATGTTCGTGCGCTTGAGCGTTGGAACCAAATGGTTCGCTTGAGTGCACCATTCACATGGGTCCCACAATTTCTGTGAGGATCCAAACCATTCATTTGCAAGGCCCTATCATAGATAGGGTGTGTACCAAAAGTCAGCTCCATTGAATCATCCTAACCCCTCTAAAAGTGGAGGGCAAAAATGGGCAGATTTGTGGTCTGTCCATTTTGACCTCCACAAATGGATGGGTTGGGATGATCCTATGGAGCTGATTTTTTGTACACACCCTATCTATGTAAGGCCCTTTCTAGTGAATGCTTTGGATCATCCTAACAATATGGGCCTCATTGGTTTGAGAGCTCAAGCTCACCATAAGGTTCCAACGCTCAAGCTCACAATCCTTTTCCTCATATATATAAAAATTTGAGGTGAAAGAGAAGAAAGAGATGAGTTCAAGAGAGAATAGCTATAAACAGGAAGCTGAGAGAAGATTAGAAGAACCTGATTCTTTTGTTGTCTTCCTTTTTTCTTCCTGTGGAAGGTTTAGGAACAGGGAGAATCACTATTAGCTAAGAGAAGAACCTCTGAGCCTGAGATCTCGCTGGATATTTGCCTTGGCCGAATTTAGAGGTTAAGGAAGAGACGCTTTTAGGATTAAGGAGAGCTAAATTTTAGGCATGTAGTTTTAAGTTTCAAAAGGTAAAAGTAAAAATTAAAAAAATAAATATATAAAAAAACGTCGGGTATCAAACCAAATCAAACCGAACTCAACTCGGGTTCTTATATCTATGCCCAAACCCGACCCGACCTGAGTTGCACCCCTAATTTTCACCTTGGTCAGATGGGTCCCTATCCATTTTTTACTTTTTTGTGAAGGCTGAGATTAATCCCACTAAAAACATGTTTTTTTTAACATCAGCCATTCTCAAAAAAAGTGACCGGCTAATTTTCCAGCGACACTTAATTGCGATGAAGGTTAAACACCTCGGAAAGGCAAGTTTTTACCATGATGTTTACTGTTTAGTTGCACTAGGAATGACTTTCTATGGCTTGAAAGAAAAACACCCAGTTGTTGTCGTGATTTTTTCTAATCTTCAAACCTTAGATAGCACACATGGGTCGACGTTAGATACCACACTTGGGTCAGTTGGGTTTTGGTAACAAGTATATTACATAGTGAAATGATAAATTCGCGCCCTTTTACCCACTTTTTGTCATGCCCCCGACCAGAAGGCATGACAGGCGGCGCATGCCTGCAAGGTGGAACTTCACAAGCACGCAAAGCTTTAATAATCAAACAGTTTATACAACTCTAGCAAATCATTCCTAGTAAATTAGAGCACTACTCAGAGCAACTAAGCATCTCTACAAATAAACTAAACTGTCAAAAGCTACAACTCTCCAATCCCACTAGTAAATTTAAACCCTTCAGTTCTTCGAATTGTCCGAAACAAATAATTATTCACATGAATCAAATAAAACAATAACGTCAAGTAACTACATCTCATAAAGTGCTAGTCTACGCGAGCACTCTACCTGATCCCACGCAAAATCATGTCTTAGAATTTGAAAATAAAAAAAAATACGGGTGAGCTTGTAATCCTCTAAGTAATATAACACTACCCTAGTTGGGTCCGAGCATGCCAAGAACAGAGGCTAAAACGGATATTTAAGCACAACATGATAAAAAATGATGGGGGCACAAAACATAATATCAGAAATCCATGTTTTTCATCAAAGCTGATAAAACTAAGACGAAGTTAAACATAAGCATATACAAAAACTAATAATCTCAATGTGCATAGGCTATGGTCACATATCAAATATCAATGGTGTCAGAGGTACCAAAGTAACAAAAGACAGGTGAACCGAAGTACCAAAAATCACTATTAAGTTGGCTGAACGGGGGTACAAAATACCACAAAACAAAAATCGGTACTAAGCCCGGGGGCATCGAAATACCATAAAACAAAACCACTATTGTACCGACGTCACGGGTTGAAACTAGTTTCTCGTAGTACAAGTTGACAGGGCCAACGTTTATTCCCCATTGGCAGGATCAGATCGTAGCCATAGTAAGATAAAACGATCAAAGTTCTTTTTACACGTCGCAAGAAAGTTTGGCCTATGAACGGTGGTTTATTGAACGTTGGAAAAATGATCCAAAATATAATTTATCTGAATACCATTCTATGGAATTAATTACGGGAATGTTCGGCTAGGCTTCTCATTCTCAGCCAATGGGCGTGTTCAACGAGGCTACCCATTCTCTCCCGAGAAGGAAGGCAGAAATAGAGTGACGAGAATCCCGAAAGTGATTCCAAGTCGCTTTAAAAGAATCCCATTATTTAGTTGCATAAAAAAGTAGAAAAAAAGACAGAGATGGGCTTTGCAAGTCAAGTAACCGACCGAGATTTACTAAGATTCTTTGCTTTTATCATTCTTCGCATTTAATAAATAGGAAGATACTCTTTTAATGAGCCGGCCTTCTCGAGAACCGACGCCTTCTGAAGTACTTTAAAAACCGTCCAGAATTAGGGATGGCAAGGGGCAGGGCGGGGCCGGATGTTGCACTCCTGTCCCCGTCCCCGCCTCAAGAAACATTCCCCGTCTCTGCCCCGAGGAGGAAATCTAAAATTTCCCACCCCTTTCCCACCTTTCTATAATAAAATTTATACTTTTTTTAATCTAATTAAACACTTATTAAATAAGAATCCAAATTTCTAAACAAAATTATAACAATTTATGGAAAGACAGCCACTTATAGGGATATTTATGTAATTTTATAGATGAGGATTACGGGTTGGGGCGGGGCCAAAGGCATCCCCATCCCCGCTTCGGAGAATTTCTGCAATCCCCACCCCCGTACCCGTCCCCCGCTTAAATTGGGGAATCCTTGCCCAGGGCGGGGCGTATCCCCGTTTCCGCGGGTTTAATTGCTACCCCTATCCAAAATGTATACATATTAAGAATATCTTGCATTTAAGGTCTCAATCCACCAGTATATCTCTCCACCATTTGCTCTTCACTTTCTGCCAATTTGTTATAGGTGACAAGTTGATAGAATTCGTTGGTGTAGTCATCGATTGAATTGTGGTCTCTCATTTTCTTCTACATCTTCTCCCATGTGTGGATTTTGGACTTTCCTCAACGCGATCATATCAATCCCAGTTGCACCCACCATGCTATGACTCGTCCCCTCAACTTCAAAGCGACAAGTTCAACTTACTTGTGGATTGGATACCCTTTGAACTAGAAAATTCTTTCCATCGTGTAGAACCAATTGAAGAACTCTTTCATGAAGAAGCCTCCAAGAAACTTGGGCATCTCCATTCTCAGTACGGATTCTCAACTACTGTTGTCTCTTTCACGCGGATTCACTAGAGCATGAATTCGTACCCTATCATGAAAATGGTTCACTTGGGCTCCAAGTGGAGAATCTAGGCCGTCAGATCGCCGACTTTTCTTCGAAGTGTGGCCAGTTTGTCTCGTGCTCCAACATCCGCCATTGGAAACAGTGTTTCCCATAGCAAAATTATAATCCTTTTCAAACTACCTTAGAAAACAAAGTAAAACTACTGGTGGAGACCGTGTTTTCCATATCTTACAAGTTTCTAAATTTTTAAAGTTGCCAATATCTTCATATATTCTCAAAACCATGCTTCTCAGATCTTTGAAGTTTCCCACAATTCAAACTACGAAACATAGCCCCCCCAAATTGATGGAAATGAATTGGTTTCCGTACTTGGGATTTATGTAATTTTAAGTGATATGTAGCTCGAAATGTTAGGCAAGTTCTTTGATTGCATCAATTTTTATCTTCATACAGAATCAAATTTTGGAAGGTTTTTTCAATAATTTATATGAAAATCATTCTCTGGTATAATTATGGGTCTGTTAGGCTTCCCATTATCGCCTGATTAAACGGGTGGAAATGTATTATTGAAAATCTTTAGAACCAACTCTGAGTCGCTCCAAAAAATGGGTTCATAGTACCATGACACATAGGGGTGCAAGTTTGGCCCTGTCAGCCTTGAGCCCGAACAGGGCCAGGGCTGGATTTTCCAACCTTGAGGGCGGGTCAGGGTTCATTATTTTAGACCCTGACTCAGGTCGGATTGGGTTCTGGGTTAATGCCTCGGGTACCTTGACCCGGCCCGACCCTAAGTTTTCTATTATAGAATTGAATCATCTGTGCATGTTTCTTTTGCTAATGTTTTCTATTATCTTGGATTGATATTTCTTTAGATTATTATTATTAATTGTCTCTATTGCCCGTCATGTTGTTGAATTCATATTATCTTATTTTGTTCCCTTTCTCTGTTTATTAATCATTTTGTTCTATATGATAAGTGGTTGCTTTATTTTTGGCACTCTTAACAGGTATTTGCACTAGGTTCAATTAGTGCCGGCCCTGCCCAATCAGGGTGGGCCAGGGCCAGCACTGAGCCCTGTAGAGCGGGCAATGGGTTGAGGTTTTTCGGCCCTGACTAGAGTCAGGGTCAAGATAATGGGTTCTAGGGCTGGACTAGGGTTTTGAAAAACCAGACCCAACCCAACCCTACCCTGTTGCAGCCCTAATGACACATGCTCGTGAAAACAAGGAGGAGGACATGAATCGTATGTGTGTGATGAATCTTGCTTCAAAAGAAATAATCAAAATACCCATGTTCTAGGGGCAAAATTTTAAAATATTATCTAACAACCCTACCGATCAAAATCTTTCCACATGACCAATAGGGCAGCGCAACAAAGTTTGGCCAGTAAATTGTGTCCTATTAAATGCCAGAAATCTAATGAATATTTTTATCGATTTTCTGGCAGCTGGCAAGCTACTTTTCCACGACCAGACTTCCCTCTGACTCCATAATTTCCAGAGAGACCCCCTGTCAGAGTTTGTCACAACCAGCCGCTAATAACGGCCTTAATAGCAATGACATTGATTAGAAAATTTAACCCTTAAATAAGGGCAATTTGGTCATTTTACTTTCATTTTTTATTTTCAGAACAACACTCAATTTCGCAAGTATTTTCCTACAATTTACCAGAATTCTAGTATAATTTACCACAACCGGCCGCTAATAACGGCCTTAATAGCAATGACATTGATTAGATAATTTACCTCTGTCCTATAATTTACCAGAATACCATTCTCTAGTATAATTATGAAAATGTTCGGCAAGGCTTCCCATGCTCTCCCGAAAACGCGGGTAGAAATAGAGTAACGGGAATCTCTGAAGCACTTCCGAGTCGCTCCGAAGAACCTCATTATTTAGTCGCATAAAAAAAGTAGAAAGATAGTGTTAGAGTATAAAAGATAAATAATGCATTTCTCCAACAGCTTAAGCTTTTAGAGAAGTTGGTAAGTTAACGGATAGAAACAGGCTTTGGAGGTTGCATAACCGATTGGGATTTACAAAGATTGTTTGCTTTTTTCATTCTCCGCATCTAAGAAATCGGAATACACCCTTTTTACCTAGCCTTGCTGAACACGCCCTAAACAGTTGGAAATATATTAATGAAAATCAGCACTGAATAGCTCCAAAGAATCTCATATTTTAGTCAAAATAGAAGGTAAAAATTATGAAAATGGGCATTGAAAGTCAGGTGGCCAAATAAGATTTTTGAGATTTTTTTGGCTTCCCTCATTCTCAGCACCTATAAAGGTGAAATAATCCCTTTTAATAATTAGAGAATTGCTAGCGTCCATCACAAAAGGCATTTTGTGGCTGGTCATCGCATGTCAGACTACCCACCTCGTGAATGGAGACAAAAGCTGTTGTCTTCATTCAATGAGGTGGCTGGTCTGGGGCGCCCTTGCAAAAATTGGGTGAAAGGGAGCCCCCATTGGCTGCAGGTCACCATCATGCATTTATGATGGGCGAAAGCCAAAGAGTATTAATACACTTTGGTGATTTGTAGCCAATGGGGGCGCCCTTTCACCCTATTATTTGCAAGTGTGCCCTTCAGTTAAGAATACCTCTTAAGCGTTTTACAAAATTGGAAAAGTTTTCAAGAATGAGGAGGTACTATGGTGTGGGCAGTGGAACCGTTTTCCTTCTTCCTGAAATGGAAGAATCTGACCCAACTAATATTGCATGCACACAGCCAACACAACCCTTATTTTCGGGTAAAATAGACAGCACCTTGGCACGTGGGGACTGTGCCTACATTACATTACCTTAAACCTGGTTTTTCTCTTTTTACTCTTTTCTTTACCAAAATACCCTCCCTTCTTACCAAAATAGCCCTCCCATCTCAATCTCCCTAAGCCTCTGGCTCTTTTGCATGCATGCCTCTTTCCCTCTCTCTGTAAGGCCATGTGTCAAGGGTCGTAAACATCATCAAATGCATGCTAACCACGCAATTAGTAACTCTACGCCACGCATTTTCCTTCCTTTTCTTCTCCCTCTATTTATTCTCCTCCCTCCAAGTCTTCCTCCAATCCATTCAAACCTCTCTCTCTCTCTCTCTCTCTCTCTCTCTGGTAATTCTAGAGAAAACTCATTTTTATTTTCTCATTCTAGGGAAAACCCATTTTTATTTTCTTATTCTAGAGAAAACCCATTTCTATTTTCTCATTTTCTATCCCTCTTCCTCACATTTCCCCTTCAATCTCCTCTACCCATTTTCTATAAACTACACCCCCACACACACCTATCTCTTCTTCTTCTTCTTCTTCTTCAAACAACATTTTAAACACATTCATAAACTCTACACAAAAAACCCATATCTTATTTTCTCAAGTTTCCTTCTCACATAGAATTTTCGAATGTTCTACAATAACCCTTATTTTTACCTAAAATAACAATACTAACACCCTCTATTTTCATGCAGAAACTAACACCAAAATGGAAGAGGAATCTTCGAGCATGCTGTTGAACGTAGAGAGTGTGGTAGAATTTCCAACCGGTACGGACACGGAAATGAAGAGGATTTTGGGTGCTGAGCTGGCAGTAATGGGGGGTGGAGATTCCAGGGCTATTTCCATTCGGGCAGGAGAATTTGCTATTCGGGCCGTTAATCAGACCGAAAGCCCGCTTTTTCTCACCATTTGCTTGGTTGATGAGCATCAATGGCCCGTAGCTAAAGACTCCCCTGTTCTCAGAGTGGGCCCTAGGCGATTCTCATTTGCTCTCCCGGCGTTTGTGTATGGATTGACATTGCCAGAGAGCTGTTCGGAGGGAGATTTGAAGAAACTCGAATGGATTCTGATGAAATACTCTGTTTATGAAGATTGTTCGGGAAAAGAAGATGGTGAGTTTCTTTTCTCTTCTGTTTGTTTAGAATTTGGTGTTTTGTTTTGGACACTGATATTGGCCCGAGCATGTTTTGATAGTTGCACAAACCCAGCTTGTCTTTTCCTTTTGACTGGATTCTGAAAGCTATTTGGGAACTACAATAACCTTTGATAGCTGTTTAAATGGTTAAAAACAGGATGAGTTAGTGTCATTATCAAAACATGGCAGTGTCAGTATCAGTAGCCTTTGTTTTTTGTTTTTGTTGCATAGCAGATCAAGGCTTCTGAAAAAAGTACGAATGAATTTGATTTTGTACTCTGAGGGGTATTTTCGTCAATATGAGAAGTAATGGGTATTTTGGTTTTTCAAAATTTTCGAGCAGTTTGCGTCCCTTCAGAAAAAAAAAAAAATTTAATGAGATTTTGTTTAGGTATTTTAGTATTTCTAAATTAGGTAGCATATATTTGGGTATTTCGGACAATGACAAAAAAGGCCCCTTGATTTGATATCCACAACCCTCCCTTTATATTTAACTATTTAAGTTTCTCTCACTGGAGGCTAAACTGACGACTACTTGAGAATCGTAAGAGCCAATGGGATGAAGTTGTGTGAATACCAAAATATCTTGAGGAAAGAGGATGATTGAGAACATCACGTCATCACTTTCTCATTAGTTATGACTTATGAAACAAATTACCCATTATACCCCTACCCTCACTACATTTTATGGACCATAAGCTCACCATGCAGTTTCTCTTTAGGGATATTTTGGTCAATTCAAAAGGTCCTTCACTTCTCCCCATTGGCTATTACTAGTCCTCGGGACTTGTCGTTATGTAGCATGCAAAGAAAGAAAGGAACCCTATAATAAAGAGATGGGTTTATTTATCAAAAGAGGAGGTGTTGAGTAATAGTTTGCTTTTCGTGGCTCGTCTGAATTGCGAGAGACCAACCTCGAAAAGACTTTTGCGATGGAGCTTAGCAAATCTCTTCTTTTTAATATAGGGAAAATGATATATTCGCCCCATTTTTTATCTGGCCCTGGCTCTGTTCACTTGCATTCCCGTGAAAGCAAATTCTTGGAAAACAGCCTCCTTTTTCCTTGACAAGACCATGACAATACAGAATACTGATGTTCATTTGCTTTCCTCAGAAAGTAACAAGCTTAGGTGAAAAAATGTCAAATAATGACATGGAAATGTCTCTTTACTCTTAAGTGTGGGAAACCAAATTCCACTATTTTGGTCGAATAGTCGGATTTGCTTTTCCGAGAAAATTAGTGAAAAAATATGGCCAAACAGTTTCTCGGAAAACCTTTTCCTGCACAGTTCCTGCGCACGTGAACAGGCGCGGGAAACCTTTTCCTACACAGTTTCCCTGGATTTCTTTTCCTAATTCCACGTCAGATTCTCGAGAAACCTTTTCTTTTCCGTTCTCGGGAAAACAAGTGACCAGAGCCTATAGTGTAAAAGAGTAGTCATAAATAGAGGGGCCCTCCCAAGTAAAAAAAAAAAGAGGGAAGATTATATCATTTCCTTTCATATTTTGTGATTGATAAATGATATTACAAAACCCCTTTTCATGGAAAAAGCAAACCAAATCAAACCAAATGTGTTTCCAAAGGAAAAGACAAGCAAAAGGGAGTGGACAATGTCCGATTAAAACAAAATGTCAAAATTACCCCTTATGAGGCAGTAGATTTTCTAAAGACTACAATGAAATTTAACCATTTTAATCAAGGGTAGTTTTGTCAGTCACAGTTCATTTCTTAATTGCAGATACAACTTTTTGCATGGCCGAATCCGAAACAAAAACGGGAACCGAAACCGAGTTTTGGACATGGGCCTCATCAAAGATCGTGAAACGAAGCAACGAACTCCTCGAAAATATGGGCATCAGAGACGCGATGACGAAAGTATCGGCCGATAGATCATTCACAAACGTATCGGCCGGTACGGTCGACCTCAGCAACAGAACACAAAGAGCCATAAGAATGTCGGCAATATCAAAGCTAGTTTCAAAAGCACTCGTTCGTGGGGCCATTAATTACGACTTCCACGTGGACACGATGGGGCCCACAATCCATGCCAAGTCAGCATACGCCAGCATCCACGCCTACGTGGAAGTAGTCAGAGCTGTAGAGACCGCCGGCCGGAGCATTAAGGCGTCTGCCTGCGGCGGGTGTACGTTCAACGGTCGTCAGATGTTGGCCGGTGCTGTAAGATTTTGGAAATTTAATACTTGTGGGCTTGCTTTGTTACTAAGGGCGGTGGCGGCTTCGGCTTCGATTAACGCCGGAAAAGATAAGGGGCCAGTGGTGGTGGCAGACGTTATCGTGGAGGAGAAGGGGGAGGTGGCTGGCGGTGAGAATGGGTTACCGGCGGGAGATGGGAGTGGGGAGTCTTGTGTGAGCGTGGCTAATTCTGTGGAGAAACCGATGGAGAGTTGTAGGAATGTTTGATGTTTGTTTGGTGGGGTGTCATTAATAATTGGGGGATGTTGGGACTTTAGCTTCTTAAAGTAGTGGTTAGAGACTCAGACATAGGTTGTGGTTTGGGATTATTGAAGGTTAGATCTTTAAAGTGGGTTCTTTTTTGGAGTGATAGGTCTATGAATCTTGAGTATGACTTAAAAGTTTTTTAAGAATATGTAGATAATCAATGATCGAATGAAGAGCGCCAATCCTGGAACACATTGTAAAATTAAGAGAAGATTTCACTAACTCTTGGATGATTTACAATTGAGCTCATGGTGTGCTTATATTGAGTACATGCATGATAAACATAGAAAGAGATCAAGCAGACTATGGAAAGAGATAATGATGGAATATTCTAATCTAATCTACTTACTAATTAAATCTAGCCGCCTATTCTAGTGGGTTGCCTCATTAACCAACTTGCCTAATCTCCCACAAGAAGATCTAACGGTGAGATCTATACCTAATCCAACGGTGGCTCTCACATATTCTAACACACATAAAAGCAATACTTCAAAATTTTGAGGAATGGAAGCTGATCCACATGTGGAGAAGCAAATGGTGCTGCGGACTTCCTCTCTAAAGCTGATTGCCCTATCAAAGGAGATAACATTCAACCATCCCTTATTTCCCCTCTCTTGAGTGAGATTGTAATGAAAGATGCCACTGGCTCTTCTTATCACAGCCTCACAGGTTGTAATGTCTTTTTTTTTCTTTTTTATAATTCTGGTAGGGGTCCTGCCTAACCCCAGCTTGCCCATCCAAAAAAAAAAAAAGGGAACGAAGAGCGGCCTTGCAAAAACCAGCTTTATGGGCGCCCTCATTGGTCAATTTCAGCAAAAGTCAAAGCCGTTCCATCTTTTACAGCGCCATCCACTTTTTTCCGAGCCATACTAAACTCACTTTTGCTAAAATTGACCAATGACGGATCCTTGAAGTTGGTTTTTGCCAGGGCGCCCTTCATTCTATCATTCCTCCAGGCAAGAGAATGAGGGGCATGTTTGGATGTGCGTAAAGTTTTATCTTGGAAAATATTTGGGCATGTTTGGTTGTGCGTAAAGTTTTATCTTGGGAAATATTTGGGCCTGTTTGGATTTATTGAAAAGTTTGGAAAGGAAAATACTTCTAAAATTTCCTGCTTTTTTACACGTGAAAAGAGATAACTTGAAGAAATCATATCCAATTTTAACCCCGTGGGACCTTCAATTTATGAGAAAATGCCTCTAAACTAACCATAATCATATCATTTCCTTCCGAATCGAGGAAGGAAATTTTTTTTGCCAGAATAAATATTCCATCTGAAATGTTTTTCTTGTTGTCCAAACGGAGTTCTTCTCATGAAAAATAAGCAAAATTCCCCTAAACACTATCATGTAGGGGTATACAAAAGACGAGGGTAATTTGACTATTTTTGTAGGGGCGTAGCTCCGTTTGGATGCCAGAATTTTTTTGGTTCTTGGGACTTTTGTGGAATTTCTGCAGGAAACCCACGTTTGGTTGCCGGTTAAATAGTGGGCTTAAAAAAATCCCACGAACTAAAATAACCCCGCACGAAACCCAAAGCTGGAAAAAAAAATCCAAGGAACCAAAATAATCCCGCACGAAATCCGAGGAACCAAAATAACCAAAAGAAGAACTTTTTTCTTCCCAACAGTTCAAGCAACCAAACAATAAGGATTTTTATTTTACCAGGATTTTTTTTTCCCACCATAGTCCGGTCAACCAAACATGGGATTTTTATTTTACCGGGATACTTCCAGGGAGTTTTTTTTTCCCACCAATCTCTCCGGAAGGTTTTTGTTCCACAAAAGTCCCAAGAACCAAAAAAATTCTATCCGGAAAGCTCAACTCGAATTCCTAAAAATCGACCCACTTGCACCCATAATGAGGTCTTTTTCAAGAAAAGATAACATAAGAGGGGTGAAAATGCAAGAAAAAAGGGTGGAAATATCATTTTCTTAGCTATCAACATCAGAAGACTAAGTTCGAAATGGTAATAAGAAACTCTTCCGAAAGTGTGTTTAGATTGCTGGAATTGATCACCGGAGCAAGCATCCGATTCCAATTCTAGGGCGCTGATATCCCCCCCCCTCCCCCCCCCCCCCCCCCCCCGCCCCGCCCCGTGCACCGGGCCCTTGATGGCTGGCTAACGTTAAACCTTAGGATTTAACGTATATGTCACTTTCCCACCATTTGACCGGTCTCTCTCTCTCTCTCTCTCTCTCTCTCTCTCCACACACACACACACACACAACAGGAACAGTTGGTGTGCCCAACAGAAACCGTTGGTGGAATGGTGGGCCCATCTTTGAACAACATAGGCCCCGCCTATACCACACCATAGGGTAATCCAAACCATCCATTTGATGGGCCATAAACGTAAATAGGTTGCATCCCAAAATATTATTTCCATAGGCTGATCCTAGCCCTCCGATCTAAATAGAAACTACATCTTATGCAACCTCTATAGATTGTAGGGTTGTGATCATCCTATGGAAATGATTTTTAGGGCACAACCTATTTACTTTGTGGCCCATCAAATGAGTGGTTTGGATCATTCTGTGGAGTCGGTCGTAAAGTAACATTAAGGCCCGTCCACAACATAGGACGATCCAAGCCGTCCATGGTTTGGATCATCCTACAGTGTGGTTCGTACAGTAACATTAAGGCCCAATTTAGGCCCCACCCATATTTTTGAAAATGAAGTGTACCGTCCAGACCACAGGATGATCCGAGCCGTCCATTTGATGGGCCATAACGTAAATGGGTTGTGCCCCTAAAACGGTTGGCCCATCAAATGAATGGTTTGAATCATCCTGTGGTCGTACAGTAACATTAAGGCCCGTCCACAATATAGGATGATCCAAGCCGTCCATGGTTTGGATAATCCTATGGAGTTGGTCGTACACTAATATTAAGGCCCAATCGTAGGGCCCACCGATATTTTTCAAATTGAAGCGTACCGTCCACAACATAGGATGATCCAAGCCGTCCATGGTTTGGATCATCCTATGGTGTGGTTCGTACCAATTTAGGCCCCACCCATATTTTTGAAAATGAAGTGTACCATCCAGACCATAGGATGATCCAAGCCGTCCATTTGATGGGCCACAATGCAAATACGTTGTGCCCTAAAAATCATTTCCGTAGGATGATCAGAACCCTACAATCTATAGAGGTTGCATTAGATGTAGTTTCTGTTTAGATCGGAGGGCTAGGATCAGCCTATGGAAATAATATTTTGGGACACAACCTATTTACGTTTATGGACCATTAAATGGACGGTTTGGATTATCCTATGGTGTGGTGGTGTGGTATGGGCGGGGCCTACGTTGTTCAAAGATGGGCCCACCATTCCACCAACGGTTTCTGTTGGGCCCACCAACTGTTCCTGTTGTGTGTGTGTGTGTGGAGAGAGAGAGAGAGGTCAAATGGTGGGAAAACGTTAGCCAGCCTTGTGTGTGTGTGTGTGTGTGTGTGTGGGGGGGGGGGGGAATATCAGCGCCCCAATTCTAACCTATTTTGGCATTTGGTTCACAAAAAACAAGAAGGGATTCAAAGGGGGCAGAATTGATGACACTACACACTAGAGCGGAATTAGAGGGGAAATATCGAAATCTGTTTCCTGCCCCCAACAGGTGGTATTTTGATTCTGCCTCGTTTGGAATAGAGTTTTTATTATAATTTTTTTGAATTGAAATTTTTATATTTTAGTTTTTCCTCATTCTGCATAACGGAGAATTGGAATTGGAATCGATTCTGATTCCTGATTCCAGCAATCGAAACAGACCTCCATCTGTGATAAATACAAAGGGTCTGATATCCGCACTACCATATATTTTATGTTGGCACTTTGTCTTACACCTACTAATTAGCTTTTCATGGCTTTTCGCTGATTTCCTTATTGAAAGAAAATCCAAAGCCCTCCTTCATTCATCCAATTTTTTCAAACATTTCAATTCTGTAATACCAACAATCCGCACTTTCAAGGATTGATTAAAATTGGTTTTTCGACATTGGGTATTTGGTGTTGTCAAATTGTTACTTGCGCACACAATTAACACCACTAATATGCACTTATCACACATTGGTTTTTCGACAAAAAACAGAAAGGCTTTGGTTTCAAACTCAGTACCTTACAAGTGAAAAAAATATAAATGGATTTACACATATGGAAAGGAGAGATATTGGAAAGATCTATGTTTTAGTTTGTAGGAAATGTGTATTATGTTTTAGTTGATCCATATTAAGGGTGCCAGTGGATCTAGTCACGTATGTCATGGTCCAAATCCATTGGGTCCCTCACCAGGCGGGATCTTTTTTGGAGTGCTTTTCGGATCTTACTTTCTGAGTCTGGGTCATTTTGAATTGGATCATCTGTCATAGTGTCTTAGGTCCTATAATTAGGTTGTACAAAGTTAGGGCTTGACATTGTGTGTGTGTGTGTGTGTTGGGGGGGGGGGGGGGGGGGGGGAGGAATCAAGAAGAACAAAATGCTAAAAGAAAAATAAATTTGAGTAGGGTTTTTTATGTTACAAAAACAACATTGTGAATAGACAAAATAAACTAAATTTGAAGGGCAATTTCGTAGATGGGTGCCCTCCATTATGATCTAGGACCCTCCACCAGATTTTGTGGCTACCTCTAGGTCTCAATCCAAAATAATATCCAACCCTAGGTTATGGATCAATTGGATACGGTTTGATCCAGTTGTTGTGCCCAAATCCCGATAATTATCGTTCGGATCGTATGGATCCAACAGACCATATGGTCTATCAATCCCCCTAATCATTATGTAAAATATGGAGAAATTGACTTTGTTAAGATAGTGGTTTTCCATATGACTCAGCGCGTGATGTCCTTGACATGTTGCTTAATGTGTATGTTCAAGTTGGAAATGTATAAGTTTCAGCAATAGATGTAATTAGAGACAGGACTAAACTTCTTTATCTAATGCTATTGAGTTCACATTCATGTTGATATTCTATGAAATTACGTCTTTTAGGAGTAAGCCGTTACTAATTGCAGGTGCATCTATTTTACACCCGTATTTTCTCAACATCGTCATAGACAAGGAGACTTTTAAAGCCTTTCAATGTATGGAAATGGGACCTGGGGAATGATGAAAATAGTTGGGGCCTCCCAACATGTAAGAGATTTTAACAACTCTGGATTTGGGATTCAACTAATTCATACTAAAGTAGATCCAAAGATGTGGTTTTCTCCATAAATCTGAATTGGGTGTGCTTGAGTTTAATTAGCATTCTTATAGTAAAAGGACCAAGTAATTACAAAAAAGAGTCTGAATTCAAGGATGATCGGTGCATTAAACTCTATGGACCCTGGGGGGCACCTTATAGGTTTCTTTTAGATAACTGATATAAGCATAACCATATTTTGATAACAGGCACAAACTCACTAGTCGCATATGCTTCAACCAACTGTCAAAAGTTTACTAAGAGCTTTTTTGGGAGTATTAACAACTAGTTAATCTTATATGACAAGGTGAGTTCGCCCCTATTATCAAATCATGAAGGATGTACTGAAATCAGTTGCCTTCTTTTATTTTCTTTGTTTATAGGTCCAGAAATCCAACATCATACTTCAAGAAGTAGAGTCGATTTCACCTTCGTTGTTATAAAGTGTGTCACCTAAAATTAGCTCATTCGCATTTCCTTGAATGGGTGAGATTACAAAAACAGTTTATCAGCCATTCACGGTAAACTGAATGAGCTGATTTCAGGCATGGAGGTGAAACAACCTCTTGTGAAACAACTAATTACTCCAAAAGCTTAAGTGGTTAGAATTGGTTTTATTTAATCATTTATACTTCAACACTCCGCTTCACATGTGCCCTTCTTTCTTTTTTCGGGTTGGCCATACATCGGATTTTTAATATCATGGAGTTTTTGAGTTTTTAAACCGGGATCTAGCGTGAGAGCTAATAGCTCGGATCACATGTGAAAAAAAAAAAAAAAATACTCCAAAAGTTTAAGGGAAATGATTTTAGCACTCCACTCTTTTTGATAGGTGACAAAAGTAAAATGTCTTTTTATTTTTAATTGGTCATGTGAGAGGTTTTTGGGAACTGTAAATAATCTTTTGACAGCCCTTTAAAGACTAAAAGACAGGAGAAGCTTTCGTCACCTATCAAAAGAATGGAGTGCTAAAATCATTTCCCAAGTTTAAATGTCAAACAACCAGTTTCTCCAAAAGCTTGCTCTGTTTGGTTGCTTGTTTTGGGGAGATTGTAGGAGTTTTAAATGCACGAGGTCTCCCAGAGATCTCCCAAAAGCAGGTTAGGTTGTCGTTTACACCTTTGACCACTAAACAACTTCTAGACATCATTATTGGTTTTTATCCTAGGTGGGGCCTACGTGGCGTAGATGCCCTCCCCCAATAATCCTCTCTCCTTTTTTCACTAAAATGGAGAAATTTGCTGGGAGAATTAGGAGAAATTCTTGTGTTATTATTTTTCTCTCTTACTTTTCTCTCTCTTCTTCCTAATGTTTTGATAATGACACCCTACATCTTCCGCTAATTTCATCTCGCAACCAAACGCTACTCGCAAATCTCCCTCCTAATATTCTCCCCATCTTTCATTCTCTTCCATTCTTGTCTAATTCTCTTTGACTTATTTTTCTCCTATTCTCCCAGCCATCTACGAGCAACCAAACATAGCAAGGTGTTGAGAGTTTGTGTTATTTTATCATTTATACTCCAACTAAAAAAATTTGGAGCAAGGATAGACCAAGCTTGGAGTGTTGGCTACGTGGCTCGGTACCATTCACCACCTCCATGATAAAACACTTGATTAGCTCTGTAGAACTTTTGAAATCTGTGGCTAAAACTATTTACATGCGACTTCAAAGTTGAGAAGAAACATGTGAGATCACGTGATAATAGGAGCGCGCGCTTAGCTGGACTAAATGATGCCTCTCTGACACGTTTGAAAATAATGGCTACTAAAACCATGTGGCTCATGTTGACCTTTTTGGATACAACTTCACCCGATACCCTCTATTCCGATCAGTAGCATATCGCCACGTGGATTCATCCTGTCCGTCCCATCCGGCAGTGGCTATGCTGTAATCAATCACTTGGAAAACTGACTAAAAGCGTTACATCGAAATCTACGATCCTGCTCCATGCTGTTTGATATCGACACCCCGTCTATTTGTTATTCTCTATTTCTCTTTCCACCGTCAAAGAACCGAAGTTCGTGATTAATTCAAAACGCCAATATTGCTTTTGGTTTTGGTATTCTTAAATTCTACTGATATTGGCACTACCACGTTTGGATAATTGAACTTATTAAAATCACTTTTCATGATATAAAAAAGATCACCTGCTGTTTGAACTTTAATCTCAAAAGACCACCAACCTCAGCAGGGTTGGTTGCTGGAATTTTTTTGGTTCTTGGGATTTTTGTGGAACAAAAAACTTCCTGAGAGATTGGTGGGAAAAAAACTCCCTGGAAGTATCCCGGTAAAATAAAAATCCCATGTTTGGTTGACCAGACTATGGTGGGATTGTTTGGTTGCTTGAACTGTTGGGAAGAAAAAAAATTCTTCTGCAAGATTATTTTTGGTTCCTGGGAGTTTTTTTTTTTTCCTTCCTGGGGTTTCGTGCGGGGTTATTTTGGTTCTTGGGATTATTTTGGGCCCACGAACTAAACGTGGGTTTCCTGCGCAAATTCCACAAAAGTCTCAAGAATCAAAGAAATTCCGGCAACCAAACGTAGCAGGGGCCATTTGGATACGCGGATTTTAGAAACCTAGATTTTCTCAAAAATTGTACACGAGAGACAAGAGTAGAAGGAGACCAGCCGTCATTTTTTTTATTTCTCGCCTTTCTTTCCAGCAGCAAGAGAGTAGCAGATCACCCCATGTTTCCAGGTATTAGAAATCGCAGGATGGGGGAGAGATTTCTAAAACCTAGTTTTCTTGCTTGAAATCCAAGAAACATTGTCACGCAACATACAACAGCTTATCATGAACTCTCTTTTACATTGTTTTTCAACCTATAACCTAGTTTCTAAAATCCGCGTGTCCAAACAGCCCTTAGGGTCCATTCGAATTGCCAGAGTCAAGAAACAAAATCAATTCCGTAGGATGATCCTAGCCCTCAGGTCTATAGAGGAACATCATAATATGAAAACCTTATAGATTGGATGGCTGGAATCAACCTGTGGCAATGATTTTTTGGGGCACAACCTATTTACGATGTGTACCATCGCATGGACGGTCTGGATCATCCTATGATGTGGTCCTTACATTACTTTTTTAATAAAAGGGGACTATAAGGGCTTTCACCATATAAATCTCAACCTTATGAACAGAGAGTGTGGACATCATGTCTCTTCTACATGGTACGTGTGAGGTGTGACAAGTGCATCCTTGTAACGAATGGAGGATGGATTACGAGACGATGAAAAAGTTTACATTTAAAGTTAGGGAAAATTATTAAAAAACTACAAAGTTTTAGTTTTATTGTGAATCAAGGGTAGACATTTCAAATTCATAAAGTAGGGGCTGTCAGGTATGAAAATTTTGGTTTTGGGACAACTATACCCCCTTGCTTTTCCCACCCTTTTTAGAGGCTCTAATCCCTATGTTTCTCACCTACCCATATCAGCTTTTTGTTTTCTTCTTCCCTAAGCCTTCCACAAGCCTTCTAACGCGAAACTTCATTGGCAACGTTTCCAAGCTCCATTGCCATTGTAGTTTAGAAAAAAAACTCAACTGTCAACGTTTCCAAGCTCCATTGCCATTGTAGTGTTGAAAAAAAAAACTCCATTTGCAACGTGATAAAGCTCCATTGCCATTGTAGTTTTGAAGAAAAAAAAAAACTCCATTGCCAACGTGTTAAAGCTCCATTTCTACTGGTTTCCGTCGCAAATCCGACGATTGTTTCGGACTTCCGAGAACCAACCTTCAGATTTCCGACGGAAACCAGTAGATTTGCCATTTATACTAGCTTCCATTAGGAAGTCTGACCATTGGTTCGGACTTCCGACTCGGAGTTTAAGGCAGGGTTCCCTAATGGTTCCGGGGTATAAAATGTGGTTCCCTAGTGGTTCCGGGGTAGAAAATGTGGTTCCCTAGTGGATCCGGGGTATAAAATGTGGTTCCATAATGATTTTAAGGTATAAAATGTGGTTCCCTAGTGGTTCTGGGGCAGAAAATGCGGTTCCCTAGTGGTTCCGGGGCAGAAAATGCGGTTCCCTAGTGGTTCTGTGGTATAAAATGTGGTTCCCTAGTGGTTCCGATGTATAAAATGTGGTTCCCTATTGGTTCCGGGGTGTAAAATGTGGTTCCCTATTGGTTCCGGGGTATAAGATGTAGTTCCCTAGTGGTTCTTGGGTATAAAATGTGGTTCCCTTGTGGTTCCGAGGTATAAAATGTGGTTCCCTAGTGGTTCCGGGGTATAAAATTTGGTTTCTTAGTGGTTCTGGGGTATAAGATGTGATCTTTTGGAACAAACTTAGATGATCCACTTGTTTGATCAAGGGTCTAGGATAATCTAATCAAACTTATGGATCCCATATTTCTAAGGTGGGACACAGGTGCGGACCTGTGAACATAAACCATTTATTTGTTTGGGCCCTGGTATAGATAGATAGGACTTGCTTTCAAATTGATCTCCATAGGATGATCTGAACCATTATGATTATAGAGGGTTAGAATGAATGGATCCCATAAAAACAGCCTTAACAAATCAGAGGGTTATGATCATCCTGTAAAGAAGATTTTATGGCACTACATGAAAGGGCCCAGCAAGTAAATTGTTTAAATCACTGAAATAAGCAGGCCCCGATATATTTTTTTCCCTCAGATCCTCTACCTTCTGTCTAACTATAATATGAGATTTGGTAGGGACTTTCGCATTAAGGCATTTCGTGGGTGGAGTTGCGTGAGAGAGCAGCCAGTATGGCAATTGAGCTTTTTCACTATGGCAATGGAGTTTTCACGTTAGAAGGAGGAAGGCTTAGGGAAGAAGAAAGAAAAAAGGTCAAATGAGTAGGTGAATAACATTGGGATTAAAACCACAAAAAGTGGTGGAAAAAAGCAAGGGGGTATATCTGTCCTAAAAGCCATATTTTCTCACTGACCACCCTTTTTATAAAACTAGGAAAAATGCACGTGCGTTGCACGTGAGACCCAAATATCAGTTCAATTAGTGCAAAATGAAGTGGCAATCTAATATTGGAGTTGATTAAAAGGAATAAGTACCTATGATCTATTCATATAATAGGGAAAACAGTATTACATTACCTTTTATCGAAATTTTCATCTAAAACCGAAACGTCCACATTTCCAAGACGATCGAAACTTAAATTGAAATTTAAAATCTTGCTCTTAAGCATGGTTTGAAATTTCAACCCAAATCCAAATCCGGTCAACCCAAAATGGAATGAAATTTCTAACGACATTTCATTTTGCCTTGAAATTTTATTCCGAAATTTAACCGAATTTTCAAAATTTCGATCGAAATTTCTTCCCCCCCGAAATTTCGTTCCAAAATTTAAGGAATATCCCAAAAAAATATGGATTTTAGCCCTTATTTAATATTATCTTGAAATTTCGGCCAAAATTACTGAAATTTTGACCGAGTTAAAGTATCTTTTATATTGATTTTTATGGATAAATATGGATTTTATCCCTTATTTAATATTATCTTGAAGTTTCGACCAAAATTACTGAAATTTTGACCGAGTTAAAGTATCTTTTAAATTGATTTTTATGAATTTCACAGATTTTGTCTGAAATCTGACTAAATCAATGAACGACTATTTTTCTCGTATAGAATTTTGACAGAAATTTTGATAATTTCGGCTAAAATTTCGGGATAATATTAAATAATTATTAATATTATTTAATATGATCCTAGCTCTCCAATCGATATAGGCTGATCCTAGCCCTCCAATCAATAGAGGTTTCCATAATTGTTGTTCCTCTTGAGGTGCCCGGAATACGTCAATATTTTGCAAGTGTCATGCATGATTAATATAAAGTAATTGTTTTGTCATTGTCATATGTCTGTATCTCTTCTCGGTGTTTTTTTTTCGTATTGTCATAGACAGATACCTTGTGTCGGTACTTTTCGTATGTAGATTACGATTTTACCCTAAAAAAAGTAGTTAATTTCATAACTTATTATTAAAGATAATAGGCATAATACAGCTGGGATATAAATGGGAATTTTGGCAAAGGGTGGAAGAATTTAACCCACGATTCCGCCTTTATATACAGTAGTTAGATTAGATTAGATTAGATTGAAATGTGTACCCTTTCTTCACAGTGGAACCAAAACTTGGCATTTTTTTACTAATTTTTCCTTAAAGTTAAAATACCGCAATATAATGCATGCTAACTTATTATCTCTTTAGATCTCGCGCCGTCAGAAAAATTTGAAAGATGGGAAGAAGTTAGGATTTCGCGTTCCCAACTAAGATACGGGCGATATCTCGGGAATTGATATAATTATTTAAAAATCATGAGACGGTGTGTCGAATTTTCTTCGAGTTAACAGTTTAACACTATATTTGATTATTTTAATGATTATTCCTTCGCCATTTTCTTTTGCAAAAATGTCAAAACGAGACAAACCTTGTCGGGAGACTCGAACCCACGATTTCTGGCTTTGGGGAACCCTTCACGTTGTCTTTGGGCTAAAAAATTGTGTTTTCTATTTTATTTATTTAATATCTTATGCTTGCTGCATAAAATGACATAGAGAAAATTGGAAAACGACCTTGTAATTGTTTTCTGTCTCATATATTGAGAAAAATGTTGTGATATTAAAAAGCTGTTTAAAGTATATTTAAAGGTTTTTCTATGGAGTTTTTTTTAATTTAATTGTTTATTCATACAAAATTAGGAGCATGTGGATGATTCACACAAATATGTAATCTAATCAAGGGTTCAAAAATCACAGTGGGCCCATCCCCTTGCCTACAGTGGACCCATCTTCATTATCTGGATCTGCTAGTGAGCCCCGCAGTCTGGCCCACATGCACAGTGCATAGGCAACGGCTGTCCTGTACTCTTCTTATGTTGGGATCAATGGACCCAATTGTATCATCTTGACACATTCAAAACTACGCATTGAGAGAGAGAGAGAGGAGTGGTTTCTACTTCTGCATAAATGTTATAAAGGGATTGTTCTAAAATGTCCTTGATTAAATTGTAAAGGGAAATAACAAATTCACCCCTTTTTCTTACTTGGGCCAGCCCCCCCTCTGGTGTATTAGAGAGAGAGGGAGAATTGGGGTTTCTACTTGTGCATAAATATGTTTGCTAGCGTCCATCGCAAAAGGCATTTCGCAGATGGACTGTTGCATGTGAGAATTGCCACACAGGCTCACTTTTCTGCAGATTTTGTCTTCATTCATGACGTGGCTGCTCTCAGATGGAACAGCCCATCCGCGATAGCCTTTTGTGATCGACACTAGCGTTGGAAAATTAGATGATCAGAATACTACAAATCTGATAGTGTTAGAACTGTTAACATAACGAATAAATGATCTATGATTTAGTTGAACCAAAAAATCAGTAGGTTGAATCTAACTTGGTTACTCGGAGCCAAAACATGATACTTGAACCCAAGTTGGTTACTCGGCCCCAAGTTTGTGCAACTCGGACCCAAAATTCCAGCACTATTAGAAATTACATAAATGAAAAAAAAAAAAAAAACAATTTGGACTTATATCTTTGACGAAAACCCTTTGGAAAATTCAGATTTAGATGATTGAGGAAGGAGGCCGAGTCGTGCCATATGATCACTCTCCTTAAGAATCGTATTCGCCCCCTACGATGCAATTGAGATCCGTGAATCGACGCTCGAAGATAAAACATCCAAACTGACTCCAGTCCACTTACACTCGCTGACTGGTCCACCTAGATCCACCTTTGAATTGTGCTTAGACAGAAGAAACGGAGGAGGAAAGAGAAAAACGAATATGTTCGTGTAAAATAGTAGCAAAACCACATGTGAAATCTATGTCAAAAATGTGTGTAAATCTGTGGCAAGATCTTAGATCTCCCTCAACCTTGCTACCATCTCTCTCTTATATAGAGAGTAATACGATTGTTGGGGAGAGATTAACACACCATTAAAGTGCTGAAACGTTTCTCTCCTTTTTTATAGTCATATTTGTGACTGTTGGAGATAAAACGGTCACACCATTAATGGGGTGTCAATAGCAAAAATGTATGGGGGAGAATAAAGAATAAAAACTGTTTTAAGTTTTAATGGGAAAATTAAAAACGTTTTGGGCACTAAAAAGATACCAACTGTATTAGAAAAGCAACTGTATTAGCAATTTTTAAGTATTAAAAATGTTTCTATCTTTATCTCTTTCCACAATCAATTGAGTAAGCAATTAGGTTAAGTTAGGTTAGTAATTAGGTTAAATAAGTATGTTTCTATCTTTATCTCTTTCCACAATCAATGCTTGCTCATCCTTCTATGTTATCTTTTGAGTGTTCAAACACTTGTTACTTTGTTAGGGTCATTGTAATTTAACAAAGATTAGTAAAATATTCTTATAATTTATGACTCTCAAGTCTCTCCTTCTCCCACCCGCCCTACACTTGAGAAACTAATTTATCATGAAAATAAAAATCATGATTGCCAAACATGGCATAACTGTTTTGAGACATGCCATAGAAAATCGTGAAAATCAATAGGAGTAGCACTCTTTTTAATTTTGTTCTTTACCTTGATCTCTTCTAAAAAATTCCCAAGGTGACGTCATCATACAAATTTAATCAATCAAGGATGGCCAGGCCCCACTTCTGTAGGTATGATGGATTTTTAGTGGTGGGATGGTCGGTTAGTCCACCCCTTGCCAGAAAAAATTTCTAACCAAATTTAGAAGAAAATGGTATGATTATGGTTAATTTAGAGAGATATCATCATTAATTGAAGGTCTCAAGGTTGGTTCAACTTATCTTTCAGTGTGTAAAAAAAGTCATGACTTTTAGAAATATTTGTTCTTTTCATACATTTCTAGAAAATTCCTACTATCCAAATAGGGCCTTAGTTAAAACACTTTAATTGCCCTCTAAACTGTAGGAGGTGGCTTCTCTGGAGATAGTATATAACTATATATAGATAAATATTGTAGAATGAAATATTTTTACAGGAAATTGCACATATCTTTTGCTTACCGTCCGAGCAATATATAGGATAGTTAGGAACATGGTTTAAAATTTTGGTTTCGGTAACCGTTTCGGACCCCACCGAAAACCAAAATTTCGGTCGGAAATTTGGTACTTTGGTTCAAAATTCCGAAGTTTCGGACAAAATTTTGTGACACTTTAAAAAAAATATAAATAATGGCATTTAAATGGAATTTCGGACCGAAATCCGAAATTTGGTAAATGGCGAAAAATGAAATTTCGGAAAATTTCAGTTTCGGTCCGGTCGAAATTTAAAACCATGGTTAGGAATATCTAATCTGGATCCAGACGGTCCGAATGTTAATGGACAATTTTTTTTTTGCACAGCAGTTGGATCCGAATGTTGTCCTCTATCCATATCAAAAGGTCCGAAATTATTTTGGGACATGACGTAGATATAGCGGCCATAAAAAACAGACAGACATAGCAACAAAATCCAATGTACGGTCCTATATCCTAATGGAGGGTACCCTTATTATGTCTATTCATGAGAGATATGAATGGATCGTGACCCAGACAAGAGGATCCGATCCAAGGGGATTTTCATCTGTAAAAAAATTCTAAGCAAGTGCTTACGTAAGTCAAGTCACTTGAAAATGACAGCGTTATTTAAAAAAAAAAAGGAAAAAATTCCACAGTAATGTCCCCCACCATTTTTGGTATTTCCACCTATTCTTCTAAATTTCTAATTACGAATCTTTTCATTTATTCGGTGGAAATCGCCAAAATTAGTCGGTGGCAATAATAGTTTTAGTTCTTCTGTTTAATTACTGAATAATTACAGGCTTTGGCGGGATGTCGCTTTTCTAATCAACCCCTTTGAAGGGCAATATTTTCATCTTCAATCCCATTCTCATTTTTTTTCTACGGAGAAAAAAAACCCTAGATTTCCTGTTTTCTCACACTAAATCTCGCTCTAAAATAGATAACAAAGCTTCTGTTAGAAGATTCCGCGATCTATCTTGTTCTTTAAGCACCATCAGATGTGGAATTAGGTATGAGATTGAGATGCACTCTCTTTTATCACTTTATTTTCACTTTCTAAGACTGAAATTCGTCTTTCGTTCAAATTTAGGTCTCGAATCTGAAACTTCTACCCAGTTCTTTTCCCGATTCCTACTTTTTCTGCATTCCGAGGTTTTTTTCGGACGGACATTTCGGATTTGAGGCTTTGATTAAGGAAGAGAGTACGTTATCACCTCTCCTTTACTTTCTGTAAAGTGTTTGCCTTACTTTAGTTGAGATTTTGGTTTAAGTTTTGTTTTTTTACCGTTTCTCACACTCTAGAGCATCTCTGTTTTAATTCTAGGGTTTTAAACGGGATAGGATTTCTACATTTTGTTGGATTTATCTCTTCCAGGTTTTTTTTTAGTGTGAACTTTGCAGTTTTAAGTTTTTCTTCTGTATTTTGCTCTACATTTTGGTGCGAATTCAATTTGAATTGAGATTCTAGTATTTGAATCGGAGAATTTTACAGATGCGTTTGATTTTGTAGTCTCTTTGCAGTCATATAGTAGTAACAGTTTGAGATTTGAAGTTGAAGGTCTGGTGTTTGATTTTCCTCACTTTATTTTGGTATAAATTTGAGATCTGAGGTTTTGACTTTGGAATTTTAATTATTTACATTTTATGCTGGAGTGTGTGAGTTTTATTTCTGTTGGCTGGGAAAATGTAAATCTGAGATGTTCACAATGATCTTTGTCGATTTTTTTTTCCTTTGGAATTTGATCCTTTTCTGATTCTGATCTTTTTGAGATGTTCACAATTATCATTGTCAAAGCATCCCTTTACGTTCTCAGCGCCTCTTTACTAGATTTACGTGGACACTTTGGTGTACATTGCGTCCATGTCATTGTTAGTGTTCAAAAATGGATCCCATTACAGCCTAGGGTTTGAATATGAGGAATTTATGTTGATCTTTTTGTGGGTTTCTGCCTTTTTTATGTGATGGAGTATACCAGACTATTATTTCTTTTAACTGTTTAGGAATATCTTTATTTATTTTGTTGGACATGTTGGAGTCTTTTATGGAGCCTTTTGGACTCAAAAGTAATAAATCTAGTATAAGAATTTACAAAGTTATTTATCAGGCTTCCTCAGTCTTTTGTGGAGCCCTTTGGACTCAGAAGTAATAAATCTAGTGTAAGAAGCTGAGAAATTTACAGAGTTTTTTGTCAGGTTTCCCCTGTTTGCATTTTGCTTGCATCAGGAATTTTTGCTTTGTAGTTTTTGTTAGGGATGGGAGTATGCTGAGTTTGTTATTATCACATTAGCATCTTTTTGCTCGATTTATTTGGACATTCTTTTAGGAGTTCTATTTTTTGCCACCTTGCGGCATCTAAATGGATTGCCATTGTCCTAGGTTGAAATTCACGAAACTGACAAAGATTTATGTGATTTTATGTAATGAGGTATATCATTGTAGAATGCTTAGATATGAGTCTTAAAGATGGATGGGAGTAGCTTGAGTTTTTTTTTTTAAAACTTTTACTAGAGTAGAATCATTAGTTTCCATATTCAACTGATACACCTGTATGCGCTTTTTGGAATCTAAATTTCTGTGGTTTAGGTTTAGTGTTCGAGTATGAGAAAGTTGAACTGACTATTATGTTGTCTTCTCCATTTGACTTTTGCCTAAATCATCAATGAGTAGTTTCTGGGGTGCATTTTTATCTAATCACTGGGCTTCAAGGTTATGGAACTTTCTCTTTTCGGTACTATTTATTCATCCCTTTGTCAGATTTATCTAACCACCTCAGCACAAGTTCACCTTTAAGGTTCTTTTTTATGCACTTAAATTTATCTGATTTGGGCCTAGTGTATAAATTTGAGGAAGCACCATTTTTTGTTCGTCTCTATTGATTTGCCTTTGCCTTTGCCTTTGCCTTTCAGCTCGAATGCTTTTGGTGTGTTGATTAGATGCCATCTAAAAACAGCAACGACGGAGTTGTTACTTATAAGATTTTCTTGTCTCATCACATCATTTTTCTTACAAACGAAGCAAGGAGTTGTGGTAATTTTTATTGAATGATGCAGGGCTGATAAAGTGAATCTGTCTGGTTTCTGGTGATGAGCGAATGATTGTGGAATAATGTCGAGGGTTGCTAAGTGGAAGGTTGAAAAGACAAAAGTAAAAGTTGTTTTTCGGCTGCAATTCCATGCCACACATGTAAGTTCTGCTTTTAATTTTACGTTTTTAAGAATGCTGATCTTCCGCGCTGATGGAACTTCTTTCTTGATGGGTTTGTTCCATCACTGGAATAGATCTCTTTTCTCATGCCCAATTGGACATTGCTTAGTAGCTTACCTGTTTGATGATCCTTCTATGAGACTACGACTGTTGTTGTACTAGAGAATTGACAGGCTCCTTTCAGAAATTTTTACCTTGCGCTCAATCTGCCGATGGTTTCCTCAAAAATGAAATTTGCATTTAGTTTTCCATCCGCATGGAAGCATGTGTTATTGAGATGTAAGGAAACTTCGTTATTTTTCCTTTTCCTGTTTTATTAGCCGATGGATAAAATATATTAATAGGTTGAGGGAATCCTAGGAAATAGGGTATTGGTCTATGAACAATGGGAGGATTTATAAAAGTTTTACTTCTAATGGTCTTAACACTCTGTTCTTCAATGTCTTTGGAGCTTCAATCTGTCGCCTGCGTAGCACTTTTTTCTGAGAAGATAACTTTATTAATCAAGAAAAAAAATTACAGTAATATATCAGAGGGCATGATGTAGGACGAATCACAACCAAGCAGAATTACTTAGAAATCATAATTAGAACACAAGAAATCAAAGAAGATATGTGTTGAATGATGGAAAGAAAGTAAAAATCTAGACAGAAATAAGATTCTAGGGTTATGGCATAAAAAATGGATCAGAATTTGAGAACTTAAAACTTTCCATGAGCAAAACTAATTATAACATCAATCCAAATAAAAGCATGCAAGAATTCAAGAATAGAAAAAATCACAAGTCTCCCAATTTTGAAATTGCAGCAACTCAAAAAGAAAGTGATTCAATTCCCACGTGCAAAAGTCTCTCAAGGTCTCAAATCTCACAAATACCATAACAACTGCAATGCGCCTATTGTAGAAAAAATTAGGTTCTCAATTTCGGCGTTTGGATTTCATAGACAGAGAAATCTGGGTGATTTAGGGACGTAAAAAATCGGTTTGGAAATAGGAGCGAAAACGATGGGTGAAATTTTGAGTTTTGGATCCTCAGACAAACGGATTGCCTCACTGCTTCCGCCTTGGACTTCTCCTCTCGATTCCTTATCGATTGTAGCCTTTTGAACCACTGAAGAGTCTTTGGTGCAAATCTTTCGAACAACTGGCCCCTCATGTCATTCCAATGATTTAGGTTTTGTTTCGGCTTCTGTGTCCTCCACTATTCTCTAGCACACCTGACCAGAGCCATCAAGACAGCTCTGATCATTTGGTCCTGACCAAAGCCATCAAGACAGCTGTGATCATTTTTTTTAAAATGGTAAGCCGGGTCAAGCAAGTACTTTTTCTATTAGTGGTGATAGCCTACAGGGACCGGTCTTGGTGTAGTACAGGGACAGGCAACTTTTGATGAAGGGGAACCAAAGCACTTTATACCCATCTGATTAGAGTAAACCCTAGGCTTTGATACCAAAATAATGCAGGACAATCTAGGAAATGTAACTTATGTCGACCGATTATAATTACGGTTGGAGGGAGTTAAGGGATAATAGGCTAGGGTTTACTCTAATCGGATGGGTATAAAGTTATGTGGCATCAGTACGGGCACGCGTGTTAGAATCCGACATGGGTATAAAGTGTCGAATTTGACAAACCTCAAAAAGAAAGATTCGCAAATTTGTTAAAATATTCAAATTAATTCTCAACTGTTAGTTTTTAACATAATAATATGGTTACGCATAATAAGTAACATATTGAAAATTTTAATCGGATAAGTAAAAATAATGCTTTTTTTTCCTATAACAACTCACTAATTCACTATTAGGATGGCTAAAACTCAAAACATATGGTAATTGTAAAGTTACGGTAGTAGTATTTAGGAAAAAAAAAATATAAAAAGAAATCTAGAAAGTGTCTTAGAGAATCCTAAAGTATTGGAATCTAACATGTGTTCGACACAGGTATGTCGCCCATTCGGAGAAATCCATATAACATGGACCATGGGTATATAAAGTGAAGGAAATAAGGAAACAAGTTATTCAGGGGTATGGAAACAGAACAGATAAACAATAGGGTAGAAAAGGAGGGCTGTTATAACAGATCTGGATTGTCAAGACAGACCTGGACTATTGATGGTTGAAAGGAACTTGGGACTGTAGGGGTTAGAGGTGAGGCTGTTCTGAAATTTGCAGACAAAGGTAAAGGGGACTGTGATTAATGACAAATTAAAGAAAAGACGGGTTAGGGGTTGTATTGGATTCGTGGGTTGGTATAGGACTATAGGCATGAGATTTTAGGTAAGTTCTTGAATTTATGAGTAATTAGGTGTTCGGTGGGTGTAGGTCATGTATTGGAGGGGTTTAGGGCAGGTTTTTGAACCTTTAACAGGCCAAGAATGTGGACTAGGGCTAAGATTTAAGAATGGTGCCAACTCTTTTTCTTTGGGATTAGTACCCCATTCATTGTCTCTCGAGGGTGTTGCCACATCCTTTGATGGCCTAGGAGTATCCCTTACCGGGTTCAACTTTCTTTTCTTGCCATCTTTGACAAATGAGTACGCATTTTTTCTCCTTGTCACAGGTAGTCTTATGATCATATTGCCATGGACAGCCTAATAAAATATGACACTCCTCAAGTGGAGCGGCGTCGTACCAAATGACGTCTTTATAAACATTTCTGATGGAAAGTTCACAAAACAACGGTTCATAACCGGGACCTCAGCTCCACCTTTGAACTGTCCAACGTTATGTGGTGCACTGTTTCATACAAGGGTTGTTTACATTTAGTCAGCTGAAAGTTATGGACATGATTTTAAGTTGATACCCTCACGAATTGCCATCAAATTTAATCTCTAACTTTAAATGCGATTTTGGGCTATAATGCATGTTCTGCAGCCTCAGCAAATGGATGCTTCATTCTATTAAAAAAATTCTGCTGTAGGCATTTAGTTCTGTGCATCTATTTTTGAAATTCTGTTGCGATTGAATATGATGTTTTTCCTTACTTTTTTCAGATTCCACAGCCAGGGTGGGACAAATTGTTTGTGTCCTTCATTCCTGCTGATTCTGGAAAGGCAACGGCAAAGACAACCAAAGCAAACGTGAGGAATGGGAATTGCAGATGGTCAGATCCTATATATGAGACAACACGACTTCTACAAGATTCTAAAACCAAAAAATATGATGAAAAGCTGTATAAGCTTGTGGTGACAATGGTACCAATGCTTCCTACGATCTGCATTTTCTTTTTGATTCACAGTCAATCAGAATGGAAATGATCTTCCTTGTTAATTTTTCAGGACTTTGGATTAGGCAATTTTGAAGTCTAATTCTTTTGTTTTTCGTTTATTTTATTCTAAATGCATTTGTAAATCAGAAACTTCTGAAGTAAAACTGTCTCTTTGTACCGTCAGGGTTCTTCTCGTTCTAGCGTCCTTGGTGAGGCTAACATCAACCTTGCTGAGTATGCAGATGCATCACAACCTTCTTCTCTTGCATTGCCTCTTCATGGATGCGACTTGGGAGCTGTTTTGCATGTAAGAATGCTAATCTATCAAAACTTTTCGAGTGACCCCTTTTCTCATTGTAATATTCAGGATAATTCTGGTGGTGAATTAAACTTGTGGATAACCAAACTTATTGCATCTCAGTTGCTACTGTATATTGTATCATGCCGTAAATGAGAGGTGGTCATATATGTGGCTATTACAAAATAAAATTTCCAATTTTGGCACTCACTTTCATGTTTGATTGCAATTTTGGTTTGTTGTTTTGTCTCTTCTAACTCTAGCTGATAATTCCTAGCTTATAGTGGAGGTACAGATCATAAAGATTGTCTTGCTAATGTTATGGTCAACTATTATATTTGATCCCAGGTCACAGTCCAGCTGCTTACTTCTAAAACTGGTTTCAGGTATTGCTTCAAAGACAATCTGAGTTTTATATTTTTAACTATTCCAACTAGCTTCTCTTATGTTCCATTGGATCCTCACAGAGAGTTTGAGCAACAGAGGGAGCTCAGGGAGAAGGGATTTCAGGTGATCACTGACCCGAGTGTGCATGAAGAACCTGCCGAAAAAGTATCAGCAGCTGCAGGGATGGTCAATGATCAGATTGATAAGGTAAATACTCACTATTTGTCCAACAAGCTTTGTGTGATTGGATATATCTTAAAATTCCAGTCTATTGGCTGGATAGACATTTCCTTTACTCATTGCCTACGTTTTCTCTTTATTGACTGGTGATCATCTCTGAACAAATAATTCGAAAGTTGAATGATGCCTCGCTGTCCTTTCACACAGCTTCAAATCATCATGACTTACTAGAAAATCAGTGTTAAAATTAATTATGATTTTCTGATTTATAATTTTTTCTGTGAGGTCCCAGTTACTCTTTTTTATTTTACCCTGTGACAACTGACAAATGCTGGATAAAGCCTTGTCGTGAGCCCACTGGAGAGCTAATGGATTTCTAGTCATGGTTTCCCGATATACACATCATGCCATTCCATATGATGGAACCACTGCTACTATGAATATACCCAATATTCCAATATGGGGTGCCTTTCTATATTGCCTAAGCTGAAATCCCTTTCATACTAGGTACGTTATATGTGTGATAAACGATACTTAAAATCTATGATACTCGGATAATTATGTTGGTAAAGCATATCATGCTGACATGATATGATACCCGCACTCATACCAAATACTTTAACATCCATGCTAGACACAAGACATGTATAAATACCATTCCATACAACTAAACTAAATTTTACTGAAAATGCAATTAAAAGTAAATCTAAAATAGCATCATAAGATTCAAATACTCAAAATTATAATTTCAAATGTGTGATATTAACAAGAAAAACGCATGATAGTGAATTCAAAGAAAGTGGCGTATCCAGGAACATGATACTTACTTTGATATTATACCAGAGTGGCTAGGGGAGCTGCGGGATGTGATGCTTTAGCCTTTCCTAACATTAGGATCAGGTGATTCTTTTTCATTTTTTGGGGGTTTTGAGGCTAGGCGGCATGTCTTCCTCTTGTGTACTTTCTTCCTTTAACAATAAAATTTAAGGTACTGGCCCTAGTACCTAGATATATTCCGGGTTAAAAAAATATTGACTGAAACATAGAAGGAAAAATACACTTATTGCTGCCACTTTTTGACAATGAAAATGCTCTCTGATGTTTCTTGGACCTTTGACTGTTTTCTATTCAGTCTATTTTTTCCTACCTGTTGAAAAATGTTGAACTCGAACACTATTCAAACCACTAGAAGAGGTGGAGTATGGACCATCACCAAGACACATGATTTATTTTCTTTTCACTCTTAAACATTCATATGAGAATCACGTATCAGCCTTGTTGAAGATGGCTTAATATTATAAAATGTTTGGAAATGAGAACAATTACTGACAGAAACACAGAAGGAAAAAAACACTTATTGTTGCCACCTTTTGACAATGTCAATGCTCTCTGATGTTTCTTGGATGTTTAACTGTTTTATGCTCAGTCTATCTACCTTTAGAAAAATGTTGAACTCGGACACTTTTGAACTACCAGAAGAGGTGTCTTACTGTTTTCTTAAGATTAATATTGAAGCTTGTGATTACTAATCCCTGTAAGATTAATTTGAAGCTTCTAGCTATGTGCTTTGGAGCACATTCCTTTATAATTCTGTTCTCTAAGTCTCTAAATTTTGTTTATTAAATGTGACTGTGATTGTGATAATTTCTTTGTTGTGTTCACTTTGAAATAGATGAACGCAAGAGTTGGATTCAAACGAGACTCACTGGAACTTCCATCACTCAATGAAGAGGGAGAATTGAATGAAGATTACACCGATTCAGTTGTTGGGATTGATGGTTCATCCCATACTTCAGAAATTATTTATGCTGAAAAGCTTGACATTTCCACCGCCAATGAGGTTGATAGCGTCAAGAGCACATTCTCTGGTGAATCAGGTGGATTTTCTTTAAGTCAAAGCCCTCACCCTCAAAAAGGGGACCAGTGTGATCCTCGACTTTTGGCTCAAGGGAGCAGTGATTGGGTTCATGGGTGGAGTTCAGACTATTCCCTGGACAATGATTTAGCCACAGCTTATGAGGAGAACAGTAGACTTAGAGGAAGCTTGGAGGTAGCCGAGGCATCTATTTTGGAGCTTAAGCTAGAATTAAGCTCTTTACAAGGTCATGCTGATGAGCTAGGTGGAGAAACTCAAAAGTTAGCTGAGCAACTTTCTGCAGAAATTACCTCAGGAGAAGAAATGGCAAGAGCAGTTTCCATTCTGAAATCAGAATGTTCAAAACTCAAAGATGATTTTGAACAACAAAAGAAAAATGAAGTAGGAAATCATAAGAAAAACTCCAGTTTTCCATCTCCTCATGTTCAAGTTTTGCCTGCAGTAATGAAGTATGATCTTTTAGATTGTGCTTCTTTTGATAGTCAGCTTGAGAGGAATGCTAATGGAAACAATCTGAATTGCCTATTGCATGATTTGCAGACAAAGTGGGTGCAGGGTGTTTTAGTAATGGAGGAGAAAGTGAGAGCAATTCAAAATAAGACCAGCCTGGGGTACAATGAAAGAGACTTGGGTTTTCTTCACCCGGACCTCAAGGCTCTGGAATATGTATTGCAGGATCTTAAAGAAGGAACCTCACAAGTAACTTCTCTACTAAATGTAGAACCAGTGGAAGTAACAGATGTGAGAAAGCTTGGACCTATGTCTGTACAGTCTGAGCAATTTACCCCAAAAGAAGGGCTGGAGGGCTCTGACGCAGATTTATATCCCTTAGAAGTCATGGTTCATTCTTCAGGTAGACCTAGACCTGATCAATTTCCTCCAGTGCTTGACCTTGTAGAACATAACCTGGGTACTAGTGATGCGATGGGAGCAAAAATTTGTGAACTTTTAAGTGACTTAGAAGAGTCAAAAGCCGGTTGCATAGGTCTGACGAAAAAAATGAACCAGATGGAGTGCTACTATGAAGCTCTTATTCAGGAGCTTGAGGAAAGTCAGAAACAAGTGATAGATGAGTTGCAGAGCCTCAGGAACGAGCATTCCACTTGTCTCTTCACCATTTCGACTTTAAAAAATCAGATGGAAAAAATGCAACAAGACATGAATGAGCAGTTTGTAAGCTTTTCTGAAGACAGGTGTGACCTGGAGTCTCTTAACAAGGACCTTGAACAAAGGGCTATCACCTCGGAAACAGCACTCAAAAGGCTCCGCTGGAACTATTCAATTGCAGTTGATCAGATACAAAAAGACCTTGAACTACTCTCTTTCCAGGTTTTGACCATGTTTGAGACAAATCAGAACCTTGCAAGGCAGGCCTTTACAGAAGCTTCCCAACTATGTTTTGAGGAGTATATAGAAGGTTGTTCTGAAGAGGTACACTCATGCTTGTATAATGATGATTTAGAGACTGGACTCCGGAGAGAACAGTACAAAGCAAGGATGGAAGGTATCGCAGCAGATATACCCAGAAAAACTGAGCAGGAGCTTTTGTCAAAGCTCAATGGTCCGTTGAGCCATCCAAAGGAGGGATTTCCCGTGAATTGCACCATTTTTAAGTCGAAACTAAATCCCCATGAATCTGGTGTTAATGCTGAACCAGAGAAACACTTGCTGGATGAAAATGAAATTACAGGACCATGTCAATTGCAACAAGAGCTCCTTTTTAAGGAAGAAGGTGAAGTTTTTGAAATGTATATGCTGAACTTACATTTGAACATATTTTCTGAAGTCTTGCAAGAAACTCTGCATGAAGCAAATGATAAGATTAAGCTCATGAAAGAGAAGATGGATGAACTTGCAAAGCAGCTAGGGCATTCAAATGAATTAAAGGAATTGTTGATGCTTAAGTTGCAGACTGCCTTGTGTGATTTTGAAGTACTTAAGGAGTCTGAGGCTAAGTGCATTGCCAAGTGTGACAATTTGAAGTCGGAAAACGATATTATGGAAACAAAATTATTTATTATTTCAGAAGAAAACCTTCTTCTTACTGAAAAGGTTACAGAATGTGAAGGAGTGCTCACAGAATGTGCAAGTTTTAGAAGCAAGTATGAGGCTTGCACTGCAGAAAAAAGTGCCCTGGAAAATGCGTTGAAACAGGAAACTGTGGAAAGAAGTCATCTAAATCTTCTTCTGACTGAAAAGGCCACAGAATGTGAAGGAGTGCTCACAGAATGCGCAAGTTTTAGAAGGAAGTATGAGGTTTGCACTGCAGAAAAAAGTGACCTGGAAAATGCGTTGAAACGGGAAACGTTGGAAGGAAGTCATCTAAATCTTCTTCTTACTGAAAAGGCCACAGAATGTGAAGGCGTGCTCACAAAATGCGCTAGTTATAAAAGCAAGTATGAGGCTTGCACTGAAGAAAAAATTGACTTGGAAGATGCGTTGAAACAGGAAACTGTGAAAAAAAGTGACCTGGAAAATGCGTTGAAACAGGAAACTGTGGAAAAAAGTCATCTTCGGAGTGAGATTAACTCTCTAATTGAAGAACTGAAAGTCTTGAAAGCAGAGGCTGGAAAGAATTCTACTGAGAAGGATGATTTGGATAAAACTGTCACTTTTCTGCAAGATAAGTTGGAGCATATGAGATCTAGCATGGTTTATTACAGCGAGCAAATCAATGAACGATTGACTACTAGTAATTCTCCATGGCAAGAATTGGACAACAATAACCTCACGAGTACCATCTTGCATTTGGAAGAGCTTCAGCGCAAAGCATACGAAAATATTGTTCAACTCAGTCAGGAGAAGAAGGATATGGAGGAACAAAGAGATATTGCTAAAGGATCATTAGAAAAGCTTCAGCTAGAGCTCCAAGAAGTTGCATATAAACTTAAGATCAGCTCAGAAGCTGAAGAAATATGTGCCGAGAAGAACAGAGTGCTTTCATCAAAGGTTACAGAGTTGGAATTTGAATTGCAACATGTTACATGTGAAAACAAGGATCTTGCTCAAGAGGTGCTGACTTCTGAGAGTTACAACAAGGAGCTTGAAAGGACTAAAAGAACTGTTATTGATTGTATGCAGGAAAACAAAGCTTTGATGATGTCTTTTCAAGCTGGCAATGGGGAGTCTGTTCAGATGCAAAACGATATTAGTAGCTTAAAAGAAAGTTTGAGATGTACAGATGAAGAATTGCAGTCTGAGAGAGGTTTCAGAGGGGAATTGGAGGCTTCAGTTAGAGATCTTACTTCCCAGTTGAATGAGAAACACAAACAGATTACTTACCTTACTTCTCAATTGAATGTGAAACAGGAGCAGATTCTTTCATTTGATGACAAAAAAGTGGAATTACTCAATCTTAAGCAACAGGTATCAGATCTAGAATTAGAAAATTCAAAAGTTAGCCATCTTTTGTTGCACAGTGAGGAATCCCAAAGAAAGGCAGATGAAGATGCTTCATTACTTCACCTCCAAATTACTGATATGGAAACTCATTTAGCTGCAATGCATGAATATTTATTAGTTTCTGACATTGAAGTTATTTTCATAAAAAATCAGTTCCATAGCAGGATACAAGATCTTCTTGATCAACTTAAATTTGTAGATGGGCACAATGTGGAGCTTCATTTAAAGCATCTGGATGTAGTTACAAGGCTGGATGGATGCATGGCTAGGGAAGCACAATACGTTGAAGAAAATGCACGATTGATGACAGCCCTTCAGTCATTGAGGTCTGAATTAGAAACCGTTATCAGCGAGAAAAAAGAACTTGAGGATTATGTGGATAAAAGAACTGCTATGTGTGCTGAAATTGAGACATATAAGACCAGGGAAATGATTGTGGAAGCTGGTAATAGTCAAGAGATGGGCAGGCTCGAAGTTGAGATTGAAGGACTGAGAAGTGTGGTAATGGCTTCAGAAGAAGAGATTGACAACCTAAGGTCCTCACGGCTTGAATTGGAAGTTACTGCAATAGTCCTCAAATCCAAACTGGACGAACAATGTGCCCAGATATCATTGTTGCAGGAATTTGGTGATGAGTTGATGAAGTTACGAAACCAGCACAATGAGCTTAGTTACCGATTCTCTGAACAAATTTTGAAGACAGAAGAGTTCAAGAACTTGTCTATCCATCTAAAAGAGCTCAAAGACAAAGCCGATGCCAAATGTTTGCAAGCTCGTGAAAAAACAGATACCGAAAGCCCATCAGTTGCTATGCAGGAGTCCTTGCGGATTGCTTTTATCAGAGAACAGTGTGAAACTAAGTTGCAAGAGCTGAGAAGTCAGCTATATGGATCCAAAAAACTTGGGGAGGAGATGTTATTGAAATTGCAAAATTCTCTTGATGAGACTGAGAGTCGAAAAAGAAGTGAGGCTTCTCATGTGAAAAGAAATGAAGAGCTATCAATGAAAATATTGGAATTGGAGGCTGAGCTTCGGACAGTTCTTGCAGAGAGGAGAGAAAAGGTTTGGGATTATGACAGGGTGAAGCCTGAATTAGAGTGCTGTATGATCAGTCTTGAGTGCTGTAAAGAAGAAAAATTAGAACTTGAAGCTTCTTTGCAAGAATGCAATGAAGAAAGGACCAGAATTGCAGTTGAACTTGACTTGATCAAGGGTCATTTGGAAAGTTATGGATCTCCTACAAATATTCAAGAGAAAAGGAATCATGAACCTGGTTTTCTCAATTCCATGTCCGCTGTGCCACTTTTGGAAGATGACAGTTCGAGGGTATCAGTTTTTCAACAGGAGACAACGATTGCAGAGGATAACATGCTGAGCTCTTCCAGAGAAGTGGAACATTCATCACCTGTTTCCATTGGTGAAAGGAAACGTTCTAGTCTGCCGACAAAGAAACTGCAATCCTTGCAGGTACCTTTACTTTTCTCCAAAATCCTTGCACGCACGCACATGCATATATGTATATAGGAAAATGATATCAGCACAACCTTATTTTGATATTTTCACAAAGAGTAAAGGGTTTCTGCGCTTGAGCGCAGATAAGCTTATCTGCGCCCAAGTGCAAAAACAGGGGTGGGCCCACATTGTTGGGGGGATCCAAAGCATTCATTTGGAAGGCCTTTTCATGGATAGTGTGTCCACCAAAAATCAGCTCCATTGGATCATCCTAGGGTGTCCATTTGTGGGGTGAAAAAATGGGCAGATTAGTGGACAAACAGTATCTGTCCAGTTTCACCCCCACAAATGGACACCCTATGATGATCCAATGAAGCTGATTTTTGGTACACACCCCATCCATGATGGGGCCTTTCAAATGAATGCTTAGGATCACCCCAACAATGTGGCCCCACCTTTGTTTTCTGCACTCGAGCGCAGGAACCCTTTTCTCTTTTACAAAACATATTGTCTTTTAGTATTTAAAGAGCTGTCAAAAGGTTATTACATTTCCCAAAACGCTCTCAGGGGCCAATTAAAGAAGAAAAGACAGTTGGGTTTGTGCAAATATCAAAATATGGTTGTGCTGATATCATTTCCCTATATTACCCACACACATATGTATGTATTTAGTTACCTTCTAAAAATGTGGCCACGACTCTTTTGCACCTAAATGTGATGCATATCAGCATAAATGCATTTTGACCTGAGGCGGTGTTTACATTTCAATATGTCTACTTTTTTTTTTGCTTAATACATTAAACATATTACGAAATGGTAAGGAAAAAATGAGGAGAATCTTATTAGTTTGGGGAAGTCACAGAAAGATTTCAGCAGATTTGTATTTATGGATACAGAATAGCTCATTTTCTGACACACAAACTTTGCATCATATAATGATCACAGCGGGAACATTATATACCGTGACAAATCTATAACATGATGATGTCATGAACTTGCTGGAAATTTTTTTATCACCTAGCAAACACTTTAAGTATCATGTTTAAAGTGGATTGCTTAATGAAATTATAAAAACATGATTTGTGTGTCAGCTCTTTTAAGTTCGTTAATAAAAATTTGAGTTACTATGAATTAAGTAAGCATAACATTTAGCATAAATTCTTTTCTTTGTTGAGGCAGGTCTAAACCTTAGGGTTTGATGCTTTGTACCCTGTTTATGGGCCCAACTTCTAGTATCATGCTAAGGTCCGAGACAAAAATCTCTTTGTTTTCCATTACTTTTATTTATCACCAAAGTATAAAACCAGGTCTCTCAATATGCTCAAGAAAGTTAGCCTTCAAATCATGTGTATTTACTAGTTTAGAATTTAGATAACAAGCCAATTTGTCTCTTCTCCATGCTTTATTTGACCACTGTCCAATAATTACATGGAATAGTGGCTCAAGGCCTTTTTTTTCCGTTAGCTTCTTTGGAGTTGAGTGGTTATGCTGATGCCGACTGGGTAGGTTGCTCTGATATGCGTAGCTCAACAACAGAGTAGTATTTGTTCTTGGGCGACCCATTTCTTGGAAATGCAAGAAGCAAGGTGGTGTTTCCGAATCATCAGCCGAAGATGAATATTGCTCTATGTTAGCAGCGTCCAGTGAGATTGTATGGCTTTTCAAGTTCTTATTTTAGACTTTCGTATCTCATTGCCCCCATCCACACATCTCTACGGAGATAATAAGGGCAATTCAAATTGCTACCAATCTTGAGCGTTTAGGGCCTAGCGTGGACACTAAAGGTAAGGGTGTAATGATGTTAGATAACTCAGGAGATACTGAGGGTCGAGGGTCGTTCTCAGAAGAGTTTGATGATTTGTTATCAATGGGGGACGTCTTTGGGATTGGATATGAGGAGGATTTCGGGGCGACTAAAGAAATGTTCCTGGCTATGGCAGCAAGTGACTTGGAAGGAAAAAAGGAAAGAGAAAAAGAGGCTGAAAAGAAGACTAGGGAGGGGGCTTCTTGATAATCAACGAGTTCCCTCTCCACATTAAACACTTGGTGCGCGTTCAAGAATTAGAAATTTTGTTGATTAGGGGAGACAACCTCAGGGCATTGGCACAACTGAGTTGAGAAAAGTTCTTCTAAGCTATCTGGTTGTTTTGTTAGATGTGTAAATTTGGGTGAGAATTGGAGAGAATGGTTATTAGTTTTTTTTTACTATAGTGGGATGAGTGTCATGGTCACATAGCAAAGAGAATGTATTTGATCTATATCCATAGGAACTGCAACTTCAAAGGTTTTCGCTTGAGTGCAAGGTTTTAAATTTTGGTTTCGGAATGCATTTCGGTCCTCACCGAAACTGAAATTTCGGAATTTAGAACGAAATCTATCGAAATCAAACAACTTCCCGTACCAAATTTAGACGAAATCCCTGAAATTTCGGGATAATATTAAATAATAAATAAATTCAGATTTTTTCGTGATATTTCCTTAATTTCGACCGAAATTTCGGGGAAAACGAAATTTCGATCGAAATTTGGTAACGTTTCGACTTTTACCCAATTTTGGTTTCGGTCTCCACCGAAACCTGAAATTTTGGTCTGAAATTTCGAATTTCGGTCGAAATTTAATACCTTGCTTGAGAGACTATTCTTTCGCTTAAACTAGTCTTAATCTGAATAATCTTTCTTTGCTACTTTATCTCCTGGGGTGTGGTGATTACTCTAGAGTTTCAAAATATGAGTTCTTGTTATGATTATCTGTCTTATGAGGGTATGGGTTAAGGAGAGGTTTCAAGAGGCAGAAGGTCGCACTTCGAGCTATCAAAGATAGGTTGTCACTGGTAGTAAGTAGGGAAGGAAAAGACTTGCAACTGTAATTGCTTATTTTGATGCTTTATTATGGGTTTTGGGTATGCCCAGCCGGGCTTTTAATCATATCATGTAATAGGATGGGACTCCTGGTCCCACCGGCTATTTTAATATTAATAAAATACGTCATTTAAAAAAAAGAGAGGCTACAAATCTTGTTTTTCATAAACAATCAGAGCACATTTAGGTGGATTGTTATTATACCTGCCAGTACTATGATAGAGGGTGGATCACATTGCCGTATATATCGCCATCCAATCAGCTTGCTAATATCTCCATGAAAGCAATGAATCATGCCAAACTTGATTTTATTTGGTTTGCAAATTGATGTTTTATCTTTTATGACCCAGTGCATCAATTTGAGGTGGAATGTGGAACATAAGATTCTTATTAACATTACTTATATATGTTTAGGAATAGAAGTTTCCTTTTATACCCTTACATATAGCCTTCATCCCTTGTATTGTACCACGCGCACTTTTGTTCATGTAACACTTATACTCAATATATAAGATATCAAGAGACAAGTTGTGGGCTTGATTTCTCCCCTTCATTTTGTGTGGTTGATTTGTCTCATGTACTGAAGTTGATAACTTAAACCAAAAAGACAAAAGCTTAGTATCTAATTCCAATGTATGTATGACATAAGTAGCATTTAGGGACTTAATGTAGATTTTAAATTTTTTTTTGGCTAAGTCATGATTCTCAGTGATTAATCAGTATGTGCTTTTACATATAAAAGATTTATAGGTAAAAATTCCTAATTTTATTTAGTAGTACTTTCTATTGCCACTTTCTGTAAATTAAAGTTTGATCAGACTATGAAAATCAGGGATTTGCTAGGCAGTTTTGCGGAAAGCCATTTCAGGCTGACTTTTGCACGAGATAAGAGCCACCTCAGATGAATTAAATGAGTAAGACAAAATCCGCTAAAAGGTGAGCAAAAGTCAGCCGCGAAATGGCTTTCCGCGATATTACCTAGCAAATTCCTTGCAATCATGGAGTGGATAAGGTGAACAATAAGCTTAGCCAAGGTGAAGAACTAGAGTTGTCTCCCATAATACAGGTCGATTTCACGAGTAATTTGATTGTAAGCAAATTAACTTGCCTCTAAGCAAACCAACTCAAAGCCATTGCATGTTATTAAGGTTTATGCATGCTATTGCTGAATAACAATTAAAATCATGAAAGAAAACTATAAAATCGATCCAACGTCACTATGAAATAAGATTGTTTTGCAATTTCTTATCCTATTTTATATTAGTAAGTTCTCTGTTTCTTTATATATTTGTCTTTTTCTTAGATTTTACAATTTCTATTATTTTTAACAGATGTCAAATGTTGATGCTGTGCCTTGCTTTGGATCAGCATTGAATGTTGCATTTACTCTGTTTTAACTTTTTTTTTTGAAAGATAACTTATATTAACTTAAGACGATTACAACCAAGGGGACAAGAGGTCCCTCGGAGTAAACAGGATCAGGGCCTGTTTGATATACATTGGTACCATCATACAATGTAAATCGGCAGTTACAGTATGATTAAGTATTCCAAAATCCTTCTGCTTCTGTTGAATTGAAGATATACATTTCTGCCCGATCAACACCTTCTTTTGCTAGCTGGTCCGCCATTTCGTTTGCCGATCTCCTTCAGTGTTCTATTCTGGGGTTGATCAACTGAACCAAATCTCGAATTTCCAATATATAAGATTGCAGTTTCCAAGGTCCCTTCGAACTCGCCGATGCCCAAGCTATTGCATTCGATGAGTCACCCTCAATAATGAGAGGGTCCGTGAGGTGTTGAGAGTACCATTTTATTCCAAATAGTAAAGCTCTAACCTCAGCTTCATTTGCATCACAAATCCTCACTGATCCCGAAAAGACATAACAATAGTTCCATTCCCATCACGAATGACGCCTCCTATACCTGCTTTTCCTCGATTCCCAATTGAGCTACCATCAAAATTCAGTTTCATCCACCCATAGGTGGAGCTATCCACTTTGGGGTATTCTTTGTCTTTACTTTCTTTTCCCAAAGAATCGCTCTCCAATTTCTCAGTATTTCACTCAAACCATAAAGAATCCCTCTTCTTTCTTTTACCCATGAGATTAGCTCAATCTTTATAACCGTGTTAACGCGATCCGCAGTTATTATCTTGTTATAAAAAAATCCGGTTATTTCTTTCCTTCCATATGTTCCAAATAATAACAAAAGGGAGTAGTTTCCAGATGGCCTGACCGGTACTCTGTTTTAACTATCTCAAGAGAATTCTAATAAAAGTGTCATACAACGTCCTGAATACAAAGGCGGAGGTTCCCTTCTAATTCTTTTGTCAGACAAATATCAGGTAACAGTCACATGTTCTTTTCGTTGCACCTTTGATCAAGTTTGCTTAAGGCCCTTTTGCCTGGAGGATCATGCTGTGTGCATTTGGTTACACAGACATGCGCCTCTTGGTGCCTTCATCTACTACTTTTGGGGTAGTTTTTAGAGATGGGAACAGCTCTATTATTATGGTCTTCTATGGCCCTATCTGTATAGTGGATTCCAGTGAAGCTGAAGCCAGGGCTCCCATGAAGGCTTGAACATGTTCAAATCCCTTCAGTACCATTTCTTGTGGATCGAAGGGGTTTCTGCAAATACCAGTGCTTGGGCTGCCAACAAATGCCCAGCCCCATGATGCTTTGCCTATATGTTGTCCAAAATTAGAGACCTTTATAGTAACTTACCAATCTCCTTGCCCCATGGTGCTTTGCCTATATATATGGGATTTGCTAAGCTCCATCGCAAAAGGCTTTTCGTGGCTGGTCTTTCGCAATTCAGACCAGCCACCTTGTGAATGGAGAAAACAGCTTTTGTTTCCATTCACGAGGTGGCTGGTCTGAATTGTGACAGACCAGCCGCGAAAAGCCTTTTGCGATGGACGCTAGCTATATATATATATAGAGGAAAAGGATTGTACGCTCGAGCGTACCAAGCTTATGGTACGCTCGAGTGCCCCAATCACATGGGTCCCACATTTTTCGTGGTGATCCAAAGCATTCATTTGCAAGGCCCTATCATAGATAGGGTTGTGTACCAAAAATCAGCTCCATTGAATTATCCTAACCCCTCCAAAAGTGGAGGGCAAAAATGGGCAGATTTGTGGTCTGTCCATTTTGCCCTCCACAAATGGATGGGTTTGGATGATCCTATGGAGCTGACTTTTGGTAGACACCCCATCTATGTAAGGGCCTTTCAAATGAATGCTTTGGATCACCCTAACAAAGTGGGCCCACATGCGATTGGGCACTCGAGCGTACCATAAGCTTGGTACGCTCGAGCGTACAATCCTTTTCCTCATATATATATATATATATATACAGAGAGAGAGAGAGAGAGAGAGAGAGAGAGAGAGAGAGAGAGAGAGAGAGAGAGAGAGAGAGAGAGAGAGAGAGAGAGAGAGGTGGCGATTGATGCAGATAAGCTCCCTTTAGTGTAATGTCGTGTAGATTGTTGGTCTGTTTTTTCCTCTTCACACTTTGCCCTCCGATGGATCGTCTCATCCCCTTGCTGTTTTATTGCTTTTTCAATAAATTCTTTGCGATCTTTGAAAAAAGAATACTGGCAATGGACTGCATATATGAGCCTCAACATAGCCATGCAGTGATTCTGGGTTCTCATTAATGATTTGTGCATAACTATTTATCAGGATGGCCTTGTATTTAAAAGTGCGCTGGAAGTTTCTAGGAAAGTGCCTGTAGAGCAGGAGGACGTTCTTCCAAATGACATGAAACATATAGCTTTTGTTAATGAGCATTTCAAAGAGCAAAGCTTAAAGTCTAGCATAGACCGCCTACATAAAGAGGTACCGTTGTAGTTGTTTTATTTATTTATTTCTTTTCTCTTCTGTTATTTTAGAGAAATTTCTTTTAGATCTCAAGAGCCTGTCTCAATTGCATTTAAATTCCTTTACATATAATTCATGATAGTTTCTATGTACATAAGAAACAAAGTCTTCCTTTCATATGTGGCTTTGTCCTTTTTTCAGGATTATTATATCTTCCACCTCATTACTTTAAACTAGCATTTCATGGTCATTGATGTGAATGTCGTGACTAATAAGTGCTTGGAGTGTCTTGCGAGGCTCCATTATTATTTTCTTTGCAACACTTCAACACGGCAAATCATAAAAGTAATAAAAGCTATACCAGGCATCTACCTCAACTCTAAAAGAAATGAAAAAATCGTAACAAAATGAACAGAAACAACTATAGCGCGCCATATGCATGATAGACATGTTTGGTGATCAAGTCCTTTGATCTGATGGGCAATTACAGTGTTTTTTTTTACATGAACGACAATATTCACGGACCTGATCACTGTACATGTGGCTGTAGGTTCTCGGTGTTTTCCAGTAACTTTTTTACCTGCAAACTAGTTTTTATTTATGTTTAAGGTGCCGACACAACAGTATCCGTTACAACAAATACATATATTTTAAATGGCAACACTTGCACATCGTGTCTTGATCAAGTATGTACCATGTTTGATACATGTCTGTTCAAAATGTGCTGTATAGGCTACTTGTCCAACACAAAAACGTGAGTGTCCTCATAATACTGCTTTAAACCTGTGCCATGTACTTGCAGTTGGAAAGGTTGAAAGATGAGAACATGGGAACTCTTCTCCCACTAGATGAGCATCATTTTGACCCAGCTTATCAAGGCTTGCAAAGAGAATTGTTGCAATTACACATGGTATATATTGCCAACCTCATATAGTCACACTTCTTCCCCCTTGAACTTGCATATCATGCTCTCTTTTGCGCAGGCAAATGAACGACTAGGGAGCATATTCCCCTTATTTAACCAATTTTCGGGAAGCGGAAATGCATTAGAAAGGGTACTGGCATTGGAAATTGAGCTTGCAGAAACACTGCAGGCAAAGAAGAAATCGAACCTCCATTTTCAGAGGTATGTCTTGAGCTATGATAAGACGCGCTTTTGACTCCACCATCAGCAATAAGGAAAAGAAAGTTGCTGGCTGGACACAATTTTTCGTTAACTTGCTGAATCTGTGGAAACTCTAACATGTCTTTTCTGTTTCCTGTTTTGTGTGCTTCAGCTCATTCTTAAAACAACATAACGACGAAGAAGCAGTTTTTCAGAGCTTCAGAGACATCAACGAACTAATCAAAGACATGCTAGAATTGAAGAGAAGCTATGGGGCCGTAGAGATCGAGCTTAAAGAGATGCATGAACGCTACTCAGAACTTAGTCTCCAGTTTGCAGAGGTGGAAGGGGAGAGGCAGAAACTTGTAATGAAACTCAAGAACAGTAGATCGCCGAAGAAATCCTAGCTTGTCCCTCCATTTCAGCTACTTTCAAGACAGTCCAAAGCAGAATTCAGTTCTTGATATCACAATCTAGTGCTATGTCTCATGGAAGTCCCTGCCCATAAGTTTGGTCCCACCCATACCATCCTCTCGACCAGAAGAAAATCAGTAGGCCAGCTTATCAAGCTTCTGTGAGTACAAGTACCATAAGCTTGGTTTCGAGTGTTTGAAGCTGAGCTGATTACTGAGTAATGTAAATCATATAAACCTCCACATTTTCTTGTTGTTTGTCTACAATAGCTTTATTTACCAGCACTGATCACATTACTTGTGCATACTTGGGTGTGTGATTCCATATGTTGTATAGCGAGCCCATTTTTTTCTCTGAATTCTTGTACGTATTTTTAATATTTTATATGTATCACCAAATAATTTAGCTGTTAGCATTTTCTTACATATCATAGTGTTTTAGTATGATTGTTGGAATTTTTTTTAAAATTTTAGGGTTTTCTTGGGATATTGTCACAGCAAGAAGAGTTAAATCAGAAATAAGTGAGAGGAAGTTTAAGAAATTACAGAGATTTGGGAAATGGTTAAGACCATGTTTGGGAACCATGAAATTTTTTTTCCAGGGAATATAAGTTTGCCAAGTGCTGAGAGGGGAGAACGAGCGGGCGAGGGAGAGAATTTGAGAGGGGAGGAAGTGTTAAGTGGCTGAAAAAAAAAAAAATGAAAAAATGAAACTCTATTTTGGGTAGAGTTTTTCTTTTCCCTGTTTTCAGCTACTTCTCACCCTCTCCTCCCTAGCAATTTTCTCAATTTTTTTAAATATGCAATCAGATTTCTTTGAAAGTGGTCAAGTTGTGAGGGACGCTGGGGCTTATTTATATGCCTTATTGCCAAGAAGGAAGGAGCTAGAGGTTAAGGAATTTTGCACATACGATTGGTCAGTAGTGCCTGCAAAATTGCAAAAATATTGCTAAGAAGATTGAGGGGCTATGGGTGAGGTATTAGTGTTGCCGAACCAGGGTCTATTTGTGAAGGCTTGTCAAATTCTTGACCAGGTCCTAGCTAATTAGTGCTTAGGTTCAAGGGAAAAAGATGGTATGAGTGGGTGTGATTTGGGGGGAGAAGCTCTTAGTTGTGGAGTGGGGTTATCCATCACATTTTACTCGACAGACTTAATCTTCTGTGAAGATTCCATTCAACAATTTAGGAAACTAAGTCGTACCCTTTTGTGGTTTGAGAAAGTTCGATGGTCAGAAACCCGTAGGGGGTCGGGCACGTTGGCTGGCGTCGTGGGTTATCCTGCTCTAAATGGGTGCATCCGTAGGGATTATCCTGCCTTAAATGGGGTAGGGATACCCTATGTCATCAAAAAAAAGAGTTTGATGGTCAGAAAAGTTTCTTAGCGGGAATCAGTATGGAGGTAGGAAGTGTGGGTGTGTGGTAAGAAGCTTTTGGTTGTTGAGGGACAGACTACTAGTTTTCTTGGGTCTGACCCTTGGTTTTGGCATCGCACCAAGGGCTTTATAAGATCCGGTTATTAAGAGTTCAAAGTTTCTTTACACAGGACCCCAAACTCAAGTGGGGCGAGATAATTGGGGATAAATTAGAGAGGGGTAATGAATTTCCTCATTTACATTTGAGGGATAATATTCACACTTTTGTGAGGCCTATTGATAAGACTGATTCAAACAAGGTGGAAGTTAAACCCACACATTAATGGATTTAAGAGTGTTTTTGGTGGAGTTAAGGGGTAGCTTGTGATGTAGGTGCGTCCTCTGGATCGCAAAGATCAACGGTCAGGATCGTCAGAACCTTGATCGGGCTGTTTGGGACATTCAGATCACCAATGCGACAATCAAGATCGTTGATCTTCGTGATCTTGCGAGATGCACCTGCATCAGCCTGCAAGTGGAAGGTGACCCAACTAATGTTATATATTGTGAGTGATATCACAGATTTGTTGGCTCATGGTAGTTGGAGGGGAGAGGTTTTATATGTTGGGCAATCTCTGCCCCCATTGTAAATTATTTTTGTTTCTGTTTTGCAATATTTTAAAAATCGAACCAGTGGTTAAACCAGATTAGGTCCTGTCGGTGCAACCACAGTTCAATGTGCCAGACCATGACACTATTAATATATTATTTTTAAAATTTTAAAGATAAGAAAGTAGAGTAAAGAAAAAAAAAAGAAAAAATAATAAGTTGGTAGAACAAATCCTTAGCTTCCAAAGGAAATCAAGAAATCACAGCCTTTAATGTAACTTGTAACTGGATAAATGATAGCTGTTGATTTTTTAGGTTTTATGTTAAAGGATACTGAAACATTAAGGCCCTGTTGTTTGGGATTTTGATAACCGATTGTGAGTCCAAAACTGATTATTGGACTCAAAATTTAGCATAAATTATTTTATTCGAGTCCAATGATCAGTTAATATTCAATTTGAGTAGAATAATCAGTTTTGGACTCGAAATCGGATCTCAAAATCCGAAACAAACAGGGCCGAAGTAATTAGGAGGCAAATTTTAGTATGTAGATGAACAGCTTGGTTTGTACTGAAACTAAAAAATGGCTGGTTCAAGAGAATTTTTACTCCAAAAATATTGCTAAAAATATGTGTCATTGCAGTGAGTAATGACCACAAGACTGTTAGATGAAACTGTTATGTTTCATTCACAAATGAGGTATTAAAGCATCAAAGATTAATGATGTTATGCAAACCAAATAGAACATATAGACATATACATATACACCCTTTTTTTATTACAGTTTAACAATTATTTTGACCAGCAAATTCAAATGGCATCATATTGGAGGGTAACTATGTCTAAGCTGAACCCAGTTAAAGAGAATTGCCTGTCATTATAGTAGAATTTTCTCACAAGAGCAGTACAAGGAAATGAAATTAACCAATACAAGGTACTATTCAAGCCAGCTGAATTACAAACCTTTGATGAAGAAACAGAACTACAAACTACAAAACCCAAGAACTCTATCAAGGCAGCATACATATTTGGACCTGATAGCCTGCAATAAATTATTCATCATAGGCAGAGAATACCAAGAGATGGACACTTTACATCCCTAAAGCAATCACTTCAATGCTCATCTTCTTTTTTCTATTTTTTTTAAACTTTTTTTTTGGGTATTTTTTCGGTATGGCAAACCACTGGTTAAGACATGAGGCTCCATACTCAACTCAACTCAACTCAACTCAACTAAGCCTTTGTCCCAAACTAGTTGGGGACATGAGGCTCCATAAGAATTCATAATTATCAACTCCCTTGTTTGCTTGTATTCAAATCCAGAATATCATATTCTACCATCACTCTGAAGAAACAACAAGTTTTACTTGGTAGGTCTGAATGATCTTAACAAATATACAGTTGCAGCAAATGACCATCTAGCTTAAATTGTGCGCACTTGTAAATCAGTGCAAATGCTCAGCTTCCAAACTGTATCTCAGCGATCAATCTATAGAAACACATTTTATATGTATCAAAGCCAACCAAAGAAGTTCATCCAACTGTTATTTCGCATCACAGGATTGAGCATGCACATCTGTTTGTCTTTGGAGAAACACTTGCCAGTTTCTCTGCAACAAAGGTGATAGCCATGTTAGTTTCGTCTAGATAAAATGGAAATTTGGTCTCTATATCTCTCTCCCTACATACATGCATTATTTGTATCAATGTATACTGATTTCATCTATCATCTATGTACCCTAATAGGGTTGTCCTATGGCTCTGAAAACAGCAGTCATACGTATTATTGTATTCCCTGCTGATACTTCCATAACAGCTACAAAAAGATGAGTGCGCCAGAGCAGTCACAAATATTTGCCTTGGGAATTTCTGTGCGTGTGTGCTGCTGTGGGGGGTTAAATTTCTGTGTGTGTGTGTGCGGCGTGAGAGAGAGAGAGAGAGAGAGAGAGAGAGAGAGAGAGAGAGAGAGAGAGAGAGAGAGAAGGGGGGGGGGGGGGGCAAATTTTCTTGTCACTTTCAAGTTTATATCGGGAAATAAACTGGACAAAATAGAATATTAAAAAATATATAAAAATATAATTAAAGAAAAAAAATATATATCATAAATTTTTTGCGATTTTCACAATAAATTATAAAAGATGAAAATATTGCGATTTTTTAAAATCTTGGTATTATTTTTGGGTTTTGTCGTTTTATCTAAATGTTGCGATAAAATCACAATATTTTGAAGTCGGAGAAATTTGTGACTATGTACCAGAGTGAGAATGAAGGATGCTCATCCAGGTTGATCAAGTCAAACACTCCCTTTATAGAAGTCTGAAGCTATGTTGCATGGATTCGGATTCGTGTGTTGGGATCCGACAAGGATTCGAGGCCTTGGATTCGGAAAGCCCCCAAAAGAAGGATTCGGATTTGGTAGTTTTTAAATAAAATAAAATTTTCAAAATTAAAAATTTAAATATGTATATGTGTGTGTGTTCATGAAAAATTTGAGGGTAGAGGGTTGTTGCGAGTTTTGAATTAAGAGAGCCAAAGGAGGAAGAGGTTGTGCACTGGGGTTTTTATTAAAAGAGTACGAGTTGTGCTTTCATATAAAAAAAAATTAAGAAAACACATTTAAAGGGAAAATATACAGAATTCACATTCTAAAAGAGACAACGATGAATCGGATTTGTCTGAAAAAACAGGATTTGTGTGGAAAAGAGACAACGGTGAAACGGATTCGCTCGGAAAAAACAGGATTCGTGCGGGACAGGGCTACGACAAGAATCCGGGTGTGTCCCACGTGAATCATGTCCGATTCGCATGTGGAGACGTGTCGACACGGATTCGGCATAGGAGGGCAAAGAATCCATGCAACATAGGGCTGAAGCCTTTGATACCACTCAAGGCTGAAGCTAGTTCAAGGAAGTGGAACTAAGTGCTTCCCTTTATAGAAGCCTTTGATTAGTAGAGGTAGAATGAAGGAGGTTATGGTGGAGTTGCTCGAGGAAATGTTCCTTGTTTCATCGTCCATGATATGGCTTGAGGCAGCATGCATAAAACACCTAATGGAGCTTTAGCGTCGTTGGAAGCTCTTGATTCTGTTCATGTACAAAGCTTGTCCCAATTTACTACTACGGTGACTTCTGTTGGGAAGATCTGGAAGCGGGCTCCTCCATTCATTCTATTGACTATTCTATCATTCCCAGGTACAAATACGAACACAGATTCTAGAACTGAGATACCACTTGGCATTTTTCTAAATCCTACGACGTGGATACGGATGGATAAATACCATAAGATAAGACACAAGACGAGCACAAATTAAAATATCATAAAACTTTAGATTTAACTATAAAGATGGAATTAATAATAAGTTTAGAATAGCATTTATAAGACTAGCGTAATAAAAAAAAATATAATGAAAAAAATGCAACAATAGCAAGCAAAAAGCATGATAGTTAAATTCAAAATGCATAGTTAAAACATGATGACTATATTGACCAATGGAAGTATCCATGAACTACCCAGTATGAATACCAGTATCGTACCCTGTTGGACATGATGTGGGGCTTACACAAGTATCCAGGTATTGTATCCTGTTGGACACGACGTTGGGCTTACACAAGTATCCAGGTATCATAGATACACAGCCACAATGTTGCTATAAGCATCTGAAGTAAAGATATAAATGAAACCCTAACCGTAGAAAAACATAAGATAATACTCTTGATTAGATCTTCCTGGTAAGGAATATGCACATATGACTCCATTTTGTGTGAAACTATTACTTGTGGAGGATGAAATAAATCAACAATCCAACAAACCGTCAAAGCTATGATGGTCACATTCACCATCTGAATCAGTTAATATCTTTTTGTAAACTTATTATTTCAAATATGTCACACTTCAAATAGAAATTTGTTTTTCAGAATAAACTATATACATAATACGTAGTAAATGACAGATAATATGTGTTTGCACAACTGATTCAGACCTGAATTGTGTGAATGTTTACAAACCTATAATGAACTCAAATGGAAGCGATTGCTACAGACAGTTTGGATTGCAAAATGAATGAAATGCCCCAAGTACACCGAGTTGAACCATATGAATAAATTGGCCCAAATAGCTCTTCATATGACGAAAATAAAATAAAAGAAAGTATTTTATTATGTAAACCAGCTTAAATCAAATAATGTTTCAAGCACATGACCAAATGGTATGAAAATACAAAGAAACATAAAAGAAGTATCTTTAAGGAAAATACCATTGTTTTTGTCCAATACAGGAGGCCGCACAACAACATGCATAGTGATAACTCCGCCCGGAATCTCTCCAACTTGTACCCTGGACTCAACAAGAGTCCTATTGTTCTCCAGTATCTTCCCAGCATTGATAAGCTTCACATCATTTATTGTTTTCGGAGCATTCTCTTTGTCTATTGAATGGTAATAGAACAGTTAGCCAATGTTTGAATCACAAGAAATTGCGAATTGTACCATAATAAGATGAATCCGATGCTTCAAAGACCAAAACACTGATTCAAGAACCTTTGTTTCTTTTTCTCTCTGAAATCTATCCTAACTCCTTACAAGGTAAGTTGCATCAAGATGAAAAGGTAGCATCAATGCAGTTATAAAAGATAAGTCATGAATTTGTCTTGGTTATTATGTTATGTGGATACATATTTAATCAAAGTAAGCTATCTAAATCAAATAATTGAGCATCATGAATTTGTGACCATCAAGCCCAACAAAATCAAGCATGATATACATCAGAAGTGAAACAAAGAAACAACTACAAAAGCAATACCCCTTTTAAAATGCATCATTATCATTAAGATCATCCATTCATGCGGGTCCCATTGTACATTTTGTACTACATGCTCATTCACCTTACAAAAACAACTAACTTTGAAGAGGCTAAATCACCTCTTAATTTAGCATCTTTAAGATATGGGAAATGATAGATTCGCCCTTTTTCTTCCCTTGGCCACCCTCTTGACAATCGAAGGACGGACTAATACATGTCACATTAGTACCTAAGTATGCTGGAAAGGTGTGGGCGGTACCTTTTCAAAAATGCGGATTTATACGGCCACACATCATATAAAATCTCAAAAAGAGTAGTCATAAAAATAGATAGATCAGAGGGTTAGGATCATCCAATGGAAATGATTTTTGGGGCACAGCCTAATTACGTTGTGGCTATGATTTGTGTACATGGACACGGAGTGTCAGACACGGCAAACCCCCAAACTTTAGAAACGGGGACACGGCTAAAATAGAAAGTATATGTAATCATGATTTGTGGAAATGGATTCGTGTGTCCAGTTTTGACATTGATACGCGTTGTCTAAATGAGGTAAACACAATATTCAATAAAAAACAGAATTTCACACTTGACACGGTACAAAAACATGTCCACACACCCACATTAAGTATCCAAAGTAGTGTGGACACGCGTGTCATGTAGGACACGTGAGTCGGCAATAAATTCGAAGTGTCAGTCAAATCATAGCGTTGTGGCGATCCAAATGGACGGTTTGGATCATCCATGGTGTTGGGCGTACAGTATTTTTGGGGAGTTTGCATAGGAAAGCTTCCTATGCAATAGTTTGTTAAATGAATACCACATTTATTGCAAATTCTGATTAGTAATCAATAAGTAAATATATGTGTGTGTATGCGCGCGCGTGTACGAGTGTGTCCCTATTTCTGGATTTTTAGGAGCTGTCGTGTTCAACAACTCGTGCCCATGTAGATACTCAACACACAAATCCAAGTAGACGGATCATAGCAAATAACTCTAGTACTTCACAATGACATTATTAGTGGTTGTGATCCACGACGTTTATTTGAACAAAAAGTAGCACAAAATACTTCTCTTTTCTTTTTTCCTTTGAACAGAAATGAAGGACTTCAAAAGTACAAAATATCCAGTCATAAATATTTTTAATGAACTTCAAAAAACATTTTTTTGTCAGATTAAAACAATAGTTCTGTTACTGCAAAATGATTTAGAAATATATATTCAAAGGATCCATAAAATGTAAAATACATTAAAAGGATGCAGAACAACCAGATTATCTATTTACCAACTCTAATGATAACTATGTGATTCTATCAAGTACTAAAATTGGATTCAATCTATTATTTCCCAAGCACAAAGATTCATTCCATATTGGCCAAACCAGTCAAGTAACCAGCATTACAAATGCAATTTAAAAGAGAAAGCCTGCAGAGAACCATCCACAAGATGATCAAAACCAAGATATAAGATTCTCAGAAAATCCACTACAAGGATGAGCAGTCCCAATTTTGCTAAGGATATCATGAAAACTTGATAATTACATATAAGGACCAAGAGGGAAATTCTTTTCAAAGTGGCTGTTTTAAGGCAAACAGGAACTCAGTTCTAAGTGGTGCACTGCTGTTTCATAATGTCAACAAGGCTTTATCTATTAACAGTATAGACTATAGACCTCCTTTGGAGGAGAATAACAAGGCAAAGGGTTTTAAAATTGAGAAATCTTTCAAACTCTGATAGCTCCAAAAGCCTATAGAGGAAAGTAATCTAAGCTCCAAAACAACAGGCAAAACATCTGAAAGAAGAATCAAGAGATATCAATAGAAATGATGCATACAAAATAATGAAAATTCTAACTAACCTTGAGGCCATTGATCAACTATAATTTCTTTAAGAGATCCTATAGTGGTAGTAGGCTCATACTTGTTGGGACCGATGTCAGTGCCATCAAAAAGCCTAAATTTTAGCTCAATCAATTCCTTCCCCTCCATTAAAGAACTGTACATATAAAACCCACCTCAAATATTCATGATACAAGACCAAAAACAAATGAACTCTACAAAAAGTTGACAAAATCCTCCCAATTTGCTTTTTTTGGACGAATTTCGTCCTTAAAAATAAAACCAACAAAAACCCAGATCAAATCTAAAGATTTTTTCTTTTTGGAACTACTAAATTCAGCCAAAAAATTCACAAAACCCCTACAAAATTCATCTCTTCATCAAAACTTCCATCAAAATCTCCTTTCTAAACAAAAGCAACCAAAACCAATATCATATCTCAACATTCTTTCCCTCCAAACCACTAAAATCTGCACAAATTTCACATTTTCCAGTGAAACCCAGATCAAATCTTGAACATAAGAATAACGATAGTTACAGAGAAAACCCACCAATACCCAGATCACAACTCCCCCTTCTAATTCAACAAATCATTAAAACTTGCGAGAAATACCAACCAGTCAGAGATTTTCAATCCTAAACCGTATCTTGATGGATTTCTACCGTTCAAAAAAGAAAAGACCCACTTATGATTTCCCAAAATCTACCAAAATCTAAGAGGAGGGGTTCCAAAAGATAATCAATGATTGCTTGTTTCAAAAATCCTTTCGCACTCCCCTCCTGATGGGCTAATGGCAACTTGCAATCCAAACTGAGATTTTGACTGAATCTAACACAAATAAACAACCCACAGGTAAAAAACACATGACATGGTAAATCATATTATATGCCCCTCTCATTGTAAAATATTACGAAAAAACCATCTATCTCTGACTTCTATAATTCTAGAGAAATGTTACCACTTACCAGCAACCATGTTTTGATATTTGCACAAACACGTATATCTTCTATTATTTAAGGTCATTAGTACCAATTCCCAACAAGCTGTAAAAGGCCAATTAAAAAAGAAAAGATATGCAGCATTTGGGCAATTATAAAAACATGGTTGTGCTGATAACATTTCCCTAATTCTAAAAAGATTAAAGGATATGAAGGAAAAGATGGACTTGGTTCAGCTACATGTAGTTTGAGAATCGTTTTTGCAGTGTTTTTTTGGGCAGTGATAGATCGACCCCAACCATTGAATTTCACCCCTTTTCTCCAGCATGTTGTACATAAACTATTTTAAGATGTTTAATTCATCTATGGGGAGAATTTATATGATGGGTTACCGAGCAAAAAAAAAAAAAAAAAAAAAAAATTTTATATGATAGGTGGCCGTGAAAACACGTGAAGTCTGAAAAAGTACGTACGGCTCACTTTTTTTTATGATATAAATCGTTCATCTGTTGGCACAACGTAAATAGGGTATGTCCCAAAAATCATTTCCATAGGATGATCCTAACCCTCCGATCTGAACTGATCTGACAATGGAGATTTCCAAAAAATCATTTATGGAATCTTCTACTGATCGGAGGGTTAGGATCATCCTATGGAAATGATTTTTGGGGCACAACCAATTTACGTTGTGCCCAAACTGATGAACAGTTTGGATCATCGAAAAAAATGGGCCGTACCTACTTTTTTCAGACTTCACGTGTTTTCACGGCCACCCATCATATAAATTCTCCATCTATGGGATAGTGCTTAAAGCTCATTTAGTTTAGAAAGTAAATAAGTTTCTTTTGACATTTACAATGTAGATTTATACTTGGAAAGAATACCTGTGAAAATAAGTCATACGAAGATGTGCAGGGTTGGAGTTTCAGTACACCATCCATATCTCGTTAAGACTCTGTTTCTTCTGATGTAAAATTTGTTTTATGTTGTAAAAATGAACATAAAACAAATTTTACGTCCATTTCTACCTCGAAAGAAATGGAGCCCAAGTGAAACTAAATAATGGAGAGTGACATCCGGCAAATTGGACCCATTTCTCTTATTTCTTATTCTCAGGTGGCATTTTGGCTTGGATTTGTGTTGAATTGTCCTAGCAAGGCGGAGTTGCTCCAACCGATTCTGTTCTGACTGTTTTGCCCGCTCCAAAGTTTAGAGGATGATATGTGTTGAAGAAGTCAGACTTTTTTTTTCTTCCAAAATTACCTTTTTGTAACTCTAATTGGGTGTTTGGATCTTGAAAAAAAAATCATGAAAAGTAAATATTCTATGGAAAGAAAAACTTTTAGGGAATTTTTTTTTTTTTTTTTTTGAGAAAATATTTTCCATAGATTCAAACAGCCACTAAATTACATATTTTCCCCTTTATTTCTTTATTGTGAAGAAGATTGCAATCACTTTAATAAGAGAAATACAAGACTGATTTTATTTTTTGCAACAAATATAATTTTAGAAGTGAGAGACATTTTGGTCAGTAAAATTTGGTATAGTTTTTACATACTCTTTTAGAAAATTACTTTTTGGTCATTTCATAATTTTCAATGTTTACCTATTAAGTAGTATACAAGTTAGGCATTTATAGGCAAAATCACATTTTAATGATAAGCTTTTAGACAACGAATCATATTATAATAT